>NC_086335.1:33717311-34342821 GCF_032445375.1 Bacillus rossius redtenbacheri | reverse complement strand
AATTCTATACGTCGTCGGAGTAAAACCAGAGCGACTCAGTTTGGTCTGACGGAAGAAATACATATTTTTTTGCACTCGGAATAAGCAACGTAAATCTAATTTTTGCAGTTAATTTGAAACCAGTTTGCTTGCAAGTAGTACGAGAGACTGCAAATAATTTCAACTGCTGAAGGGGTATAGTTATTAACATCATTATTACTAAATATCAGAAAAAGAACATTTTCAAACGCGTTATAGTAGCACTCCATTTACGTTTGCCTTGCCGATTATATTACGTGCCTAATATATATATATACCGCGTATTGCAAAATAGTTTCATCAATTATAAAGTGATGAATCTTCTGCACAGTAGCCAAAGAAACATTACTGTCGGTACGTGATCAGAGATTTCAATATCCTAGCTCTTACCCGAGCACGTACAATTGAGTATGTTTTCATGAGCTTCCTTCTCCTGTTCCCTGTTTCCGTTGTTCACAACGAGAACGAGCCAATGAACGATGGGCAGTAAAAAGTAAATGATGGTGTTTGGAATAGAATAATAATTTATTTTTATCCTACGTGAAACAGGAATTTTGGGTAGGTGCGCATTCATGACGTTGGCATGGCTATTCTTAACTCATTATAATGAAAGAAAATCTTTACTTATTTGTTGTCCATGTGTTACTTGGAACCAAAAAAAAAATGCTACATCACGGCCTGGTTGGGAAAAGCAATTGTATTTTCGATGGCAATTCAATCTTATTCAATACAGGAAATTACTTGAAACAAGTGAAATAAACTTGTATTACTTCGTTTAACAATCCTAGACTGTTTATGAATAAATATATAAGTCAAATATTAGCCAAAATACGATATAGATTGTTATATTTATTATTTTATACCTATAAATGTAATTTTAAAATACATTGTACAAATAAGTACAATTTCCAAAACAAAATAAAATATTGCCCTTGAGAAACTCAATTCTTGACTTATACATTTTTTCCTTAACAGTTTAGAATTGTGACATATCACTTAATAGTAAATAACACCGCACAGTAAATGTTTCGTTTCGCACTGAAAATGTTTAATGATGACAAAGAGAACGAATGTGTGTGTGTGTGTGTGTGTGTTTTTTTATACACCAGATGGTTATAGTGTCTAAATAATGCGGACATCCTTTTACGATTAGTTCCTCATTAATTCCAGCGTTTTTGACGTGACAGCGTCTAATAAATCGATGAACGCTGGCTGCACGTAAGAAAAAGTGTCCCGTTACGCACATTGTCCCGTTTCGCTGTGTCCCGTTACGCTCATTTATATTGCTCTTTGCTAACCTGAACCTCCTAGCATTGCGACCGAGTCCGTGGCGTAATTCTGTTTTCATGCATTTCAATGTAACAGTTTCATTGCTCTTTGCTAACCCGTTCCTCCTAGCATTGCTGCAGAGTCCGTGGCGCAAATATCTCTCTTCCACTCGATTGGAACAACCATCGATTTGACTTTTTCGAGGCACATTAAACTTTAAACACTCCCATTCGTTTCCTACTTTTCCTATCATCGTCCTATCCTTAACAGAATAACACAGATTGGAAGAAGTTAAATAGCAAACATGTATAAAAGTTATAGTCTCTTCGTTAAAGTAATAAACATATTTGAATTAATGAGTGCAAATAAAAGTAAATTTATCAATTAAATTGTAGATTTCATTTCACTCCTTCTTTGTATCCATACAAAATAGTTATAATTCAATAAAATTGATTCAATTTTATTCATTAAAGTATGCAATCATTTCATCAATGTTTTGTTATGACGTCACGTTAAACTATCGTCCGTAAACCAACTTTACAGACAATCAATTTTTTTTAAATCCATAATCATTTGGATAAGGAGTAAAAATACATTGTATTTGTTTTGAAAGTAATTCTAAATTAAAAAAAAAAATCGGTACCTGTTTCAGGCACTGGTTCGGCTACATCCGGCGGAGCTCCGGATCCGCAACACTCGGCGAGCACGAACGATCGCCGCTACACACGCTACAGGTGAGTTAGCAGAGCTGTCGCGCGATATCGGCCCGGCTGATTCCCGCGCTCCGCCGCTGCAATCACGGGAATGAGCTGCGATGCCGGCGAAGAGCTCCCCTTCGGAGTGAACGCGCGGACCCGTCGAGCCGCCGGGATCATGAAAGCCCGCCTCTCGACGGCTTTCAACGCAAACCCTCCAACCCCAAGGACGTCGCTCACGCGCGTGGAACATGCGCCGCCATGTTTGATCCCGCCAGCGAGGACGTAGTTACATAACCTCGCAACTGAAACCCGTCACATCTCAATCGGAAAACCAAAATTCTTATTTACCTGCGTCATTCAACCAACAACGACATTTATGTGCACAGAATATTAGTCAGTCTTATCGAATATCAGATTTATTAACTTTATTTGTTTATTTATTTATTCAACTTTGTTTGGCGCAGTTAATTCGTGTACGCTTTCTCTTACAATGGACCATGAAGCTTTGAAATTCCAATTCAACAAAATCATTGACTGCAATTGTCATTTAACATTTAGACTGTAAAAAAATGGATAATCCCGGTGATAAATTATCAAGGTATCTTCGTTAATTTACGGAGATCTTCTTTAAATTATTGCGCTGAAATTGCTTACTTTCAACCTAAATACACAATGATGATGTTGGCATTTCATATAAAACCTTCACAAACTTGTAAAGTCTACGGCAAAAACTAATGAGAGCGGAAAACTTGGTTTATACGAAGATCGATTTAATTATAAACGGCGAAACTTTGACGTGCTGCATTATCTGTTGAAAAGTCCAAAAAATTTACTGTGATTCCTAACAGAACAAGAGTTAAGTGCCAATGACAAAATTATAGATATTGACTCCCCTTCTCTCCCCCTCATTTTTTACAGCCTGCACCTTTAGCGCTTAATCCTCATCTTTTATCGCCACCACACAAAAAAATAAGTTTGTTTCACTAAGTTTGGTCCGTGTACAACCAAGCGAAAAAAAGAGAGATAATTTTAAAACTTCATTAGATAAAACATATGGAAAACAAAAATTTTGGTAGCTTAGCTGCCTGTAAAATAATCTACTTCCTTCTATCCAGTTTACGTCGAGCTTTACTTTCAGTTATTATAACATTTTCCATAATATAATGGTAAAAATAGAAAATATTGAAAGTTTTAAGTACTCAAAAACTGAGTAAAAATTTATCAAAGTGCTTAATTACCACCAACTACTTAAAAACGTTAAAAACAATACATACTGTTATGAAATTTTAGCATTGGAGTAATGTCTGCTAAAAGAAACAAAATTTTATACGAACATTTCGTACAACCAGTAGGCCTACTTGATACGAAGGTATATGAATTATTTACAAGCATTTTTAATTGATAACCTTACCACAATGTGGTATTTTGTGACTCAGCGTACGTAAAACAATATCAATATATTGTCATTGCTTCATTAATAGGCAGTCGAAATTTGAGCTTAGTTTTGGTAAAGTGTAGGAATACTAGTTGTATTTAAAGTCTGAAAAATATGTTATTTCAAGTGAATATCACATCCTTGCTCTCCTAAAACATTCTTTAACGTGCCGAGTTTTTAAAAACATTGTTTATGATTCTAAATAAACGAATCGTAAAACCCCCAAATAATTTTCTTAACTGCGTATTGTTCAATGTTTGTGTGTGATTTTGTGGTTAAAAGTGTATGACAAATACATCGATTTTTTTTTCATGTGAGTAACTTATATGTGTGTTAGTTAAAATTCAGTTGATTAGGATCCATTTTAGCTAATGACTCATTAAAATTTAAAGTCGATACAAGACTCCAAAGGTAAATTGGTTTCAATGGATAGCTATAAAAATTGGGTAGTACAAATTAACTGACAACTAGACACAACCCTTCACACAAATGCTCAGAAGAACGAATTAGTGAAAACCCAATAGTTATAAAAGTACAAATATTTAATTATTATGTAGTCAATGAGCAAAATCTTAAATTAAAGAATTCGAAAAATATTCACAATGTAGCAACAAGTCTATATCAGGCTCCAAAATTAACATAAAAATTTCTCGTTCAGTTTCCACACAAAATCAATAACTTTATTTATATTAAAATAGTTTTATTTGTGATGAACTCAAAGTTCCATAAGGCTTTTATAAACATGAAGACTGGGATTTAAGGCATTAAAATAATTAAAAAATTATCTAAAAATATTAAAACATTAATTTGCGAGGAAAAACAAGAATTTTTTGCTAAAAAAAAGCGACTAGACGTAGGGTAATTATTTAGATGATCATACTTAAACTGCGTAGAGCCTAAGTTCCGAAAAAAAAACATGTTCACACTCCGCATAAAGTCATTTTATTATATTTAATGTAAAACCAGTTTTCGACTCCACTAACGCGAGATTCTTGAGATTTACTTTCGCTTATGCATGTTATAAAACCACTGTGTTGGTTCAGATACTCCATTAGTCAATTCCAGTCATGCTCTGAGTTGCCCGAGGCACCAGGAAGTGTTGGTGGAGTGGGCCACCAGCCAGGCGATTTGGATGTTGACAAAGAGGACGAATGTAAATAACGGATAGGAAGAAGGAAACAAATGAAACCCAATTTCCTTCTCGGAGGAGGACACTCAAATAAAGTGTGGGACGGCGGAAGGGGAGGGGGAGGGGTTTTTGCAAGAGGAGAGGCAGCATAGTTTAAAGAATTCGATTTGCGCGGAATGCCGGGACTCTGACGCAAGAGTAGGGTCGTGGGAAAGGAAAAAAGGGGTGGTAGGGGGAATGAAAAGAGAGTTGGGCGCTTCAGCTGTCTCGACATGTACGGAAGGGGAGAGGAGAGGTGTTTGTCCATCTGTCCCCGGCCGGAATTCTGGAGGACCAGAATGTCACAGGCTTTGTTCAAACAAAACTTTCTTTGTCATCCCCCAATATTGGACTTAAAGCAGTCACGGTGACGTGGTCGAGGAAGTGCAAAACAAAAAAAAAAATGCAGTGAAGTGGTAATTGTATTTTTGCTCTTGGTCAGACAGTGTGTTATTTTTCAGTACCTTATCTATAGAGAGATGAAAAATAATTGCTATACTTTAGAAAGGGGGATATATATTATGTACAATAACGCAATGTGATGACTTAAAGTAGATAAAAAAAATTGTATGATTGTGAATATGGTATTATGTATTTATAGGTAACATTCTGACACTTCAAATATTTTACTTGTTTTGCTTTTCAAGCTTAAAGAGAAACATGTCTCAGTTTGGTTGTTTTTTTCCACCCCGGATTTTTAGTAATTTCATTCATTCATTCACATTTCTAGAGCTAAAAAGATTAAATGATAAAAAAATATATATTTCTTTAAAGGGTAACTTTAAAATTAAAAAAACTTAATCATAAAACAAACAAACTGGTACACTTATGTAGAAAAAAAAACACAAAAATATTTGGGAAAAACAATTTTTCTCTCAAACTTGAAACATAACAGAGTTCCTTCCTTTTAGGAAAAATATCCAAACTTTTAGTCAAATATCTTGTCTCTTATACATAAACATAAGCTACTACCAATACAACGATCTAAATTATTAAGTGCTTATGAAAAATTTATTAGTTGATAACTAATTTTCACAGTATAAATAATTCGGGAAGATTATATTTTTATGATTATATTCAAATGATGTTAATAAATTGTATTCTATATGTGTTTCAATTTATATTTATTATTCCGTAACTTCACTTTGTAATCGCTTTAAGTTAAACTTTTAATAAGTGACAATGTAGAAATAAATATTATTTCAAGCTGTCATTTTATTTAATACCTAAAACCGTTCAAACCTACACAGAAAAATTGATATAATTTTCAATACAATTTACTCATTCAAGTTCCAACAAAGTCTTCGTCAGTTATTATACTATAAAATGACTGAGAATCTGTAGTCACTAAGAACAATAGCATAGTTTGTTGGAATCTTTTTAAAGGTTTCATAATTAGAGTTGTTTTATATCGGGCTATTAAGATTTGAAGTTTAATTCTAGTACCTTAATGTAGCATCAAACATATAGAACATACCAGAAACGTTAAAATTCATAGTTTTATCGTTTTATCTTAACTTAAAAATGAATAATTTTTAGGGCAGCTGGTTTAATCATTCAGCCGTTATTTGCATGCGCATACAAAGGCGATCTAGAATACATACTCTACAGCACTCTGTTTAGCTTAACTTTTGTTTTCGTGTGGAGAGTTGTGAAAATAAATTGAGGTAATTAGTATATGTAAATACAGAGTGCTGAGAACGAATTACGTCGTCTTTTCATGTTCCATAATTTGTACGTTCTTCTTGAAATAAGCTGCTTTAAAGCAATTTAAGATTTAAAACTCAGACAAATTTAACAATGGTTTGTTGTCTAAGCCATTGTTTCTTGGCAAAGAGAAATAAAAGAGGACTTTAATTTTTTATACTATATTTTTGATTTTGTGATTTCTTCTTAGTTTGCAGTAATTTCAACAATTTATTTTATATTTTGTGTGAGACGATTTAATTAATTATTACCAAGCTTTTAAGAGATTTTTTTTTGTTTCATTTTAACGATTATCCTTTATAATATAATTTTATGTTACAGTTTTTTTATTTTCTTCTATCATATTTTCTTAATGATTTGTATATTATCTGATATATTTTTCTGTTGAAAACTTCATACATATATCATTAAATTGCGAAACAATACAGAACTGAAGGTATACCAGTAACTTATGACGGGGAAAAATACTGCTGACTACGACGTATACAAACGGAATGAGTTATTTCATTAATTGAGTTCCTACGGAAAAACAAAACATATTCAAAAGCTAGCCCTTTATTTTGTTCATAATTATTCATTTTCATAATGGTTTTTGAGTACTAAATATATGGAAAACGAAATTATAATAACTAGTTTAAATTATCAACTGGTGACTTTATACAATTTTAGAAGAACAAATATGAAATACTTTTTAGCGAAATGAAATAAACCACAAGATAATTAAAAATTAATTATCTTTGTATATATTTTCCACAAATATTCTAACTAATGAAATGGCAACCTGTATGTTAATCGTCAATCCTCACTAATTATTAGAGTTACAAGAGACCTCATTCAGCTGAATACAATTAAAACAATAAACCGTTGTCGAACTTTTTAAATTGCCACTTTGATAATCACGTCGCTCTATATTACCACAGTTATCATTAAAACTGTTATTATAACAAAAAAACGAGTTTTCCATTCCATGCTGTATTTAATAATTTACCTTGTATTTATATTTTATCTAGTTAAAACTTTTATATCAAATGTATTTAAATAATTTAAAATAGCGTTCTTTCGTAACACTTCTTCCAGATTCTGGCAAAATTTATCAAGTGTATTT
This sequence comes from Bacillus rossius redtenbacheri, assembly GCF_032445375.1. NCBI lineage: Eukaryota > Metazoa > Arthropoda > Insecta > Phasmatodea > Bacillidae > Bacillus > Bacillus rossius. Next base: position 34,335,421 of record NC_086335.1, on the reverse strand, counting down.
TTAAAACTTGCGTTTTGACAAACACAACTATTACCACTACATGCTTACTACTTATTTTAATTTGGTATGCACAGTGTTTGTAGTTATAACTCACTAAACACAATTCAATTTTTTCATAATACGTGCATTTTAAATAGAGTTATTTTAAATAAATAAATTCAATATACATATATAATATATGATTTCTCTTATCTTATGCATATAGATGGAATATAAATGTAGCAAAGAAGTGATTTGATTAACGGATTTAAGATGGAAGAAACAATTTATGACGGTCGATACAAATAAACGTACACCCGTTTTGATGTCCATATCTTGAAATTATGAGGTGGTGAAATAATATTTCATTTTTTTTTTCTTAACCATTAGGTTGATTGTGATAAACATTGTGATAAGTTTTAAATACTCTTTTGAATGAAAATATTCACAGACCAACATAAAATAATAAAATTACGATAGTAACATAATTTTAAAACCATTTCAAATAGGACTAAAAAAACTCAGCTTTTTCCTCATTATTTATGTTAAAAATAATAAATTGGTATTCCATATAAATAAATAAAATTGTATAAATCTATATATATATAAATTTAGCTTCCGTATGTATTTGGCCGCAAAACTCGGAAAGTATACGATGGTTTGGATTGAAATTTTTACAGAACATTGCATCTTAATAGAAGAGTGTTTATATGAAATAAAAGTTTGGGAAAATCCACCGGAAAAGTCGGAAAAAAAAGTTTCTATTACTAAATATCATGGTCACCCAACTTAGTTGTGACCACGCTCGACGATGCTGTACCATATTGTCGAAGTTCAAGCACATCAGGCTACTTTTTTTTTTTTTTTTTTTTTTTTTTAGTTTATTAGTTTATTGTGATATCATGTGCATGTACATAACATTACAGCTCACATCAGATTACAGTCAGCACAAATGGGTTACACGATACTGATACCTCGCCCCTGCGGATTAACACAGTCCCACACCATCTGTACAAATTTCAAAACATGAAAAGGTAATGTCCAAACCTCCTTCTTAACGTATTGTTTTTTACCATAGACCATCTGTCACGTCGTAGCTGGGATATGAAGTCCCGCAAGAAGTATGGCACTTGAGTTTTGAGCACAAAAGCTATCAAATTCGCCATCAGCCACACAGCCGCCCGCCTCTTCACGGTAGGGAAGGCCGCGATGTCGAGGTAGCACATGCGGTCCGCGCACACGTCCCGTGGAGGTAGGCAGAGCAGTCTGGAAAGTTTGGTTTTACACCACTCCCACAAGGGGCGCGAGAATGAGCAAGCACATATGCGATGGAGGGCGGTGTCACGGTAGCCACAGAGTTCGCAGTGGTCATCCTGGGATAACGCAATGCGTTTCTTGCGATAAAGGGTGGGTGTCAGGTCGTTGACAAATGTGAAAGCTTCGGCACGGAGATGAGTAGGTAATTCAGGATCAGAAACGTTTTTCCATATGTTCAGCCAACGCAAAGAAAGGATCTTATTCTGAATATTCGGCACAGAGGGTGTTGCTCGTCGCTGGAAACCATACAGTTGTCTTGTGGAGACATGCGTACCTTCGGGAAGTTCGGAAATCGTCGTGCGAAGGTGATCGGCGGCGGACTTGTAGTGTCGGGGTAGGCGCTCCCTGGCGCCCCATGCGGCTGTGTACAAAGCCGAGGAGCGACCACCCTGTAAGACACGTTGTATGACGCATTTCTGGAACAAGGCTCGTGCTTTTTGCTCATGCTCAATGAGTCCGAGACCACCTTTACTGACAGGCATCGTCAGCTGATCGCGGCTGACCTTGAAGAGGAATCCTTTCCAGATAAACCATCCAATGTATTGCCTGATTTGAGCTGCAATCGCAGCTGGCATGGGGAACACCTGTGCCATGTACCAGAGTTGTGAAAGGGAGTACATGTTAACGATATATACACGTTGGATGATGTTGAGGTTTCTAAGGTGTGACTCAAGCAGGCTACCACGAACATTCCGCACCACTCTGTCCCAGTTCTCTTGAATGGTATGACCGATGTCACCCGTGAAAAGTATTCCAAGTGTCCTGATCGCATCCGTAGACACGAATGAATGCTGTGGCACAATCACATCTGGCGCTGCTTTCAGATTCAACACTTTGGTTTTCGCGAAGTTGCATTTTGCATGTGTTGCCTTGTGGAAGGCCTCAAGAATAGCATGAGCGGCCGTGAGTTCATGGTCACTACGCACAATGACCATAACATCATCTGCATACCCAATGCACGTTAAAGGATTCCCTTGATACTCAGTCCTGAGAGAGTAGAGTTAAATTTCCTTATAAGGGGCTCAATATAAAGGACGAAAAGTACCATCGAGAGCGGGCACCCTTGTCGGACAGAGGAGCGAATCGGAAATTTGTCACCAAAACAACCATTGATGGACATCTTCGAGGTTAGGTTCTCACGGAACGTGCGTAGGACAGCTCGAACTGTCGGAGGGAAGCAAAGGTGCTCGAGCACCCTGTCGAGGAAGCTCCATTGCACCCGGTCAAAGGCCTTCTCAAGATCAATGTTCAGGAGGGCGACAGCGCCCGGCGTTGTGCGCGCCAGGAGCTGCACATCGCGGAGCGCAGAAGTGCCATGTGTGATGGACGTCCCCTGCACAATACAATGTTGGTCCGGCCCGATGACATCAGACAGCGCTGATTTAATACGATTGGCATACACCCGTGCGATGATTTTGTAGTCAGCACACAGAAGCGTGATAGGCCTATAGTGGGCTACTTCACGTGGCTGTGGTACCTTGGGTATGAGCACAATGATTCCCTCTGTTTGCGTGCTGCACAGACGCCCTCGTCGAATGACCGTGCGCGCCATTTCGCAAAATTCCTCTCGAATCGTTGGCCAATAGTGCTGGTAGAATTCGTAGGGGATACCGTCCACACCAGGGGATTTGGTTTTTGGGGCCCTCCGAACGATGTGTGTGATCTCTTCGTCAGTTGGGTCGGCCTCCAGATGGTGCTGTGCTATGTCGTCAAGGCTGCTGTCATACACATCGAGGAATGACGTCCCTTCATCATAGTCAATGTCGTGGTCCGCATAGAGTTCCTCGTAACTACTTGTAAATGCTGCGAGGATGGTTGTGGAATCCCTTACGACCGTGCCATTCGCGTCCACAACCGAGCTGATGTGCCTTCGTGTACGCCTCTTCCGATCTCGCATGAGGGAGTGAATGCTAAGCCTTTCTTGCTGTAGCGCACTCTTGGTGTTATTGAATACAATGCGACTTTCCATGTTCGCTCGGTGTATGGCGATGATCCGTTCCTTAAGGCGACGGGCTTGATCCCTCGGATTGGTAACTGCGGTTGGATGCGTACTTAATTCCCGCAGGGCCCTCTCGTGCAAATAGAGAAGGGAGTCCTGCTCCCGTCTACAACGCCCGCCATGGTGCTTAAATAATTTGGCCAGACCTGGTTTGACGCAGCCATCCCACCAATCCGCTGTGTCCGCGTACCTCTGTTTACATCGCAACCAATGAGACCAGCGCCGATGAAAATCATTGTCCACTTCAGTTTGACCCAACAAGCGTGTTTGTAGTCTCCAGTAGTTACGCCCAGGTGTGGGTGAAACCTCCGGAGCAGCCACAGTACAAACGACCATGTAATGATCTGTGACAGCCACTGGCACCACATCATATGATCGCGCGTTGTGTCGATGCGTGCGGGACATATAAAACCTGTCTAGGCGCGAACTAGATGAATAGGCATGAAAGGTGTAATGTGGTGTGGGTACTTGAAGAATGTCGACCATGTCCTCCACATCAATGGCAGTAACGAGCTCATGCAGTGCCGTGTTAATGGGGTAGTGTCCACCAACGTGATCACTGGGTGTAATTATACAATTGAAATCTCCACCTAGAATAAGACCCGTGCCATCATTCCTTATAAATGGAAGGATTTCCTGGCGAAAAAATTCCTGGCATTCTGTTCGACGCTGAGAGCCAGAGGGGGCATAGACATTCACACATTGTCCGATAATGCTCCTGCCAGTAGCGCTGGAGGGATTGAGCGCTATGAGTGTGCCAGAGATTATTCTCCCAGATGCGTGCGCTCTGATGTGCGTGAGTTCAAGATGGTTCTTTGTGACAACAATGGTTCCTCTCCCTTGAGGGCCGATGTTGGGGTACACATTATATTGGTCAAAATACGGTAGCCGCTCTAGCGCACACTCTTGTAAAAATAGTACGTCGATAGCGTGCGCACGTACAATGCTGTGTAAAGCATGAAATTTGAAAGGAGCTTCAATTGCACAAATGTTGACAGTGGCAATTGTTAAAACTCTAGTCATCCGCTACGTCTTTGCTACTAGCTACGTCATTCCCTCCCCCACTCTGTTCCGTTATGCTGATCGCGCCCCCCTTGATTTGCTCGATCGCATGCTGGGCAATGCGGAGTGAATATTTACGTTGTGAACGCGGGCTGTCCGGTAGGGCGGTGTCGCGACTTGGACTGCGACTCGCATGACGGGCCGTTTTGTCCTTGCGCCCGCTCGGGGGCCGTTCACGCCCACCGGACTTTTTGCCTGAGCGGGGGTTGGTGGAGTGCGCCTCCTGTGAGCATTCGGACATTCCGTCATCCTCCATGTCAATGGGCGTATCGAGTCGTATATCCGGGGCGGGCATGTCCTGTTGAGTCGGAGCAAGAGGTGATGCGGTAATGGTGGACAGCAGAGTTTTGAGTGGGACCGCCTCATAAGGCCTCTCCTCCCTGTCTTCTGACGTCAGAGTTTGTGCCGGCGGATGTAAGCTCGCCCCAGAGGTGGTGGGCCGGTCCCGCACTTCGTGCGGTTCTGTCGAGCGACTGCTCTGCGCGCCACTCTGCAGTGTCTGCGCCCACGTGCGCGGCGCGCCCGACCGCTCGCGCGGAAGAGTGGGGCAGGCCGCGCGGTGGTGTCCCGCCTGCGAGCAGTGACTGCAGGTCTGGAGTTGTCCGTCATACACTACGAACCCGTGATGCCCATCGACTACCAGCTGTGAGGGAATATTTTGATTGAGTTCCATTTTCACTATTCGTACCCCTGTCTTGGCTTTGAACTTGCGATACACCCCCCACATTTCGTCCACGCACGTGTGTATCTTTCCGTACGGAGTGAGCGAGTAAACAATCCGTTCATTTGGTACTTCCACGGGAATGTTTACGACCCTGACGGTTTTCAGGTTGTCTAGCGCCAGTTCTATGTCTACTTGTAGTGACTCACCGCTCGCTGCGTGTATCTGAGACGTTCCGCCGGTCTCTCGGATGATCCTCTCGCAGTGTAGTAGTGATGTCAACTTCACAAAGATGCACCGTTGGCGTCCGTCGACCTGTACAGCAATCACTTCGTCATCCTGCAGCCCAAGGGTCTCGTCGAGCCATCGGAGTAAGTCCAACGCGAGCGGTTTGGTTTGACACTTCACGCGAAGGGTATTCACTCGTGGGGTCGGTTGGCAAGTCGCCATGATGGTCCTGCGAAAGTCAGTAAGAAGCCTTTAGAATACGTTACGTGTAAGCCGCACGACACTTAACTCGCTCTCGCACTAAACCAGGAGAGTAACAGCGCACGAGACACGTCGCGTCGCACACGTCCGCTCACCACGCGAGCACGGGGCGGACTGCTACTCGACCATTGTGCCTTGACGACTATAATTTACACAAATATGCATATATATATATATATATTTCAAGAAAGAATAAAAAACTTTATTTAATTTGAAAGTATATTCTTTCGACTCTATTGATAAAAATACGTTTAAATTAAAAAATACATTTCGTTCAATATATTTGAAAATTAAATAATTCTTATCTTATAGCTTATATCTTATATATTGCTATTATAATTTGTTATAATCACGTACGTTGTTATGATAATTGTTGATATATCAAACCGGTTGTCATATCAACCCTGTTGTCATAGCAAAATGTGTTTGTTGATTTTTCCAACAATAATCTTTTAACACTTTTGTTTTGTTTTCTAATAAGCCAAATATTGATTAAGCACAAAATGTGTCACTGTGACCAGTTTATGTGTATGGTATCATTTATAAATGTTTAATTAAAGAATGGAATTGGTTGGATTTCATCTGTAAAGTGAGTAAACTTATTTTTTATAAAAAAAAATTGTGATTTAATGAAACACTATTTTCAGAATTTTGTATTTTGTATCCAACAGCAGTCATATTTTCAAGACAATTAATTGAAGTTGGTAACGGCACTGTACCTACAAATCCAGAAACAGGAAAAATCAGCTTATCATCTGATTTATGCAACATCGTAGATTCAAAAGAGGAATTAGTAGACAAGGTATTCCAAAACATCGAAACAAAATTCAAAAATCATGCATGGTTGAGCGAAAGAGCCATTCTAGCGGCTAAAAATGTTGACGTACACGATATGAACAATAGTATTATAAACAGAATCGAAGGTGAAACAATGACATACAAATCTATTGATTCAGTAGTGCACCAAAATGAAGCAGTGAACTTTCCAACGGAATTTCTCAGTTCACTCGATGTTCCAGGATTACCACCACATATTTTTAATTTGAAAATTGGTGTGCCAATTATATTGCTTCGAAATATCTGTCAGCCTAAATTATGTAATGGTACACGATTAGTAGTTAAAAAATTAATGGATAATCTTATTGAAGCAACAATTTTGATTGGACTTCATAAAGGTGAAGACGTATTACTTCCACGAATGCCACTTATTCCGACAGATATGGCGTTCGAGTTCAAACGACTTCAATTTCCAATACGCCTTGCGTTCGCTATGACCATCAATAAAGCACAAGGACAATCTTTGCAAGTGTGCGGTTTGAATTTAGAAAATGAATGCTTCTCTCATGGACAGTTATATGTCGGGTGCTCCAGAGTCGGTAAACCATCTGATCTATATGTTTATGCAAAAAATTGGAAAACAAGGAATGTAGTCCTTCCATTAGCTTTACAATAAAAATATTTAAGCTAAACACATTTTTATTTCTTCTATTACATTCCACAGCCATGCACAGTAAAATATTAAATTAAACAATGAATTAATATTAAACTGTGCCACAGCAAAGCGTGGCCGGGTTTAGCTAGTATTTCATATTATTTCCTATTTTACTTCAAAATTCGCTTAGTTTTGGCATACTTAAAGGCCCTTTTGTATTTTATATAGTTTTTTTTTATAAAAAAAATATATTGATATGTAAAATCTATTTAACTTTAATAAAAATGTAATAAGTTTCTCTTAAATGGTTTCTATAATTTTTGTAACGGTAATATAAATCTTCTGCAACATTAAAAACGTAAATAATCGGGGGAAAAAACGTAGATAGTACCTACATTTCCCCCATTAAGCACAATCGAAAAGCTACGAGAACCTTCCTAGCCAATCCCGCAGACTATACAAGCGCGTCAGACTAGTTGAGTTAGACTTTCTGTTGAGTGTGGGCGGAGACTTCGACCTCGAGATGACGAGCGACTGTCTGGCTGGCGAGGGAGGCTTCGTGGCCGAATACGGGAAGACCCGAGGCGTGGCGAAGAGTGTTCGGGAAGAGCTTTGTGCGGACAAGGAAGAACCAGACAGTGGGTTACTGTCCAGCCTGACCCCAGTTAACTCCAGTTACATTTGCAAATAGTAAGGTGTTCATGTTGGATTTCTTCTACTGACAGTGGACTGAGATTTAAGGTTTGCAACAGCAAGGTAGTGAATATTAGTGATGTAAACGACCGACAAGAATCTTTTGATGTTTATTGGGGTAAAATGTAAGTAGTATACTTTGGGGGTTCCGAGATCTGGCCTCTGGCTGTGGATTGAAGATTGTCGGTCCGCCATCTTGGATTGTGACGTCACGGCGGCCATTTTTGACTCAAAATTCCTCAAAATTCCTCAAAATTCCTCAAAATTGACTCAAAATGACTCAAAATTTCCCGTTTTCGAGGGAAAAATTCCCGATCCGAGGGAAAATTAGGATTTCGAAAAACCACAAAAGTCGTTTTGCATTAAAAACCACGAAATTCCTGATAGAGGCTTAAGCATCCTTAACTCAAGCCTCAGTTAAGCCTCTATCAGGATGTGACCTCGACCTTTGACCTTGACCTTGACCCCGACGGCCATTTTGGATCCGCCATATTGAAAATCCGTAATTTTAATGCTAGAGATTCAGGAAAAAAAATTAAAAATCAAAAAAAATAACTAATCGAATTAAATAATAAAAAATCCTTAAAACCACCGTTGCACATTTTCGTGACGGCCGCCATCTTGTCTTCGTTGCTGGAAGCCACCATCTTGTTTTCACCCGCTAGAGTGCGCCGATGACATGTTAGTTTAATTCGTATCCGCTAGAGTGCAGTAATAATTTATTACTGTGACACCCGCCATCTTGTCATTTGGCCGCCATCTTGAAAATCCGTAATTATTTAGCTAGAAATTCGGGAAAAGTTCCAAAATTAATTAAATAAACCACTCATTAATTTACATATTGATTTGATCCGCTCCTGTCCTCGGTTCGATCTTGGATGATGCAAAAAAAAATTAAATATAACATCAATTTAACATAATAGTAACAGGTTCGAGGAATTAAACACTGCAAGTTCTTTTACAAACATAATATTTATTACATAATTTCTATTCTACTACAGGATCATTTGAGAAAGCCAGCAATCTTATAATCATTTAGTTCCGCAGCGGTGTGAAATGACTAATTCTTAGCTCCAATCGGTTTATACTAGACAGAGTCCAGCCAGAACCTTTACAGACATAGTCCACCTCTTCTTGACAGAGTTTCTGGATACCGTTTTTAACAGTTTGCTTCACATCGTCAGAACTGTAAATTACTGCAGCCGATGTCTTGAATGCACACTTCTTCACTTTGTCATCGAACGGATATGGCTTTCCATATATACAGTCCAACCACAAGTTATATTTCAAAGGTCCGTTTGTTGCTACATCATCAGTAAGCTGATTGATTATGTCCTCTCTGATATCATCGAGAAAATTACAAATGTCTTTCGACTCACCTAACGTATTTAAATAATAATAGTCCTTCAATGTTCCACGAATTGCAGACTGCGCCAAGTAGAAGCCATTATCGTTCACTTGTAATGCTCCGAACACAGTCTTAGGTTTATTTTCCTGTTCAGACGTCATACCAATCGGTTGCTGCACATTGGTTTTCTTGCTTGTACGCTCACGAGCCTTCAACCTAAACCGAGGAGTCGAAATTTCTGCAGGTAGTTCAGCAGTAGGCACACGGACTTCACCTTTACAGTTTTTCGCATGTCGTCGCAAATTATCAATTCGAGTAAACCATTCATGACACTCATCACATCGAAACTTCATGCGAGATGGATTCTTCGTGCATTTGCTCCGCTCATGTCTTCGTGCATCATGAGAAAATGCGAACGACGTATCACAGTAGCTGCAAGGATACCGTGGTGATGAAGACGAACCTTTCAGACCTGATCCAGATGTCGATGTTACTACGATTTTACTATCTCCAGGCATACTCTTATGCACATCGATGCATCGTTGTTGCGACGAAACCTTTACTTTCTGCCGAACAGCAGGGCCTTTGCATGCCTTCATGTGCGTTTTCATATTATCTTTTCTGGCAAACTGCTTATGACATTTCTCACAAACAAACATTTTACGATATAGGTTCTTGACACATTCGCTCCTCTCGTGTCGCCGAGCATTGCTGCTGTTTGAGAAAATCTTGTCGCAATAACAGCACCGATGTTCGCTAGTTGTCAAATCAGCATCCATTGAAGTCTCCATCGAGGACGTATCGTCGATCGTCGTGGTTTCCTGCACATCCAGCTCAGTAGTCATTAAGCTATCTTCTGCTGGTGGTATCACATCTGTTGAAATCTCCTCCAATGTTGTCGTTCTCGTTGCCACCGGGATCTGCACCTTCTTCGTCGTCGTTGACGTCAAGGTTCCCGTAGACGATGGTACAACGTCCATCATGTTCGTCGTTAAAGTCGGTAAAGATGCCATCAAGTTCGCAAGATCAAGTAATTACGCGACTTATGCACCAGATGAATCAAATTAGGTGATCCTTGCAACGTCGTCGTCAGTAACAAACTGAGCGACCTGTTGTCTAGGACTCGCTTATATACATGCACCGTATGGAATAAAACGCTAGTCAAATCAAGAACCATTTACAATAATACTAGAGTCAAAACAACATTAAAATAGAAGGACCATCAACGAAAAGGCAGCACATTTGGAAGCACCGACAACGAAACGGCAGCACATTTGGAAGCACCGACAACGAAAAGACAGCACATTTGGAAGCACCGACAACGAAAAGGCAGCACATTTGGAAGCACCGAAAACGAAACGGCAGCACATTTGGAAGCACCGACAACGAAAAGGCAGCACATTTGGAAGCACCGACAACGAAAAGGCAGCACATTTGGAAGCACCGACAACGAAAAGGCAGCACATTTGAAAGCACCGACAACGAAATGGCAGCACATTTGGAAGCACCGACAACGAAAAGGCAGCACATTTGGAAGCACCGACAACGAAACGGCAGCACATTTGGAAGCACCGACAACGAAAAGGCAGCACATTTGGAAGCACCGACAACGGAACGGCAGCACATTTGGAAGCACCGACAACGAAACGGCAGCACATTTGGAAGCACCGACAACGAAACGGCAGCACATTTGGAAGCACCGACAACGAAACGGCAGCACATTTGGAAGCACCGACAACGAAACGGCAGCACATTTGGAAGCACCGACAACGAAACGGCAGCACATTTGGAAGCACCGACAACGAAACGGCAGCACATTTGGAAGCACCGACAACGAAACGGCAGCACATTTGGAAGCACCGACAACGAAACGGCAGCACATTTGGAAGCACCGACAACGAAACGGCAGCACATTTGGAAGCACCGACAACGAAAAGGCAGCACATTTGGAAGCACCGACAACGAAACGGCAGCACATTTGGAAGCACCGACAACGAAACGGCAGCATTGTATTAGAACTATATCTTTGCTCAACAATGAAAAGTTCACAAGCTAGCAGAATCTGTTTATGTATTTTTGGTATTTTTTTGTCATTTTAAATTTTTTATTAATTTATTTGTTATTTATTAAATATTATTTTCCTGTAATTTTATGATATCAAAGAAAACGTGTGTCGTTTTTCTCCGTGTGCTTCTGATTATTCTTGACAATATTTTGGTGGTTTTCTCCGTGTGCTCCTGATTATTCTTGCCAATTTTATGATGGTTTTCTCCGTGTGCTCCTGATTATTCTTATCAATATTTTGATGGTTAATCCGTGTGCTTGCGATCAATCTTGCGGTTTCGGTCAAAGGTCAAGGTCACACCCATCCAATATGTCCGCCGTGACGATGCATTCCAATATGGCGGACCGTGAGAAATCTGAGAAGCACTAGCAGGAAGGATGAACTTCCTTCTCCTTGAAGACTATCGAAGCCATCCTTCTTATGCGATCGATAGTGAGCATCCCGTATCCCGCATAAAGGAAATATTATTTACCTGCAAGCAACACGTGACGTCATCTGATGCTGAAAAGCGGAACTACTTGCACCAAGTACCTTTGCATGAGATAAATTTACTCTCACCACTGAATATTGCTATTGTAGTCAGTAAGAGACGTGACGTTTCGTAGCCACGGGGCCAATTAGTCATGCAGTCTCGTGACTATGCGTACTGGAAGCTTCGTAGTCCTATAGCCTCGCGATCACGTATCCTTTAAGACTTGCAATCGCATAGTCTCGTAACCTCATGGCTTGTAGTCTCGTAGTAATGATGCAATGGAGCCTTGTAGACTTGATGCTACGTAATCAAGTAGCCTTGTAATTCTTATAACATAATGCTGTTGGAGCAGATGGATCAAAAGAGAAAATTCCGACGAAGACAGATGCGGCAATTGGAGCCTTGTAGATGAGTAGCTTCGTAGTCAAGTACTCATGCAGACTTGTAGTTATGTATCCTCGCGGTCACTTAAACTTGAGTTCTAGAAGCTTCGTAGCTCTGTAGCCTCGCAGGCATGTATAACTCGTAACCAGCTAGATCCTTTTAGACTTGTAGTCTTGCGGTTCATAGTCTCTTAGACTCGTAGCATTCTAGCCAAATATATTTGGCGCTGATGAGACAAAAAGCAGTTGGAGCCTATTACTTTAGAAGCCAATGACTTTTGGAGTCAAAATACTGTCGGAGCCAATGAATATTGAAGCCAATTACTATTGGAGTCAATGTCTATTGTAGCCAATGTCTATTGGAGCCAATGACTATTGGAGCCAATGAATATTGGAGCCAATAAATATTGTAGTCAATGAATATTGGAGTTAATGAATATTGGAGCCAATGAAAATTGGAGCCAATGAATATTGGAGCCAATAAATATTGGAGTCAATGAATATTGGAGCCAATGAAAATTGGAGCCAATGAATATTGGAGCCAATAAATATTGGAGTCAATGAATATTGGAGTTAATGAATATTGGAGCCAATGAAAATTGGAGCCAATGAATATTGGAGCCAATAAATATTGGAGTCAATGAATATTGGAGCCAATGAAAATTGGAGCCAAAAGACTGATGGAGCCTTTTGGAGCCTGTTGGAGCATTTGGAGCAATTGGAGCCAATTGATATTGGAGCCCGTGAATATTGGAGCCAATGATTATTGGAGCCAACGAATATTGGAGTCAACGAATATTGGAGCAAACGAAAATTGGAGCTAATGAATATTGGAGACAACGAATATTGGAGACAACGAATATTGGAGCCAACGAATATTGGAGCCTACGAAAATTGTAGCCAACGAATATTGGAGACAATGAATATTGGAGCCTACGAAAATTGTAGTCAACGAATATTGGAGCCAACGAATATTGGAGCCTACGAAAATTGTAGCCAACGAATATTGGAGACAATGAATATTGGAGCCTACGAAAATTGTAGTCAACGAATATTGGAGCCAACGAATATTGGAGCCTACGAATATTGGAGACAATGAATATTGGAGCCAAAAGACTGTTGATGCCAATTACTTATAGAACTACTAACTGGTGGATTCATAGACTGATGGAGACATTATATCCTAGCTTAACACTGACGATCGCATCCTATCGAGTTTAATGTAAGTGTGAATGTACCTCCTTTTCGTTGAATGAGCTTTCGTTTTGTAGAATGTGCTTCCTTTTTATTGACGGCGCGTCCAAAATGTGCTGCCTTTTTGATGGTGCTTCTATTTTTAATGATGATTTGACTCTAGTATTATAGTAAATTGATCTTGATTTGACTAGTGTATTATTCCATCCGGTGCATGTATATAAGCGAGTCCTAGACATCTGGTCGCACAGTTTGTTACTGACGACGACGTTGCAAGGATCACCTAATTTGATTCATCTGGTGCATAAGTCGCGTAATTACTTGATCTTGCGAACTTGATGGCATCTTTACCGACTTTAACGACGAACATGATGGACGTTGTACCATCGACTACGGGAACCTTGACGTCAACGACGACGAAGAAGGTGCAGATCCCGTTGGCAACGAGAACGACAACATTGGAGGAGACCTCATCAGTCGTGGTACCACCAGCAGAAGAGAGCTTAATGACTACAGAGCTGGCTGTGCAGGAAACCACGACGAACGGCGATTCGACCTCGATGGTGACTTCAATGGATGCTGTTTTGACAACTAACGAACATCGGTGCTGTTACTGCGACAAGATTTTCTCAAACAACAGCAATGCTCGACGACACGAGAAGAGCGAATGTGCTAAGAACCTTTATCGTAAAATGATTGGTTGTGAGAAATGTCATAAGCAGTTTGCTAGAAAAGATAATATGAAAACGCACATGAAGTCATGCAAAGGTCCTGCTGTGCGGCAGAAAGTAAAGGTTTCGGTGCAACAACGATGCATTGATGTTCATAAGAGTATGCCTGGAGATAGTAAAATCGTAGTAACATCGACATCTGGATCAGGTCTGAAAGGATCGTCTTCATCACCACGGTATCCTTGCAGCTACTGTGATACGTCGTTCGCATTTTCCCATGATGCACGAAGACATGAGCGGAGCAAATGCATGAAGAATCCTTCTCGCATGAAGTTTCGCTGTGATGAGTGTCATGAATGGTTTACTCGAATTGATAATTTGCGACGACATGTGAAAAAATGTAAAGGTAAAGTCCGTGCGCCTACTGCAGAACTACCTGCAGAAATTTCAACTCCTCGGTTTAGGTTGAAGGCTCGTGAGCGTACAGGCAAAAAAACAGATGCGCAGCAACCGATTGCTATGGTATCTTGACATGGAACTAAACCTAAGACTGTGGTCGGTGCTCTACAGGTGAATGATAATGGCTTCTACTTGGCGCAGTCAGCATTTTGTGGAACGTTGAAAGACTACTATTATTTAAATACGTTCGGTGAGTCGAAGGACATTTGTACTTTTCTCGATGATATCAGACAGGACATAATCAATCAGCTTACTGATGATGTAGCAACAAACGGACCATTAAAATATAACTTGTGGCTGGACTGTATATATGGAAAGCCATATCCGTTAGATGACAAATTGAAGAAATGTGCATTCAAGACATCGGCTGCAGTAATTTACAGTTCTGACGATGTGAAGCAAACTGTTAAAAACGGTATCCAGAAACTCTGTCACGAAGAGGAGAACTATGTTAGTAAAGGTTCTGGTTGGTCTCTGTCTAGTATAAACCGATTGGAGTTAAGAATTAGTCATTTCACGCCTATGCAGGGTTAAATGTTTATAAGATTGCTGGCTTTCGCAAGTGATCCTGTAGTAGAATAGAAATGATGTAATAAATAATATGTTTGTAAAAGAACTTGCATTGTTTTATTTCTCGAACCTTACACTTATCTGGTATTTGAATTTATTTTTATCTTCGACCATAGATCGAACCAAGTATCGAATCAATCATTACTTGAATGGGTGATTTTTTAGGTGAATTTAGGAGTGAATGGTCAATAAACTCCGCGAAAGGTAATCCAAAACAGAATCTAAAATTTATTTAATAATTAGTTACAACTGTCACTGGTCAACAATCGAACCGTGGACACGAATCCATCGATTCAATTTGTAAATTAATAATTGATTTTTTCGGAGACTATTGGAATTTTTTCCGAATTTATGTGTTAGTTATTACGAATTTCCAAGATGGTGGGCACCTCAGTAATAAATGATTACTGTACTGTATCGGGTTAGAATAAAACTAGCATGATGGTAAGATGAGTACACACAAGATGGCGTCCTCCATCAGACGAAAACAAGATGGTGGCAATGACCACTAGCAGGTGGTAGCTCCTGGTAGCATATACTGAACATAAAATTTCGGGTCCGTGATGGACAAGGACAAAGTCAAATTTCAAGGACAAAGTCAAATTTCAAGGTCAAGGTCAAATTTAAAGGTTAAGGGCAAATTTAAAGGTCAAGGTCAAATTTCAAGGTCAAGGTCAAATTTCAAGGTCAAGGTCAAAGTTCAAGGTCAAGGTCAAATTTCAAGGTCAAGGTCAAAGTTCAAGGTCAACAGTTGAGGACAAAGGTATGGTGGCCAGATAATTATACCAACATGGTATCAGCACACTCTAGCGGGCGAAAACAGGTTGGTGGTCTCCAGCGGATGAAGACAAGATGGCGGACATGACGTCATACCGGCTGATGATATACCTGGTTATTGGTGGAGGTAGGTCAGTCTGAAGGTTGCTTCTGTGGAGGAAGGATCTGATGATTTTTTATTTTTTGCCCTCACCGGTTTCGAACCGAGGACAGGAGCGGATCAAATCAATATGTAAATTAATGAGTGATTTATTTAATTTATTTAGGAACTTTTCCCGAATTTCTAGCTAAATAATTACGGATTTTCAAGATGGCTTCCAAATTTCAAGATGGCGGGTGTCACAGTAATAAATTATTACTGCACTCTAGCAGATAAGAACTAAACTAACATGTCGTCAGCGCACTCTAGCGGTGAAAACAAGATGGTGGTCTCCAGCAACGAAGACAAGATGGCGGCCGTCACGAAAAAGTGCAACGGTGGTTTTAAGGATTTTTTATTATTTAATTCGATTAGTTAATTTTTTAATGATTTTTAAATTTTTTCCCGAATCTCTAGCATTAAAATTACGGATTTTCAATATGGCGGATCCAAAATGGCCGACGGGGTCAAGGTCAAGGTCAAAGGTCGAGGTCACATCCTGATAGAGGCTTAACTGAGGCTTGAGTTAAGGATGCTTAAGCCTCTTTCAGGACAATTCTAGCTGCTGGGATTTTTACGGAATAAAACGGGAAATTTTCCCTCGAAACGGGAATTTTTCCCTCTAAAACGGGAAATTTTTTCTTAAAACGGGAATTTTTGAGTCATTTTGAGGAATTTTGAGGAATTTTGAGTCCAAGATGGCCGCCGTGACGTCAGAGGTCGGTCGGCTCCACAGGCTCCACAGCCAGAAGCCAGTCCCAGAAAATACTATCCTATACTACTCAGGATCACAAAATGTAATAAAAAAAACCAAGGTTCACCAAGAACCTTAGCAAGATAAATAGACAGCGAATAATTGTCATAAATCAACACACAATAAAAACAGCTCCATTGACGATCATAAAAGGTAAATATTTGCTTTCTTCTGTCAAGTACACAAAGATGCCTTATTTATTAAATCATATCTATACTCGTTATAGCTTAATATTTTACTTGCGTTTCAGTGTGATCTCCAATAATGAAATCAGTATATGTTAAAATTAGTTTATTTAATTGCACTGTTAAATATTTAATACGATATTCATAAGTTGGTAATAGCTGGCTTCCTCTAGAAAGGTCTGTTTGTAGAGGGGGGAATAATGGGAACATTTTCCATCTCGCTTCTTGAGAGAAACTGACTTTCTTTCTATAAAAAAATATAAATAAGACATTTTTTTTCTCAGACCTGCAAATATTCATTTTCAGCCACCCTCCCCCATATTGCAAAGTCCAACGATAACGATGTGGTTCTTCAACTCACCAGAACTCGTTAGGTTTGTACTGCGTAGCAAAATTCTTTCAAAACATTTGAAATTCTGTGTGCGCAAGACCTCGTCCGCTGGTGTTAAAGATAAAGACGTTGCCCCTCAGTCTTTGGCCTCCTGTTCCTCATGCACGAGCGCTTCTCGCGCGCGCGCACCAGACACTGTATGCAAATTTTAATCGCCGCGCTCCCGACCTCGCTAATGGTTCTCGCCCTGTCGAGCGGCGAGGGATATTCGCGGCGCGATGGTTGCTGCCCTGTCGGCTCGAGCAGGGCTGCGCTCAACGCTCGGGTTGGCAAACCTGCTGCGCCGCCATGACGTTTCCTTCTCGTTTTACCAACAACACTGGTGAAGACCCTGTCACACTGTCAAATTTCGTTACCAACACCTCCCAATAAAGTCATGTCACAGTTTCAATTGTATATTATAACAGTTTAAATGAGACTATTTACAACAATTCATACATAAAATTAAAGGTAAACGAACCTAGTTTTTTTTTTTTTACAAATGTTCAATACATGCACCTTTAGTTGTACGGCAAACATACAACCTAGAATCCTATTCTTCCCCCACTTTGGTTAACACGTCCGGAGTAAAAGAAGCCTCTTCAATTCTGTGTCTCAACTCTGGCAAATCGTTAGGTAGCGGCGGAACGTAGTAACGATCTTTCATGAATCCCCAAAGGGAAAAAAAAAACCGCATGGCGTTATGTCAGGTGAACTTGGAGGCCAGCGAAAAAGAGCTATGTCGTCTCGATCATTAAGACCAATCCAACGGTCAAGGAATTCGACGTTCAAACATTCTCGTACAAAGAGGGGCTCCATCATGTTGCCAAATAAAGTTTACAGTTTCTTTCACCCTCTACTAATTGGGGGAAAAGCCATTCTTTCGCGCTGCAAGTGAGAAAGCACGAAAGCAGCATTCTCACATGCGCTTATCTAAAACTGTTTGAGTTACTCTTTAATTGTAACCTTGAACCAACATTTTACAACGCTTACAGTTGAAACTATTAAATTTTATTACTGGGACATTATTTTATGAACATAATGAATGTTTTGTCAAATAAAGTTTGAAGGTCATGACGTCACTGAATACGTCACTAGCGCAGACATGTTTGTTTGACAAGCTAGGTGATTTGAGTGTCCATAAAATATTTAGCATAAAGGACGTTTTCGAAAATATGTAGGATGTTGGATGCAACCGGCCAGTCAAACTCGTGCCTAGCATAAACGGAAATGGCATCCGTTTTATCACAACATTTCTTGAAAATGGTTACGAACACATGGACGATTAAAGATGGTTTAAAATATAAAGTTCGTGAATATGAAATTTGTATTTAAAAACGTTCATGTTGAGAAAAATGGAATTATGTATCTAAAACGTTTCTAAAAAATCACTGAACTTTTATTTTATTACTCAACGAATATCATTGTAAATTAAATTTAAAAATGTTCAAAAAAAATTTTAATGTACAAAATTGCATAACAAGTTCAAAAATTCCCTCAATTACTGTAAGGAATTTTGTATTAAATCGTTGAGATTAAAATTTTTAAAGTTTGAGATAGTTCAGACCAAAAATAAACTTTGATAGTGTGAAATGATTTTAAACATATTTGAGGTTATTCTGTGCAAAGATAATTGATGAATAAAATCGGAAGCTATTTTACATCTAATAATACCCCTCCAACTCTATAGTCCAAAATATTGGAGAAAGAAAGCCTATTTGACTGTGTGGCAGGGCCTTTATAAAATATCCAGTGATCCTCGAGAATTAACTGATGTTGTCGTGAAGTTTCCGGATCTGCAGTTTACTTTATTTGAACCGGGACACAAATTAATCGTCTTTAAAGTACAACCTAAATATTTTACAAATATCATTAGGGGCAGGCATTCTTTCGTGAAAATATCCGATTGCCCATTAGACTGTAACATATACCCGCACCAGAGGTTTCATCCTTATAACTGGTGATCGTCTGCAATTGTCTTATTTCACCAGACCATTCAGGACGCGTTTTCTTCCACACTGAATTGATATGGTTGGTGTTCTAACAGTATACATGCATCAGAAAGAGACTCATATATTCACGAAACACAAGATGATTCTACCGTGTTTAAACTCTCATTTAGACTCAAAAACCTCTTCCGAAAAAAAAATCTACACCTAAGTATGATACATTTGAAACAAAACTCTTCCTAATCGCACATGAGTGTTTATCGTGTCTACAACGGAGGACAGAATCAAGGAATCCTAGTTTATACGAAGCGCCATGAAGCGAATTCTTCGTTGGGAAGTCCGTATTCACAGGGATCTATAATCAGTGCGCGATTTCCGTTACAACGGCCACCGGACGTAAACGGCAAGTAGATCATTTTTGAGGGTGGATGGCAAGAACCTTATCTTCTTTAGTAGAGTTATTAAAGAATTCTTCGCAAAGACCGCGGAGCTTGTTACGTATTTAAGAGTGAAACTTTTCTGCTACATTTGGGACTGACTGCTTGCACATGTCGGATAAGGAAAACGTAAACTGAAAAACTTTTCAGAATGATCAAAATATACTTTATCTTGCCTGTGCAAGCTGCTGTGCAAGCTAAACATACCCCCGAAATAATCATAAACATATGTCATTGCACTTGGAACTATTTTCATAAACGTTGTGCTCTGGTCTAGCCGGTGTCTACCCAAGAATGTTAGCTATGTTTCTGAGATAGACAGACTGCTGGAGTCGTTACCATGTTGCGAATTGCGGAATGTTTCGAACTAGTTTTTATCTTCAAGGTCCCTACACCTAAACCATCTTCAAATGAAAAGTTTATATGTATTAATGTACATATATATGTACCTCGGAGGGGGCATAAGACACTATGTCCACTTTTGGGCAGTTTGCACTTTTAACAATACAACTTTTATATCTACAATATGTCGAAAATTCTTTAAACTGCTCTCATGAAAAATATGTTTTTTTGGAACATAATGTATATGCCTCAGAAGTACAGATATATAATATTTTATGAACTCATTAACTGCCGCAAGGTTGCACAAATAACTTTCAGACCAATGCATAAAATGTAGTCATGTGAAATCTCGGTCAAGTTCGGTAATAGGCAAAATCTAACGAAGTATGTGTAAGGTTTTTGATAAACTGAAAAAGGCAATGAATACAGCTCCCTTATTATGAAAATATTGTACATGTTTAAAGTTACTATGCATCCCAAGTTAGTGTACACCTTTTAAATATTATCTTCAACTTCAGTCTGGAACATTTTTGATACGGCCAACTATAACTGCAAGGGATGCAAAAATGAGGTCGCAAAACAAAAATTCACTTTTGCCTGGGCTTCTGGTGCAGATAGATTTTTAATCTCATATTTATTTAAGACTGAACAAAAAGGGTCAATGTTCACTTTAACCAAATGTCAGGAAAATCAGTTTCAATCTCCACTTTTCCCGAAGTTTTAGGGAAGTGTAAAATAAATCTAAATAAACTTAACACTAGAATTTTGTCAACATTAAGAATGAATTGAAAGATTATGCTTCTAGAAATTGTTATTTAAAACTGTTAGAAAAAATGGCAATATTCTTTAAAATAAATTGATTGTACTGACTTTTGGTAAGAATTAATTTTATAAATATTCATATCACAAATAAATCATTAAAATTATACAATTTTTATTATTGTTTTCACTGTGAATTAAGACCTAAATAAATTGAAAAATAACGTATTTTCACTCATTTCCTGCGTATCAGCACTACATGCACACGTAACAAGTTCTTGACAACTTAAACCATGTTTTTGATGTAAACTTGATCAAATTATAGCGTAATTAAATGTACACATGTTATAAACGGGCTCCGAAGCAGCAGCTGTTGCTGTTATGAAGGCAATTACAGTGGATAAACTCTAGCACTCCAAACACCAGCCTCGCTTTATCGTGAGAACCTGCCTTGCCTGCTTGGCTTCCCCCACCACTCTCGCCAACAAACTCAGCGACGTAAAGGCAGGCTTTCTTGATACTTACTGGTAGCAAATATTAGTTTTACCAAATTTTATCAAGGCCGAAATATTAATTTTGCTTATTTTATCTAGACAAAATGGTGCTTGTTTCACAGTGATACACACTTAACAAAAGGTTATCAAAATGCATTCCGGAAAATAATTAAATAAAACGTTCTAGGATTTTAAAAAATTGTGTTTCACAATATATAATTAATTTCTCGTAAAAGAAGACAAAAACCTGTTTATGTGGTTTATTATTATGTCCATAAAAATAATTTATCTGACAGTTCGATATGCTGAGACAATCGTAATATTGTTCATAATGAATCGTAAAAGGCAGTTAATTGAAATAATTTAATGGTTTGACCAAACAAAATGCTTAATATGTTTGTACAAGCATAGGGATACACTACATTTGAGCTGCACGGAATTCCCCGAGAAGCCGTCGCTTGCAATCCGGGATAACTGTGTTTTGAGGAATGTAACAAAACTAATAATACCGCTTGCGTTACAAGCATGCTAAGAGAATTTTTTCGGGTCCAAGGAAAATAATAGCCGGCGAAATTTTGACAGCCTTTGTCAGGCTACCGAGTGTGACATTTCTCACAAAAACTTTGATGATTATAATAAATTTCTGGAAAATTAATATTAAAATTGAATAATTTTTGCGTCAGTAAATGTTTATTCCTCGAATTCATACAGACGGTAATGCGAATATGAATGAAAAGCTAGTATCAATACTTGATCGTACACGCCATGCTGAATTTTTCCCGTATTAAGGCATAACTTATATTTAAGTACAATATTTTAAATTTTGACTCGATATCTCTCTTGCTGTTGTTCTATTACAAATATATCCAACAGATGTTGACTTTATATCATGGATGTAAAAAGGCGCGCCAGTCTTAATTATCTTAACTTGCGCGATGTTTTACACTCTTGATAGTACACTAACTGGATATCTGTTTAAAATATTTGTGGCAGAGATGCTTCGAGTTAAAATTTAAGAAATAGCTTCCAAAAAAATTCAACATGCGTGTGAGACCGAGTCGTTAAGTGCAGATTTTCTCGTTAATTAGTCAGGTTTTAGGTAGCTGTAAGGCCAAGGAGGGTGTTCTGCATCAGAAGTGAAAGTCCAAAGATGTCCGTCTGCTTTAGTTGCGGAGAAATCATTTCGGCGCTCTCCGAGCAAAGACTTTCTTCCTCCGCGGACTCCCCTTCCCACCCTCTTCTCGGAAGCCAGTTATCGGACGGTCTTACAAGAGCCGACAAGGTGTGACGTATAAATGTACCTAGTATCAGCCGCGACATCGGCTGGAGATAACACTTCCCTTCTTCCTTCTCGGCCCTCCTTTATCGCGAGGGCCATTGTCGGGTGCCCTTTTCAGACGGCTTCCCCTCCTTGGCTCGTCGCGGCTAAGGGCCGGAATTCCGGGTCAGTTGCCCGAAGATCGAATCGAGCTGGAAGAAAAGAAAGAGAGCGAGAGACTGATAACGAGAAGAGAGACGGAGAATCGACTCACTCGTCAGAAGCGACGGCCGATATGCGTTTACTACCCGCCATGTTGATTTATTTTTCATTTTCTCGAAATAACTATCAGTTAATAGCTATTTATGTAAATTTAACACTAAAAATAAAA
Source organism: Bacillus rossius redtenbacheri (assembly GCF_032445375.1). NCBI lineage: Eukaryota > Metazoa > Arthropoda > Insecta > Phasmatodea > Bacillidae > Bacillus > Bacillus rossius. Next base: position 34,312,772 of record NC_086335.1, on the reverse strand, counting down.
CTAAAATTTCTAACTTTTTGCGGAAAATTGCCAAATATTTTAACTACTGTATCTCGGACCTACGGAACTAAGGTTGCACTCAAATTATGGAAAATGTTATCTACTTTAAAATAGTATTTAGTAAATTTTTCCGTGCGATGAATCTTTTAGAATTTATAAGCCAAGTACTGAAGAAAATACCGAGAATTTCGAGGTTTTTCGAGCATCACGCAGTTAGCACAGGTCTTTAGAAGTTGAAAACTTTGATTTATACTGCTGGTATCTATCCTAACAACATCCGAAAAAATCAGAACAGTGCAATTTTTTGCGACCTAACCGATTTTTGTGTCTACGATCACTGGGCTAATAGGAGGCATCGAATCAAATCTACCAGTGATTACCTATTTGTATTAATATTGCGCGTGTGTTGTGTTAGGAAGGCTTAATTGTGATTGCTGCAAGGAATACCTGATACTTGATAGATGAATGGGAAACGAAAACTGCTATGACCTCATTGAAAACAGATTGGACAGAGATGGACTTTTGTATCCACAAACAGTTGTAAATCTAGTTGTTTACAATTATACTATCGTAAACAAACATGCAGGATAAGGGCACCTGAAAAAAAGTTTTTAGTTTCCACTATTTATGAAATACCTTTTTCTAATTATAGTTATTAGCAAACAATAACGCATTTCGAAAGAAATTTCAATGTGTTAAAAAGATTAAGCTTCTTGTACGGTGTTTCATGTCGTAGCTGCATTTATAGAAACTACAAGGCCTTCTAGATGAACTATTATGTAAGTTACTTACTCTGAAAACAAAAACATGATACAACAGTTTAAAAAAAAAACCTTCTGTGCATGTTTGCCGAGCTCTTGCAGCGAAGGTCTGAAGGTCGCCTCGACGGGGGAAGGGTGGTCTGCTGCTGATGACGTCACAGAGGTGCGCGCGGGCCCCGAGTCTAGTGGATGCTGGTCAGGCGGCCTACCCAGCTCTACCTGACAGTGTCAGGGCTAATAGGTAGGGACCGGAAAAATTCGGGGATTCATTTCACTATATGATAGAATCCAAACAACTGTACCTTTATATTGCTTCTCTGATTGGCTCACAGTTTATCTGAAGGACTTTGAGCCAATGAAAAACCTTTAACCAAAAAAGTATCGAATCGCAAGCATCCCAGATGACACGTGTCACGAGTCGGTAACCAATGAGCAGGTGGCATTTGCCTGAGTATGTAGGGGATTGTGGAGTCTATCCTAGAGGTCATCCAAAGCGCGAATTTTTCCAGTCTCTACTAATAGGTGTCAGGCTGACACCCGCCCAAACGTTCACATCGGTCCAGCATCAGGGCGAGCAGCGACCCGACCATTTCACTCGCCCTTCCACTCGCCCGATGTACGTAAACGAGGCTTTGCTGACGGGGCTATTTGACTCGTCCGTCAGATAAGGCTAGCTCACACCATGTCAGTTCGAGAGGGCAATGGTAAGTGGACGAGAAAGCTGCGAGTGTGCGTACACACAAGGTAAGAAGCGAGTTTAGTAGATGTTCCGATAGTCCCGATAGCTGTGAATATACAATCCCCTGAAAACTCTACTGAAAACTATACCTCCCCAGCAAAGGGCAAGTGGCGAGCGAGGTGGAGTTGGGGAAAAGCTACTCGATCTTCCACTATTCATTTAACTGGATCGAGCTCAATCGCCGTTTTACTACACCACTCGACTAAACAGATGTGTTCACACGCGGCGAGTTTACAAAGGTACTCGCCACTCAACTGAACTAATGGCATGTCGTAAGTCAGCATATAGGCCTGAAACTCGACTCATCTGTCACTCGACTCGTCCGTCACTCGATTCGCCAGTTACTCGACTTGGCCTTCGCTCGACTCGCGCGACAATCGAATCACCCTTATGTCCTCGCTAGCCGAGTAGACAACCTACTACCCACTCACCCTTCGACTCGATCTATGCGGAACAGTCTTCAGCACCCTGCCGCGCTTAGATCGCATTAGCCTCGCCAGGCTCGCCAGCCTCGACATGGACATGGGCAAAAAATCGACTGTTTTCAATTCCACCGGAAAGACTCAAAACTTTAGGGATTATTACGCTAAATTTTTATGTCATATACTTATAAGTCCTGCAGTACAAGCATTATATATATATATATAAACAGAGCGTGTCCTTAAGCGGTATATTTTCAAAACTGTTCTCTGTCTTTTTTAATTTCAATAACTTAGCTTTATTCGCTCAAAAAAAACTTATTTTTAACTAAGCCTTGTAAATCAGAATTAAAATATTTTAAAATAAAATAGGCTACTATAAAATTATTGTAAAAATGTTTTTAAAAACCTTGTAAATAATAAAGGTATTAAAAGCGTAAAACGAAAGCGTGCTAATGTAGCTTGTTTAAAAACGTCTACTTACAAGATAGTACCAAAATGTTTACAAAAAATTGCCGCGTTTTATTTTGTCTTATTCTATAAATATTCTTTTAAAAAATAACAGTTCGTAACAACACAGGCTGAATTAAAAAAATCAGACAAACAGTAAAATGAAATCCCTCTAACGAAAAATGCTATCTGGAATCATGCAAAATATTAATTAATTAAGACAACTTCTTTTGCAAATTCGTATTTCATTCACCAACAGCAGGGGTATTTTTAACTTGATCCATCTCCCTTTTCCGTCAGCGGGAAGTGACTGGAAGTACAGTTGCTCTCACGTGATTAATGTAAATATTATTCATGCGACGCCACGTATACGTGTCGTTAACTGCGAGCGCTTGGGGCCTCCCCCTTCCCTGCACAGCTACCCCCCCCCCCACAAAAGCCTGTACAACCCTCAGACACCGCCCCTTCCAGACACATGCAAATAACGGCTCGCGCAAAAACCAGCGCTCGAAGCACACCGTGCAGTTTGGGAGAGGCACTGAGCCGCCCCCAAATGCCGGACGACAGAAACACAAACATAACACCAAAGGGCTTAAACCTTTCACGCGGCCATGCGGTGAAAGCTTTGAGGAAAAACAATCCTCCTCGAAGAGCGTTAACAAGCGGCGGTGACGCTTCCTCGAAAACACGGAATACAATTTCTCTGTGGCCTACCATACCATATGAAATTGAAAATTTCTTAACCATTATTTTTACTGGTAATGCTTTGCTCATTTAAATTATCGGATGCCGGCACTGTTAGAAATTGCATTAAATTTAGGTTTTCCTTTGACGAAGAATGCACCTTAAAAGAAAGGAATATTTCTTCGAAGGTTTAAATACCTGAACATTTGTAGAAACTTTACGCCGGTTTCCAACTAGGTTGTTCTGTGTTCTGCCGTAAAATGGATAAACAGGCACGTTTAAGGAGTAAGTGTTTTTTTTTCTTTAGGCTGAAACCTGTTTTTGTATTTAATTTCAACACTAAAATGATTTCTGTGATTTCGTGGTTTAAGTAAGTACACTAAGTAGACGTTAATTTACGAATTTTAGGTTAAAAAATTACACTGTAAATGTAAATATTTATCAGACGTAATTTATTTTGATAATTCATCATCTAAATTAATGTGTTACATTATCTAAAAAAGTTAATTCAATTTTAAAAAAATTCATATAATCAGCGGTAAAGTCAAGAAGCAGGTATCGGAGTGGCCTCGACTATTGCGAAAAAAGCATTTCAAGGGTCAATGTTTGTGAGAGAGAGGAATTGAAAGAATAAAGATATTGCTGGTTATTTTTCCTGATCCCTAAATGATGTTTACTACAAGGTAAATGTTGAATTCCTATAATCAGTTGTGATATAATTGGTGGAGGTTGGGTTTACAAAGCTTCAAATTTTATTATTTTATTATCTTCGGGTGGAACCTCTCAACACCCCCTTTAACCGTCTCGACGACTCCTTACGCTATACGTCATCCCTGAAAACCAGCAATCCTGTGTCTTTAAATGCAACGAGAATGTAAAAAAATATAGTGAACTACAATTTTTATACCACAAACACATAATAATTGGGATTCTTTTATATACTTTTATCGTAAGATTTTTAATCAGGCAATTAGTACCAAGAGTGTAAGAATTCCTTCGTGGTTGAATAAAGCGAAATAAAAATTTTTAATAAGCAAAAAAGCTTACTACAAAGTGATATCCTTTCTTCTAGTAAGCTCTGAGCCACGATAAATCTACTCGATGATCCTAATTTAATAATTAAGTCTTCTGGCTGGTAGTTATATAAAGAAATAGTCACTAATATGTCGTGTTTAACGAATGTTTGGTGGGCCAAAGATATCTACAAAGTATTACAATAGCATAAGTTTAATGACAATTGAAGTGAATGTATTCACATTGCAATGGAAAAAAAATAGTGAATCATTGTTATTGCCACACACGAGGCATTTGGAAAATTATACAACATGCTAAGAAACTAGAGAAAACGTCATAGGAATCAATGAAGGTCCTATTATTTAGTATTAGTAATTTTCCCTATGGATATTAAATACGATTCTTTCTAAATAATATTTTATAACTTACCAAAACTTTAAAAGTTCGGCACATACAATTATATGTCATAATTTATTTTTATTATATTTATTTCAATAAAACTTTTTCAGTGCTTGTAATGTTTGGGTGGAAAAAAACCTCATCACTATATCTTATCTTAAAATTATACAACCTGAGATTTTTTTTAAAAAAAGTAACTGTGATTCAAAGAGAATCCTATTCATTTTTATAAAACCTGATATGCAGCACCCATACTTTACCACATTTACTAAAAATTTATGTTGAGTTATTTAAAAAGTTTTATAAGTAATCATGATTTTAGTTGATATTTTACTACCAGTATCACTACATTTAAACATAACTTACATAATTAGCAATGTCTCCAAATACACCATAGTATCAAAACCATTCATGCAACAGAAACGTTATATAATGATGTTTGACAATAAAACAAAAAATATATATTGATATATTAAAACGTTATTATTTATTGTTAAAATATAATATTATGTAACAAATTTAGGTAATAAAATATAGTTTGACGATCATTTATTTATTCTCATTACAAGTTTGTATTTTGTAAAGATTTGTTCCCTACACACTAGCATATTATAAAGTCTAAATATAATGTTTTTGATCATTACGAAATTGTTCATAAACTAAAGATATAAATAAATATATATACAATAAGAAAATCTTTGTTTCACTGTAAGATTAAAATTAAATATTGATTTGTGAATTTTAACTAAAAAAAAAAAAAATTATTTGTAACAGATTTTTTTCTTAATTTTTACATTAACAAATTTATTTGTAAAATTTTAATTTGATAATGTTTCGTTATCTTACAACAAAAAATTAAGTGCAGTAAATACTAGTTGTTTAACACTAGATCTAACACATTAATGACTTCTAAAATATTCATCACGGCAAAATTATTACATAAATAAAATTTAATAATATTTTCTATCCTCTATAAGAATGATGTTTGTTGACTATTCATAACACTTATATTTTACAACTATTTTACTAAAGACTCCTCAGTTAATTAATTTAATAAATATTTGGTGTTTCCCAATTTTTAAACAAAAGATTATATTGATATATATTTTCTGACTGTAAAATAAATGCTACAAAATTTGTAAAACATAAACAAATTTTCAAAGAACGTGTTAGTAATATATGTGTATTTTGTAATAATAAACTAAAATTGTAAAAATTATATTGAAATATTTTTAATCTTTTAAAGTTAACAGGTAATTTTTTCTTTTAGAAATTTATTCATTCCACGTGATGCTTCGAATTAATTTTAACTATCTTATATTTTTAACCGATGGCCATGTAAACATAAGGAACATGTTAACATGTTTAAATTAATTATTGTTTCAGTGTCATATATGTATTTCATCTGTAAATATGTTAAACTCTCTTTTTCGTGTGTGTTAAATGTTGAGTTTGTGCATGTGGGACTACCTAAGGTTAATTCCTAGCAGTTCATTTCGTCTTTGCTGTGTATCTTATTAAAGATTTGATATTCCGTTTCCTGCTATGTTTTGCATCAGTGCACGTTACAACACAGTCTTCCAGAATTTTATCCGCTCGCTTAGTCGGAAGCCGAGGTTCTTTCATCGCTCCTCCTAGCATAGTTGCACTTGGTCCCGCGGGAGTACGGGAATAGCATGAGGCGGGGAGGGGAGAATTGAAGGTTCTGAGCTTGGGTTCAGCACGTTCCTGACGTCTCCCGTGTGAGGGTCGGTCCCGCTGATCCAGGGACCCCGCACTGAGGACATGAAGCTGAGCGGCGACCGCGAGTCCATGTAGCTTTGCTAGAAGCACAAGTGGAGGAAGTCGGTCTTCTTCACACAGACATAGGTAGTCGTAGTCGCTTCCATAGCACATCTGTCTCGGTCGATGTTCGCCAACGCGTGTTTCAAGACTCCAGCCCAAGCAGTTTTTTACATATATCGCCATGGGTGAGTCCAACACTTTATAACATATTGCAGCCCAACCTGACGCAGAAGAGCATCGTTTCAGCCGTCGTTTATTCTACAGAGTCGTGGTTGTAGATTTATTTTCTACGCGGCGATTTGGCGTCTACCCTGATCCGGCAAATAACAGCACCATAGGTCCTGTAACACCAGAGCTTCGTCCACCCCGTCGCTGAGTTACGCCGAGTACGTTTATCCCCGCATACCGTGTGTACATTTGAGGCTGATGCGTATTCTTAGGATTAGCTTCTCAATGTGTCGTCCTGCATGTAAGTAATAACTGTTCAAAGAGTTGACAGAGGATATAAGTAAGTAATATGACATTTTGCTGCAATGTGTGTGCGTTGACTAACATTATCCCTAGCTGATGTTTGAATGCATAAATAGCGAACGTAATCATTTTGCAGAATTGAAATACAGAACACAAGTTTTAGAACATATATTGTTTTATTTCGATTAATTATTATTGCATATACTGTCCCAAATTCATAACTGCACTAATATATTTATATGTTAAATCGTTCATTATGAGAAGAATATGTTAACAGCTTTTAAATCGTGCAATATCACGTAATATTGTGCTAAGTAAAACACCATAATTTGAATTTAAGGGTTCTAAGAATTTTTTATTTTATTTATCCTTATTTTCACGAGTGAATGTGACAGTAATAACTACGCAACTCTCACATTCATTCATTTATTTATTCGTGATCATTGAAAAATAATTGGTTAAAATTAAAAAACCTAAGGAATATATTTTTACATTTACGATTAGTCTGCGGAACGAATAACCTTATTTTAAATTATCATTTTACCGACATTCATCCAATAAATTTATTTTATTAATTCTAACTACAATAATTTGAACTCTTTGCTCTGAATTCTGTATTCAGAGAGAAAAAAAGAGCAAGTCAGGCTGTTTGGTTTCCTTTCTCAAAAAAATTACTCCGCCGAATATACACATATTCATTTCAGAACTAATGCTCTATTTTCCGTGGTTTAATTTTTGGGTTTCTTTCGGTGGTATATAACAACGAAGGAACGAATAAAAGAATAATGAATGAATTAATAGTATTTAAGTCACGCTGACACAAAATTCATTAGAAATGATTAGTTTTAATTATATTTGTCACTGACGAAATCAACGAGTGTGGAAAAGGGAGCATCTTAAAAAATAAATCACCGACACAAGGAAACAACCGCCATGTTTCATACTTGCGAAAAATCTGAGTGCGATACCGCCACGAATCGAACCCATCTCACCACTCGACCGCCGAGGCCCAGATGTAGAAGGGAGGAAGCTAATGAAAAGAGAAAATAGTGTTTCACGTTGCACGATTGTGCATAGGGACTTAAAGAAATGGTACCTCAAGAAACCATATTAGCATCTGGATCATTTGGTTAAAGAATCATTGCTTAGAAAACCAAACTAGTTTTAAATCGGACCCAAGACCATCGACAGATAAACATGACGCCTCGGTGACCAAGGCCGGCTTCCGGGAATCCAAATAAGCGAAATAGAATTTGTTAACATGTTGTACAGTAAACAAAAATACAACATAACATTTCATTGTAACTTCCATAAAATTCAGGTTTCTTATCAACTCTAAAATATCTTCACATACCTAATGCCGCATATGAAAGTGCTTTTTGTGTCACGAATTTGTAATGGCACAGTTTTTTCTTTATAGTTACCAAAGTCTTTCAAAGTTGTTCTTGTCAAAAGTTTTAGGAATTGCAAAGTAATTTATAAAAGTGAGATTGCGTGAATTAGAGAAGAAACTGCATAGTTTTAATCAGGGTGATCAAAAATGATTCATTTTAATCTCAATACTGAGATGAAGCATGCACAAAAGCTTTGCTTTGGTCTTGTGTAGCTAATTAGAGAATGTTTAGTTTTGATTTAACAAAGTGTAATCGCTTTGTCGGAAAGCTCTTTTGTTCGTCGCGTTCTATGTGATTAAGCACGCAAATCTTCCTAATTCGCTTTCAGAAACAACGTCCATTAGCATCACATTAGTGACCTTTCTGCTCACTCAAAACAAAAGCAACATGAAAGTACATATATTTCACACGCTTTTAACAGTTCAGAATTTGTTACACTTATCTGATTTGCAATTACACCCAATATTCCTTTCAAAGCTTTGCTGTAAAAACGTTAAATTACATTAAACTTTACTTAAAACATAGAAAAATGTACAGTAATACTTTTTCATTTGCTTTAAAGAACACCTTTTTTTATATGTTTTGCCTTATAGCATCGATCATGCTGGATAAGAAATATATATATATATTTAATTTTTTGGTTTCTTTGTTTTAATCGGTAAAATGTTTTATTCGGATCAAAAGTCCAGTGATTGTCAAGAAAATAAAATTGAGACATTGATATGATTATCATCATAAGAGACTAGAAAGATTCATTTGGAAATTTAGTTTTAGGCGTCAGTGAAAGAGGAAATTGTAAAGGATGTCTGTGTTCGATCTACATATTTTATTTTTGAAAAACTAAGCTCATGTAAACATATATTCTTAATCAAATCTTGGGAGTTATAATTTTTGAGTATAGTAAACAGATAGGGCCATTTATCATGTTTGTAGCTTATATGTCCATACATACAGTCAGATAAATTACAGATTCTATATAATGCCATAAACGCAAGGCAACACAGAAGAAAAATATTATGTTAAAAATGGGAAATAAGTTAATTAATTATATTGCAAGATTACGATTCCAAATCTTTATTGGATCCATCCATAAAAGTATAAATACAAAATTGTATACATATTAGCCGTTTGCCCGAAGGGATTTCCCAAATTTTCAACTCCTCTTAAATCCTCTTAGAAGGTGAATCATCAAAATTTGTCCTTGGTGCTACTCCAGTTATATAAGGAAAAAATATTTATTTTTAGTTTTAAGGAATTATAATGGCATTATTTTCAAAGTGAGGATATTTTTGGTTACTTAATATTGCAGTTGGAGTGTTTAACTACGTATACTTCAAATGTAATATTTTAGCAAAAGAAAAAATCAGGTTGTAATACAATCAGAAATTACTCCAAGTCTTCATCCTGGGCCCAGCACCAAACACTAATTTACACACCTTACCCTGGGAAGAACTGCACATTCAAACATACTGGTGCACGTTTTACAGTAATGTGTACCCGAGAGCTAAGGACGCCATGTGACATAATTAAAACTTTAAAATTTTACAGACGAGCAATTTCTCAAGTTACGTCCAAATCGGGTTCTTTACCTCGTAACGAAATTGGACTTGTCAATTCTCAAAAAAAAATTGCAATATTCACCCTCACCGTTTTTTTCTCCTCCCCATTCTCCTCGCCACTGACGGTACAGTCACCCACACAACACACACGGTACAGTCGCCTCCACCAGTCTAGCCGACGATTGGTAGTCCCAGGCCCGAGTCAGTAGAATGTCTATGGAAAGACTAGTCTACAAGCAAAGTATTGAGCAAAGTTCGAAATGCGCTGTTTTAAACTGTGCAGAGCTTCCACACACACTCAAAAATCAGTAGTAGTCAGTCACGTAGGACTTTCTTACACGGTACGTTTTTTTTTGCAATCTGTTTCACTGAAACTCTGAGGTAGAAACACGTCAGGGAACGATGTTCCAGGTGGTGCATGCACTGGCTGCAGAAGAGAAACTAATTTTCCCACAAGACTTCTAAACACACGGATGGATGAGATATGCGTAGATGTCCGTGTGGACTGCACGGGCCAGCTGCGAGATCGATGCCGTCCAGATATGTTGCCTGTCTGTGCTTTGTTTGAAAGATAAAATTGTCTAGCCCAATCAACCAGACAGACTGTCTAGTTTTTTTTTCTTTTCAAAATTCAGTGATCAGAGGTAGTATCAACAAATATATGTTTTTTGTACTACCGTTTATCAGTTTCACTTCTCTCTATTTCGCCTGTCGTTGTTCGTTCCATTACAGCTTGACAGATGTCGCTAGTGTCCAAGCGTGTTGCCTCGTGTCTACGGTAACATGAGACTAAATACTTTGACCTAATAGCGATTGCTTAGTGAGTTGCTTTTTTAAAAACTTATATTTTCATAACACTAATTAAAAAAAATTTAAAAAGTGTATTTTATTTTTTACCTTTTTAGAATGAAACATATATTTAGTTTAGGTGTTCACATTAACTATAAAAAATGTATGCCAATATATTTACGCATTCGATGTGCATTGCTAGATTAATAAAACTTTACAAGTTTCAGTTTATTGTTCTGTAAAATATTGTAGACTTTACATCAATTTCTTTCATTTTCATGAGACAATATAAATGTACATACTTTATGAAATAAGTAAACATTTTCCCGTCTTAGCCAGGTTTAAGTTTACCAAGTTTTTGGAGACATCAATCAAATCTTCCGTTCCTAGCTGCGTAAAAGCACACAAAGATTCAGAAAAATACGCGGTAATTTCATGAACCAGCTTAAGCACAAAATTTTTGTGGTGAATAAAAAAACTTTACGAATTGGATGCTTGCAGAGTTCTCAGTATATATACACAATTGTGCTCATTTAAGGGCACGTGATACATACCATTTAATAATTTTTTTATGTTTATTTATATATATGTATATGTGTGTTAAACACGTTATACACAATGCCATTCAAATTAAAGTTTTTCTTTTATAAACATTGCTTAATTACCATTGAAAATCGTCATCCCATAGTTATTGTGGTGCAAAAATAATAAAAATTAGTAAACGTATAAAAAATTAAAGTTTAGCAACGAAATTTGATACACCAATTCGCGGAGTTCAATCATGTTCAATTCTATATTTAAATTTAGCCAATGGTTATCAGAAGCATTTATTGCGATCGCCAGTATTATTCAGTTTTGTAAGAAGTTAAGTTGAATCATTTTTACTTACAAATGCTTAAAAAAATATAGTTGGATATCCAATTTAATTACGTTAGTTGGGAAGGTCTTAAGCTATTTAAATAAAATAACTTTAAATGGTTGTATATAGAATTCTTTAGTAGTATCAATAAAAATACAAAGAAATAATGTTCTGAAAGAAATAGTTGCGAAGGAAAAAAGATTAAATCGTCTTTCAGTATTCGCCAGAAAAATGTAACATCTAACCATGGTAACGAGAAAATTTATGTGTTCTCATGTTGCAAATACACTTATACAAAACTTGCACCCTAAATTTAATGTCAAAATTATTCCTAGCTTAATAAATAGGCCTATACGCAACCTATGTTTTCAACTACAATTTTTTGACGCGAATCCCACGTAGTTTCCGCACCCGGCGCTAGAATTCGCTGTCGGAAACAGCTACGTCGACAATTGAATCATTTGATTTGCAGACCGAAATTTTAAATTATTATAATGAAACGCGATAAAAGCGATGACAACTTAAAAAAAAATTAACAAAAGCCCCGGGTTTTGGATTTGTTTTTCGACAAATTAATTTCACTAAACTACTGCCCATCTTGTTAAAAATAACTAAACATTCAATACAACGAAGTTCCCCTTTGGCTTTGTGAGCCTGGGTTCGCGCCATCCGCACGCAGATGGCGGCTGTAAACGGCGGCGGCGGCAAGAGGCGTCGCTTCGGTGACGCGTGCCGGAGCGGTCGGTGCCGCAGCAGCCAACACGTGCTCGAGTGTTTGACGACCAGAGCGGTCATTTCCGCGGCCAGCGGCGGCGGCCGTCAACACGGGTAGTTTGCTCCCCGACGCCAGGGTGTTTGTTAACACTCAGCCCGCCCTCGGGAGGAAGAGCATCGCTCGGGTGTGGGCGGAGGAAGACCGTTAAGAGGGGGGAAAGGAGGGGAAGTAATTTTTTTATCGGCTCTTTCGTGCCGGAGTCCTTGCAGCGGAGAAGTTATTACGGAAATTGGTACTGCCCGGCCGGCGGCTAACCTCCCCCTCCTCACGCTTCCTGCCCGGCCATTTTCTGTCTGTCTCCTTCCAGCACCTACACTCCAACGGCCTTCTTTGTCTCCTGTTTCTCAAACAAGCACGAACGTATTTCTTTCTCCCTCTATTCCCCCCCCCCCCACTCCCTCACTCCGGAACATCGCATGGTAGGCAGGGGAGGAAACGCTACCATTCGGAAATTTGACAGAAAGTAATTATATTTGATTAAAGCTCGAAGCGGCGCGCGAAGAGTAATTTGCCAAATTCGCGTCCGTTGAACGGGACGGCTTCGGCGTGAAGACTTGTCGGAATGAGGCTCTCGTACACCTTTTTTTTTTCTCCCCCGGCAGCTATCAATCTTTTAGTGGTCGGGTCTTCTTGCGAGAGAGATCCGTACAAAGCACTCGGGGTCTGAATTGCGCGGCACACACTAGCACGCTAGCCAGGTACACTTTAGCAACAAACCTTCCAAAACAAAATTAACATTGTCAAGTGCTCTTGTATTTAGCTACCTAGCCTCTCCAAACATAATTACCTGACCTATTCTGAAAAAACTATAAGTAATTCAAAAATTCTTGAGGAATTTTTAAAGCGTCCTGCAGAAATTATGAAATATTGTTGTTCACTGTAAAAACACATTCATTTGTATCGCTGTTAAAAATAACAGTTTTAGATACTCGTCTATAATCAGCTTACTAACCTTTCAAAGTTTGGTAACAATTTTCTAAATCATATATATTATATTATGTATAGTATCAATATGATTTGTTTTAAACAATTACAAAACAGAATGTTTTCTAATAAAATCGACATAAAACTGCCGGTTTACTAAAGAAATAAGACGAAATTATTTTTTAAGCGATCCCTAAAATGATTATTATTATATAATATGTACAATCAAATGTATTTTATTATTTTTTATAAATATTGGAAACTACGTGCAGCTAAGCAATAAATAAGCGAGTAATATTTTTCACATGTCAAACCTTTTCAGTAATAAATTTAACTTGGCATCATTTTTCGCGTGTAATTTATTCCTACTTTTTTATAGCGTAATACTTATTTTGGGACACTAAGTTCAGCCGTTTTTGCAAAATAAGTACGTGTCAGCATCGGCTGGAGTGTAGGCAACACGTAATGCCATATTTCATGGCCCTGTGTTTTTTTATTATTCAAAGACTTTATAACATTTAATGGTACATATTTGTTGTTTGTTTCTTGAAGTTCTCCCGTGGCACAAATTGAGGCAATATTCCACACAACCTCTCAAAACAAACACAGGAAAAAAAAGATATGATGTTCATCTTGAAGCTTTCCCAAGAAAAGTGGAAAACCAATTCCACACAATCTTGGCTCAAGACGTTGAAATTAGCTTCAGGCGGTAAGAGTTTTTGTCAGGTATTCTCATAAGATATAATATAAGATGAAATGCTTACGGTAACTTCCCTAATTAGGTTATTCCACCGTGTACCGACACAAAGAAGCTCGAGTTTCTTAGAGTTATAATACGCGCGAAAACGATCGTTCCAAACCTAATTCGAACTTAAGACATGAAACCAAGAGAAAAACTGATGTTAAAGAAAATATCAATAAAATAGCGACCCATCCCTGCTTCGCACGGATACGATCTACTAATGTGGCTTAATTTATATTTAATAAGTAAGTACTTACAAGTATCAGGTTCTCGCAAGTGCTTGGTGTTTTTAAAATTTATATACATGCTAACACACTGCCCATTACTAAAGAATTTCTTTGAAAACCATGTTGAAAGCTTTTTTACTCGTGGGTAAACACAAACAGATTTTGTTTAGAAGTCACACGTCAAAGGGCTACATATAGCTGTCCGTGTGAAAATAGAACTTCGCAAGTAATTCATTATTTTAAAATTAATTTTGAATTACAAACATGGTAACTGTGGGTCATCCTTAGAAGAGAGAGATATAATATCGCGGACTTTTCTGTAGGACTTTTCAACGAAGAATTTATCTTAATTAAACGAAGAGGTCTTCGTTATTTCAGGTAACTTAACCTTCGTAAAAACTAATCCAGATTCGGACTTCCAAGTTCTGTGCTCCGTAGTGAACAAGGTAAACAGGTAAGTGTAAGGAATAATGGTGTTCTTGCTGACGACCAAACAAGTTTATTTAATGACTTGGTGGTATACCAACTAAAGTCGGGAGGATTCGTGTTCAATGAAAGTGAAATCAGCACCTGTAAATTTACGAAGATAAACGAAAATTATATTATTTGTAACAAGCGTTTTCAGGAAATTTTAGGTGAACTTTTTTTAACAGTGTATCTAGAATCCCATTATAATCTTGAATGTCCCATCGTTCATAAAATATGTAACATGCTAAACTTTAAAATTTATCCATCCCGATAGGATACCTGAGAAGTAAAAATTGAAATAAAAACTCACGAGTGTTCATGGCCACCATGCGCGTGAGAAGTGAAACTTCACAGACCGGTAGTAGCTCTAAGTCAGCTCGCTAACGGCGCTGCAGTCAACGCGGCTGCTGCCATCTGCGTTTTCACCGAGTGACTTGTAGCTAGAATGTGATACATAATTTAGTGATTCGAGAGGCTTTGTGTTTTCACATAGCTGAATCAATGCGTGCCATGTGCAATTGAATAATCCGCAGCCGCAGAGCCTCGCCACACACCAAAGGCTCGTTGTCGCCATAGAAGGTCTGTGCCAAATAGTAATGCAGTTAGCACAACGTTTTTTTTTCCTCCTGAATGTTGCCCTTTCCATAACGCTCTGATGACATTTTATCCTTGACCTACCCTACCGAATATAAAGAAGTTTCACTTCAAAAATCTTAAGAGCTGGGTCACTAAAAGTGCCGCGGACTGCACTGCTAATAAATTTCACCTAAAATTTACGAAGAACCCTGCGCTGGTTACAAATTATCCATGGATCTTCGTAAATGTATAGTTATCTTCGTCATTTTTATGTTACTGAGATCACTTACACTGAACAAATAGCAACAATAATATTCATATTATATTAGCTAAACATTCAAAAAGTGTTGAGTTCACAGCGGAAACTTTCTTTTTTCTGCCTCGTATGAGTTTACATTTTTTTTAATAAACACAGAACTCATAAGTCGTAAAATGACTTTTTTTTATAAGAAGATACATTTATCTGAAATTTTAAAGAACTCTTAGTTTATTTGAGAATAACTAGTCGTTTTTTTTTTTAATTCCGTAATTTCACTGTAATTTCTAACAGTGTGTCGCCCCGGGGCGCGGAAGCTTTTTGTCCGGAGCTGTACCTCGCCGCATCTTCTTACCGCGCTGGCGAGGAAATCCCCTTTGCCGTGATTAATTACCCGCATCGTTATGACAAGACCGCCGAGCGAAACCACGTGGTCTGGCCCCCTCCACTTTTTACCCGCCCCAGCCCCTAACAAGCGCTGACGGCTGATGTATAACACGGCCGGGCGCCCGGCGCGATTGTAATGCGAGCGGCCGCGCCGACCCTTTCCGACCCCTGCGACCCCCTAGTTAGCACGCTGCCCCTCCCCCCTCCCCCCGCCAGTCACCCGAGCGCCTCGCGATATCGATGGCTCGACCCACATCGATCGACTTGGCGCTGAGACGCTGGCGATTAGCGGCGGCGTGCGATATCTTGTTTCATTGCGCACCGCGGTGGCCGACATTCCAAACGTTGTCCTGGATGCAACGAAAACTAACGTCTTGACCCCGAACGTTACCAGCGGTTTGAGGCTCGATCTCACATATATGTTGAATTTTGAAGTGAAACTTCTTTGGGTGCGATGAGAGAACAATTTCAAGGCCGAAATTGAATGCAACGTTTTTTGTGAAACTTGGTAGTAAAAGGTTTTTGACGTGAAAAGGACAGAATATAGGTACTTGTCCAAAGAGATATAAAGAGAGCATTATGCTATATACGTTGATGGGCTCGTTTTCGTTCTCCACTTTGTGCGATGATTCGTCCCCCGCAAAATAACATAGAACAGAGAGAGATGGATGAACGGAAGAATAAGGCAGAGAGTGTACGCATGCGCTTCTTTCAGGATACAGATATAGGTATCCTACACAGTCAGCTGTGAATGCCTTGGAATATTTGCTACCAGCGCACTCGCGTTCCTCCTTGTTCAACCAGCAGCGTTGAAAGCAATGATGAGACAGTCCCTGCATTTCCCGCATAGATATATATAGCTACCTGTTATGATTTAATATTGCGTTCAGAGGTTTTGCATGTTCCAAATGGCAGAATTGTTTGAAGAAACAGTTACACGCACAGTTTTATTTTTAGAAAAATATATTTTTTCTCTCTTTCTCTCTCTCACACACACACTGATGATAATTACGAAACTTTCACGCGTTTTTACGTCCATGATGTTAAACTAAGTAGATATCAGTTGAAAATATTTGTAGTTGAAAAACAAATGCAAGAAAAGAATCAAGTTATAATTTTAGCAATAGTCCTTAAATAAAAGTAATGATGAAAAAAAAGAAGAAAAATAAATCATGGTGTGTGAGACTGGGCCTTATGTACAGGTAATTTCATTATTGTTCCCACAAAATATTGATTATGCATCTTGCGACCTGAGGTGGTCTTCGGTTATGTTTGGAAACACCTGTTTTTTTGGATGTTCGAAGACTTGATCAGAGTTTTATGAAGTGTTTTCACATTAAAAATTACTATAATAATTAATTATTAAACTCGATCCCTAAAAATTACTAATTCGATGATATTTTTAAACTTTCTTGCAAAAATACAGTTTATTACTATTCATCTGCACCGTATCCATAAATATTTGTTTAACGATCAATAGATTTTTAAAGATGATTAGGAAACATTATTTGAACAATTTAATTTGAATCCGAGAACTTGCAAATGTATAAAAATTATATGGAAAAGCTTGTTTACTGATTTTTTTCATCTCAACTTATTTTATCTTATTGAGAACCGGTAAATGTTATTGCGAGTTTTTTTTGTAAGTTTTTTTCGAAAACCGAGATATCTTCAAGCAATCTGCTTTATGATCGTGTGTTAATATATGTATTTATGATACATATTAACCTATTTTTTTAGTTTACAATACAACAAAAATAAACACGTAAAAGACACTCTCGCGTAATAATGTACTTTTCTGTGTATAACTGGCTACTGACTGAGTTGTTGAGTCATGACATTGCGCAGTAACTCTCTATGATATGATACAATATGTAGCAGAAAGCATTCATATAGTAAAGAGTATTTTAGAATTGCTGGGAACAAATTTAATGGGTAGCAAGGAAAGCCAAAAAACCATCTAATTTTGTTTAGTAAAATGTGTCCAGAAACGCAAACACGCAAACATAAATTTGTATTTCGTTTACATCAAGGTCTTACTTCACTGGCTGTGAGGAAGCAGAAGACGAGTTGATGTACGCACTAGCTGCTAGCAATAATAGCCTACCGTCGTAACAATTCCATACGTAAAATTAAGTTGTTTTAAAATATAAAATAATTATTTATTTTTACTTCAGTAATTAACCGTTGTTTTATTCGTTTGAGAAAACTTCATTTCAAGTTATATTTTAAGAA
Organism: Bacillus rossius redtenbacheri; assembly: GCF_032445375.1. NCBI lineage: Eukaryota > Metazoa > Arthropoda > Insecta > Phasmatodea > Bacillidae > Bacillus > Bacillus rossius. The sequence continues at coordinate 34,294,859 of NC_086335.1, read as the reverse complement.
CTTTTTTCTTTAAGAGTATTAGAATGACAGAACTGTAAGTTTTATTTGAGTTTCAGAGGAAAACTATATATTAACTGGAGTGTACGCTATTGTTCACAAGTTTCGCTAGAATTCCACAGAATAGTGTGGTCGTTAAAAGTATATATGGAAGAAGTTCTGGCAAGTTCGAAGACCCCATAAACCCTGTTTCTCAGCAGCCATGACCTACAAAATGCTTCTGGCGACTTAACGACGTAAGTTAAGTTTGTTTTAAAGAATTTTGAGTGACTTAATTAAGTAATAAGAATATTTATATTTTACACATATTAAAATGAAATAAGATTTCCTGTGCTAAATAACAATTATATCATGAAATAGCCAGTGGCACGGTGGTTTTTTTTCTTTAATTATAACATCATGTAATAAAAATGTTAGCTGGTGCGGTGCCAGGGGCAAGCAGTGGGCAATGACCTTTGACCTCTGACGTCACGGTGGCCATCTTTAATTACCTATATAAATCATAAATGGCTACAAACAAAATCTGGAAAATTTCATGATAATTAGATGTTAGTTAAAGCGTTTTTTTTAAGGTATGCTTCTTTAGGTGCGTTATGAAAAAATGATGAGAGTGAAATTTTAAGATGCGCACGCATCACTTTAACACAAAATTAACAGGTTGAAGCTGCCCGCTAAACCCCTCATTAAGTCTCGAAAAAAAGCTACCAACAAAATAGAAATAGAACCTCTATTAGTCGCGCATGTTGGTTCGCTCGTCGCTTCTGATATAATATTTATCCACATGTTTCTAGTTTCTACATTCACAACACGTGTTTTAGTTTCATACAAGTGCGAATTATATATGTGCTACTACATTATATTCAGTAGTGATTTAAATTAAATATTTTGATTAATATCATTTTATTTACTATTCATAAATATTAGTAAAAAAATTGTGCTTATATACTTTTTCTATTGATACAAAATAATTGAGGTTAACTATCCTTATGTATTATTTATTGACATATTATTATTATTATTTAATATAATTAATACTAAATATAAATAAATTATTAATGTTATATATTTATTATTGATTATTTAATAATTACAAAATAAAGAAATAAATTTAAAAAAAACATTTAATAAAATATTTGTAATAAAAATTTAAACCGAACATCAAATTCAAATATTAATTTTTAATATTTATTATTAAATAGAATAAATAATAAATATTTATAAGATTAAAGGAACTAATTTAATGAAAACTTTTCGATAAAAATGAAAAGTGAATATTAAATAAAGAAAATAATAAATATCTAAAAAATGAATAAACTTAAATTAAATTTTGTTATTTATTATTAAATTTATTTATTTGCTTTTAAAATATTAAATAAACAATAATAAAAATTTAAAATTTAAAATCTTATATTTAGTATTTAGTACAAACTATGTCATATATATTTATTGTTCTCTAAATTTTATTTATTTAAGTTTTCAAATTTAAACTGAACTTTATTAATTATGTTGACTATCTTTTTCCAGCCCTTTTATTATTTTATTGTAATTAATTATTTGCATGCATTTAAAAACAATTTCTTAATGATGCCAAAGAAGTATAACTACCCATAAATTTTTTTATTACTTTCATTACAAAATATTAATTTCTCGTGATGCTAGAAATACATTCCTAACTAATGAATGAAAACCAAGTCACTACACTTGATCAGTAGTTAAGCTGAAATTCACAGCAGCAAAGATATGATATATATCGTAATAACATATATATATTATATCGTACGTGCGTGTTCTCATTAGCTGTCAGCTTTGGTAGTGTAAAATGTCAACATAACTGATCTCTAGCCTTGTTGTTCATGGATCCGAGTCCCAATTCAGACATGCGTGTGTTTGGATTACGTTAACACGTGAGCTGTGATTCTCTAAGCATTTAGGCAGTGACTTTAAGCCGTCAAAAATATAGTAAAATAAATAAATAATTAAATAAAATTGGATATTTAGTAGGTAAATAGATCATATAAGAATGATGCTATAACATCTTTTTTTTCGATCGCAAATTACACTGGAATAAGCGGCATCCTCTAGTTTAAATACTGCAGATAAAACATTCGTTTCCAAAATCAAAAGGGGACCCTCCCTTGCCTTTGACTAGCTATCATTTCCAGCAGCAACACAGTAAAATCTTCGTGTGGATGACTACTGTTAGGTTATATGTATATTGATAGTTTGTACTGTCTTGTGTCTGGAAGTGACTTTGCTCCTCGGAGTGAAGTTTACGAGGAGGGCGAATCAGGAAATAACTATTTTTTTCCCCCGCCGCGCCGGCGCGAGAGGTGATTAATTATTGGTACCTCTCCCGGCCAGATGTGCTAACTCGTCTGTATCGAGGCATCTTCCTGCAGACAGACCGAAGCCAGTCACCCGAGCGGTCGTGACGTCGCAGCGGCGTCAAGCATCCGGAAGAGTTAGTCCGCGCCCGTGACTTAGCGTTCTCTTCGCGGTTTATAAGTTATTAACCACCCGCTCTCCCCCTCTCCCGTCGCCCGTCCTTCTGCCTGCATTCCCACCCCCCTGCTCCTTCCACGCAAACTTTCCAATAAACTCCTCTTTCCCTCTCCTTTCCTCGCGCGCGCTTTCCTGTCTTGGGGGTCCATTCTCTTCTCCTTTCTACGTGCCCGTCCGCGACCGACTCTTTTGACGGACGGAGAGAAAGTTTTCCCTCCCTTCTCCAACCCCCACCTCCCCCACTCCAACAACCTAGCAACGTCCGGAACATCGCGCCGGCGTCGCTGGAAATGACAGTCTACTTTTTTTTTCCCAGAAAAAAAAACCGTTTCGCTTCTCGTGGCCTGTCTTTGCCATTCAGGCCCGGTGCCTTCCTCCAACTATTTTGGTAAAACCTTCTTCCTAACCCAATCCCCCCCCCGTACCACCCAAAAAAGTCCCTTCCATTCCTTCCGAGCACACTTCACTTCCTTTGTCTTTAAAGAGAAGACTCGTTCACTTGACACCTGCCTGTAAGACGAACTAGTTGTGTTTTCCTTCTGCGATCTCTGTTCGAGCTGCGATGTTGGTGGCCCTGCTGAAATACATCGTTCAGACTTTCTTCCTTCCGCGGTGTCTAAACGCGCTACTGTTGGGCGGGTGTTCCACTGGACGCGCGCTACGTGGTTTGCCGCACGGTGACTGACATTCAAGACACGCAAAGTGCCAAAACCCAGATTCGGAGGAAACTGTACAAAGCACACTGGTACACTTATTGGAATAACTTATATTACATATAATAATATGGCATGCTGACATTGTTGCTGATAAAATCGTACACTAGTACTTGCATATAGGATATGTTGATGGAAATATAGTGTACAGTTGAAAGTAAGTAAATATTCCGTTTTGAATTGAAACTATTCTATATTAAGGAGTTTGTTCACTTACCGTTAAAAAATGTCTAGAAATACTTGAAACTTGTCTTTTATTATTTCCACTTCATCTTGCTACCATCCGAATACAATAATTGTTCTAAAAACCATATTTATATTAAAACTTATTCATAACTTTTCAATCCAGTGTAAAAACGTTGGGTCTAATGGTGTCAATACATGTATGTATGTTATGAGTTGCTTTTCAAAAATGATATTTTCAAACCATAGAATTATTATTTTTTTACTTTTGTTACTTGTTATTTCAGTCGTTGATGTGCAATTTAGCACTTATAATAGTACACATATATCACTTTATTACTAGATTTGGATTTAAAACATAACAATAAAAACCAATAACGAGAAGCTTACAAAACAACGACAGGTACCTAATAATATTTTACGTTATCGTATTTGTTCTTTTGAATATGCACATTAAATATGTCCATTTATTAAACGCACAAGATAATATAATAGCAGAATTATTTTCACCCATAAATATAGTTTAGTAAATATTTTTCTTTTATTATCAACATTGGCAACATGAGGCGAATCAGCAGTGTAAAGAATAACCTACGGTTGGGAGAACCAACGCTAGAAATTCAGTCAATCAATCATGATTTTATTTTTCTGTGGTGTTACGATATCACTGTAGGAAATTGCGGGGTTGGTTCTTCATCAAAGAGCGGGTGGGAGCTTCGTTAGGTGAGTGGTCAGTTCAGACATTATTGAGATTGCAATTTCATCCGTCCGTCGAAGGTTAAGGCTTCGCAATATATCGACGGACACATTCACACACATTCACGTATATTCAGTCACATATTGCTGACACCACAGCTAAACTGATCATTGGATTTTAGCAAGTACTTGAATAATATTTTTTTTTTTAAATTAAAAGGGAATTTTGAAGCCTGATTGATTCGGGTAGTTCATTCCAGGCACGAGCAGTAGTCACAGAATATATTTACAGTATACAGCGGTCTTGTGTGGAGGGATGAGCAGAGAACAATATCTCAGAGAGCTTTTGCCTATAACATGACGTGAAACAAGGTACAGAAACTTGTCAGAAAGATATTTTGAGTGTTTCTTATTGACATCGTAATGATTTTTAAATTTTGTACGTGACTCCAGACAGAATGAATGATAAATTTATGCGTCCCTGTTAGTTAAATGGCGTTTGATCAACAGGGTGACCCACAATTCTAGTTTCCCAAAGATATTCCCGGGTAGTTTCACTACCATAAAGTTTCATTTGGCACACCAACACGTTATTTTATGTCCACTAATGTTAATTAAAGTGGCTCAAAACGGGTTTATGATGCTACATGTGATTCCGCCATCTTTGTGCAACATTTCTGTTAATCGACTTCCGTACCATTTTCACGAAATTACTCCTACCAAATACCGATAGCTAAGATGATTGGACATCAAAACATATAAGACCATGGCATGAAAAACGTTTAGTATTCCATTTCATATTCAATTCTGAAAACTTACAAATACAAGCGAAGCCAATTATGTTTTCACAGCTTTTCAGATTCTCATTGTTAGTTTTCTGGCAGAAACAGGGAGTGCGAAGGATTTGAAAATAACAGAGTGAGACGCAGTGAACTTGCAGGTGTATGTCCCAACGGACGGGTGGTCCGCTCAGCCACGCGGAAGTGACGCGCGGCGCAGGTCCCGGCCCGCGGCCTGGCACTGGATTCCAGGCGCGTGACGAAGCGATGACGTCGCTGGAGCGCGGGAACCTTTCCCGCCGCCGACGCGCGTCGCTGCGCCGACACGAGCCCTCCAGACCTCTTGACGGCCCGCGCTTGTCATCGGGGCGAGCGCCCAGTGGCGCGCGATGGAATGCCAATGGGCGCCTGCGGGCAGGTCTCGGCGATTCGCGAGGGCGAATTCCCCGCCCCCTCCCCCCTCCTTTTTTCCACTCTGTCTCGTCAAAACGAGCCCGACGACCTCTCTTTGTCCACGGCTGTCCGACCTGGCTGCCCCCACCCCCTCCCCGCTCCGCCTAACCACTTTGTCAGCGCTCGCCAGGTGGAGGGGGAGGTTTGTTCGATGACGTGATTGGCGAGTGTGGTCACGGAACAAGCGGGTGGGGGGTGAGACAAAACCACACAGCCCTGGGGAAGGACCAGAAGTGGTCACACTGACCTCCCCCTCCTAGCGTTCCGCCGACCCTGGACATCAATCAAACTCCCTGCCCCGAACCCCTCAGGATAGCCGGCTCGCGTAAATCAGGCCCTGCTTGCCTTACAGGTCCAGGACTTGGGGGAGGGAGGTGGCGGTCAAGAGGGGGGACCTCCCCTCCCCTTGAAATCCTGTCGTGTCGACCCTGGCGTATCTCGCGTGTTTTCCAACTTCGCTCATCGTGTTCCAGAACCCGTCGAAGGACCCTTACAACGGTCGTGTAGAGCGCCTAACATGGCAGGCAACCGTGCAACACTAGTGCTCTGCACGGTTGCTTGTCTACGAAGTCACCAGGGGTAAGCAGAACAATGGTCACACCTTACAACAGCAAAACTGCGAAATAGAGAGTTTCCTGACGTTAATTCGTCACGCCCATGTGGCCAAGGGATGTGTGTTCGATCCCAACCCTACGCTACGACTCAAACAGTGGTCCTTGAGACGGTGGACAAGTGGTTTACAGAACAATATAACGTTGGAGGGTCTTTGTAAAAAAACATGAGAAAATAAAACCCTACAAATACGTATAATTTTTAATATTATTTACGGATAGAAGTGGATAAATGGCAAAACAACTTGCATTCCAATGGACCCGAGCTCAAATTGAAGTTCAGCCAATATGATTTCAGTTTTCCGTGGCTCCCTCATATTGTTCCAGTAACAATGCTGGTAGGATTTCCATAGGTCTTAAACTGAACTGTGAACTTGATGTTCAAAAAATTCAATAAAATTAATAAATGTTTGCTGGAAAGATATACACAAGGCATCTATTCTTGACAGCGACTAAGCTTTCATCGATCCTGCCACGACAAGCCTGAGTCAGGTTAGTCTCCGCAAGTCTGCAGACCAAATTGAACCTAAGCTTACAAAAGACTTGAATAACCAAGCTTTCTATGGGCTTCTCAGTAAGTCTAATTGAAGTCTCTCTTCGAGCTAACCACAAGCCAAAATACTATCTGGGATGTGGGAATTTCGTAGGCAACGAGTTTGTAAAAGTTGTACCTATATCTGCGTCACTCTTAAATTAAAGTTAATATCTACTTTCAGATCCTTCCATCACTAGCCTAGTCACGTTACATCGATCAAAGTAAACTTTAAGATCGTTGAAAAGATATATTGCACGGATATTACGCTAAATTATATTCTCTTGTACCTTAAAATATAAATAAAAACAAATTTCAAAAGCGACGAATCCCATGCATAATATTTCTATAAGATGATAAGTCTTAAAACAATTATTCTTTTGTCGTGCTTTCCACAAAACTAAGTGTATACCAAAGTAGGGGCATGTTCATTTATTTCTGGTTCATGGGAAGAGAGTTTCTTATACAATTATTTCAAATGTATTCAAATAAGCTTAACTGGACTGTAAAGAGTGGTAGGACGTACGATAAAAGGGAGATTAAGCGGCCGTACTAAACATGAAAGTGAGAAGTCAGGGAGAGGGCGTGTGCAGTCTTTGCCATGTTAGTACACTGTTAAAGATTTTTCACCTTTAATTAAAGAAGAATGCAGGTTACTAATTACTAAGATGTATTCTTAAATCTACCGTTAAATTCGTTAATTTGCGGGTACTAAGTTCAATTACTATGAGCATGAATTCACAAGCATATTCTCGGTGTATCAGCAAAACTTAAAATACTTGTAAAGGCTACTTGCAAGAACACTCTTGTCTTCCATATGTGTTTGCCCTGTTTACAAGGAAAAACAGATCTCAAAATTTCAAATACAGCGTAGTTTAACGAACATCTAGTTATCTGAAATTACGAAAAACTCTTATTTTAGTTGATTTCTTCGTTGAAAAATATGTAAATTTGCAGTAATTTCTAAGATTGTAATTAAGGTCAAATTGAGAACTAAGGCACCCATACTACCCATCTGGATAGAATTTTTTTTATAATGAAGTTAAACGCTGATTTCTTGCTGATGGGAATATTAAATCTTTGTTTAACAGTATTCACTTCACGAATAGTCTTTTCAGCGAGTTCCTACCAAGCTATTAAGAAGAACTAATGAAAGAAGGTAACTAGATTCTGTTTTCCGTAAGTCGTCTTCCGATATGAAGTGGGGGAAAATGCTGGCATTACCACTCACTCAGGATCTCTACGTGCTGCTGCGCGCTACGCAAGGACCACCTACAGCGTGCACGTATTCAGATGCTTACTCACAACTACCCGTGGTTATGGTGCGGAACCAAGTGCATGATTTCCTAGTAATAAAAACACTATTCCTGACTGCCTTAAGGTGGGGTCACACGTGCCATTTTTATATTTTTTTAAGTTATGCTCCTTTAGGCGCGTTATTTAAAAATGATGAAAGCAATTTTTTAACATACGTCCGCGAAAGGAACGAAATTTTCACAGGATGAAATAAAAGGCTACTTACATATAAAAATTATATACTGTGAGCTTTTAAATATCATAATATAGTGATTGATATTGAATACTGGTCAATATGCTTAGAAACATTTATTTGTTGTGAATATTAAGGATAGAAATCGTGTTTATAAACTTTTTCAAGGGATTTTTCAAGTCTATTATAATAAATGGCTGGCAGGGAGTGTCTGTGGAAGGTTTAGTAGTCTCCAGACCTTTTTATACTAATTACACTTTACAAAATAAATATTGTCCTTTAGATGAAAATGTGTTTCTTGTATATTTTTTAGCTGAAAACCACTAATATGTAATTTTTTTTTATCCACGCACCACTTTCCCCCAAAAATCTACATTTTAGCTTTTTCCTTATTTTCTCTGTGCCACAGAAACAATTAATTCCAAGATTTCTACCAGACAGATTAAGAGATTATTCAGAGGAGGTAAAAATCAGCTTATTATTTCCAGTCAGGTGCCGAAATTCACACAATTTACAAATCTCAACCCTGCTATACCGTTTAGCACGCACTAATAATCATTTTACTTGGAATTGTGTTCACATACTAGGCCGACAAACCTCGCAAACATTTCCATGCATTCTAAAAAGAATTATTCATAATTTGTAGGGGAGACCGGGGCAAGTTGACGATGTTAAGCTTTGAAATGGTCTTTAACAGATAAATAAGTATATATAATATCTAATTTGGTACCAATACGAAGTACATACTAATTTCTACCTAAATATGTAAAAAGGTTGTATTACTTTGCGTAGTTCCGAAGTTATTGACAAGAAACCAATTAGTTAGCACATTCGTCATCTTGCCCCAGGAGTGGGGTAAGTTGACGAACCTATTGGGGTAAGATGACGAAACCAAAATATGTATATTTATGGACAAAGTAAACAATAGTTTTATAGATATCCTACACTAAACAACGTGCAGGATGTAAAGAAGATATATTCTAACATATTTGAACGACTTTGATATAATTCCTTGACTTCATAATTGGAAAAGTTTTCGTGCCACCACTCAGAACATGTGGAACACTGAATCCAGTCTTCATTTGGAGGTTCCACGTAAACTTCTTCACATGCAGGGCAAGAAACGCTATTTAGGCTTTATGGTTTTGCTACAGAATGATCAGAGCTTTGTTTTTCAGTTTTCTTAGTTTTTCTTTCATTTTTCTTCTCTTCATTCTGCTTCTTCTATCTATCTCTACGTCACTCCAACGCCTCCTTTCCGTTTTCCGCTTATAATATGCCTAGGCATCTACAAAAAAATCAAACAAAATTGTTACGACTGTTAACACAGGAACTATTTATAATATTTTATAATTTCATTATTATTTTATTTTACTTAAATGTTCGTCATATCTGTACATCATTGGTTTAAATAACACATATAATACAAAATAATGCTCACACTGCCATTACCTATGGCAAGTTGACGATTGCAGGGGCAAGATGACGAATTCGTCATCTTGCCCCCGTCAACTTGCCCCAGCAGCCGTATTTTTGCTTTACCAAAATCACGAACAACATTAACAAATTTTCTTCAACAATCTATACACTAAAATACTCTCAAAAGTCAGCATTTCATTTTACATATATAAACATTTAAAACAAATGGACTCTTTTCTCGTAATAGCTTAACATACGTACCTTCAATATTACAACAATGGCTCACGAAACAGACTGCCTCTCAAAACTGCCACATTCAAACTGACTGGAAAATTCCGCTGCACCTGCCTAGTAGGTGCAAATGGTGACACACAAGGTCACAGGTGCGCCAACCGTCTATCTGTGTTTCTGGATTAGTTACATACGATTCGTCATCTTACCCCGTTCGCCAACTTACCCCGGTCTCCCCTATATTGTTTTCTCTAACCATGCACTTTTGGGAAGGGTTTCCGCGTCCGAAAAATTAATTCTGAGTCCGAAAGAACTAAGAAATAATTTTTTTAAAAGAAAACACAGGTTGATATACCGATAATTCACCTATATAAACTATATAACTATATAACTTATAAACCCATTATAACGGATACGCCGACTGATAGAGCAGCTCTTATATATCATAGAGTGTTTGTTTATTTTCAGACGTTTCTTCCAAATGTCTTATGTTGCTGATTTATGCGTTGCTGGTTGAAAAATTGTAGCGACGTTATATGTGAAGAGTTCAAGTGTCGTAAGGACAAGATTATATTTCGTTCAGTGCATTATAACGTCTCGTGAGTGTAAAAATAAGCCTGAATTATTTTGTTACATGTGTGGCAAACTTGCATTGAAGACTCAACAATGTAGCTTGTCACCATTAGTTAGAAAGTCTTATGAACTGTACTTTTGATGTAGAATTGGGGTCTAGGATAAGTTCTAGGCTCCACATCAAGGCTGCAATTCATGTTCCAGAAATCTAAGAAACTGTTTACAGGGGAAACGTAGTAGATTTAAATTTGCAGCACCTATGGTTTGGTGTGAACTGACCAATCCCGTAACTGAATGTTATTTTTTTATATGTATGTTAAGGGGTTCTCTTCAAAATCCAAACATTGTATTCAGTATCCAAACTTACACTCCGCTATGCGACCTGTTCCTAGTTCTGAAGTTCTTCCTATAACTAAAGCTCCAGATAAATGTACTGTTGATTCAGAGGAAGACACCTCCGATGATCCGAACCATCAATATCCTGACTTTCAACCATCTACATCTATGACATGTTCACGTCATGAAATCACACAGGCAGAGCTTAAATATCTTGCACAGGACTTAAAACTCTCTCAAACAGACTCAAAATTACTGGGTTTTAGGCTTCAAGGTTGGAGTCTGTTAGTGAATGTGTAAAAATAAGTTCTTTTAGAAGACGACAAAGCCATTTTGTGGAAAATTTTGCAGAGAAAGAAGACATCGTATATGTTATGACTGTGATATGAATGGCCTATTGGGACAGGGATTGAGACATGGCGTCTGTTTATTGACGCGTCCAAACGTAGTCTCAAAGCAGTGCTCCTCCATATAGGAAATTGTCCGTCTGTGCATGTAGCATATCCTACAACAGTAATGAGGACAAAATAATATTTAAAAAATCAACACGGCTTGTGAAACGCCACATTAAGGTACGTGTACACTTATCGTAATGTAACTCCGTCATGTAACAAGTGTTGGGCGTATCGTGTATCACACTCGCGACACACTATACGCGTAGCAAACAGGTGACATAGTTATCTGTTGAAGCGAACCTTTTACCGCCGCGAACATTCGCGGATTCCTTGTCCTCCGCCCGACCGTGCTTAAAGTGTCGTGAAGACATGGCACTTTATAGTGTATTGCAAATGAATGCCTCAACTACATACATACATTCATATTCGTTTTACTACAAAGAAGAAGAAAAAAGGAAATTATATTGAGGCAGATACTTTTGTATGCAAAGAGGGTGGAATAAAATTATTGTAAAATAGAGATCAATCAACTGCAGCTCAGTCCAGACCTTGATGACTGCGCTGGGCGACTAAGCGAAGTTCGGCTCGAATGCACGTCCAGACTCATCGTGACCCCGGAGTGTTCTTGGACGGGAAAACGGAACACCGGCAAGTGGTGGGGCTCTGCGTCGAGATTCGAGAGTCGTCCATGTCACACTGGTATGTCCGCGACGGGGTCGCAGATCCCCGTCCAAACGCACGAGTTCGAGCCACGTGTCGGAATTACGCCGCGCGCGTTGTTAAGACTATGCTAAATACGAGAATATTAGAAATTTGTAAAAAATATGGATATCGTTTTTTCTTGTCAATCTAACTATGTGAACTGTGTGCTGTATATTAGTTTGTGGGATTTAAGAAGAAAACATATACAAAAATAGTGAATTTAATAGCTAGCATCTTCTACAATTGACTTTAAAAACCGAGACTAAACTTTCCCATAAACTAATTTTCCTACAGTTTATTTCAAAAGGTTATTCACTTAATTAATATAATGTTCATGTGACAGCACACTAAGTGCCATATTTATTACATAGTCTTTTAAAGCCACACAGTTTATTTTTCCAAGCACGCGTGGTCAGTCTCGCGGCAATAGGAACTGTCGTTTCCTCCCGAGACAGACGCCATCGTCCCCAGACTCTCGGCGTATTAGCCAGTGTTAAGGACTAGGGCCGGATACCTGCGAGCCCCCTGGATGGTAAAAGGGGGGGGGGGTTGAGTATGTCCCAGAGACCCGACGGAGCGAGCACGTGTTGTATTCTATGTGCACGTCAGTTCCTGTTGAGTTGCCGTACGGCTGTTCCGGACCGTCCACCCATCCCTTTCTGCCGACCGCCAGTCGGACGGAAGAGCAGCCGGTGTCTGGCCTCGTTACGTCCCGAGTGAAATAATAAGATTTGTCCCCCCCCCCACCTTCCCCCTCTCCCGAAGCCGCAATTCCCCTCCCCAGAGTCCTCACCGCGGGACCCTGGTTAAAGATGGATGCTGCCAGCCACGACGGGTCAGCGCTCCGTGCGGCCGCTGCAGCAAGTTTTGAGCCTCGCCGCTTGGTGTACACCCGCTGCATCAAGCTGCATAAAATATCAGCAATAGTCAGAAATTTCGCGAGCGAAGCTGCGGGTTATTCCCTAGTTATCTATAAATTTATAGGTATGATTCTCACACGACAGTGGAAATATATATATATATATATATATATATATAAAGCATTATTTGTTATTGCTTTCTAGAGTTTTGATTGCTAATTTACATAGAAATCCTCAGCACACCAAGGTGATAATAGCCATTTTACTTGTTGGCACAACTTATTGCTTAATTTTAACTCTTAAGTCCTACATTTTTTTAAGTTTTTACTTGCATAAATAAACTTTATAAATACCATAATTGCTTTCAAGTAATTATTTGTAACATAATTCTCTTGGTGTAACATTTGATGACCAAATATATAATATATTTCTAGTAACGTTTGTAGATTTCAATAAATTATGTGTGTTTCGTTACTGTTGTGTACTCTTGTGTATTATAATATTGTTTAAAGAGCTATAAAAACCAACTAAAAATTTTTATGAAATTTTGTAATAGTGTATAATTTCGTTAAAGTAAACAAAAAGCAAACTCCTGGAGTTTTAAAGTTACTACTAAAAAAAAATTTCTACAAAATCTAATATTTCTTCCTTTTTTTTTTGTGCTCTATGTCCCTCAGATGCCCCTGGGCATTTTCACATTTTGCATTCGTTCTTGACCTTTGGCTGCTTAGGATATGCAAATTTGCAAATCAAATAATAATGAATCTATTTATATAAGTCTCGATGTTGCTTCGGGAAAAGCATAAGGCTCTATTTCCGTTCGATATAATGTAAACATTTTACAAGCACTGTAAAGACAATATGTAATTGTGTATGTGTGAAATACCGTGAAATGAAATACGTTGTTCTGTAATTACTGTAATGCTGCTTCATTTAATGAGTTAAAAAGGTTTCAAATCATGAAGAAAAATGTCATATAATGCAGTTATAATAGCAAATTGGGTATAGTATGCACAGTAAGATATCTTATAAAAGGTTTTGCATCTCTTTAAGTTTTTATTATTTTTTAAGGCATTGCGTGATTTTAAAAAGAATGTGTTATTTAAAAATAAATCAATTATCGTGAATATGCCGAATAAAATTTCTCTTTTAAATATTAGCGTGAGTTCAACATCTACAATATTTGAAAAGAATATTACTTTTGGTTCATGCAATATCTTTAAGTGAATCTCTACTATTTGGATACAGATATTTATTATATGTGTCTGAAGGTACTCTTGTGTATCAGCCTCTCGGGACTTGGACGGTCGACAGTGAAGGAGGAGAAAACGTCCTGATAAAATGGAATAAAGAGTAAACAAGTTCGGAACTGAAGAAGGGGAGAAACAGGAAATAAAGGAGTTCAGATGTAGCATCCGACACGGCGAGATCATGACCTGAACTTCACAGTCGGAAGGCAATCTTTAAAAGGAATCGCGGGTTCTCAGGCCGGCAGATACCTCATTTCCGAGGTGTCTGGCGGTGAAACACTTTCTATGGAAATCAAACCAGTTCCTGCAAGCAAGATAAAGTGCTTCGCGGCTACATGAGCGAACATTTCCATTAGAAATATTGCAAGATATTTCTGCGTGTTCCACCCTGCGATAAATTTGCCATCTCACAAAGTTATAACAAATCTCTGCTAAAATATGTATTTACCAGCAAAATATCACACAGCATAAAAACAAATGAGTATATTTTCTTCTTAAAATCTTAATCTTAAAATCGATATACCTTAAATGAATGATTTGTTTTCCGTCCATGATAAAAAATATATCAATATTAAATAATTGCTTAATTACTTGATAAGCTAAATAAGATAAGTAAAAATGCGTTTTAGAACTAGTGCGATCTTTTAAAGATAATTTTAAAAAATTTAAAACATTTTTGGAAAAAAATTAAACAAATTGGTGTATGAAATTCTGAAATGATGAAATGGAATCTTCCCATTTTCATTGTTTCAATTATTGAAACTGTTCTAATTTTATACACGTTTTTGTAATTTTGTTTCGTGTAGGTATTAAACTGACTTCAATGTAATGAGTAAATGTATAAGTGATTAGAATTAATTTAAAATTTGTGGCTTTTGTTGTGCAATGTATGCATCATTGTATGCATTTCAAAAATAACGTTATTTTTAACCTATTATATATAATCCACAAATGTTCAAAGAATGCATTTATACAACAACTATTCCAGGCAAAATTACACTTTACTTTCAACCAATCAAACTTTAGCTACTTTATTTTTCTATTTTAAGAGCTATAACAGAAAATTATTAATTCCCAATAATCTAAACAAACCTTACAGTGTTTTTGTCGTTTACTCAGCGCTTTTTGAAACAGTATCTATTGTAGTGGACATTTCTCTTCCCATGTACTATAATGCAGCTGCTCGCAGTAATTAATCACTCAAACTGCATTATTAATTGATTTGAAACTTATTAGGTTTACTAATTAGGTTTAGTAAACTAATGGTTTAACTGTACTAAACTAGAAAAAGAGACGACAAATATGATTCATGATTATTGTTTATACAGCAATATATTACACGTTCGTGACACTCGTATTGAGAAGTATGCAACTGAAGTTTTGAAGGAAAAAATACCTTAAACATATCCCCCAGATTTTGGGCATTTTATAGCAAACTACTATGAAGCAGCGTTTAGTGAATAAACGTTTCCCACATACGTTTACTCTATAGTAAACCATTTTTTTTTAAATATTTAAAAGAAACTTAAGAACAGCTGTCACTGTAAATATATGTAAGAAATTTTAAGAAAAAAACATTTTTGTATGCAAATATTTGCAATTAGTATTGTTTACCCGAATTAAAGTAGCGTAAACTCACGTTATAAAAGCTCCTCGTATGAATACTTCTATAGATAGCGTACAACCTGACTCCACGAATCAGAGTTATAGTAATTTACTGCGTAACCAAACACTCATTTATACATATAATAAGTTTCTAACACATTGAATACACCTCAAAATTGGTTGGTTTTTGAGGATACATATGTCAAAACAACAATTTTTCAAATCCTCTCATGCATTGCTCTTAATTTTTGAAATGAACCTGTAAAACTATCTAATAGATTTGGTAGAAATTTGAAGCCAAAGTAGTTCATAAACTGGATTAACTCATAGGCCTCAAATTGTTATGAAATAATAAAATAAAATGAAATAAAAAAGTAAAAGTTATTTTTCATAAAATTTAACATATCTCCAAAGCAAATTAAGCGGAAGAAAAGGTATTGGGCGTGAATAATTAATCAACAAACATAAATTACTAAGTAATGGTTTTAGCATACATTAATGGTAAATATGGTTTCATAATTTAAACATCATATATCTGAGAATTATAATATATATAATAATTATATAATATATGTAATAATTTATTAAGTTCAAACAATTAGAACGTATGAGAAGTTTTTACATTCTTCTACAAGAAAGTGACACTTTTGAACTGGACTTTGATCTACGGGGCTGGAATATTTGTGATGGTTTGCTTTTAAAAGTAATCGTTTAGTGGGGGTTTCATTTTTTTAAGGAGGGGGGGTTGATCTTCAGGTCACATGGGCAGGGAAGTTATTCAACTCGAAGGTCCTGCCTGTCCCCGAAGTTCTACTACTTCCACCCCTCCTCCCCGCAATCGCCCAGCTCCGAAGTCGATCCGCCTCTCGCGCCGTTAACGACGCGTAATAAGATGGATAAGTTGGACCGACCAATCGTGTGCACTCGTGTGCTCTCGAGTGTCCTCGGGTCCGGCGGGAAACACACACGCGCCGCGAGGCTCAAGAAGATGGCGGCCGCCCACAGTTCCCTGGGACGGAAAACCAAAACTTCCCTCCGGGGTCCTCGTCGTCTACGCTGTTAAAATTTTCACCTTAAAATTCACGAAGAAGGCTGGTCACAAATATTCCTGGGAACTTCGTAAATATATACGGTTTATGGACGAAAACTTAAGGATACATATTTTAACCTTGAATCAACAATAGTAATCTCAACACATTAAGAAAACATCCGAAGTCTTGTCGAAACTGCAGTAAAAGTCTTCTTTTGTTTTCTTTCCCCGCTGGTGTTTACCATGTTTACAACGAAACACCAAACTAGAAAGTCAGAATACGGTGTATTTTTTACGCAGAACAAAATATTTGTGATTGCGAAGATCGTTTGGTTGGTTTGGGGTGCATAGTCGGTAAACTGACTGCGACACCTAGCAGTGTAGTCGCGGGAAGGGCGTGGCAGAGGAGGCGAGGGGGGGTCGATGGAAGTGATCAGGGCAGCGCCCGGAACTCCGGTGCAACTTGGTGGGGGGGGGGGGGGGGGGGGAGCCGGGGTTGTCCCCCGCCTGTGGCCCTATGGAGGACCGTGGCTCTCGGACTTCCAACTTTCCCCGCCCGGGCTAGGGTTGGTTCCCTTCCCCTCTTCACCCCTTCGGGCCCTGCAGCGTGTTCCGGCAAGTTGGACCTCGCCCGAGTGTTTACATGGCAGCCTTCCCCCCCTCCCCCCAACCCCCATCCTCCTCGTCAACGCTTACACTTTTTAAAGTGGTTGCGCAAAAATCCCTGGTGCGGGAGTTGGGCCCGTCAAGTGGCGGCGCGGAGATCCGGGGACCACTGCGCGGCTCTGCGACTCGTCAGCGCCTTCCCCAGGTGCGTGACGCTGCTCTGCAAGCGTGTCGCCTCCGTGTTTCTGGTACAACACGTGGCTAGCAGGTGGCAAGCACATCGCCCGCATGTGGTGTTAGGTTGTCCTCGCGTCGACAGATCTCCAGGTCTTCACTGTCTGCCCACGATCCAGGCCAGGACTACGACCCCGTCCCTGAGGAGTGGCGTGCGTCACAGTACGTGCAAGGGGGGGGGGGGGGGTGGCTGGGTGCAGCTGGAGTCGCGGCTAGGCTGCGCCTGCATTTCGGGAAGCACGAGTGTGATCGACCATTGGGGATTCCTTCGTTGCTCTGTTAAGGCGCCCGCCTATCCGGGCACACATACGGTGTGCATGCAGAACTACCGTTAAAACCACGCACAAGGTATCCGAGTGGTGTCTGTTTACGAAAAAAAAAAACATTTAATGGTACGCTGGGGGTAAACGGTAGGGTTCTTACTATTTCGTTTTGAAACAAAATTTTTAGAATAATGAAAATGGCTAAAATAAGGTTCTTCACGATGATTTTTTATCGTGAATTTACCAGTAGAGATTCTCGAAAGTGCTCACCGGACTTGCGTTACAGCTTAATCTTTATTTATGGGCCATATAATGTTACGGTCACCTCTCAAATCTTTTATTTGCCCTATATTCCCCGACGGGAAGACTGCGCGCTAGACCACAGCCTTGTGCCTAGAGGCGATACTCGCTAGATTCATCAACCAGCGTCGCACTTATCATACCGCCTCACTAACACAAATAAACCCCTGAAAGTAGGGCCACTTAATAATCAAAGTCAAAATGAGAACTTACCTTTCCTTTCCTTTTCCCACCTGGACAACGAAACATTATTGTTACAATAGTCCATATTAAATGACTGTAATATATATATATTTAACAATACAAAGATTATTCCTGGAGAGTTAATTTTAAACTACTAAACAAACTGTTGGCACAAGCATTCATACAGCTACTTTTTGTTTTGCTAACCTATTGCTAAACAAATATACTTCAACTTTAGAACATGCATCCACTTCATGGACTATAAACTCCATGCATTCGATTTCATTGTAATACTATCGAACAGGGATACCAACCAACACAGTGAAGAAAATAATTTTCACAAACGATTCGTTTGATGAACTGAGAAAGGTGCATTTACAGAATGAAAGGGTTCGGGGAGTAAAAGTACATCACATACTATAAAAACACACTGTCATGTCAGCGTCTACCACGTTTCCCTCTTACGAAGAATCCCGATTGCACACTGCCAGGAATTAACGCAAACAATAATATATTTAATGAAAATAAGAGCTTTAATGTGTATAAAAAGACCTGAATTTCACTTCGTATTTTATGACCTAAGTTGAATGTAGAACTTTTCGTACGATTTTATTTTAAAATGGTTAGTGCATTGTCGTTTCATTGAAATACTGATTCAACGTTATAGTTTATTAAATTTTTCTCCATATGTAAGAGCGTTTCAGAAAAAGTTAAAAATATTCTCAGTGTAACCATTTAGTTGAAAATTTCGTCGTTCCTTTACTTATTTATGACACATGAAATGGAGCCTTGTAGGCTACCACTCACGTATTTGATTCACAGCGAAAACCACGTCTTTGAACAGGAAAACGTTAGCCGAGGAGAAACAGGAAATTTGAATTGCAAAATTTTTATTGCAGATTTATCTTGCTCTCACGACCGTTATATTATAAAACGACCAGAAATAAATCACTTGGGTAGTGAAACGTAAATGCATATTTCTGGGGTATTCTAAAATGACACCTCGTGATGATATGGATAAATAAAAGATTCACGCTACAGTTACAGATAAGGTTTGTTAGACGTTTAGACGTGTAGGTTGCAAAACTAAAATTTTAAACCCATCTTATTTTTCTGCCGATATGTTTCTAAGTATCTTTGTGAATGTAATGTTTTTTTCCCTCCTTAAAAATAAGCTAGACTAATAATTGTATTCCACGCCTTAAAGCTCACCAATAAATCTTATGACATTAAATTATCATAGCATTACACTTGATGCATACGTAGCCGATACACCTTAATAGTTTTAAAAAAATGAAGTGAGTAGTTGCCATCAATAACGTTTTTATCTTTAGAATAAAATAAGAACTAAAATATCGCCGTTTTGACTAATTTACAAAGTAGCAATATCTCACATTAGACAACGTTATGATTATTAAACATGAAACTTTTAAAACTTTAGTGTGGATTTATATTTCTAAGTTAAAGTATTTCATAAGCTGTAAAAATACTCATAAATATAAATTTGGGTGCAAGAACGTTTTTGGTAATTCTTATATGTATCAAAGTTATTTACCTTACAATGGGCAGTACAAGTTCTGTTGGAATAAAATTGTGAAAGGTAATTGAAACTCGCTTGAAATTATTTGGCATGCAAAACACACACTTCCTCCCATGTAAGGATCTCCGAGGAAAAGCCCAACAGTTATTGACTCCCGATAAGTCACGAACATATTCGAATATCACCGCTCTGTGCAAATTCGCTGACGATATGAAAAAACACAATTTTTTAACGTGAATACGTCTTTAAAATTGCTTCCGTAGTGGGAGGCAATTCAAAAAACGAATGATAACAAAATCGGGGGATAGAGTTTGGTGTTGCAGCTACATATCTATCATCTCTATCCAAAATGTAATTACACCATTAGATAGATAAAGGACAAATGAATTCGTTACGCTGCGTTTCGAGATTTCCATTTAGTATAACGTTTGACTCGAAGAAGCTACGACGTTCATTTAGGTTTCAATCGCCAGCTCTCGTCAAAATCTATCGATTGCATATATAAAACTTTAGTGTAAAGTAGTTACAGTGAATATATGGTGTTAAAATTTAAAAATATATATAGGCTATATATAATAAAAATATATAATGTCGACCTATACACGTCAAAATGCCAAATCCAAATACATAGATCGTATACGGTTGGAAAGGGCTTCCCAAAAGTAATCGAATGATACCAATAATACACCATATTACCGAGTGAAGCAGTGCCGGGAATGTAAAATAATGAATGCGGCCGAGCGGATCAACGACGGCGTCAGTACATTTGCAGCTGGGCGGTTGAAATTATGCAAGTGGATGATGAAATCGCTTCTATATCGACGCCGGACTGTGTAGGCATCGATTGTGTACGATCGTCAATAAATTAAGTTATAACACGGTAATAATTTGTTTACTGTATTTCTTTCCTGAACCCGACGAACGGAAATAGTTGCTATCATAAACAAAACATGGAAACCCGAAGGACTTCTTAGTGTTCAAACATGATTATAACATACATCAAATAGCTTATTTTATACGTATTTTGAATAGAAAATATTACCTGTTACGTACACGTATTCACGTACAACACACGGCCGTGTCCATGACACAGACACACCCCAATATTTTTAATTATATGTTTCATAATTTTAAAATTGTTAATGTCGCTGACTAAACCCAACCTCGTACGTAAGCTTTCGTGGCTAAATGTTTAAACAACATCTTGGCCATTTTTTTGTTATGAAGTATTGAAGTGCCAAACGATTCGTCTTGCAATACTCAAGGGCGATGAATTGAACAAAGTATTTATATAGGGTCAGTTACAGCTTGGCTATAATTGTTCTCTGCGAATAGCCACGACTGGATGATGGTCTGGCCAATCAGGATTCTCCTCAGTAGAAGCAGAGGTTGTCCAAAGTCCAGAAGTCAGAGATCGTCAAAAGTTTCCGGTTCGCAAAGGCATCTTTGACACGGCCGCACAATAGTCGATGTAGCGACGCGCGGTCGGGAGAAATACAACAAAGCAAAATAAAGAAAAGGTGCAAGTGTGTGTGAAGAGTGGTAGTGGTAGGTAATAATCAATCGTTTCCACCACAGATCAGAAAAGGGTACAGATGGAGCACTTGCCATCAGACGTGAAGCCCTTTTTTTTTTTTTTTCTGATTTCCACATATCAAAATGACGGAGTATTTTATATTTGTATCACCTGTTCTAGCCTGATTTTATTAACGACTTCAGTTAAGCTGTTCGGAAGAATATTAGATACAAATATTACTTATTAATACATTTATAACCATTTAAAGTATAAAACGAAGCTTCATAATACAAATGTAATTATATGAGTTTATATTTTTTTCAATTTAATCTCCAATCCAGTTACAACTGATACATTTGTAAACAAACTGCCGCCATATAAGTACTTGTAATACACTGAAATCCCCCTCCCCTTTTGGCTTCATCCCCCTCGTCTATGACCGATCCTCATGCTCCATCTGTAGGCCTGTTCTCTGGTTCCCACAGCTGCCGTCTATGACAGGAGACAGGTTGTCTGGTTGCCTACCTGCGTACACTGTTTTACACAAAGACACGGAATTGTTCGTAAGAATGGAAGAAACGATAGCAGCTACTGCATGTGTTATTGAGTGCTAGTGTTTTATAGTGAAAAAGGAAACACTGCTGGTGGAAAAGAGTATACCATTTATATACTTTAGAGAGGATACCATTCCAAGATGATTTTGTGAAAAAGGTAAAGTTTTCTACAAAAATTTCCCTAGATTGTGTAAAGAAGATTTTGATGATATTCTAGAACAGTGGTCTTTTAAATATCGGGTCAATTGTTTTCTTGGCTAACCTGTTGCGGGTCGCATTGTACCATACACATGATAAATATAATTCATAAAGATGGCTTTTTTTGTGATAATTTGTTTTTTGTTATTTTTCCAAATGTAATGTAATGTAATCTAGTTAATTACAATTTAAACAAATCATACGTCAAATTAAAGGTAAACTAACCTTTTTTTGACAAATGTTTAATATGTGCACTTTTTATATTTTATATCCAACCTAAAGTCCAATTCTTTCCATACTTTTGTTAACAAGTCCGTAGTAACAGAAGCAATAGCTCTTCAATTCTGTGTCTCAACTCTGGTAAATCATTAGGTAGTGGCGGAATGTAGACACGATATTTTATAAAGCCCCAAAGGAAAAAAATTCGCATGGCGTTATGTCACGTTAACGTGGAGGCCAGCTAAAAAGAGCTCTGTCGTCTCGACCATTACGACCAATTCAAAAGTCAGGAACTTCGTCGTTCAACCTCTCTCGTACAAAGAGATTCCAATGGGGAGGGACTCCATCCTGTTGCCAAAGAAAGTTTACAGGTTTACCTTCTACTAATTGGGGAAGAAACATTATTTCGCGCTGCAAGTGAGAAAACAATAATGCAGTATTCGCACATGCGCTTATCTAAAACTGTTTGAGTTACTCTTTAATTGTGACCTTGAACCTACACTCTACAACGCTTACAGTTAATACTATTAAATTTTATAACTTGTAAATTCTTTTATGGACATACTACCATAGTGCTTATTGTCTACGTAGTATCTTGGTTTTGTCAACAACTTTCTTAAACAAACATAATGTGTTGCTTTGCAAGTGACTTTTTGGTATTTGGGCACCATTGGCAACTGGCTCTACGTTGTAGAACTGCGGAATTTGAGACAAGCTGCGTGGCACAGACTTTGAAGTGAGTGTCTCGTTCGTGCGGCCGGATCTCCCCCTTGGTGGGAGAAGGGGGTGGGGGGACTGAAGGGGATGCGGCCTGGGGCAGTGGGACCATGGGGGTTGACAAGGCCCTCGCGGGGAGGGATGTATCGTCTAGCCGATAACAGCTGAGTAATTGTGCGCGGGATTAAACCACACCGCGCTGACCGCAGCTCGCATGCGCATTTCCTCCCTCCCCCCAACCCCTTACAATATCCATCCCGGGGCTGTTGTGTCCCCCCACCGTCCGAGGAAGGTACAGTCCGTGTGCCAGCACCTGCCCGCTTTAGGCCATCGCTGCGGCTGTGGTTGTGTTCCACCTCTTCTGGTCACTTTTGTATTTCCTTGCTAAGTGGTGCAGTTAGACGCACGCCGGCTATCTGTGCAAGGGGTTCCGAGTTAAGGTGGGATTAGGCATCCCCCATCTTGCAATTTCAAACATTTGGATGCATCTTCCAATCAAAGCTTCCGTGCTAAATCTTTTGGGTATACGTGGTACAGGACTTAGGTTTGGTTAATTTTTTAAGTTAACACTTGTGAACTGATGTGATTATCACGGCAGTTAAGATATTTCCCCGCGGCGCTTCTAGAGACTGATAGTAAAAACGCGGTTGCAACAAGGCATCGAACGTCCTAAAGATATGATTTATGCCTTGAAATAAAATTTGGATAAATATTACAAAATTATAAATGAAGCAAAAATAATAATAATTTCGTTGGGCCTAATTCCCTTTAACAGTCCCGGATAAGGAATGAGTGTAAATTTGTATCGTCCAATTTGGCCACAAATTGGTCGACGTCAATGAAACTGTCAAAAGCAACTCTAAGTAACAAGTACCTAAATTATGTTAAGGATGGTTGACTAAAACTCACCAGTGACATAAATACTGACAAATAAAAGAAGTGGCGCATTGACAAGATACTAGGCTCACATTTTAGACGACCCGAGCTGGTATCTCGGTCCGACAATACGTATTTATGTTTTACAAGGTTTACAACCAGAATCACTCTAGGTAAATGCTGAGATATGTTTAAAACAATCTCATGGACAAACGCCATAGAGTATTTTATATCCATACTCCACATTGCACAAATCTTTCAAAGAACATATATAGGGAAGCGAGGGGCTTGTTGTAACAGTTTTCATGAAAACTAATGTATCTTGAGATCCATGGATTAAATTGCAATTAAATAAGGATGGATGGATGCTGTAACTCTTCCTCTACCAAATCAAGTAAAAATAATACCATAACTATTGGTCATTATTTTACAATCGATTATTTTCTAGAAGAAGTGCGGTGTTACAACTTACAACGTAACGTCTACCGGAGCAAGTAGTAACGACAAAAAAACCAACAATAATACCTCTAATAATTTATTCTTTGTTTATTACTAAAAACAATTGACATATTTCTAAAGTAGGTAATATGTAATTCTTATCAAAAATAAACTTAAATACATTTAATAAGTAATCAACACCCAAAAAGTAAGTAATTAACAATTTTATTTAGTTAAACACTACTTATAATCATCATGGCACTTTTAAATCACAGTAAGTAATTAAATTATTTATATCTAAGGTATGCTTCGTAATTATCTCTTTTTAATATCTATCTAACTAAGTATTGCACTTATATAAGAATCAACATTTGGTGGGTTTCATTATAATTAATTCAGTCTTCATATGAGCTACAATTAATACAAATAAAAAATATAGAGTCTTCTGTAACATATCCTACATGTGCCCACATCTTACAAATGATACACTCGACCCAATCTTCTTTATTTGAATCTGTGTAAGCTTCACCACATACCAGACAATACCAGCTTTCCGAATACTGCATTTTTTTTTTTTTTTAACTTCATCTGCCACTAACTCGTACACTTCTTGGCTTTGTGTTGCCCGCTCTGACTCTTTTATACACCCTCATTCTAGAAGAAAGGGAAATAATAAATAGGTATCTACATCATAACTTGGGGCATGTTGTAACACGTTACAACAAGCCCCGGGATTTTGTTACAGCTAACCCCATGGTATGATTTTTAACATTTATCTAGATAACTATTTAAACAATTTAGCAATCTTAAAAACGGTTACACATTATCAGAGAAAGATAAATTTGAATGTAAATAAGATATAGAAAGTTTGAAATTAGTCGATAATAATAACGCAACCCTAAATTTTACGACAGTCCAATTTTATATTACCTGGTAAAAATGAAGCGCGTGCACACTTCCGCTTCCGGCGGGACACTGGCTACGGCAACATGATGCGGCGCGGTTTATAGTTCAAATCGAGTCAAAAAAATACGCTAATAAAGTTTAAGATCCTAATGAAAAGAGCCTGTTACTACTTACCCCTGTTACAACAAGCCCTTCGCTCCCCTACGCTGAGATAGTTCAGTCATATGTCCGATCCTTTCCCCAATATCACTGGTGTGTGATTTTGTGTGTTTACTGTCGCCAATACCATCACTGTCACTGATACTTTAAGCCCAAATAAAAAATTAATTTTCTTTATGTTAAATTAATTAAGGGATTGCAGATTTATGTCTCGTCGGCATTGAGGTTATTACAGATGACGAAGGGAAATGAGATTAGAATGTATCTTAAACGGGATTAATGGGCGAGGCAAATGGGACCACTCCGAGAAAACCCACAGGCTCACTACATTGTCTGCCATGTTTACAATTGCTTGGTTTTACCTAGTCAGGAACCCATACCACATCACATCTTGATGTGACTACTCAACTACCGCGGCACCACTTTTAGTGGGAAAAAAAGCGCTCATATCTGGAACTTCTTGTACAAGATTTTGTTGTCAAATGGGACAGGGGTAGGTCAGAACACTTTTAAATTCCTTCTTGTGCTGTTTTTGATGTAAATAACGGTTAGAACCATGAAGTTAGGGGTTGTCAGGAGATGTCACACTGTGTCGTAGTTCTAGTATTTTATTTTCCCTTCAAAATCATCACATTGGAACACCGGAAACATTGCATAAATATTACTTGAAAAGGCGTTATAATCGTTTATACATACTAATATTATAAATGCAAAAGTGTGTTTGTCTGTTTATCCTTCTTTCACGTACCAATGAGGCAATCGATATACATTTTTGTTTGCATATAGATAGTTTATGGGCCGGAGAGTGACATAGACTACATATGTTAAGAAATACCATCCATAAGGGAGCGAGAAATGAGTAAACTCAGTTTTACGATAGAAAAACATTGGAAGTAGGTCAAAGACACACAAACAGAGTGTTTATAATTCTGATAACAAGTTCTTAATAAACATTTTATGAAATCATAACTTATATTTATCAGTGTTGGTGCTCCGGATAGTTCTGTTGGTTTGGACAGCATGTAAAGTGCATTACATTTGTAAAGTTAAGAAAATTATACTGGTAGAGTTTGTACACTGTTAAAAATTTTCACCTTAAATTTACGAAGAACGCTAGTTATAAATTATCCAGGAATATTTGTTAATTTACGGATATCTTTGTAAGCCAACGGAAACTGAGTTTACATACTTTCAACATGAATACAAAAATATATATTAGGTGTATTAATAAAACATGTGTTTATCTTTGTTAATAGCGAAACTTTGATAACGAAAAAGTCATAGGTTCTACAAAAGTTAAGTTACTTAAAATAAAGAAATTTTCATTTAAATTCTTCGTTGACAAGTCCGTAAATCTACTGTAATTTCTAACCGCATATTTTTCCAAGTTATGCAGTGTTCAGTTAGAATCATCTGTCAATAATAGCGCTGAAAAGTGTGTTAATGCGACACGGGTTTCAACCGTGACGTAGCTTGAAAGGGATCCTGATGGTCTGGAAGAAGGATTTCTAGTTGTAATTTTCAGTCTGTCGCATGGAGGAAGGTTAATTTTAGCATTTTTGCTGTTCCATGTTTCCGTTGACACACTGCAAAAACTAGTTACGCAGTCTTTTTATCGAACCAAAATTCATTTTTATGCCACTGTTTTAAATTGTAAAAAAAAAAAAATGGTTTCTCATTGGAAGTTACAAGACACAAGACAGTCTTAAATAAAATGACTAAAATAATCGTAAATAAAAATATGTTATTTCATACGTGGTTCGTTAACATTTGTATACATTTCAAGAAAAATATTCTTATACAAAGCGAGCTTAGATTGTGAAAAGAATTCTACATTCATGAAATCATGCACATGATAGTTGAGTCATTGAGTCACAAAGCAGAATGCAGTTGTAGCACGCCCATGAGAATCGACTAATGCACATTCTTCAAAATATGTCTCGTCACTAGTCATGTCACTTAATCAGAGCTTCCAAAAAAAAAATGTTCATTTGAAGGCGAAACGTGCGTATGGAGTGTCGCTTGTTGCGTTCTTCGACTGAATTCTCTTTCTGTTATCTCAAAGCGTAAACCTTAAGAGCCGTCCTGCTCCTGCGAGGCTATTCGCAGAATCGTTTAGATTGCTTTAATGAGGGAAACATGTGACCATTAATTAAGCATGCAAATTAAGCGGGTTTTCTTTGGTCGTAAAACATACTGAACCGAGGTAAAAGATTTTTTTTTTCCCTCCTCCTGTTGTGCGTCGACCAACCACGAGTCGAGCAAGTTTATTTCACGGCTCGTAAAATGGGCGATGCGTTGTAAAGTTCCGGGTAAACCTGGCCACGGGGGAAAAGAGGTGCGACATCGTGCATGTGTGCGAACTAGCAGCTCCGGACCGTTCGCAGCTAGTCCCTTCCGCGCTAGCTGGCTACTCTGTAGTCTTATCGTCGTCCCGTACTGTGGTCTTCACCAATTAACTTGTCTCAAGTCTGACAATTTTCAAAGGTATGTATGTGGCCAACCAATAATCTACGTATTATAAAGTCACTTTTGTTTATTTAACGTGTCTCAAGTTTGAGTTTTCCAAACTAGAAGGCTTAGCAATAATATACGTATTCTAATGCCACTTGTTTATTTAACGTTTCTCCCACGTATTCTTATGTCATTGTTGTTTATTTAACGTGTCTCAAGTTTGAGTTTTCCAAATAGAAGGTTTAGCAATGATATACATATTCTAATGTCACTGTTGGTTATTTATCGTGTCTCAGATTTGACTGTTGTAAAAAGTAGAAGGCCCACCATGATCCACGTATTCTAATGTCACTGTTGTTCATCTAATTTGTCTAAAGTTTGACAGTTATCCAAACTAGAAGGTTTAGCAATGATATACGTATTCCAATTTCACTGTTGTTTATTTAATTTGTCCCCATTTTCAGTGGACCCACGTTAACCGTGTGTATTACTTGGGTTTATTAAGATGCATTTCTTATGATAATGGCTTACGCATTAACTTAAACTTATGACCACAAAACCCCTAGACCCGACCGGAATTCGAACCCGCAACCTCTTGCAACAAAAGCTGACATTGCTTTTCTTCTTTTTCTCCTTCGCTTGTTTGAGTCGTTTCCGTGGACGAAAAGTCCGAGGACAGCCAGAATTTTTTTATCATTAATACTTTAATATTCAAAAAATAATAATACTAATATTTTTTTGTAAACATTCTTAAAAAATAAAATAAAAATTGCATTTATTTCCACAAATTTCACATCAGTTTTTCCTACTGGTTCTCACTCTGTCCCTTGAACCTTGACAATTTTTTTTGTGACTAATCTTCGTGGTCAGACACCAGCCTGCTGCCCGAGAAAGGAACACTATTCCACGCGGCCTATCAGCATCGGCAGTGGGTGCGTGCAACACAGGCTTAACTACCGTACCGTCCAAGAGAAGAGTGCTGTAGGCATATGAAAAACAAAAACTCCAGTGCTGTGAAGCCCGTGCTGGGTGACGGCCTCAGGACATTGGAAAGACTCCGTTATCTTTTATGATATTCTTACAATAGCAACTTTTATTGGGCTAGATTTGTTTGATTTTGATATTTTTATTTTAGTGAATAAGTTTATAACGTATGGTTAAGTTGGCAACTGGCACTGAAAGTAAGTTTATATTCCTGGTTGTTGTGATTAGCAATTTAAAATTTACTTTTTTAGTTTTAAATAAAACGGCCAAAATTTTATTTAAGTATTAACATTTGTAATTTTTCAAAAGAGTTTAGTTTGCATTCTCCCGCTAGGGAGTGCTATAGCGCGTGGGGGGCGCGTAAGACTACCATCCTGGAAGACTACCATAATGACAGTATTCCGCCTAGCCTCTTCGAAAAAGGCGGAAAAGTACCATAACGGAAATCTGCCATTCGTTCAAAGGACGAGATGGAATTCTGCCATATTTTCGTATACACTCTATGGAAAGAGTACAGCGACATTGCCCTCGAAGTAGTGTATAGAATACTCGGTAGGTAGCGCTGTCAACCCTCTAGCTGTTTCTCAGGTTAACTTTAAAGCTTACATATAGCGCTTCTGACGGTAATAGTTGCAATTACAAATAACGTCCAGATCGCGGATGGCAAGAAAGAAATGTTTCCAAAAATGGTTTATAGGGAGCAGCACTGTATTCTTATTACGTATTTCCATGCACGAAGGAGAATTCTGCCAAAATGAATGAGGAATGAGGAAAACGGCCTTACTCGTAAAATCGTAATGTAACTAGTTTCATAGAATTTACATTTATGCACACTGTAATACTTGAAGAAATTGTAGATCATTATATCAAGGTTTTCTTATGTAATGTTTTCATTTTTAGGGTGACAGAACACAAAAAACTCAGATATTAAGATTTCACTGTTATAAAATTACACAATTCATGCTGAACGAAGAACATAAGAATACATAAATTTGTTCGTTACCGAGGTTAGATGTTACTCCACGTACTGCACATGTTATTGACACACGAAACTACAGTAAACTCAAGGAATAACATCATGTCAGTGTTAATAAGACTGCAAGTATCCTCTCTACCACTCTGGTTCTGGGATAGAGCGCCTGCCTAGTGACTTGTAGGACCCTGGTTCGCGCCCCGGCTTCCCTAAGGCGGATTGTCCAGACAAAATGGTGGCATTTTCTCTGGTAGGAATACAATCCCTTGTAAGAAGTCAGGCTACCAAAGAAACGGTGGGTGGAACAGAAAAAAAACCTTCCAGGTGGCTTCCAAATGGGGAGCCCGTTTCTTTTCTAGGGCTCCCCATGCGGTGGCCATTCCGGGTGTTTCTCCGGGGGAACGGAGTTTTGCAAAAAATATTTTAATTTTTTAGTTTTGTGCGTTTTAGTTTTTAGTAACTGTAGTATTATCATTCCAACATGTTATAAATAAAGTTCAAACAAACATTTAAAACATTAAAAAAAAATTTAGCCTTTGTACATAAAATATTTTAATTAAGTGTGTATCAGTCAGTGAGTTGTTGTATACCGATGTTGTGTGTTCAACCATTTATCGGTATATATTTTCTTGACGTTTTATTGACAGTTAAATTTTAGTCACAAACTATTGACCAATACCTCAGTTATGTAGTATTTCAGACGATTTTGACGTTTATCTCAACTACTCTTTAATATTTAATAAATTATATTCCAACTTTAATCGGAATTTATCAAGAAAAGATGCTGATAAAAAAAGAAGGAAGTTTGTTTGTGAAACTATTCAGCAAGATACTTCAGCTGTCCAGATCTGGTTTTCAAGTTAACAAACGTCTCTGAATTACGATAGCATTTATTGTATAACATTTAGTAAAAAACTAATTCAATTAATTGGAATTATCACATAGTAAGAAATGACACTAAACGTGGTGTCCACTTTTAATACCTTCGAGTTATAGTGGATGCCAAGGTTTTTTTTTTTCACCAACATGTAGATAATACTATTAATGGCTTTTGAAGAACTTAGGTCTTATTAAATTTATAACTTTCTCTGCATTAATACCTGATTGTATACTTTGTTCTTCAAATTGATAAGCTATGAAGTAGGAATATTGTGTCGTAATTTGGAATTAAATAACTAATTTTGATTGTAATAGGATTGAAAGTATGCAGAAAAAATTTCTTAAATTAATATTTTAAAATTTCAGGCTTTTAAATTCCTTTTGTTATTGCTACATTACTATATAAATTTAATTTGCATGTTCTATTTACTAGACGTTCAATCAGTGATACACGTTTTATTACCATATCTGATGCTTATGGGTTTGGATTAAGAATTTCAACTTGCAATTATAGAATAAGTGACACTTTTAAAACCTTTAGTAACTATATAATTTGTAAAATAATTATAACCCTTTTTTAAATAATCTAGAAACATTCATTGGTAAAACAACTTAAGCAAAAAGTTATTTAAAACTTTTATAATCCATTTTAATTTATGTTTAAGATTTTTTGAAAACAAAAGTAACCAATTATAACCAATTCGTTAATATGAACTTTATCAATCTTTATTTATCTGTGTGTTGTGTTGTTTCGTGTTTTGTCGTAAAGTTATTGATATGTATCAATGTGTTAAAGTGTTTTTGGTTGTTAGTCTATGTGGTTATATAGTACCTATGTTTTATGTATGAGTCATTATTCGTTTATAAGTGTTGTAAGGCACGAAAAACTGAATTTCTATTTGATCTGTCAGTTTTAAAGAAGCAGAATAATATGCTACGCATAGTAACATTTTTTTCCTAATAGAAAAAATACTTAAATTTCAGCAGAGTTTATTTTTGAAAGACTGCAAGCCTGTTCAGAGCCCACCAACATTTCATGTACGAGCCTATGTCTCCCCTAGAGCGCCTGTGCTGCTTGCCCTGTGCCAACAAACTACACTACACAAAAATATTTCCCTCGCATTTCAGCATCTTAAAAACACATTAAATAATTTAATATTGACATTAAAAATCTTTAAATCTGAGTTGTTGTTTTTTTTGTGTTCTGTCACCCTAAAAATGAAAACATTACATAAGAAAACCTTGATATAATGATCTACAATTACTTCAAGTATTACAGTGTGCAAAAATGTAAATTCTATGAAACTAGTTACATTACGATTTTACGAGTAAGGCCGTTTTCCTCATTCCTCATTCATTTTGGCAGAATTCTCCTTCGTGCATGGAAATACGTAATAAGAATACAGTGCTGCTCCCTATAAACCATTTTTGGAAACATTTCTTTCTTGCCATCCGTGATCTGGACGTTATTTGTAATTTCAACTATCACCGTCAGATGCGCTATATGTAAGCTTTAAATATGGCAGAATTCCGTCTCGTCCTTTGAACGTATGGCAGATTTCTGTTATGGTACTTTTCCGCCTTTTTTGAAGAGGCTAGGTGGAATACTGCCATTATGGTAGTCTTCCGCGCCCCCCAAAGTAACAATACGTGTTAAGAACGTAGTAAAAAAGGATGGGGGTAAGGTGGCCAGGTTTGTTTAGAAAATAAATTTTTATTTTACAAAATTTACAATGACAGGAGTTGCAAAAGCACATAAGGGAACGTCAGATGGCCTAAAAACGTATTTTCAAGCATTATCTCTGTAAAAGAATTTCCGGAGGAGTGGTTGGCTTTTGTCCTCCCCTTCCACAAATACTGTTTAAACCCATGGTAAATGTGTAAACAAAACCACATGTAGTTACACGCACTACTACACGATATACTCAAAATTCGTGAATTAATATTTTCGTGACTGTAATTTTTGATAGTTGTACTTATAATATTAGATGTCAATAATTTTCCAAGACACGTGACGATAGGCTACATGGAGTACTATAGTCTGAAACTATGTATTTGTAATGTTATGCAATGATCATACACTTTCGCCTGTAGCATGAGGCATCACTACAAGGCAATCTGAAGATGAGAAAAGATACATTATCGAAGTTTATGGACCAAGTAGTAAGACACTAGATTAGTATCCCAGAGAACACTGATTCAAATCCCGGATGGGCATTGTCATATCGTTTTGACGTGAAGCGTCTTAAAAATCACAGCGAAACATATGGGTAACAGAACAGACGAAAAGGTCTGTATCATATTTTTTAAAATTTCCCTAACTATATAGGCTTCTACCTGAGACGCATTTAAGAGTCTTCCCTACCTAGACCTCCTAAATAGGTACACTTAGTTTTAATTTATGTAGGTTAGGAAAAAAATTCTGTTCAATGTAGCTCACGACTCAGACGTGATAGCGCGGTGATTCTTGTGTTTGTGTATAGAGAACCGACAACACTGGGCAATACAGATTGTACGTTCACTAAAAAACATTAATTTTGATATTATGCCTTCGGTATCTCATTTATCCTATCACAGGCCAATGTTAAAAATTGTCGTCGAATATTAATTGAAATGAATAGTAAGCTACAATTTAGTGTCTTTTTTTAATTAAAATATTTAGTACGTAGACAATGTCTCGATTTTATTATTTTTATTTTAAACCATTACACTAAAAGAAACTCACTGACACAGAAGTTTCACGTGAAACCAACGGCCGTGAGACTCGATACAGCCCCACCGATTTTTTCTAGAAAATTGGTAGGATGGTTCTTTACTGTAGGTCATGGCTAGTTCCTTTCATATTGTCACTAGTCTGTGGCGTTGTGTTTTGTCGCCTGCATTGACCTCGCTATTAATATGTTTACTGACAAGCAGGCATTTCAGAATAAGAAGAAAAATAATATCGGAAATAGGCTATTCTGTTGGTAAAAAAAATATAAAAATTATTTCAAGGCTTTAATAAATTAATATTTTGAAATGATTTCATAGTCATATACTAAGTTAAAATATAGGCCTAATGTCACAACTACTTAGTCAATAAAACTTAAACAGCAAACATGAATCGCTCTCACTATTCCGTATCCACATTTGGGATTGTTTTGATCTATTCTTAATTGCAATTGTTTTTCTGTACATCTATATGTTATAATACTTCTCTAATGGTTTTCACAGCACATGCTAAAAACATAATTCTTGGAATCACAATACCCTGTAACAGCCCCGAGATGACAAAAACAACACCACAGCCATTAAGAAGTAAGGTCGTAGTGAAGTCAGCCCACGAAAAGTGAACCCCAACAGCCCATCAGAAACATAATGTGGGTATTATTAAATATGTACTAACGTAAACATTTTTTTGTGAAATAATTCATGCTTAAGTTTAGTTTATTGTTCTTTTTATAGACATGACGTAAAATAAACTCAGTTGAATTGCCACCTCAGTACTATTGATGATAACGAATGATAAAAGTTGCATACCGAACTTGGCTTACCTGCTGGGATATCCTTGGAGGAAGGGGGGGGACATAATCGGTTTTTAAAGTGATTCTATACACGGCATAAAAGAAGCGTGTCTCGCGGGAACTGTCACTTGTGCACGATGGTCGGTGTCTCGTTGTTCGGGCCTGGTGCAGGCTCGCGGGACTACCTGTGAAGAAACTGCTGTTTGAAGAACGAGCCCACTGGCTCGCCTAAGGGATGATCCCCCTTGTGTCGTCACGTCGACATGCAAGTAAGTGAAACGGACCCATCATGTTCCCTCGCCCCGGGGCGAAGCCGACCCGCCAGTCACTTGTGTGGAAGCAGCCCTTTTCGACAGTGGCTCGTGTCGTAACTACTGTGAGCTTCTCAAGTTACGTTAATAAGCGCTGGACGTAAAATTTTGCAACACCCCTTTTTTGGATTTTGAGATATTGAGTTACGGAAAATTTTAAATACCACTCCCATGGAGCTTTTTGTAAGTGGAAATCAGTAAAGTAAGATCCGGGTAAAAAAATTTGGTGCACGAGAAAATTGTGTAAACTTTATAACGAGTTTATGATTTTTCCTATGTATTTTGTATATTATTTTAGTGGCCGTTAGTGGTAGGCTTTATATAGTGTCACGAATAAGCATTAGTAGGAGCTATCTAAGTATGAAAGACGTTACTAATGTACTAATTTATTGCGTGTATTTAAAGTTTATATTATCCTTAAAAGATGCTTGTGGTAAATGACCCCAGTAAAATTATGTTAGTAGTATTTAGTTTTGTCATACTTTGCGCAATGCTTCGGCGGGTGTGTGACACCTGAAAATTCACGAGCGTGTTCAAAACTTAAAATCTCATCAGTATTAAAATTTTGCCCTTTTTAAGTTTCCTGTGCTTATTTTGATAATCTCCAGCATGGTTTCCTGTAAAAACAAATTTGGCAAATAATTCTCTGCTGTTGACATTGTGGGCACCTACTTTAGGGAACGCCTTTCTGCCTTTTCAAAATATAAAAAAAAAACAATAATTTTTGGCATTTTTGCTTTTTTTTTTTTTGCGCTCGGGCAGGTAACCAAATTGTACCGTCTTGGTCCTAGGTGGACAAGGGGGTACAGCTGCAATACTGGATATATTTTGGGCGTTCCAAATCACTAAAACAATCAAATTTAATTTAATATTACAGATTAAGTCTCAAACTATCAACTAAAAAATTGAAAAATTTCCATTGAAATATTATTTGTGATTTTACCAAAAAATTAATGCCTATTTCAAGTGACACTCAGGACTAAAATACAAATTCGGCAGTTAATTTATTGCTTTCATAATAAGCAGACAGTACATGCCAAATACAAGTTATTTGAAAAAAAAATCAATAGTTAAATAAAACCTTTTATACAAAAACCAGATATTAATAACTTTCATGTGAAAACTATGTTTCTTAAAGAACAAGCAACTACAATTTTAAAGCATCCATTTACAGCACTTTTGCATGGTAAAATAAAACAATCTGTAAAAAATGGCTTTAATGCTGTGTATTTTTGCATAGTTTGCAGTTGCCATGATAAACCTCGCGTGTCTCATTAGCGAGTAACCTTTCGTTTGAAAATTTTTATAGGGTTCTTCCCCTGTTGGATGTAGATCCCCTATGCCCTTTTCAACGTAATGTTAATGGTTTCGAGGGCACAGCTTATTTTTTTCCTCTTTCATGTCGTACATACTTGTGGAGTCATTGCTTCATTAATAATTCCCCGATTGTGCCGTGCACGTACGCTGTATAGCGTTTCATATTTTGTAACGCAACTCTGTAACGTAATTTTATAATGTAATTTTGTAGTGAAATTTTTGATGTTAACTATTAACTTGTGAAATTTTTCTTGTTAATTCTTAGAGCTCGAGACTACATTTAGTATTGTTAACCAGTTTTGTGGTCTCAGACCAGAAAAAATGCCCCTGAGTTTTCATGTTTCATGTTTTATATATTTATTTTGATGATTTTTGGCATGTAAGAATTTTGTATATTACTCAGCAACGTATAGTTTAATCCAATTGACTTCATGAATGAAATTCTTTGACGAATTCATAGTTTTGATGAATATCCCCCCCGGTCCCCTACACAGAGCCCTACACCATTTTGTATTTAATGTTTCTGATATGTTCAAGGCAGAATTGTTACCTGGCCCTGTGACGTCATTGATTCATAGCGTTGCTCACAATTCTCACGGATGATTATAACGACTCACACTCGGCATGATTGTTCGTAATCATGGAATGCTTTAAGTATTTCGGTGGAGAACACCACGTGTCTCCGCGAGTGTTCGTGATGCGCACGCCCTAGACAAGAGCATATGGCGACGTGCTCATGCGCCGCATGGCCGCTGCATTGCGCGCATTTAGTTGCGACATGACTTCCTGCAGGGTCATTAACACCTCGGCTACTGGACTGTAGCCATTGCTCCTCAAAACGAACAACAAAGCCATTCAGATTTTTTTTTCCCCACGTGCATGGTCAACCCGTTCTCGACGGAACACGGAGATCGTAATTATTACGTAGTTTCTTCCACACGTTTCAGTTTTCTGGAACTATGAAGAGTCTTTCGTTTATTTTAGTTGTTTCCTTGGTTGGAAAGCTGCAAGTACCCAATATAATTGACGCATTACTGTAACTCCGGCCTCAGCTCAAGTTAGCAAAATTCCCGGTGGGTTATAAATAGATCGGATCATCATGGACGGTGTTGTGTGCGCGGCGGACGAGTGGGTAGTTTGAAGCAGTGTGTTGGTACCAAGTTATGTGGTAAAAGACGAGCAGTAGAGAGAGCCGCTGACGATCCGAACTCCAGCGGGGAGAGTGAAAAGTTGACTGATGAATGTATGATTAAGTAATGACACTTAAAAACAGAGCACTATTTTAAATACTGAATGACCGTGTTTTACTTTGAGTTCATAAAACAAATATATAAGAAAAATAAATATTTGTCAGCTGCACTAGCCAAATGTGAATCAAAATTTGCAATTTGAGAACAATAGAATCTTTACAACACTACAAATATCCCCTCAACCGAATAAAATGTACTAATATTGATATATTCAGATATATTTGAAATTCTGAGAAATTTTTGGTTTAGTTGCAATGTTTGGAAACAAGATGAATTAGCCGGTAAGCAAATGATGCGTCTTTTCCTTACAGGTATTTCACGTAGATGATATGATATGATGTGAGAATGAGAATTGTAAATGTATACACTGCCAACGTGTTTGTAAGTATTAATTAAAAATTTTAGTATAGCCCACTGTGCTAACTTTTTGTAGCCTCGTCAACAGCCCAGACAGGTTTCTTAACAAACTGGCAGCTATTCTCGTTTTTTTTTTAAAGTAAAAAAAAAAGTTTAACTTATCAGAAACTGATTATGTGAGAGTAGTGTACTGTGATGGACGTTGTTCAGAAACATTTAAATGTCTTTTGAGTGAAAATATGACTACACTTGGTTTGTTTTGCCATGCAGTTATATTTCTTCTTTCATATTCAATATTTATTTTTAAACTTTATTTACTGCGTTGCATACTTTTAATACATACGTGGAAAACATTTATGTACGTAAACATACTAAAAAAAGATGCAATCTAAAACATGTTGTCTCTCTCTATTTTTATTTTGCTCTCAATTGCTTCTAAGCGATAACTTTGGCTAGACACTCCTCCACCAACGAACTCTAGCTTTTTTTATGAATAGACTTATCTACATCTTGAAGCATTTTGTTTTCAAACCAAAGTGAGATTACTAGCGAAAGTTAGTCAGAAGTCAGAATCTGGGAGCTGGATTAATCGCTCAATTATGAGAATTTAGAATTAGATTTTATGGCGTAACACTAAAAAGTTTAAACGAGATGAACCGATTAATTAAGATGAATTTATTTTATAATTATTTTGGTAAACCGACCCTTAGTCGGTGTTCTGTATAGTATACAGTGCATTTCAGCTATCCTGAACACTTTTAGCATTCTTTCCAAGTAATTTCTTTAGATGGACAAGACGTTAATACTTGCAACTATTTCAAGTTAAATTTTGTGTTATTGTAGTCACAATAAAAAACAAAAAGTATGGTTTTTAGAGAAAAAAAAATTACTCATAACTATTAATATATGGCTAGTTATCTGACGAATTGTCGGTGCTACACAGCTATTTATGAAACACGTTGGCCTGTTGTCATATGTGGTTTATAAATTTTATATTTCCCTAGAATAAAAAGTTTTTTAGACAGACAAATATTTGTTTATGTATCGCAAAAAAAAAATATTTACTTGGTGCAACAAAACATTTGGGTGTGCATACCAAATTTTATGTGTAGCAAAATTAATTTTGTACTCCTAACCAAATATATAATAGAGCTGAAAAAAACATGCTTTCGGGTCCACCAAATCTCTCCTACTAATAAAATATAGTTTTGAATTAACCGTATGAATTTATTTGGCCATATACAAACACGCACACACACACACACACATACACACACATATATAATATATATACATATATACATACATTTAGGCAAACAAAACTTTCTTTCAATGGGCAAATCTTTATGTAGGTTCTACTTAGGTTTGGTGACTTCTATCTTTTTAACATGTTACAGAGTACTTTATTTTTTTTTCCTTCTCTACCCGCTCTTTCCGAGTGCAGAAATGATGGTCGGAAGTTGATGTCAAAACGTGGGCCCACAGTCGAGACGGAGCGGGGACGGACCATCGACCTGATGGGCAGAGCGAGTGGTTGCCTCTCGCGCCGACGACATCCCCGGACATGACCGGAGCTGCGAGGAGGGACTGCCCAGGGGAGGGCAGAACATGGAACCACCTGGAGTGCTAAACATCTCAACATCCGCCTCCTTCTCGGGGGCCCGTAACACGGCCCATAACCTCGACGGATAATGCCTCGGTTAACGCCCAGCTCATCACAAGCTGGCGCCCTGATAACTTACGCCATTAAGCGGAGCCCTCGAACCCCGCACTCACTCCCCCCCCCCCCTTGTCACGTGCGCCGCCAACTCCCCTCAGGAGGACTCGCTGGCTGCGAGGGGCAAGTCGAGGGGAAAGATAAGGCCAGCGCTGCTACTCCATCGCATCAACTCCCTCCCGCCCCTCCCGCAGGACTCTTCCACCCAACTTCCCTGGCCACTTTTAATTTCACTCCCAATTGAATCGCGTTTTCGTTCGCGAGAACATCGAGGCTCCAGCGGCAGTTCCCGGAAGTTAAGGGCAGACTACAGGCATGGAAGTAGTTCGCCAAGAAAAGTGCAGACATCGCCACATTACTCCCATTGTTGTTCGAGGTGTTAAAGTTATCGCTATTGAAATATAAAAAGAACTGCACAGTTTCGTTTGTCCTATACTTATTTCATTAGTCAAGAACGGATGTTTTTTGACATAAAAAGCCATAATTTCAAGGACTGTCAAAACAAAATGGTTGGACCGATGTTGAACGGACATGATTTAAACCCATCTTCCATCCTTACTCTTCCGATCCCCCATCCTCCCGCCTACCTTCCTCTCTCCCCTCGGAGGAGAACTGGTGGGGTGAGTTTTTCATGTTCGAAAACAAGGACTTGGAATACTTAGAAATTATTGGGATCATTAAATGGCCCAACCACCTGGCCACAAATACGGTGCGCCGATCTTTTGAAGAAACCACGAGATTAGAAAGCTGCTCGAGATATCCGCGTGATGTCTGCTTACGAAAAACATTTCATAATACACTGAGGACGGATGGGTAGTTCCGTTTTCGTATCTTGTATTTAAACTGTTAGTGTCAACTGTATGTTTTCAGAACAATTTTTAGTCATGAAACGCCCGGTACAGATTCTTGAAAGCACTCAAGACACCGTTATCTTCATTTCTCCGCCATCTAATAGTACGGCTACCTCTCAAATTTCATTGTTGACCTAAGCCCGATGAGAAGACTGCGCTCCAGTCCACAGCCACTTAGAGGCGATACCGCGCTATAATCACCAGCTAACATCGCACTTACCATCCCGCCTCACTTTTAAAAAAAAACTCTTACTAGGCGAGCACCTCAATGTATCACGGCATGTGTTCATAATTTGCTCTTTAATTGTGAACTTGAACCAAAATTCTACAATGCTTACAGTTGATACTATTACATTTTATAACTTGGACATGATTTTATGTATAATGTATTCCATTGTTGACACCAAAAAAAAATTAATTAACGCGTAGTTGACTTATAAGGACAAATAAATTCTGTTTTATTTTGTATACAAGAATGTAAGAATGTTTAGCTAAATATTTTTTTACAGTTATCTCGTGTGCCATCACCGCGACCGGGCTGCACTCTGCGCTCGACCGCGACAAGCAAGTGTACTGTGGCTTAGCGAAACGTGTTCTTAGGAACTTAAAATGTAATTTTATCAATTCTGGCAATATTATTTAGAATGCGTTCCTCATCGAAAATTATGTCCAACACCCAGATCTTACATATTTACGTGAGCTTTAAACATAACATATTTACAATAATCTCAATTTTTCCAAAAACATAAGATACCTGGTGTTTTTTTTTTTTTAAATAGAACACCTTGTGGCTAGAAATTCCATAGCCACTGTTAAAAGTTTTGAGTGATCATTCAATATGAACACATTTCGTGCGTTTTTGTTCGCGTTTAATAACCACGTTGGACGCATGCCTATAGATCACTCGGCTCATGCCAATGCACGTGGCGGAAGGGTAGTGAAAGTAGCTCTTTAAGTGGTCCCTGTAAGTGCACAACAAGGCGTTACCCAACTGCAACAAAGCTACTTTACCGTACGAACCTCGATTCCTGCTAGGGTTGATATATAAATTGGCCTCTCAGGTTCTTAAAACCATCACATTAAGTCGTATTGAAATTATATAACCTTTAATAAACAATTAAATATATTTATATTACATATTTATTAAAGACTTATTAAATAATAGCTTAAGAAAAATTATTTCAAATACTAAACCCCAATAACTACCTTTCTTGAAATGCTACCAACCAAAGTGGGTATAAATCAGAATGTAAACACGTAATTTCCTTCTCAGCTCATTTCCATTCATTTGTTTAAACGGTGTATTTCAAAATTTTCCAAACATGGACTCTATTTTTGTTATGTATATCGTGTCCTTATGCCAGTTATGATTATAGTTAATATGAGATAACTACACATTATTTAGCATATGGCTTTCAGAAAACATCATGAATCATTTGATACTAATGTTTTCCGGGGTACCATATAAGCTAAATCATACATCCTAATAACTAAAAGTTCAAATTGTTATTAATTTGTCAGCAGGTGTCGGCAGTCCAGACATAATAAATAAAAAACCTTGTGAGCACGTTCAATATTATGCTCATAACTTATCCTCATCACAACGTAATTAAAACGCTACAGGAGTGTTTTCATTGAGTGAAATGCCGCAAAAACTCCGCATATCGACTTGTTCAAAAGAATATCATCGTGTGCCAAATGGACTTTTGCCAGACATCCCCTGAGTATTGTGCTCTTTTTTTTAACATTGACCTGGCCCCGACAGTGTTCCATCCTTTCCTAATAGTATCTCTTTTATCTTATTGTCCATTAATATCCTCACTATTGCACTGGTAGCAAGAGTTAAAAAAAAAACCTAGAGGAATATTGCTGGTCATAAATTAGGACCTAGAATAAATTATTTATAGAGTCAGGAGCGCTCCACAAATTGTATAGTATTGAAAATATCGTTTGAAATATATTTTTTTAAACAGGTTGTGTCTTCTCCGTTACAAACAATACTGTCTGCTGTTACAGGTTCAATTTGGTGGAAAAACCAAGGAATCTAAGAACTTTTCCTTCCAAACTTGCTAATAGCCCGTGGCTTCTCTCGCGCAATTTCAAGGTACCTATTGTCGATATTTTACCAATGTAAGGAAAGTATGTGATTA
This sequence comes from Bacillus rossius redtenbacheri, assembly GCF_032445375.1. Classification (NCBI taxonomy): domain Eukaryota; kingdom Metazoa; phylum Arthropoda; class Insecta; order Phasmatodea; family Bacillidae; genus Bacillus; species Bacillus rossius. The sequence goes on along the minus strand of NC_086335.1, from coordinate 34,253,048 downwards.
ATACGAGAAATTGTTACTATATAAATAAATACAATTAATTGTCAGACTTATAAAACATTCATTTCACAACACATCCGTTTAGTAATGATATTTTATAAAGTGGTTATGCGTAAACGTTTTTTTTTTTTTTAATTTTTATTATAGATCAAGTATCTGATTTTATAACTCCCCATTTAGTGTGATCGAAGATTTATTTTACCTTGACTAATCACACTTCTTTTTACATTTCATGAGGTAACTAATTTTAAAAAAAAATGTTAAACACGTACCATCTTCATTTTGATTGAGAATATGTCATTGTTTACACTTTCACTTATTTTAGTTAAAATAATTTAATAATTAAATAATTTCACCTTATTACAGATACCTATTATTTTAAGAATTTTAAAACAATCGCATATTTCTTTGAAAGGTATAAAAATTTATTTTTGAACGTGTTTGTTGATTCTTAGTTATGGTTAGTACTTATTACTTAAATAAAAATCTCAATTTATTCACCCTTCTCATATTTTCCTTCAGGGATATCTTATGAAAATTCATAACTATAAGTATATTTAGTAAATAAGACAATATCTGTTAACGAAATAAAACAAAACTCATCAGTAGTATAGGAATGTATTTTCTCGCGCAGGCTTCAGGCTGAGGTGCCGAGGTGCCGGTGTCCGCCATATTGGATTGTGACGTCACGGAGGCCATCTTGGATGGTTGTGACCTTGACCTTTGACCTTGACCTTGAATTTTATCCTCAAAATGTGTCAAAATCCGCCAAAATTGGGCAAAATTTGCCCAAAATTCCTCAAAATTCGCCAAAATTTCCATTTCTGTGAAAAAAAAATTCCGCCAAAAAATCTCAAAAAATTCCACAATTCAAAAATTCCCGTTTTCGAGAGAAAAATTCCCTTTTCGAGGGAAAATTTCCCGTTTTTAGTCCTTAAAAATCCCAGCGGCTAGAAATGTCCATATGTAGGCTTAAGCATCCATGTCTACAGCCTACGATAAGCCTCTGACGTCATCATGGATTATGACGTCACCGTTGCAATTTCCGTTACGGCCGCCATCTTTAACTTTTTTATTTATTATCCGATTTTAATAAAAAAAGTTTAAATTAATAAAAAAACAACTTAATAAATTTTTAATAAAAAATATTTAAAAAAACAAACATTTACGACACGGAGTTCGAAGTCCTCGGTTCGAACCCGACGAGTGCAAAAAAAATTAAAAATGGCGACCGATCCTTCCCCCGTGGTGGGTGCTAGCAGACTGACTCCCACCACTTTTTTCAAAGCATATATATCGTCACCTAGTATGACGTCATGTCCGCCATCTTGTCTTCGATGCTGGAAGCCATCATCATTGTATCGTCGGCGAGAGTGCGCTGACGTCATGTTAGTTTAGTTCTTATCCGCTAGAGTACAGTAATCATTTATTACTATGACACTCGCCATCTTGAAATTCGGCCACCATCTTGAAAATCCGTAATTATTTAGCTAGAAATTCGGGAAAAGTTCCAATATTCATTAAATAAATCACTCATTAATTTACATATTGATTCGATCGATTCCTGTCCTCGGTTCGATACCCGATCGATGCAAATAATCTTAATTTTTATGTAAAAATACCTAAAAAATGACAGGTTCGAAAATAAAAACACTGCAAGTTCTTTTACAAACATAATATTTATTACATAATTTCTATTTTACTACAGGATCACCTGCGAAGGTTAGCAATCTTACAAACATTTAGGTCCGCATAGGCGTGCAACGACTACTTCTTAGCTCCAAATGGCTCCCAAAGCTCCAACAGCCTCCAAATGCTTAACACAGCTCCAAATGGCTCCAAATGCTCCAAACGGCTCCAAATGCTCCAAATGTCTCCAGCAGCTCCAAATGCTTGACAGCTCCAAATGCTTCAAAAGACTCCAAATGCTCCAACAGCTCCAAAAAAAGGCTCCAAATGCTCCAATAGCCTCCAAATGCTTAACACAGCTCCAAATGGCTCCAAATGCTCCAAACGGCCTCCAAATGCTTGACAGCCTCCAAATGCTTAACACAGCTCTAAATGGCTCCAAATGCTCCAAACGGCCTCCAAACGCTTGACAGCTCCAAATGTCTCCAGCAGCTCCAAATGCTCCAACAGCTCCAAAAAAAGGCTCCAAATGCTCCAACAGCCTCCAAATGCTTAACACAGCTCCAAATGGCTCCAAATGCTTGGCAGCTCCAAATGCATAACACAGCTCCAAATGGCTCCAAATGCTCCAAACGGCCTCCAAATGCTTGACAGCTCCAAATGTCTCCAGCAGCTCCAAATGCTCCAACAGCTCCAAAAAAAGGCTCCAAAAGCTCCAACAGCCTCCAAATGCTTAACACAGTTCCAAATGGCTCCAAATGCTCCAAACGGCCTCCAAATGCTTGACAGCTCCAAATGTTTCCAGCAGCTCCAAATGCTCCAAATGCTTGACAGCTCCAAATGCTTCAAAAGGCTCCAAATGCTCCAAACGGCCTCCAAATGGCTCCAACAGCTCCAACAGCCTCCAAATGCTTGACAGCTCCAAATGTTTCCAGCAGCTCCAAATGCTCCAAATGGCTCCAACAGCCTCCAAATGCTTAACACAGCTCTAAATGGCTCCAACAGCTCCAAAAGACTCCAAATGCTTCAAAAGGCTCCAATTGCTCCAAGAGCTCCATCTTCAATTGGTTCCAACTGATTCCTATTACTTTTATCGAACTTGGCATGATTACTAACATGTCTTTATCAGTATACATTTTGACTGGCAGTGGTAACGTTTTTTTACACCTTTAAGTTATAAGTTTTATTTAGAAATCAGATTTCGATAAATGATAGCTTCCATCTGGAAAGAAAATATATTAATTTATCTTCAAGTTTATACACATACATTTAATTTAATCCATTATTGTATGTAGCCAGCTTCCCTCAGTTCTTTGAGTATGAAGGATATTTCTTTAATGTTCGAATAGTTTCCTGCACAAAGCGATCCATGTAGTAGTCGTAGCCTGTTAACCAATATGTTAGGATCTTCCCATGAGGTATAATCAATCTCTTCTGCTGCCTTCATCATCCTTGCATGTTTATAATAAATATTATCTCTGGTGTTTATCGTTTTAACACCAACCACAAGGTCACTTTCGTCATCTTGCCAGTGACTATCACAAGCTTGATCAGGATAATTTATTTTATTACACCGTTTCCATCGTTTTGGTCTCAAACCACCATCACAGTCTTCGCTCTTGCATGCTTTTGGTGCTTCAGTACAGTACTCAATCATGTCAGCCTCAGATGTGTCACCACAATCTTCAATCATGCCAGCTTCTGATGTGTCACCACAGTCTTCAATCATGTCAGCACCACAAACTTGATCAGGATAATTTATTTTATTACGTCGTTTCCATCGTTTTGGTCTCAGACTGCCATCACAGTCTTCGATCTTGCCTGCTTTAGGTGTTTCAGTACAGTACTCAATCATGTCAGCCTCAGATGTGTCACCACAATCTTCAATCATGCCAGCCTCAGATGATTCATCAAAGTCTTCGACCTTGTAAGCTTCAGGTGGTTCTCCATCTTTCACATTTTCATGGAGACGACTAGATATTGGAGTAAATATATTTTCATTTCTAATGTGGTTACAACTTCCTTCGTTTGTTTTAAATTTTAAATTATTATCTTGATCTAGATCAGTAATTTTAGCATTAGCTTTTTCGCCTTCGTTCCTCTTCCGCGATGTTGTAGCCCAGTCTTCGTTATCTTTATTCATCTTAATTGTACAGGTCTTGTAATGTCTATCCAAGTAATATCTTCTACCAAAGGATTTCTGACACTGACTGCAATGAAATGGTTTTTGACAAGGACCCAAATTACACTCGCTTCTCTCATGTCGTTTAGCATTCTTTCTCAAGGTAAACACCTTGCTACAGTATCTACAGTGATGACGTTTTGATACAGCAACAAATCCCGTTTCAGGATTCATATTAGTTATTGAGACTAATGCCAGATGCAAACTAAGAGTTTTAAATTAGATATATTACTTAAATAGAATTTTTTAATTATTTCATCAGCGAGAATTAATTTATCTCATTCAAAGGTACTTGTTGCAAGTAGTTCTGCTTTTCAACAACAGATGTCGCCACATGTTACTTGCAGGTAAATCATATTTAGTTCTTTTATGCGGGATGCGGGATGCTCACTAACGATCGCAAAAGAAGGATGGCTTCGCTAGACTCCAAGGAGAAGGAAGTTCGTCCATCCTGTTAGTGCTTCTTAGATTTCTCAGAGATTATTTGACTGAGTAATGATATTTTTTTTTAAATTTTCACCTGATAAAAATATTACAAGTGCTGATTTATTGGCAGAATTTCAATAATTAAATGCGACCTTGAATAAAAAATGACATGGCTCATTAAGTAAAAAATTCTTCATGCAGAGATCAATTCCTCATCAGTAACCAGAAGCACTCGGAGAAAACCATCAGATGTCTAGTCAGGAATAATCAGAAGCACCCAGAGAAAACCATCAAAATATTGTCAAGAATAATCAGGAGCACACGGAGAAAACTACCATAATATTGTCAAGAATAAACGGGAGCACACGGAGAAATCCACCATAATATTGACAAGAATAATCAGGAGCACACGGAGAAAACCACCGCAAGTTTTCTTTGATATCATAAAATTTCAGGAAAAAAATAATACTAAAAATAAAAATAAATTAATAAAAAATTAAAAAAAAATAAAATAAAAAAAAATACATAAATATATTCTGCTAGCTTGTGAACTTCTCATTGTTGAACAAAGATAGAGTTCTAGTACAAGCCAGAATTTTATGTATTTTTTTTATTTTATTTTTTTTAATTTTTTATTAATTTATTTTTATTTTTAGTATTATTTTTTTCCTGAAATTTTATGATATCAAAGAAAACTTGCGGTGGTTTTCTCCGTGTGCTCCTGATTATTCTTGTCAATATTATGGTGGATTTCTCCGTGTGCTCCCGTTTATTCTTGACAATATTATGGTAGTTTTCTCCGTGTGCTCCTGATTATTCTTGACAATATTTTGATGGTTTTCTCTGGGTGCTTCTGATTATTCCTGACTAGACATCTGATGGTTTTCTCCGAGTGCTTCTGGTTACTGATGAGGAATTGATCTCTGCATGAAGAATTTTTTACTTAATGAGCCATGTCATTTTTTATTCAAGGTCGCATTTAATTATTGAAATTCTGCCAATAAATCAGCACTTGTAATATTTTTATCAGGTGAAAATTTAAAAAAAAATATCATTACTCAGTCAAATAATCTCTGAGAAATCTAAGAAGCACTAACAGGATGGACGAACTTCCTTCTCCTTGGAGTCTAGCGAAGCCATCCTTCTTTTGCGATCGTTAGTGAGCATCCCGCATCCCGCATAAAAGAACTAAATATGATTTACCTGCAAGTAACATGTGGCGACATCTGTTGTTGAAAAGCAGAACTACTTGCAACAAGTACCTTTGAATGAGATAAATTAATTCTCGCTGATGAAATAATTAAAAAATTCTATTTAAGTAATATATCTAATTTAAAACTCTTAGTTTGCATCTGGCATTAGTCTCAATAACTAATATGAATCCTGAAACGGGATTTGTTGCTGTATCAAAACGTCATCACTGTAGATACTGTAGCAAGGTGTTTACCTTGAGAAAGAATGCTAAACGACATGAGAGAAGCGAGTGTAATTTGGGTCCTTGTCAAAAACCATTTCATTGCAGTCAGTGTCAGAAATCCTTTGGTAGAAGATATTACTTGGATAGACATTACAAGACCTGTACAATTAAGATGAATAAAGATAACGAAGACTGGGCTACAACATCGCGGAAGAGGAACGAAGGCGAAAAAGCTAATGCTAAAATTACTGATCTAGATCAAGATAATAATTTAAAATTTAAAACAAACGAAGGAAGTTGTAACCACATTAGAAATGAAAATATATTTACTCCAATATCTAGTCGTCTCCATGAAAATGTGAAAGATGGAGAACCACCTGAAGCTTACAAGGTCGAAGACTTTGATGAATCATCTGAGGCTGGCATGATTGAAGATTGTGGTGACACATCTGAGGCTGACATGATTGAGTACTGTACTGAAACACCTAAAGCAGGCAAGATCGAAGACTGTGATGGCAGTCTGAGACCAAAACGATGGAAACGACGTAATAAAATAAATTATCCTGATCAAGTTTGTGGTGCTGACATGATTGAAGACTGTGGTGACACATCAGAAGCTGGCATGATTGAAGATTGTGGTGACACATCTGAGGCTGACATGATTGAGTACTGTACTGAAGCACCAAAAGCATGCAAGAGCGAAGACTGTGATGGTGGTTTGAGACCAAAACGATGGAAACGGTGTAATAAAATAAATTATCCTGATCAAGCTTGTGATAGTCACTGGCAAGATGACGAAAGTGACCTTGTGGTTGGTGTTAAAACGATAAACACCAGAGATAATATTTATTATAAACATGCAAGGATGATGAAGGCAGCAGAAGAGATTGATTATACCTCATGGGAAGATCCTAACATATTGGTTAACAGGCTACGACTACTACATGGATCGCTTTGTGCAGGAAACTATTCGAACATTAAAGAAATATCCTTCATACTCAAAGAACTGAGGGAAGCTGGCTACATACAATAATGGATTAAATTAAATGTATGTGTATAAACTTGAAGATAAATTAATATATTTTCTTTCCAGATGGAAGCTATCATTTATCGAAATCTGATTTCTAAATAAAACTTATAACTTAAAGGTGTAAAAAAACGTTACCACTGCCAGTCAAAATGTATACTGATAAAGACATGTTAGTAATCATGCCAAGTTCGATAAAAGTAATAGGAATCAGTTGGAACCAATTGAAGATGGAGCTCTTGGAGCAATTGGAGCCTTTTGAAGCATTTGGAGTCTTTTGGAGCTGTTGGAGCCATTTAGAGCTGTGTTAAGCATTTGGAGGCTGTTGGAGCCATTTGGAGCATTTGGAGCTGCTGGAAACATTTGGAGCTGTCAAGCATTTGGAGGCTGTTGGAGCTGTTGGAGCCATTTGGAGGCCGTTTGGAGCATTTGGAGCCTTTTGAAGCATTTGGAGCTGTCAAGCATTTGGAGCATTTGGAGCTGCTGGAAACATTTGGAGCTGTCAAGCATTTGGAGGCCGTTTGGAGCATTTGGAGCCATTTGGAACTGTGTTAAGCATTTGGAGGCTGTTGGAGCTTTTGGAGCCTTTTTTTGGAGCTGTTGGAGCATTTGGAGCTGCTGGAGACATTTGGAGCTGTCAAGCATTTGGAGGCCGTTTGGAGCATTTGGAGCCATTTGGAGCTGTGTTATGCATTTGGAGCTGTCAAGCATTTGGAGCCATTTGGAGCTGTGTTAAGCATTTGGAGGCTGTTGGAGCATTTGGAGCCTTTTTTTGGAGCTGTTGGAGCATTTGGAGCTGCTGGAGACATTTGGAGCTGTCAAGCGTTTGGAGGCCGTTTGGAGCATTTGGAGCCATTTAGAGCTGTGTTAAGCATTTGGAGGCTGTCAAGCATTTGGAGGCCGTTTGGAGCATTTGGAGCCATTTGGAGCTGTGTTAAGCATTTGGAGGCTATTGGAGCATTTGGAGCCTTTTTTTGGAGCTGTTGGAGCATTTGGAGCTGCTGGAGACATTTGGAGCATTTGGAGCCGTTTGGAGCATTTGGAGCCATTTGGAGCTGTGTTAAGCATTTGGAGGCTGTTGGAGCTTTGGGAGCCATTTGGAGCTAAGAAGTAGTCGTTGCACGCCTATGCGGACCTAAATGTTTGTAAGATTGCTAACCTTCGCAGGTGATCCTGTAGTAAAATAGAAATTATGTAATAAATATTATGTTTGTAAAAGAACTTGCAGTGTTTTTATTTTCGAACCTGTCATTTTTTAGGTATTTTTACATAAAAATTAAGATTATTTGCATCGATCGGGTATCGAACCGAGGACAGGAATCGATCGAATCAATATGTAAATTAATGAGTGATTTATTTAATGAATATTGGAACTTTTCCCGAATTTCTAGCTAAATAATTACGGATTTTCAAGATGGTGGCCGAATTTCAAGATGGCGAGTGTCATAGTAATAAATGATTACTGTACTCTAGCGGATAAGAACTAAACTAACATGACGTCAGCGCACTCTCGCCGACGATACAATGATGATGGCTTCCAGCATCGAAGACAAGATGGCGGACATGACGTCATACTAGGTGACGATATATATGCTTTGAAAAAAGTGGTGGGAGTCAGTCTGCTAGCACCCACCACGGGGGAAGGATCGGTCGCCATTTTTAATTTTTTTTGCACTCGTCGGGTTCGAACCGAGGACTTCGAACTCCGTGTCGTAAATGTTTGTTTTTTTAAATATTTTTTATTAAAAATTTATTAAGTTGTTTTTTTATTAATTTAAAATTTTTTTTATTAAAATCGGATAATAAATAAAAAAATTAAAGATGGCGGCCGTAACGGAAATTGCAACGGTGACGTCATAATCCATGATGACGTCAGAGGCTTATCGTAGGCTGTAGACATGGATGCTTAAGCCTACATATGGACATTTCTAGCCGCTGGGATTTTGAAGGACTAAAAACGGGAAATTTTCCCTCGAAACGGGAATTTTTCTCTCGAAAACGGGAATTTTTGAATTGTGGAATTTTTTGAGATTTTTTGGCGGAATTTTTTTTCCACAGAAATGGAAATTTTGGCGAATTTTGAGGAATTTTGGGCAAATTTTGCCCAATTTTGGCGGATTTTGACACATTTTGAGGATCAAATTCAAGGTCAAGGTCAAAGGTCAAGGTCACAACCATCCAAGATGGCCGCCGTGACGTCACAATCCAAAATGGCGGACACCGGCACCTCGGCACCTCAGCCTGAAGCCTGCGCGAGAAAATACATTCCTATACTACTCTCATCCCATCATTTTTATCACAGATGTAATACATCCAATAATTTAATAACTTGTATTTATATTTAATTAAAAATTATCTTTCAAATACTGATATAGTGTATCCATAACTTTTTTTAATAATTTTTACTCCGCTTACAACTTAAGAGGTAGTATTTCGGAAAAATTTAATAAGAGAAAGTAGTTTAAGATTTGTTTATTAATCATTGCCAACATTTTAAATTATTTTTTATTTAATCAGAAATATGTTATAATGTTAAATTCATTTTTTTTCAGTCCTTCGCCCCTTAAAAATTAGTATTTCAGCAAGTAGTTACAATGAGTTAGTAGATTTTGCATGTTTATAAATCATACAGCATAAATAACATACTGATTGATAAGATTCCGAAATATGATTTTTATATTAAAAAAAAACTTACCACCATTTCACTCCTTTTGCGGTTGAATATAGGAAAAATTATAACGGTAAAAACATTATATTAAATCATATATTGAACGTTATTCTTGCGAAGTTTCTTACCACCGCTTAATTTGCTTAGATAAATGATTCATGACTTTTAAATCTAATGTATCCCCTTTTCACAGCCTTTGGGGGAGAAGTTCTAAAAATGGTAAATTTAGCTACGCAATAATTTAATTAAGTTGTTTGTGCTCAGTTTCATACATTCAGCTTCATTTGTTATGGAGATATGATTTTTTATGACAAAACAGAACTCACCCCCCCCCCTGTCTTTTCACCACCTTAACTCCGAATTACAGAAAAAAAATTGTAACTCTATATTGTTGTTCATTCTTAATTTCTAATCCTTAGACCAAGTAGATTCAGAGGTATGCAGTTTTTTTACACCCCTTATGAGCGGAATCTCGCAAAGTGGTTAGTTAATCATGTGTGGTGAATTATTTAATTAGTTTATGAGATACGATTTCTTGAAGTAAATCAAAACTCAACCTATTTTTTCAACCTTAAAAAACTAATTTATTTAATAAAAAAATAAAAGACAGAAAGTGACATGTAAGTTGTTTCTTCTTTGTTTCTTACCTCTAGTTTTAATTAACTCATATGTGTTAATTTTTTTTCGGTTTAAAACCATACTTACCCGTTTGGCACTCCTTAGGGGTTGCATTTCGCTTAATGATAAAATTGGGGATGGTAGTTTTCGTATGTTTATTATTGATACCCAATATATATTCTTATGAATGATAAAATTAATAGACTTCAAAGTTTACTAAAAAAACATATTTATCTCATTGTTCAATCCTTTCCTATTAAAACCCATTATGGGTTTATTTCAGCAAAATGGTAAAATTGTTGTTGGTATATTTTTTATATTTATTAATGGTATTAATATTTTTATTATACTTGATTAGATTCGGAGATATAATTATTTATCTTAAAACCATTAGGAATAGAATTTCGGAAATTGGTAAAATTGTGATTAGTAGTTTTCGTATGTTTATAATTGGTACCCAATGTATATTTTTATGCTTTATTAGATTCGGTGACATAATATCTCATCTTATAACATTTTTTACTCCTTAGGGTAAATCGTGGTTGGTAATTTTCGTATGTTTATTGCTGCTATCCAACATCTTTTCTATTGCTTGATTAGCGTGGAGTCATATTTATTTATCTTAAAAACATACCCCTAAAGAGGTTGAATTTCACAAAATGGTAAAATTTTGATTAGTGGTTTTGGTACATTTATTATTGGCACCCAGTAAAGTTTATTGTACTTAATTATATTCGGAGATTAAATCTTAAAACCTTAAAACCATATTTACCTTTTGTCAACCCATTAGGGGTGGAATTCGTTAATTTTATATATCCTAGTGTTTTCGTTAGCCAAAGACCTTACTAATTAAAAAAAATTTTAAAATCCGACAAGTAGTTTTCGAGTGATACTGGAACAAACAGACATACAAACAAATATTTTTAAAACTATATTATTGATTTCTTAGTAATATTAGCAGCTGAATCCAATATTTTTTTCAAGTATATGATTAGTACCTAAATATAAAAATCAATAAGTGGCAAATATGTCCACCCTCAACTTCTAACCCCGGAACCCATCAGTAAAGTGAATACACAAAGCTTTAAAGGGAGGCAAATGCAAAGTGAATTCACGTCAGCTATTTAAAAAACTGTATTTGTAGTTAAATGAGCAACTGAGATCACGAGTAAAAAAGTAGTAATTCACACTACTAGTTTTTAAAGACAAAATACATCAAGTAAACACGCAATAATTATTATTTGGTGCTTAATTTATAATGATGCTTTAAATAATTCAAAACTCAATTTAATTTTTTTTTCGTGAGTTAAAATCAATAAAAAATTTTAAAAATATAATATGTGTTTTTAAGTATCTAATCGTTAAGAAAAATAATCTTTTGCAAAAATAAAGATAGTGTTACGAGGCGACTAGTGTTGAGGCTGGCCCGCCGGCTGGCGTGCTAGACTACGGGAGGGGCGCGGTGGAGGTAGCGTCCGACCCTGTGAGTTAATCCGATTAAAAACGGCACATCTCTCTCTCTCTCTTTCTCTCTCTCTCTTTCTCTCTCTCTCTTTCTCTCTCTCTTTCTCTCTCTCTCTTTCTCTCTCTCTTTCTCTCTCTCTCAAGCTTTTGGCACTTTCCCATGGCCCCGTCTGCCTGACGTGGCGTAACTAGGACGCGTCTATTCACGAAGCTTCGAGTACAGAGCCAGGGATTCTGACGACGCGACACTTCGGAGGACTACGATACCTTTTCAAGGGGCAGGACTTGACGGGTGTATAAGAGACCTACGTACGCCTACCTACGTCCAGGGTGTGAGAGTGACAGTGACTGGCGGCGATAAAGGTGGATCCTCGGAGAGACAAGAGCAGCGAGGAGTGAAGAGGTTGAGGCGACCCGTTGGCGAGCGATAGCGGGAGGCGAGCGATAGCGGGAGGCGAGTGCGAAGATCGGATCATAGAGGATCGGATCATCGGGGCGACAGTGTCGCGGAGCGGCAGTGGGTCTGGACAGAGGTGCGCGGCAAGACGAGCAGTAAGAGAAGGCCACCGTCCAACCGAGCTCCAGTGGGAAAGTAACACGTGGTATTACGAATGTGTAATCAATCTGTGTACAAACATTTGGAATGTTGTAATTTAATTAATCGTGTAAATATCTTGTAAATAAAACTGTATCTGATTAGTTGTGGTATCCCGCTGGACTTGTGTTCCCCCTCTCGAAACAATGGGTAAAATTGTATTATGTGAACGAAATATTTTTACAGTCGTACCAGTAAATATTACTAAGTTAAATCCAAATGAATTTATGGTATAAGTTTTTTTTAATAATTTCATTTTTTGTAAGCGTAAAGTTAAAATATAACCAGTAACCAATGTTAAAACATACAGAAAAATATTCTTCAATTTAGGTATTATAATTTTTTGAAACAAACGTAAAAAATAAAACCAAACCTATTTAATTTACTACTTTTTAACGTATATTCAGAACAAAAGTTTAATTATATGCAATAAAAAAATGTGTGTGGACAATTTAACTTCAAAGTCAACAGTTAAAATTGATTTAATATAATATTGCTCACTAAATAGTTTCACTTTGACAGAAACCTGCATGCCTTTGTTTGCATTAATATATAAAACAGTTCAAGCAACAACATAATGTATATGAAACTAATCATCAAAACGTAACCCAAAACCTGATTAATAGCGATACGGAACAATGATGATGCACATTTAAGCTAATAGGGCGGTTCATCCTTTCTGTTAAAAGTTAATTTTGTGTCTGAAAGAATGGTTAGATAGACAAGCACAAAAAATAATCTCATGTTTTTACCGCCTGACTTTTTTAAATTTAATGACCTTTAAGTCTTGGTTTTAGAAGTTAATTTGCAGGTAGGCCGCTTTCCTTGTGTCGCCTGCCTTGTGATCTTCTAACGCATTACTTTTAGAACAAAAAAACTGACGTCGTCTTAACTAAGAACATCAGCTTTTTCGGAAATCTCATTAAAATTGTTTTACGCAATGCATGTTTTAATTAGCTATTCTACAGCCTAAATTTTTAATTACAGTTTCGTTAATGAATGGCATTTTCTTTCTTTGGGAAGTTGGCTTTAAACTTCAGGAGAGCGCTTTTTTTCCCCTTCGCTACTTCTTGAGAATCCCTCCTTGAGGGTTAAGTTTGTCCATAAGAGAAAGGAATTAGGAGTTAATTTTACAGTGAATAGATCCCAGCTTCAATTCAATTACAGCGGTATGTTAGTGGCGCTTTTCGCTGGCATTTTCTTATAAGAGCAGTTCAAGGGAAACTTCTAAACACCGTTGCCATCATTGTCAAACTGCGGCTGCGATGGTTGATTCCTCCAAGTATTAAAGGAAAACTTTCTCAATATTTTCTTTACTTTTTATCTTTTTCAATTTCTTGGCGTTAAGGAAAAAAATTAAACGAACTTTACAGGGACAAGAATACTAGCAAAATTATTTATAACTATTCGTGATTATGTATGGTAAAATATTCTCATGATAATATTTTAGAATTACAATGATCGTTTTCTTTAGTATACAGTTTATTAATGTTAACAAACATTGTATATAGTGTTTTAGATCTCGTAAATAATATATTATAATAATAATATATTTTCGTTAACCATCACTGTATAACCATTTAAGTCAAAACCATGTAACGTTATATATAACTTCCCGCCACACCAAACACTATAACTAGGAATATTTGCTTAAGCATCTTAACAGTGGAAACAGGAGAATATTTAAAGTCTCGTTGACATGACTTTAAAAAAATTTTATATTCTTAATACAAACGGATTTTTCTTTGAATAACTCCGGTGTGTATGTGTGTGTGTGTGTGTGTGTGTGTGTGTGTGTATATATATATATATATATATATATATATATATATATATATATAAGCGTCCTTTGCTTATAAAGGTGTTGAAAAAGTTGAGCAATGATTGTTTCCCGGATTCATGGGTAGCAAAGTAGACTTGAAGCACACGTGTATCTGCCTCCACGTTGGTGATTGGACGACAGTGCTATTGACACGCCCTCAACGACCCTGAGCCATTTAAAAAAAAAAAAGTAGTTACTTCATCAAGTGTAACCCGCCAAAGTATGTGACCTCGTTATCGACCAGGGAGGATTCTAAAAAGGCTTGAATATAAATGGGCACGTTGAGTCTTACCTGGGTTGAAAATAATCGTGGCTCAATACAATAAGCAAAAATACAGGAAGCAAAGACGTCATAAAAAAGATGGCTGAGTAATGGTTGTCAGAAATGAAGAGAGTGTTACTTCTTTCTGAAATAAAAGTTGTTAACTAAATATTTTTATTTACGTGTAACAACAGTCAACTCTGTTTTTTTTTTTCAGCTGGAATTTTTTTTTATAAAAAGCAAGTAATATTTACTTCAAATGAATAAGTCACATTTTTTTTTAATTCACTCAATATCCTAAGCAGAATTATTAAACAGTTTAATTTAACTTTCCGACTTTTGTGCCGCCTGATATAAAGGGAGACTTACTCACTTAAATTAGCCTAAGCAGAACGGAAGTGGGCTACAAAGTCTTGCTTCCGTGGGGTAACTGACTTACCCCCTTCCCGATCACTGCTTTGATAAGCGCACCTGGTGTTAACACTCGAGTAGCCATCGCTTGTACGTAACCTTTCCGAACTGTTGGGATAAGTATAGCTATAAATACCGGCATTAGAACGTCACACGTCTTTGAATTTCCGTGACTGTCCTGACGTATCTCAGTTGGTGAAACCGAAGATTCACTCAGCCTTTTTTGTACACGCCCAAACAAACCCGAATGCTCGCCCAGTAACTTGCGTTTCTGGTCAGTTGGGCACAAAAGAAGCGCGTGATAATTATTTTATGCTGTTACATTATAACCTAACCTAAAATTACCTTAAAATATTCAAACAAGCTTTCCAAAAACATTATATAAATCGTAGAACTTTTCCATGGTATGCAAAAATTATATTTCATGGTTGAAAAGCCACGAAAAAAATCTTGGTACTGTAAACATAATTTTCGATAACCTCTAAAGCTCAAATATAATCGAAGAAATGTTTCATCCACATTTTAAAAATTGGCACGCCCTCTTTACTACCTCGCTATACACATCACAATCATAAAACAATCAAATTTGAATCAAGTACGCATTTTGGCTACAAAATTTTAATTTTCCACCACACACAGACTCTCGAACGTATGTAAATAACGTTTCAATATGAGAGATGTAAAAAATAATACTGTAGTAAAAAAAGCTTCTACAATCTTTATATAATGCTAAAAGAGAAATAGGAATATTATTTAACTAATAACATCTGATAAATCTTGTTGGTCCTTGTCTAGAAATTTAATCATTTTTATTCCTTCCCTATCAGTTTATTAACAGCAGTGTTTTGTGATGCGTGACGCGAAATGGAAACGGTAACAACACCGTATCTCCGAAGTTTAGGTGAATCTGAGACCAACGTCTCTTTTCAATAGAAGGTTTCAGCACTGAATTGATACAAACACGTTGTGGTTTCGCTCGTAAGAGATATTTTTTTGTGGAAACTTTACAACTTCTGTGTTTGCAATACGAACTCGTGATTATTTGGGCATAAAGAAACTGGAAATGTTTTTTTTTTTTATTTGAAGCAAGTTAAAAATTTCCATTATAAAACTTCAGACGGAATTCGAATGCATCCTTAAAATAAACAATAAACACAGTGGTTGGTTGGCTCACAACTGGAGACTGGAAATTTCATGATTTCATTGCATATCATTATTTTACATTAAAGTTTAGCAATATGTTGCAATCGCAAGAAGAATAACTTATTCACCCTTGTAGATTTGAGCCAACAGTAAACCTGCAATAACCGAAGCTACATATAATGTGAAACCCTAAGACTGAAGTGTAATGGCCTATAGAACTCGAACCCTTGAATTTTTTTTTTTTTAGTTCCTACTCACAGCTCATACACTACATCCAACTTTCAAAACTATAAATAATTATCCCAACCAGTCTCCGTTTTCTAGAATTCTCTTCCTTAGCTGTAATTCCAAAATGATAGAGATAATTACATATTTATAGTGTAAAAATTTTAGATATTTCCCACAGTAAAAATTTATCTTCGTCATTTTTTACTGTATTCCTCTGTGAGAATATTATGATTTCGTATTTGTGATATGTCCTATTTAAATTTTTTACTATGATATTATCATATCGTGATTAAAACATTTTTGTTCCCCTCGAAGGAAAATTGGATTTCCGTCTCTAGTCTACTAGTGTAATTTCTCCTACCACTTACGTTGTATACATAGGTTTTATAGATTGTTTAAGGTGGTAGTCTCCTAATTATGTATTTGGCTTCTAATATTTAGTATTGACCACATGAGTTCAAACAAATTCATAAGATCACTAAATTGAATTGATTTTAAAAGGTTTATTTTACTAAACATGTTCTTATTTCATAGTTTTATGAACTCAAATGCATAATTTTATATCAGTCCTAGCATAATTTAAAAAAAAGCATGAAATCATGTCGTTTACAGGTTAAGATTAACCATGTTGCCTTCATTGTGATTTTTTTTATTTTTGGTACCTATATCATACAGAAATCAATAAAAATTATGTTTTTCCAAATCAATAAAATTTTGAGGTGTTAGGGTTTTGATGAACCCTATTTCAGCGAATGTTTCACAAAATAAGTATTGCATATTATGTTTTGTTTTCATTCTCTAGCCACGCATAAATTACACCTTATATATTGTTACGAACGCGAGAGACCGGACCGCGATGACAGGTTCGGAGCTGGCTGGCGGCCCCGCACGGCCACTGACGTCACGCGCCATCCACTGACGTAAGACATGCCCCGCGTGCCTGGCCGGATTACAAGGGTCGTCGCTACCCCCTTCCCCCTCCGCTCCCCGCGCATCGCTGAGCTGCCTTGGGGATTCCGCGGGCCGTGGCGTGAGCGAGCGACGATGCTCTTCTCGACGATTCGGGCGCCGGGTCAGAGCGGGACTGCGCTCGTCAGTTCTAGAAGGGCGCCAGAGACCATTTAAGCTGGGACGCCGGCCTCCGCGACAGTTTTTTTCGGTGACGTAGTTCTTGGGAGCGGCGAGAGTCCAGCGAGTGCGGTGAAGATTTCAGCGACGGGGTTCGGCGACAGAGTTCCGCGGTGAGTTCGGCGACAGGGTTTTGGTGACAAGAGTTCCGCGAGGAGTGCGGCCCAGTGAGGAGTGCGGACTGCGGAACTTAACAGACCCCGAGTGACTTGGGAATAAACATTTTTTAAGTACAATTAATTGGCAATTAGACATTTTTAAATAAGATTATTTACGTAAATATTATTAATCAATAAAATTGTGTAATAAAACTTAATTGGGCTTTCCCTTACGAAGCCAGTTCTCCCCATATAATAATTCGTATCAATATGTCTGTGAAACGTTACGTACTATTACAAAAAAAAATTTGCTTGGCTAATTGTGCCTTGGCAACTCACTAATTTTTTTTTATGTTTTACCACATATGGTAAATTATTATCACTCGTATTTAGCATTGAATATATAAACTGTAATACATATCCAGTTTATTTAGCGAAATGCGAAATTCGTATTATCCCGTATTTGGTGACAGTCTAGAAGCAAAATTTTCGACATATAATAGCACTTGCCATTGTTTCAACAGCCACTGGCATGCCCTTATGGACTATAAGCCAAAGGCATTCACCTGAAACTTCATCTGACATCATCGTGTGTGACCCGGGATGGGGGAACAAACAACACATGACCTAAAACTTGATTTTTCTCCCGTGTGTGGTGTCTGAAACCAGCGCCAGAAAATAACTCGAAGTTTGCTGGTCTCTAAGACATAGTCCCATTTACTAAATACATCTCCATGAAATCTAGGATTAGCAAAAATAAAAATTAACGACGAAGCGAGTGAACCTGAGCCTTGATGGCATACGGTTAATCAGATGAAATAGGACTCGCTAATCCCTGTCGCGCAGTTAAGAGGGATTAAGGCCCGGCGTGCGAGGGAGACAACACAAAGCACGGAGTTAAGTCGGGTAAATCCACGCGCGGAGTCGTCAGCACTTTGCTTTTTCTGCTACGCCGGGCGGGAAACCAGGGGGTGTGGCCCTTCTGTCGGCCTTGGGGGAGGGGGGGGGGGTGAGAGTGAAGAGAGAGGGGAGTTTTCTGTTAAGGATGACGAGGGGAAAGGAGGAGTTGTTTTCCATTCCTCCGCATGTCACGGCAGATGGTGTGGTTCTCACATATGAATGCCACCTCTTCTCTCCCTCCCCCTTTCAAACCGAACCCTTGCGAGAACTCTAGTCTTCCTGTCGTTCCCCTTCTGAGCAAATTGTGCGCGCCAACATTTGCATTGTCCGCGGGAGGGGAAGGCAGGAGGCGTGCACCGCGTGGCACCAGCGGTTCCACCCCTCTCCACCCCCTGCCACTCTGGAAACACCCCACCACCCCCCCCCCCTCAACCATCCTCTACGAGTGCACCACATTGTTCGCAAACTGCGCGCTAAGGCTCTCCCCCAGACTGTGACCAACCCTGATACGTACACAGGGGCCTGAACAGCATTACCGCCCCGTTCGACAGCCAACAAACATTTATTTATTATTCTTTTTCCAAGGAGCGCTCATGTCCTCTCACTTGTTTGCCAGTCCGCCCGCTGCGGCGGGAATTAAATTAATAATTATTTCATTAATGCGTGCTTTTGTTTTGTTTTCAGCTTCCTGTCCAATACCCCTTCATCGTGCTTTGTTAAATACGCAAAAAAAAAATTACAGTAACTCTGAGCTCCTACATTTACATTTAGCGGCCTTTTTTTTTGTTTCCGCCCTGGTTTTGCACGCTTATTTGTAATTCTCTTTATGTTTGGAATTGGATCGTGACAAACATGTATTTTCATCCGCGTGTTCCGTCCTGAATATTTTTTTTCCCCACTTCCATTATTTTTTTTTTTTTAATTATAACGCAGCTCTGGTCCCGATAATGCTCGTTACTCTACCAGTTATGCAAGCCACAGCATACACACTATACCTACGTGATTTTATATGTTGCTTTGTAATTTTGCAAGCTTTTAATATACGCATAGCGACGAATAAATTTGCTATTTTGTTTTAAATCCTCACAAAAGCCAATTTTTGAGCAGGTTAATACTTCACTGATAATTATTCGATTTTTCTTTCATATCCTGCAGTGTGACAAACTCTCTAAAACTGTTTGTACCTATCCTTTTAAAGTTAAACGTCACTCAATTCGGGGCGGATCTCTCGCTGAGCTCGCATGCTGCACCAAAGATGGCGTACAGATTTCATCGAAATGCAATGAATTTAAAATGTACTTTGTCCTTGCTCGGTTTCAAAAAGAGTTTTTATGTGGTAAATGAAGCTCAAATGAGTAGAGGCCTAGCGGTTATGCGGCCTATCGTGTCAAGTTGCCGCTATTTTTGTGTACTACACAGACTAGCTTACGTGATCTTAATTATGTACATGAAACGAACTGTGAATGAATGTTAACAAAATTTCGATCAGCTTTTGTCGAGGCACGAATTACTTCGTGGCTTCTGGATTGAGATCTTGAGCTTGGATATTGTGGTGTGTTTCGGCATGCCTTGTTACAGCTATCTTCAAGGGCGATCAGCAACTAGAGAACAAATCTGCAAAGCTGGAACATGAATTGTCACATTTGTTGACGTCATCCCTGAAGACTTCTCAGCGCGGTTGAAAATTACGACAGTTCACTGCAAAACGTCTGTTTCGCGTTCAGCTGGCGTTTCGTGAACCCTAGATTAGATGTTTTTGGGTATAATTGATGTAGGCAGCCTTGTCAATACCAGTTACTTTTATAATATCAAAATGATTCCATTCTTTCCACCTCAGAGTGAATTAAAAAATCTAATAAGTTATAAACTAATTTCAGTTGAAATTTATAATGTAAAATTTACCATCTTGCACTTGGGTTAGTAGGCTACCGATATATGTTTAGCTTTTATAAAACCCATTACACACCCATTTCAACTCATTAAGAACATGTTTGTTAGTAAAGCCGAGTTAGTTATAACTTTCTTTGCTAGGTACGGATATATGATTCTGCATTATTATTTATCCATTTAATTCATTTACGGTTATTACCATTCCCTTGTAGTATATTCTGTGATTTTTTCTATGAAAATAATCTTACTCATTTTCAACCGCTTTTGGGGAGTAATTTTAGGAAAAGATAAATAATAATTGTTGTTTTAGTATTAGTGTGTTTATTTTTCAAACTCAATATCTTAACATCTTTGTAAATAGGTTTTTTCTCCCTTCCTCCCCCACCCTTCTTGTCCAACACATTTCGAAAGATTAAAAATTAATATTACGTTAATCTTTATAAATGATATTTGGTTTCAGTTTCATACCATACGCTGGATTTTCTTTGAAGATTGATGATTTTTATAAAACCAGACCTGCTCTATTTTCACTGTATTAGGTGTGGAATTCCAGGAAATGGTGAAGAAACTATTTTTATTTTATTATGTTTGTTTTTCAAAACAAATATCAGAAAAACTGCTTGATAATATTAAGATAAATTATTAGTATACTACAAAACTAATCTTACCAACATTTAACACCCTTAGCAAATTAATTTCGAAAAATTTAATAATCATTTGATGTTACTCTTTTTATATATATTTTTTTTAGTATTTAATAAACCGCTTGATTGTCTTTAAGATATAATATTTTGTTATACAGCCATAACATTACGATAACATTATAAAAAATTAAAAATCTCATTTAAGTTACTCTTTATGAGCGTTTTTCTTGCCTATCTCCATTTTGTTATCTCCTACTCAAGAAGATTTTAAGGTATAAATTTTTCATTATACAGCCAAAATTACACCTTCGATAAAAACGGTATAAAGGAGTTAGTTTTACTTTGTTTGCTTATTTTTCATACACAATATCTTAACTTTAGCTTTATTTACTTCAGATATATTATTTTTATTCCAAAAACATTTTTATTCTTTTCATACATACCCTTAGAATTAAAATTTCAAAATGATGAATAATCTAGTCTAAAATGTTAGACACACTAACAAACAACGCTTCATCGAAATCCATTCAGTACTCTTTGAGTGATATCGAGACATAAAATAAAAACCATAGCCTATTTTTATTTTTCAAATAAACAAAATATCTGCTTTTTATCAGTTGTTTTATAAATACACGTAGTTGTACAGACGTATAACCGTGGATTATTTTATTATTTGTATGGATTTGCAATCATTTTCTTTTCCAAAAGATTTTTTTTATTTTAACAGTCTGATTATTTTCACAAGTTGCTGTATGTGAAAAATGAGTTTCAGGATTAGAGTGTTAAAGAATTTATCACGAAGGTTATGGTGTGTGTGAGGGTGAGAATCATTAAAGTTAAAATAAATAAAAACATATTCGTGGAAGAACGACAGGTTGGCTCAAAATCCACACTCTTTCTCTCCTGATAGTAGAACATCGAAGAGAAGAAATCGATAAACTATTGAGTAATCTAATGCATGTGAATGGTTAATGTGTTATTTTTAACTTTATCATAACACAGGAGTTCTTCCGATAACAAAATATCATTTGAAATTGTTATACTGTAAAGTAAGAATATTGCACTTTGTCTTACTTTGACTTTGAGAATTTTTGAAGAGAACTCTTTTTTTTTAAATCACGTTTATGAATATTTTATGTATATTTTCCTGAGATGTTAGTTGTTGTGAATGGTGATGCTATCGTGGTATCAATGCGTAGTTTGCATCTTTACGATTTTGCGTGTCGCGCACCCTTACACATTTTTACATTTATTACGAGGAAACTTTGTAGAAACCTGATGTTACACGACGTGTGTGATACGTCGAAGAAGAAAAAAAGGTGTGATGGAAGGGAGAAACTCCATAAGATGTTATCGCCTAGACCAAGTCGCTCATCCCTTCCTGATGGCGAAGACGGCAGTTTGACGACGGCGACGTAAAAAAAACTGCGCCCTGAAGGAGCTCCCAACACAAACACCTCGCGCGCGCTACCCCTCTGGTCTCTCTCGAGCCGCTATCAAAGTTCATTATAACTCAGACACTTCCCCGAGCTTTACAAACAGCCGTCTTCCACAGCGGTTCTTCCGGGGAACAGCGACTTAGAACACGAGTCAACGAGTTGAAGTTCCCTCCTTCATTCTCTCGCCCATCCCTTGTCTGTTGTACGAGCAGGAAAATCGCAGGTATTCCAGACAGGTCATAACTACCTTTTTCTTCTATTTCTATTCAGATGAAATTTCATCTGGAATAAAAGTTTGACTACTCAACGTATTCCGGTCATGATTTACGAGAATACTAAATTATAATCTCTATAATTTAAATCATGTTAAATATGTTACAGGTCATTCGAAAAAAGAAAACCTTTTATCTCGTAAAATTGGCTAAGTTTCTAAGCCATAAATAGCTCTAGCAATTACTTTAATCACAGTAGTTTGCGGTTTTGCAAGATAATTTGCATCAGTCGTGCTTAGTTCTGTACAGATTACTAGTTACTTTGTCTGTACTTCGAATTCTATTATTATTATATAACCAAAATGTGGGTTTGTAATTTTTTTAATTTTTATACCATAAATGTTTCCAAAGAAGGTAACACTTTAACATATTAAAACCTAAAGTGTATACATAAGATTTAATTAATTTTAGAGAAAACAAATTGCCTAGGTAAAACTAATAGAAGGCTCACTTAAATGTATAAATGGAAATTGTACAAGGTCAGCTCATACTTTATAAGCTTACAGTGATCTTAATAGAGTTTTTTGAGTGTCTTCACTGTTGTTAATAACAATTTAAACCAATCTGACTCAATTTCATGCTCTTTTTTCACAATACTTAATTTCAGTACTTAATTTCACAAATACTTAATTTCACAGTCTATTTCCCATCATGGAACAGTTAAATTCCGATTTCGTTTCAAATCCCATTCACTCATTAACATGTTGAATTAATTTTCAGTTGGTACTTTGCTTTGAAAACAAATTGTACTCGTATAATCGTAGGTCAAATTAAGAGTTTTTAAGTTCTATACTTGCATTGCAAAATTAAAACAAAATAGAAAAAGAAATAATTATGCAAATATTTCTCAAAACTCTAAGCATAAACTCGTGTCTATACTACGAATAAATATATATAGGCTATATATATTTATTTCTGAATGAATTGTATTGTAAACAAGTTCAGTAAAATTATTTAGTTCACTTTATTTTTATCAACCTATGATCGTTAAACACAGAATCCTTTTTCAGTGCATTTTGTTTTAATTTTACCAAATAAATATTGTGTATGGGGGTAATAAATAATTTTTAAATCATATCGAATAGTTACAAGTTTTTAGAATTAAAATAACTGTTTTAAAAATAACACTACAGCTCCAATCATACTATTGAGTTAATTTCTCAGATAAATTACGATGAATTACATATACTTAATATTTGACATCTCAGCTTGAGTTACTTTCGAGTTGGTCAAGAATGACGCTGTTGTCTAAGGTACAGTAATTCCACGTATTCAAAATTATAGAGGCTACCCGTAAATTTGCACACGAAATTACCACGATAACTGTCGTATATTAATAGCTGGCTTAAAAATTCAAATTTAATAAAATTTTACAAAAAATCTGGGTGCATAGTATCGCTACTCTACCCTTTTTTGCGTGAAAACGTCCCTCGTGGATATATTTAATTTTTCTTGGAAAAATAATGACTACTACAAATGATCTGAACTCCTGATAATCAGCTGTGCATAAAACTACTCAATCAACTTAAACCATGTAGTTAAAAATAAATGTACTTTATCGGTTTGTTCACTTGTATCCTATATTGCGTAGATACTGTTTGGATGAAGTTTTGTCATAGTCAGGAACACAAGAACTCTTACTTATTATTTATTGTTAAAAATAATGTTCGTTCTTATTCTAGCTTAGGAAAATATTTACTATATTTTTAAATCACTTGCAGTCATTGTTTTGTATTTGTTAAAATATGAATCTGTTTAGTGTACGAATGAATTCACTTAATAGCTTAATGAAAATAGACGTTCGTCGTTTTGAAAATTTTATGCCAGTGCAGTAGCTGCTTAATTTGAGGACCTAGTTCAGTCTCCTTTATTGGCCCTTCGTAAAGTGGTGAGTTAGCATGGTTTATACACCAAGCATCTCAACGACTTCCTTCGATCAATCGTAAAAGGGAGAGTTTTTCCAACCGGAGGGTATTACGACCATAAAAAAAACGGCACAAAATCGTATGTAGTGTAACATGCCGTTTATTTCAAACTATTACTTTCTTCCACATCTTTCTCCATCTCCGTAAGTCCTTAACCTTTCCGTATCTTTACATCCGAAGTATGGCGGTAAACGTTGTTATGGCTGCAATGGGAAGTTTTTTTTATGATCGTTCGAGAATAGTGAAATTTTAACCTACATTTTCTCTTGGTAATTTGGTGGCTCAGTATTTTATGCCGTGTAAAATTTGCAAAAAAAAAAGTATAAAAAACTTTTCACTTATCTTTATTTTCTTAAACTGTCATCTGAATGGACAACTTTCGTACTAGAGTCGACAGTATTAAACCCAGTTTCACAGGAACGTTACTTTCTTGTTAGGTTTCATTTGTATTTGTATATTTATCATGCACGAGACCACTACTTAAAAAGACAAAAGAGTTTTTTATAGTTTTTAATTATTATAAACTTTATATATTCCACACAGGTTATCTTTAAAAAAGGCAAAATAGAGTAAAAGTAATTTAATACGACTCTTCAAGAAAATTTATTACGAGGGTAATTCGAAACAAATATCGGTTTGGTGATCAAAGACAGACACTCGTAGTTACAGAAAATGTTTTGTAACCAATTGAAACTACAGCTGTATTTTGCTTTTCGACTTAATCGCTAGGCACATTGAGGCACTTAGTCATGACGTTTAACAAAGTTTTAAATACCTTCTTCTAAATGTCTGCCACCTGTGAAAGCAACTACTCTGTAATAGCATCGCGAATTGCATTGTCATCGTCGAAGCTGTGCGACGCCAGCCACTGTTTCGTGTGCCGAAGAAGGTGGTGATCACTCGGTGCCAAATCTCTGGGCTACAGGAGAGAATGATCAGGAATATCGCGACGGAACTGCTGCCAAACGCTCTCGGATGCGTGTAGCGCCGTGCGGTCGAGCAATATCGTGAACCAACACGATACCGGAAGTCAGCATGCCTCGACTCGTCCGGTTGGTTCGTTTGAGATTTAACATTCGGCGGCTTGTTCCATGACAGTGTTCGTTTTCATCTGACGTAGCGGAAGAGTCAATTGAAACACAATATTCTAATTCTACTCCAAAATATCTACTAAACACCTGCTCACAACGCTACAAGAATATTGTTGCTATCTCTCTCTGCCCATTTATCACGCATGCGCAAACTGTTTTTTTTTTGTTCGAGTCGTCCTCGTATGTCAATATCCAAGCACTTACAGATAGTTACTAACCACCACAGATGGGGTTTCGTGTTAAAAGTTGTTATTTAATGAAGTGACTAGGTTTAAATTCGCAAATTCCAATTCGTAATTTTTAACCTCGTCAGGCTCGTTCGATTGGGTGTTGCAATATGGGGATGGTGGGGCAAAAAGTTGAATTCAACTACACCTCAATATGCCATTTACTGACAATTCCTAACTCAGTGTTTGAATCTTAACCCAGGTCTTTTTTTCCTTCATTGAGTCCAGAAGACGTTAAAAAATTTTTAACTACTTTTACTTAAATGGTGTCAGTTGAAACTGATGTGAAACCGATTCGAGTTCAATTTGGTGCAGTTGTTGACAGGAAAGACTATCGCAAGTTAAGTTCAAAATGCTCGGATAAACTGGAACGCGGGCCGGCTCCTTTTGATGGCAGAAATCCGTGTTGACGACTTGCTACATCCATGTTGACTCTGTTTCGAACGAGAAACCACGTCGAGATGTTCCTAGTGTCGGGATTTCTTGGTTGCTAATTCTATATTTTCATTTCGAAATGATTCAAAAAATTGAACTTTATGTGCCAACTTAAAAAAATTACCTCCGCCGTGATAGCACAAAAGAGAAGCTGCTGGTGAGTAATCGTGACGCAGTTAATCATGAAAAAATATATTTAAACGTGCTGAGACAAAAATAATGGCATAATAGTGTGCGTGGAGGCCACGCATTAAGCATTGTGGACGACTTGCATTTTCAAAGGAATCCTTTTATCGTTGCCTTAATCGTTGTGCTTTAATTAGATAACCCATTCTGAAATGCTACCTAATAACAGTTTCATTATTCTTTTATCCTTGCAAAGAGGAATGGTTTCTGGACTTGGCAAAAATGTGTGTGTGTGCGCGCGCGCGCCCTTTTAGCACAAAGAGGACTGAGTCTTGTTTACTCCCTCGCGCCCTCTCGTTCCGTCCCCTTCGTCGCGGATCTCGTCACCAGGGTGCAGCAGGGGTTGTAAGCTGCCGGCTTACTGCGAGCACGAGGGTGGAGCTTACTAACTTTAATACTCTTATGAATAAGAAATCTTGTGTACGTGTTCTCTGATCAGCGTGGCGGTACTGCGAGTTTTGTGTCCGCGGATGTGATTACAGGAGGGAGAAACTTCTTTAAAAAGATTTTCGCCCGGAGGGGAGTGGCGGGCCAAACTCTCGGAGTTGATACAGAGAGGCTGAAAAGGAACGGGAAGAATCCTCGGCCAATCTGGAGGCAGGATTTTCTCCCGGTCCCCTCTCACTTCCTGCCATGGCACCGTTTAAAGTTTCGTCGTTGTTTCTGAGCACGTTATACTAAGCAAACTAACTTTCAAGGTAAAGTTTAATGGTTTGCCACAAATTAGTTGGGTCTTGCGTCACGCTAATTGAGACCGTTATTTTTTTTCCTGCTTCTGTAGTGTTTGTCTTGTAATTAGTTTGCACAAAGTCTTTATAAGAGTTTAATAAGCAGAAGAGCACAATGCTTGCACTTTTAACATAATTACTGGGTTTTTTCTGGCTAGTTTAATGTATATTAAATTCATGACAAAATGACTTTGCGGAAAGTTAAGTAAGTCATTTTTAAGTAATTAAAGAAGTTAGCCTTATGCATATTTTAAGTTTGCCTCTTTAAAGTTTTGTCTTTATTATCAACTAGCTGTGGTGCCCATCGTTGACGGGTTGGATTTTCGTTACGTTGCAAAGCATTCTGGGGTACTCAGATCCGTATTTGGTTACATTGTTACGAAAATAACTAATACCCGCAGTACAATCACCATATAGTTATTTCATTGCAAACTATTGCGGCCCGTATCGCCTTTGGTAATCTTTGTAAATAAATTTGAATGCCTTTTCACTAAAGAATTGTAGTTTTTCGTGATTAAAAAACTGCAGGTGATAATCCCATACCTGGATTAAATCTATTTTATAAATTCATCAAAATCTGTTCAAAAAACAAAATTGTATGACAATAATCTAACATTTTACATTACAGTATTTTGAGTTAGTTTAGTTTTATCTGCCATCTTACGTGCCGCTTAATAGCTCTGTAGATTTGGTAAATTAACATAATTTCTCATGTGACACTTTCACTAACTTAACCATAAAAATTCAAAAAATTACAAACTCCAATTAATTTGCGTCTAATACCACGTTACAAAATAACGATGGCATACCCTAAACATTAATATGCAGTTACAAAAAATTACATTACACCAAAAGAAGCATAACGTGGGTATGCTGAAGTGCGTGGTACAGTGAGCACCACAACAAAATGTAACAAGCGCGAACTTAACAGCGCGTATACGCGCTATGTCTTTCAATATAAACTCAAGAAAAATTATCAAAAGATTGCACGGATATATAATCCCAGGGCTTTAATAATTTGCAAAGACTTGATTAAACAGGCAACGCAAGCCTCGCGAGACCAAACACGGCAGGTGTTATAGTCTAAGGGCAACCTGCACACACTTCATGCAAATGTGGCACAAATTAAGAGACTAAACTTTCTTACAAAGAAATGACCAGACCAAGAAATCAGGACGCAAGAAAAACTCATGGCTATAACCACACCTGCGAACGTGACCCGCCTCGCCGAGACATGGCACACTGCAGAAGAGAGAGTGATGGTGCTACAGAACAGCAAGTTATGCACCAAGGAGAAAAATTGCCATCCAAAACATAAATTTAAGTGGTGGCAGCCGAAAACACTAATTTATAATAAACGGGAATGAAATCAATTTGCGTTACATTACGAGACAGAGCCACCGTCTGTCGCCAAATTAAATCGCAGAAATTCAAACTTGCACGCCATGTCTCGCCAGGCCTTTACGTCGCACCAACGCTAAGTCCTGATTACGTGAATTTACATTTAAGAACCAAACGATGTCCTAACTCAAAGACTGGAGTAAATGAAGTGACCCCAAGCAGAAGGAAGTATGGCTCTCCAAGGCTTAAATACAAGAGCATAGAGCGCGCTGCGAATGCGTGGGAACTCTGGAGGGAGGTCAAAAGCAGGATAAGGGAGGGGATTATTACGCTACGTATGAGAAGGGGGAGGAGGGAGGAAGGTGACGACCACCCTACAGCGTCTAGAAGCGAAGGCGGTGAGTTCATTTCATATTAATCGTAATAAACTAAATGTTCAAAAGCGTATATCATCTTTGGGAAGAAAATTACAATTTGTTTTTTTCTGATGAAACTACGGCCGAATTTTTTCTGTAGAATTCTGACACATTATGTAGGCACGTGGATTTCCTTAGCTGATAGTGCCACTAAGTGTATTGTATGGACAGCACGCTCTTAAGCTACGCCAAGGTCCAGTGAATTAAAAATTGGGGGGGGGGGAGTTATTTTTTACAGATAATTCAGTGCAAGACTATAACAACTTTTAATCAAATATGGACATTCGCCATTGCAGGTTTTCAAGGCATGTCATAGATAAACCACAAGACTGGACAAGAAAGATAAATACACACACAGAAAATCAAGTCAAAAATCAACCGATGTAAAATGTATGAACGCATGGACAGCACACAGAATTCTATGAAGGGAATAAGTCAGAAAAAAATACCACGGTACAAAATAACACAGTTGTCTGACAACGACAAGACAGTTGTAACAAGAACAGAAAATGGAAACGAAGAACAAATGTTAGATAAAACAGCGAATAACGATGATACAAAGCATAGATAACATGGACAACTCAACGACGACGGCACAGATGAATACAGTAGGCTACCAAAGACAAGACAGTTGAGACGTTTCGGGAACTGAGATCTGTTCCCATCACCAGGCACAAACAAACTATGAGACGTGCAGTTAGAACCAGCAATGGCATATGTGCATAAAATACAGTTTTAAATCAGTCTTCTCGGTTGCCAGAATCATTGAGAGGACGCAAGGCGATAACGGCGCAAAGCCCCAGGCGGCGGCAACCAGGCGCGTCGTCCCCGCGGCAGTTAAAGTGTAATTGGCTATATCTCGCGGAGCAGGTCTCACCCGCGGCGGAGGAAAGCGGCTCTTTCTGGAAAGCAGTTCTGGGGGTAATTACCGGGTGAAATGTGAGCGGCAACAAGTGGCTCGTTACTGTCATTGCGAGCTGGATGAGAGTGCATTCTCGACTTCATTAACGGCCCCGTTGCTCCTCTTCCTCCGGGCGCCACTTCTCGCAGATGAACTGCTCGCTACTTGTTTAACCACTAATTCTTATAACACTTAGCCTCTGGGATAAGGGCTCGTGAGCAGCGGGCGCAGTCTTGCGGAAGAGGAGCCCTCGGAGCGCTGCTGGGGTTCGTGCGGAGTACGAGGTCGGCTTCCGAGCGAACACAGACCCCGGCCTCTCCCGAGATTGGTACTTCAAAGTGGAGGTTCTGCTTTTGCCGGTTTTAAGTTTCTTCGCCGTCGGAAGAGACTTTTCTCGTTCATCAACTTTTCAGTTTGTAGCATGTTAAAACTTAATATTGTGCAGGATTTAATTACATGCCAATTATTCCTTTCAGGTCCATAATATACATACATCCTGGGGTGGGTAGAGCGGATTTGGCGTGCCGCATATAGTGAGGGAAGTGGATATGCGGAGGGACTCATGTGGACGGGCTCTAAGCATCAAGAGCTAACCACTGCCAGTGCGACGACACGGGCGCCAGGAGAAAACCTCACCTGGGAAACTCCCGTCATCGAACTTTCCATAGCACTAGAGGAGTTTCCAGCCTGTTAATCTTGAAGCTAGCGGGGTAACTGTCCCAGTCCGCACCACAGAGTCACCCCGGGAACTGAAGACCCGCAGGAGATCATCCCCAGAGCTTACATCTTTAATAGTCGAGTTGCCATATTTTCCAGGGCAGAAGCCCCGCCCAGCACCAGCCTTCACCAATACGCCAGTTGGATCTTCCTATTGATCCAAGGCCTTTGGAGCCCAGGGCCTGAGAGCCCATCAGTGCCAACATCCCGGTAACTTTTTCGGCCATCTGCCGTTTCCTACAGAGAGTGCTTTTACGCCTCACCAGATAACTCTTTCCGACATCTGAGGATGTCGAGGGATGAGGACTGCCTGACAGAGCTTGCTTTAGTAATCACCCTTGGTACCACCCTTGGTATTGAGTTGCCTTGGTACGGAGAGGCTATAAATTCTTATCCATGCACCCTTTGAATGATCCTTTTGGATTCTGCCTCGAGTTGGAAACAGCTCCGATACCTCAAAGGAGGGACCATCCCCCGTAGGAGTCAGGCATAGACCCAAGTCCAGTTTCTGACATGACAGCGATAAATATGGAATCAATAATGACAAAAATTCGTTAAATTGATTGAGTTCAAACTTACCTCATTTTTAAATAGCCAGCATTTCCAAACCTTCATATATATATATATATAAAGTTTATTTGATTTGTCCGGATTTATTGTGGTTTGTATGTGAAACCATCCGTAGAACATCAGTTTAAGTTTCGAGCCAGAATATGATTAGTCTGCTAAATGTATTTCAACTGCTAAACAGTACTTTAAAAATATATTATAATATATTCTACTGCTGTTGTTGAAGCTCACAAAATGGGTTTTTCTGAAAACGTGCCTATCTTGGTGCTAAGGTCACCTGGTCCATTTTTATCGATTCATGAATATAGCGGTATAGATCTCAAACAAACTGTTGGTGATGTAGTAGATTGACTGACGTTGAGAATGTATTTCCAGTCGTGTAGCGAATGTTGGTGATTATAGAATGACCTGGAACTCTATGGTGTAACCTTTCCCTAGTATGTTCTTGCTCCGTGACTGAAAACACTATTTTAAAACAATCGTGTGTTGTGGATCTCCTACACTCGCTCAAGCTATTGCTATTGTATGTTCCTTTTATGTTGGCCGTAGTGCTAGATGCCAGGTTGTGTGGTTATGTGGTGTTTGAAGTATATCGTTTTTTAAAATATTTTTAACATTATGTTCGTTCTTAGGACCAAACGAGTACAAAAAAAATCAAATATTAACAAAGATTAACTGTTAAGTCCCGAGCTAAGGACTTGTGTTTCATGTAGAAATATAGTTAAAAATTTATTTTCTAGATGCACATATCATATCATTACACTTCAGTAGCCAACATATATTGTTTATAACATCTCTCGGCCTTAGTTTGATGTGTGTTTTTAAATGGTCATTTACTCTCTCTTTTCAATGCACGATTTCGGCCAATAGTCCTTTTTTTAGTTCGCTGTGTTGCCAGACATATGCATTAGAACACAAAAGTATTAGAACCAACTTTATAATGTAATTATTATTAATTAATGTATCTGAAGTATTGTATTTTATAAAGGAACAATTGGAATGAAAATCATGAAAATGTATATTTTTGTTGTATTCCATTAAAAACATAAAGTGATTATAATCAATTTTTCTTTCTAAGGATATTTAACTGAAGGATGCCTTCTAGTTCAACCGTTATTGTTAACAAACGTTTTTACCATTAAATATTAATAATCTTCTATTTTTTTGAGCACAGCACAAAATTTAATGGAATGCCTTCTTATCAATACTGACCAACTGCTGCAAAAATATACTTGTGTGAGCTAATAATTTGTCGTTAGCATTTAATCATCTATTTTTCTTTCAGAATGACAACTCTAATAATACTGTCATTATACACTATTTTATAATCTTAGATCAACATATAGTAAAATTTCAAAATAATAAAATTTATTAGAGTTAATGATGAGATACAAAAAATTATATTTTTAATGTTAACAAGCTCAGTAGTACCAAGCTGTCAACATTTGGCGCCATTTACTCTGTATTGAAAACTAAGAGTAAGAGAACCTATAGGCGCATTAAACATAAAATTCATCTCTGCTTAAAATATCAACGCCATAGCTTTCGCTGTGTATTAATTAGTTCATTTGAAATGTTACTGAAGATTAGACAAAGTTTCGTAACAAAAACTCCAGAAAAATCTTTTGTTGCTTTTTTTTAGTAGTAAATGAATCCTCTTCGATAAATTTCACACATTATATGATCACTCTAAGATCTAGACGATATACCATTTAGTTGTGTTCCCAATCGGTAGTGGCATCATTCTTCACTG
Source organism: Bacillus rossius redtenbacheri (assembly GCF_032445375.1). Classification (NCBI taxonomy): domain Eukaryota; kingdom Metazoa; phylum Arthropoda; class Insecta; order Phasmatodea; family Bacillidae; genus Bacillus; species Bacillus rossius. Next base: position 34,220,498 of record NC_086335.1, on the reverse strand, counting down.
TCAATTTTTCTTTTCGTAAAACCTATGACATGAATAAGAAATGAGAAGCGACCGGGAGCGCTACTTCCTTAATAAACGACTGCAAAAAAAAAAACACCGCACATGATGTAGCAACTTGTTTTCAAAGCTGCTTCACCATGACACGTGGGGGTGGGTGCAAGTGGAAATAAGTACTGGAACTGGCTGGTGGGGAGAGGGGAGGAGATAGATCGATAGTTATCGAGATGCGAAGAGTAATGACCGCGAGAGGCATAAATCTCTCGACAAGATGTCGTCATGCTCACCTCGGGCCACGTCCGTCTCGCTCGCACAGCGCTGGGGTTGGTGGGATCGAGGTGGTGGCCTAAGGGATGTGGAGAGGGGGGAGTGGGTTTCGCCACAAATACGAGAAAAATTACGTCTCGTGCCCTCCCGGCGGCAGCCATTCATCATCGCAGATCGTTAACTGTGAAGGGGAGGGGGTTGGTGGAGGAGGGGTGCTGGCTTCCGGCGGTCAGCAGCATCCTGCCGTTCCGATATCTCTCCGCGGGGTGGCCTAATGGTGCCACGTCTAATGGCGACACGTCCCAGCCCGCCTCGCTTCCTCCCGGGGATGTTTAATCAGTTGTTTCCCCTTCGTGGAAGACCGTCGTAATGGACGGACCCCCCCCCCCTCCACCCCCCGCAGCTAGGGACGCCCGATACATCTCCGCGCGGATGGCCGCTGACAGGTCGTATTCCGGATCACCAATGAATCTTTGGTGATTTGCTAAAGACGTGTCCTTTACTAGAAATATAAAAATAAAGGTGAAAACGGTAAATTTGTTGAACCTATTTACATTCCTTTATCCAGAAAAAAATGGCGTTTTTTAATTTTCTAAAATATCCCAAAATATTCAAATAACGTTGACCTAAACAAATTTTAACATTTCACTCTCTAAACTTTCACAATTACAAGCAGAAAAAGAAAATTTATTATATTGTAACAGTACGTGAAATTAAATAATACTTACAGAATATCAGAACTAAATAGAACAACTGGAGCAAATACCATTTATATATTTTTTTTCCTTGCAAAAATCGCTAGTCTAGAAAATTAACGAATTTTCACATCATCACAACACAAGAAATTAAATTTCATACATAAATTATTTACAAGCACTCTTTTAAATTCATGCCTTGTAAGATAATGACTTGACCTACTGGGAAAGCAAAAAATATTGTGGCGTAGCCAACAAAAATGAGGCATAGGCCTGCGGCCAGTCCGTCTAAGTGAGCCCTGCTATCTGAAAACTAACACCGTAACAGTGCTACTACAAGGGGGGGGGGGGGGGCTGTAGCATCAGTAGAACTAGGCATTCGGGGAGGTCTCTCTCTCTACAGGGAGGGTAAGGATGGTCGTAGGTGGTTAGCTGAAAGTAATAAAAAACAGTCTATTGCACTACATTCCTAGGCTATTTCATTACAATATTTAAATAAACTGTAACATAAATACATAATAAGTTTACTTCAAACATTATTTTTTCACACTATAACATTGAAGCGTCATGCAAGAAATCTCATCGTAAACCTCAAAAGTTACACAATAGTCCCATTATAAACAAGAAACAAATACGTACAAATGGCCGCCAACCTTGGCCATCCCGCTACAAATATAATTTAACTATTCACCCGACAAATTATCCAATTGGTTAGAAACTAAACATCCTTAAAATGACTATCAGATACACTTATCTTAAAATGTCGAGAACATGTACTTAAAAATACATGCTCCTTTCTCCCAGCATAGGGCCATAGCCCCATTGTCAATTATAGTTTACCTTCAGAGCTACCATTCCTTATCCGTCCCGTCTGTGTGCCGCTACAAGCATCCGTCCGCCAGGGTATGTCCAAATGCAAGAAGCCCCCGGCCCTCCCTGGGAGGCTAGTTTATTACTTCTCAAAATCGCGTAGACATCGAGGGACGTGAAAAAACTGTCAGCACAACGTGGAAAAAAAAACGAATTTCGATACTTACCAGCCACGCGTTCCGTTATCCCCACTCCAGCAACCTGCAAGGCCAGCAGTCCTAACGATGAGTGTACGATTGAAAAACTCATAACTTAACTCGCACCCCGACGAGCACGTGTTTAAGTAATATCCAGTTTACGATTGGATTAGTGGTCGTTGATTCCAGCCAATTAAAAACGGGCGAGAAAGCAGCCATATTATTCATATCTGTTTAATGTAACATTTCTGTCCATTGTGAAATTGGTAATGTACATACTTGAAAAACCAGTCAGGTGGTTACGATTAAACCTAAAAAAAATTGTAATATTTCAGCTCGTTACCTAGAATCCGTACACAATTCAGAATCTGGGATATTTAAATTTAATATATAAATACTAGTTCAGGCAATGCTGATATCATCCATTCCATGCCACCATAAAATGGCTTTACAGTAAGAAAACATATTCATTAATAGTAAATACATGTTAATGTACTCGTATAAAAGCAAAAATTAACCAGAAAAACATCCTAATAATAAATTTCCGAAATATTAATACAAAGTAAATATTCCAATTAGAGTTTTTTCGTGAAATGTTTTATAATTATGTTATCATTTATTAACATGACGCTAGTAATTCCGTATTTTTTTACTCCTTTCGTACTACATCAGAACCTGCTTTCCAAACGAAACATTATTTCACGCCAACAACACGTTGTACTGTGCTCTGATTGGCGCTTCCCTTAATTCTTAAGTAAAAATATCAAATATAACTATCTCTGTTAAGTCTTAAAAGTCATCATGTGGTTCGCACATGACCCGTCAAAATTCCTACACCATTCCCCTAGTATACGTAGAGTCATATGTTATGTACACGAATAATTATTAATTTTCAATCGTAAATCCGCCTTAACGGTCGCTTGCAAGGGAAGCCTACAACTCACGTAGTTTCGGTTCCCTGCAAGAATTTCCGAAGATTTCCGAAGTTTTGCGTTTTGGTATTAAGAGGCCGTGTCAGTAAATGTTTATTTCCAATATTCTGCTCTAGAAGTTCTCTCTTTTAACAGTGAGATTTAGTGGCTTTTTCAACCGAAGGAACTGTAGCCGCAGCGCGTGATAAAGCTACTATATATACCCTTATCACAGGATTAGTGGGAAGGTTGACAGCTCGAGTTTACTCGACGAAAAATGTATCTGGTTCCTCGACAATCTGAGAGGATGACAATCTGACCGGCGGCTCACTAGGAAATTGCGGATGCAGGGATTCAGAATCAAGAAACCTCACTTATACAACTATGGTATGAGTCGAATCTAAAAATTTTAATACTTTAAACGTATCGGAATACAATTAATCTTCAAACATGTGGTAATTATTCTTTATCTGGATGTAATAGTCCGTGATAAATAATGTTAGTTGACATTAAAAAGTATACGAAATTCATCATGTAACGTTTTAAAAGGATAATAACATAAATGCATATGCTTAGATATTGCATATGCATCACACACAATCTAAATACAATCTCACTTAAGTCAGACTACCTAATTTTTTACAATGCACCATCATACAGTTTAACAGAGGTAGGTGAACCTCTTATCGACGTTGTTTCAAAGAATTTAAATTTACAAATATTATACTATTTATCTTAATACGATATGTAGCCTACCTTTATGAATACGAACTTACAAAAAAATTATTGAATTTATCACATTACACTTTAACATTACACAAGACTAAAACACTAACAAAACTTAATTTTATACATTGCTGTAGCATATTAGAAGACGAAATAACTCACAAGACTAACATTAAGAGGGCTGCATTACAAATTTACTTTACAGAGAAGAAAATATCCTTTCAAGATATTTCATTACCTCATTCATTACATAATACTGCCGTTGATGTGATCGTAGATATAAAGTATTTAAAAAATATATTCCATTATGTTTATGTAAATATTTTGAAAACGTTATTGCTTAAAGATGCTCATTATTTAAATAATAACGAATCTTTTACTTTTATGTACTGAACAAACAAAATACTTATAAGTTAATAAGAATAAGCTTAGTTGAGTAACATCTTCAATTTGTATTGAATTCAATGTACATATCGAAAATCATGTACAATGAATGCAACAGATTGAATTCAATAAATATTTGATCTTGTGAAACAGCCATAATATTGATGTAGATTAGGGACCGGAAAAATTCGCGGTTTCGACGGCCTTCAGGATAGACTGCACATTCCCCTGTACACTCGGGCAAATAACGGCAGTTCATTTGCTGCTGACTTGTTAGTCGTCTCAGCTTGTTTGTCTGTGATTCGATCCTTCTTTGGTTGGTGTTTTATAATTGGTTGAGATTCGTCCAGATGAACAGTAAGCCAATAGCAAAATCATCTAAAAGGTATATGTATTTGACTTCTAGCCTATCGCCGAATGAATCCGCGAATTTTTCCGGTCTCTATTAATTATAGATGCTCACATGCATCGTGAGAGTCCGTATAAAGCCTATTACAATTCTATAAGTATACATTAAAATGCTTTTAAAATATACATGTGTAATATAATTAAAACTTGTTTAAGTAAGATCATCACAAAAAAAATGAAAATCCTTCAACAGTAAGTGATGTTTTATAAGATTTTAACAAAACACACTTACAATAAGAGAATACTAATCATACCACATAATTCAACACAAAATATACATTCCAGTAGGCGCTACGTAAAAACAACTTCTATTTTTATGCTGATAACTCTGCATTGTTTTATATATATCATTATTTCTAACTTTTAATATTCTCTACACATTAACTGAAATTACTTATTTACAGAGTCTTAGCTAATGTTGGTCTGTACCACATACAGTTCGTACGATATCTCTACGCAAAACACATACAGTTCATTATTAGTAATATCAATTATATTTCATGAACATAATGAAATTAGTATAGGCCCTAGGTTGTTCACTGTTAATTGAGTACTTCTGAAGTATTTTCATTGTGAGTTAACATACATACCAAATGCCATTCTTCCAGTAAAGTTACAAAGAAGACAACAAGATAATATAAATATGTATGTAGTACCATATTTTAAACCCCTATTAAATGAATAATAACTCAATCTCTATTCTGGACTATTAAGTAATAATTTTTATTAATGTTATTTATAACTTAAATAAAATGACAACTAACAAATTAGTAAAAAAATATAATTACGTGCGATATAGTGTGACATTTGTACTTGGACGGCAAACGAATATAATAAAATGTCTATGACAATGTTAACTTTACTCATTATTATGGAAAGAAACAAAATGGGCAGATAAGCATATTCTACGCTGACATTTAAAAATGCTCAATTTAAAATGAACATTCCAAGAAAATTTATTTTATATCACCACAAAAAATCAAACTGCGGCGTCATTTTCCCGATGACAAACAAAAAAGTTGTATGGTCGCGAATAATACATTCGTATGGCGTCACATCAGCGGAATATTCCCTTGGCATAAATGTGTGAATTCTGTGGCACTAATGGAGAAGTAAACCTTCGCTCGAACACAAAAACAAATGAACGAACAGCTTTTTTTTTTTTGATAAGATGTGTAATCGGAGACCCCTGGGGTGGTTGAAGAGTGTCAGGTCGGTCGCCAGACCAGATAGTAAAAGCTCAGGGGCTGAGGATAGAAAAGGCATATCTCCAAATTATTAAGTATAAATGTTGTCATGTAATAGTTAAAGACTTGATTACACCCAGGTTTATAAACCCATCATGATCATGAAGACACTGATCGGAAGGTAATATGCAATACATTTCAATGGCGTTTTCAGTTTTTGCTAAATAATTATAAATATAAGCAAAATTTCAATGTATCTGGACAAATCAAAATATTGATAATATTATTTTCATCACAGAAATAATATATGATATGATAAATAAATTTGAAAAAAGCGGTTATGTTAAATGTATTGTATACTTTCAGTAGGCAAAATTTCCGGCCCCTACCTCTTATAGACTTTGAGAAAAACTGCCTTTTAAAATAACATTGATATAGATAGGAGCGCAAATTTGTGACACGGCCTCTTAACGCCACTTCAGCCGCTAAATCAGAAGTTTCCAATGAAAACAAGCATGTTGTGACTGACCTAACCTAACCTAACCCTTCCATTTTTTTAATTTGAATTTTTGATAGAAATCCGAAGATGCACGAACGTGGTATGGAAGCGAAACTACGTGAGTTGTAGGCTACCGCGCTTGCAACACGCTCTGCGCGCTACCAACTGCGCACGTGGCACAGTTCTGCCAACTCTGCTCGCACGATGCACTCCAGACCTCTCGGGAGGAAATGACGCGACACCCGCTGACGGCTCACCGCGCCGCAAGCAGATATCACGCCACCCGTCCCAAACGTGCACAGTCTTACCAGTGCAGCAGAAACCTTAGTTGCAAAACCCAGGTGTCGCAAACGGCGCTCCGGGACTGCACGAGGCACGAAGCAACTCCACAATAGAGACGATGAACTAAAAAAAAATAACATTTTCTTCTCTATGACAATATATTCAACTTGTATCGTTCTGGGAAAACTACAAGTCTGTTTTAAAGTAAAACCATTTTAACTAAAAAATTATTTTTAATTTATATAATATATTTTATAAAGACGTATTTAAAATGTATTGTTAGTTCGTAACAAACCTAATATTTAATGTGTTAGTATTAGTTTTATAAATATATTGTTACTTAACGATATTGTAAACTAGCCAAGGGCCAAATTTGGCTGCGAATACATAAATCAATAAATAAAATTTGGCTCAGACGATATCTTTGATTGTTGAACTAAATCTGAAAATTTGATCTCAAAAACACGAAACTTAACTACTGAATATCAGTGGAATAAAAATGTATAATGGTTAAAACTGTTGAATACTGATTAATAAATGGCATTTGTTTTAATTTTTTTAAATAACATTGTAGGTACGTATTTAGATAGTATAAAATAACACATTCGCTATTATTGAGAACAATTGTAAGGTATATCACACGACTTTTCTTTGTTTCAATAATTACTCTAAATAAGAAATTCAAATTTGTCAAACATTCACTGACGGAAATAAACGAACACAAGACAAAAAAAATCCCATTCAACACTGAAAAATAATTTGTGGTGGTAGCACAAAAATATTTTAGAGACTTAAAGTTGTAAGCGACGAAATTATTTTATAGACGGACACTATTGACGACTGTTTGCAATAAACAACGGTGTCAGACGTTCGTGTACAAAATCTTAGAAAAACACAGATTTTTCTGTTGTTAAAACATATAAGTTAACGCATGAGGAATCAGACATCAGTAAAAATAAAATGTAACAAAACATATATATTTCTCAATGTTGGTTTTCTGTGACTTACAAATTGCTTTCCTTACCCCATTTCAACCAAGATTCAAGGATATATATACATCGTAGACTTTCTTGGCTGCAGTCACTAATACTTCTGGCCTTCTGGGTTGAGACCAAATTTCGTGAGAATGATGGTGTGCCTGACGTTTCGGCATGCCTGTTGCAGCTATCTTCAAGGGCAACTTATAAGTTAGTTGTTAATCGCTCTTGTAAATTATTCCCACGCATCAACCCAGAGTTAACATTCAAAAATAACAGAAAATTTGTTTAATCAAACAGATTACTTTTATATCCCAGAAAAAAAATATATATTGCGTTCTCTGCACACATCTATAGCCATTGTCACACTGAATTTAAAGGACGAATAACAAAAATATATATATATATTTTTTTTTTTTGACAAACTCAAAAGGTTTTTATTTTTTTATGTCTGTGGAGTTGCTTGAGTTCTGGGTTATAACCGCGTCGAAAGCGAATGTATCACCGACGTTTTGGTCGACCTGGCAATCTCCATCAACAGAGAAAGGAAACTTCGAAGAAGTCCTTGCCTTCAACGCGGCTTAATCCCAGGAGCCCAACTCCAGACGATGGCTGCGAAAGCTAGCAACCCTTACTTTTCTTCAGTGTTGAAGAATGCAAGAAAACCACGGCACTGGGTTTCCGGAAATGATGAAGGGGAAACGGGAATGTTTGAACGCTTGTGCGCTACGGCCGATAGCAAATTGCAGCGTAGTTTGGACCTCTGGGAGTCGTGTGGCCATAGCGTATTGAGTTCTCTACTGGTAGTCCGGCCGGTATTTCGCCATCGTGCTGTTGACTTCCAACTGGAGCCAATCACTGGAGAACGTCAGTACGAACCGGCAATCCCTTAGAGTAAAGTGCGCCTGCGAGTTTGGAACGTACGTGCCTTTACTTCTACAAAAGAAAATGCTTTACAACACTAACATATTTTATTTCGGGAAACATACGCTGTGATCTGCAGTTCGTTTGCTTCAATCTCTAACCATACTGCGCGCGTTGTAAAGCTCTCTCACTCAACGACAATATTATTAAATGAATTCTACTGAACACGAAAATGATATTTCAGACCATCTAGTACGTCAACTTTAATAGGCTTTCGCATTTCATAAAACTTATAGAAAAAGCACTTCATAATTATAAATGTAAAGCCATATTTTTCCTCTGTGAAGTTATGAAAACTTCGACCTGAATGTATTCGAAACTGGTTGTACGTAACTAATCAATGAAGACTTGCAGTCGCAGCGATACCAGCCTCAATTTTAGACAATCAGAGATACCAGCTCGCTATATAGGCAACCAGCGATATCATCCTGCAGTATAGGCAACCAGCGATACCAGCCTGTAGTATAAGCAACCAGCGATATCATCCTGCAGTATAGGCAACCAGTGATATAATCCTGCTGTATAGGCAACCAGCGAAATAATCGTTCAGTATAGGCAACCAGCGATGTCATCCTGCAGTATAGGCAACCAGCGATGTCATCCTGCAGTATAGGCAACCAGCGATGTCATCCTGCAGTATAGGCAACCAGCGATGTCATCCTGTAGTATAGGCAACCAGCGATACCAGCCTGAAGTTTAGGCAACCAGAGATATTATCCTGCAGTATAGGCAACCAGAATAACATGTACAATGCCTTTCTCAGAAGTAACAACCACTGTCAGGCGGAACACGCGACTGTTCAAGACGTGGACGAATTGCGGCTACGTAACATGAGGAAGGGCTACGTAAGGACTTGCAGTAGTTCTAAATAGAGTATGTGGGATTTGAAGACAGGAACAAAAAAAAATTGTTGTCTGTAAAGTCGGTTTACGCACGATAGTTTAACGTGACAACGTCATAACAAAACATTGATGAAATGATTTATCCAAAAGAAAAGGAAATATCATATTCGGCCTGAGACTGAGCCGTAATAGGTTTTTGCAACCAAACCATTTAGGCATTAAAAATATTATATTCTTTGAGGAAGAAATTTTTTTAAAATTTTTCTATCTTTTGTATTTTAAAATCTACCTCTGCATACTTTTATGAATAAAATTGAATAATTTTTATTGAATTATCACTATTTTGTATGGATACAAAAAATGAGTGAAATGAAATGTACAATTTAATTAATAAATTTACTTTTATTTGCATTCATTAATTCAAATATATTTATTACTTTTTTAATGTTGCGTGCACCGTATTTATTTTTACAAGTACAAAAAAAATTTCGCAGCTGCCGGGATTCGAAACGACAACCTTTGAATTGTAAATTAAGCTATGTTAACCGCGTGGCCACGAGGCCATAATATGAATTATTGTAGTTTCAGATAATATATATATATATACATTTATAAAAATTTTGTTCACGGTTGGGGAATAATATTATTTCGATTTTATAACACGATTTTATAACAAATACGCATCCCAAATACACCAAACTTATTTATAATGTGTTACAATATTTTCTAAAACATTTTGCAAAAGATCCCGGGTGTAATTTGAATTTTTATGTGTAACTGTAAAACACCATTGTTGGTTCAAAACGTATTTGAATATTCAACATTACTTTCAAATAACCGTACCGATTGTGCTGAAAATCGGTGGACGAACGTTAAATTACTTAATATTAATAATTCAAACGACGAAAATATGATTGAAAAGTCAAATCGATGGTTGTTCCAATCGATTGGAAGAGAGATGCCACGCATGCGTACAATGAGCACGAAGAGAGATGCCACGCATGCTTACAATGAGCAAACAGGACACATCCGTAGTGGGACAATTTTTCGTGCGTGCAGCCAGCGTTCATCAAGTTATTAGACGTTGTCACGTCAAAAAGTGTAGGACGCTGCAGCTACGATCGAGAGCCACGGCGATTACAGCAGAAGGCAACGGACGTCTTCAGTCCCTGGTCTCGTAGTGAGACTCCGCTGCAGACGCCGATACTGCTGAACGAGTTGCAGACTTTGTGCTAGTCGCTTCCCCTGCCGAACGTGTTGCCAAACCTACTGGGACTTCCATCCGAGGAGAGCGAGTGGACTCGTCGGGATGTTTATCTTTCTCAAGCGAGTTACGTAAATTTATATCCCACTGTTTTGTCATATCTTATCAATGATTATCCCTTGCTTGATTTTTTTTTAAATATCTTCGAATTATGTTATGAACTTTGAAGTTATTTTGCAATAACTTAATAATAAATATATCAATTTTTATGTAATATAAAATTTAATACTCTAATGCAATACTTATCTTTAAAAAATTCTTTATCAAGTTTCTTAATTTTATATTGAAATCTAAGGTCCTTTAAAAATGATTAATGCTCAGATATTGGTGTTTAATGGTAATGTTTTTGAGAGAATTTATGGATATTTTCTTTGCTAGTGGTATTTTGCACGCTCTAAAATTGTAAAGTGAAGCATTCATGTAACACTCATAACGCAGCCAGTTTAACAGAAGTTATTACGATAATTTTGTCTCGAGGTTTTTTATGAGCCTTGTATATCTGTTATTTTTTTGTTATTGTAGTCGGTCACAAGTTTCATGCATACTGAGCGAGTCCCTGTTACGAAGGAACACAAATAGTTACTTTCTTCAAACGATTTTCAGAACAGCTTTCGTGCTAATATGGTCATTCTTTGATAGCTTGTGTTAATAATAAAATAATTTTGCACATTCACAACGCTCTCTGCTTTACAAGTATTCCTTCTTCACTCACCCAGTACCATGCTTCCACAACAAACAACCCAGGAGGCCTGCACTTACAGTTTGTGTATTGTTATATTTTTTGCCTAATGTGCTATTCACAGAAGAAATAACTTTTCTAGTGCCTGCAAAATTATGAATCTTAACCTTAAACCCATTCAATAGCATACAGCTACACGAAATAACTGCACACAAACTCTCTCTTTCTCTTTCTCTCATTCCCTCTCTCGTTCTCTCTTTATTTTAGTTATTTTATTTAGTTATCACTCTAGCTTTATTTTCTCTCTCACTCTTTATCGCTGCCTTGCAAATGGATTAGACGGAGCACCCATGAAATCTTCAAATGTCATCCTGACCATGTCATCGCTTCCAAATTTTCACTAAACTGTAAAAATAGCTTCACAGTTATAGTGATACTGGGCCGATAGCCCAACCATAGCTACGTGGAGATGGTCACTGCGCGGCTGCAGGGCGAACTAGGCAAATGAATCCTCTTTGGTTCGTCGTCGCCTTCTGCGGTGCACAGACGAAATAACAACACGCCATCCAACGACCAATCCAAACACAGACAAGGCAAGGAAATAAGACTGATCTTCAACTTCGCTATCTGGATCAAAGCTTGTGGTGGTTCGGTGAGTCTGTGTGACCACATCGAGCGAGTTTATAAAGATCACAGGCTTTCGTGGTCATTGTCTGAAGTTGCCTGGCTTCTAAGTTCTAGCCGCGTCGCAGGCGAAGATTACACTAACGTTTCTGTTGACCTGGCAGTCACCATCATTAGGGTAGCAGTTACCTACCGAGCTTTTTTTTTTTTTTTTAAGGACAACAGCCCCTCCACTCTGAAGTCAGTCTCACACAACCGAAGTGATTGCGAACCCTCGGGAGGTTCCTAATACGTTCCAGGCCGAAGCCTATACGCGTTTCGTAGAAAAGTAAACAATGGCCTGAGCCCTCCCTTACTCTCGTGGGCGAGGACTCGGCGGCCCGCGTGCGTCTGGCGCTAGAATAAGGCTGCAGGGGCGCGGCAATTAGCGCCCCGGCAGCCATAGGGAAGTTGCAAAGTGGGATGGCTACAGTAAACCAGCGATCGCACTGGAGGAAACCTGTAGCCCGAATGTAAACGCAGCTCGCGCCCGGCAGAGCTTATTGCGAGTTCTTCTGCATTTTAATACTCTCGCCTGAGATGGGAGTGTTTCCTGATTAGTTGCAGCTGTTGGCCAATCAGAGCCTTCCTTTCTTCTGGTTGGCTGGTTGGTTTGGCCAATCGATGCTAGGCATCTGTGACCGGCTGGGGCTGCTGGCTAATCAGTAATTTCTTTTATTCCGGTTGGCTGGGCTGTTTAGACAATCATATGTGATCTATATTTTGTTGGAGGCAGTGCTAGGCTTTGAAGATTTCTGAAGAGTGGTTCTCATCTTCTGCTTCGTTTGTATCCATCCTCTCCATTTATGTTTAATGGATGTGTTTTTATTTCTATTGCTTTTTTAACGTATCTTTTCTTGTGTTGGAGGATTTTGGCTACGGTATTGAATTGGTCGAATTCAATTCTGTTGCTGATTTCAATTGAGTGTTCTGCTATGGCTGATTGTATGTATTTCGTGCTTTTTGTGAGAATTCTGGCCTCTTGGTCTGAAATTCCTCTGATGTAAGAAAACTTCGGTGAAATTTTCACCTTCGACGCGTCTACAACTCAGAAGCCAAGCAACTCCAATCGAAATAGTTTGTTCGCGGAAACTGGATAAGCCGACGAGCAACTGGCGAACCCTGCCTAATGTAACCAACGTTTGATCGTCGTCGTTACACCATGGCTCGCATCAGGCTGGGAGTGGCTGGGGATGAGAGAAGGAGAGCGAGACAGAGGCTTGTGTTCTCGAACACGGCACAGGAGAAGGCTTCCTCTGCTGACTTAACAGCCTCAACCCCCCCACCCTCCGTCCTCCTCCATCAATCAAATCACCGTCCATCAATTCGCGCTAAGCTCTTCGGCGATCAAGGTGGTCGCTTCTCCGCTCGCCCCTTTATGGGTGGCTCTCCCCCTCATCTTTTTGGAAGGTAATATCTCTAACTCCCACACCCTTCCTTCCTAACCCCCTGAAACAAGCTGGTGTGAGTGCGTGGGAAGCCTGCGTTTCACCGACCCCCGATCAGTCCCCGAACATATCCCAAGTAAAATTTTTGGTTGGAATAAGAAACACCATTTTGCGAGAACTCGTCTTTTTTTATTATTATTGTGAGTTTAGATTACTTAAAATGTCGCTTACCTGACCTTACCAACCATTTAGTTCAGATTGCCCAGAAGTGTGAAAACATACCCTCCCGAATTGTATTTAGTATCCCGCATAATCAGGCGTGTACTTGTGTTAGTGCGACGCTCGCTGGTGCTTCTAGCGCCGTATCGCCTCTAAGCGCAAGGCTCTTAACTGGCGCGCAGTCTTCTAGTCGTGCGTAGGGCAACTATGAAATTATGAGTGGTAACAATGACATCATATGACGGATAAATTAAGAATAAGGTGTAATGCAAGTCCCTTGAGTCCTTTTAAGTATCTGTACCAGGGGTTTTATGCCTATAAATTATTTTCAAAACACGTGTTTCAGTCTTTTCTATTATTCTATAAATTCAGTTTGAGAAACGAAATTTGGAAAACATAACTACTAATCCACTCACAGAGTATTTTAAAATGCTTTTTTTTTCTGTTAACACACACCACTCGGATAATTTAAGTAGTTTTAAAATCTCGTGGTTTCTTCTGAAAACAAAATTCACACTGTAGGTATGTGTGCCCGGGTAGGCGGGGCCCTTAATGTAACTGACCTAAAATACCCCACGTCGTACGTTTACGACAGCGATTTGTGGGGGGGGAGGGGAGGAGTTCTGCAGATGCAGAACCACGAGATATTGGGGCGTCTGACTCGGGTTTAGTGAACGGCAGGTCTGCCTGTGAGCGCGTACCGGCTATTTGTCTGCTGCGCGCGGGCTGGTGCGGACATTAGGGGCCCCACACTGCCGGGAGGTGTTATTATTTGGAAAGAAGCGAGGTGGCGTTGAGGGCGTAATGGAAACAGCGCGTGTGTGATACCCGCTAGTCTCTACAGCCATGGCAGACGTGAACGTGTGCCAATATGCACTTATTATTGTGTGGTTAGTTCTGGGTACGTAATAAGTTTTACCATCCTTAGAAATTATTTCTTACATCTTTTTAGTTAACTTTCTTATTTTTATATGACTTAAAAACTTTACAAATTTAAATATTGTGCTTTATTTCATTGTTTAAAAATTCCTTTGAAAATAAGTTTTATTAAGGCTGAAATTCCCGTGGTTATCAAGTGTCAGAAAATGCAATGATTTTCAACTTTGCCATTGTTATTATTAATCATATGGCGTACAATAATTCCGAAGTGTTTTCCAACTGTAGTACTAAAATCGATGACCAGTAATCTTCTTCTACTCTGCGCGCTAGCAACCCAGACGCGAGAAACGAAGCTCTCTCGGCATTTGTTTTCCTTCACAAATTTTGACAACAGACGGTTACTGAGTAAACGTTGTATAATGGCGGCAAAATGTCACGCACCTGTTCGTGATCATGACCACTTGCGTGATTATTTTTACAGCTCTCAAAAGAAAGTAAACTAAATTTGCGATTAAATAAATATGCGATAAAAAGTTAGTGATAGATGTACAGAAATCGCCCCTGAAAACGGACGTCCTAAACGTTTAAATTAACAGGTTTTATTTGGGAGCGTACGCAGAATTTCGTTTAGAGGAGAATAGGGGATAGAACCATTTTGTTGGTGGGAGTGACGGAAATTTTTTTTTAGATTTTTTTAGGATATTCCCCCCCCCCCCCCCCGGGGATCTTTCGTGTAAAAGTTACAAAAGGCTTGAAATAAGACTTGAATAATTCGGGGTAGTTTAAAACTGTTTGAAATCCAGAGCGAACAAAACGAGCGAGCGAGTGTTTCAAGAATAGCAGTCGTGGCACTGACGGCGGCCTCTAATGACGAAGTTGACGGTGGCGCCGCGCGCGGCGGGACACGGAAACGCTCTCAGGTTTCGCGGCGGCTCGTGCGCCCACAGCCGGCGGCCGACACGACATCGCTTTTCATACCTCGGCGCGGAGGCCCGGGTACCTGTACCGCGACCATGAGGGGGGGGGGGGGAAGTGGCATTAATCATACCGCGACTATTTCTGCTCTTTCGGCTCGGCGATTTTCCGACGTGCAAAACCTCGGTTTTTCTTGGCTTCCCTCGAAAAGAGTGCTCTCAAAAATACTTTATAGCTCAAAAAGGTGGCGTGTCTACAAAAATTCAAAGAGGAAAATGTAAACTGAACCCTACAAAGAAAATCAAGTTTTATTGGCTAGTTTTTTTTTTATTATTTTATTATTGAATTTTGCTGCACTTATCATTTTAACACTTTTATAAATTACTAAATTGTTTAACCAGGAAAATAGATACATGTTTATCATTGGTGGCAGACGAACGTATATAGTCTACACGCAAAAGCTACATACCTACATGTACTCCCGTGATACATACAAACTACGCCCACTTCTCTGCCTTCTTTCCCTCGAAACCCATGCAGGACATAGGTGGGGTCTGGTGTACTCCAGTAACAACAATTCTTGCTATGAAGTCGATGCTGTGACTCCCAGTAAACATTCAAGTTCTGAGGTGTAGATAGTGCTGCTGGTGCGATGTCCATTGACCATTGCGTACTTCCCCTGTAAAGAGCTACTGACGAAGTTCCACTTAAGTTCTGACGTAACTGTTGTGAGTTGAGGTGAGTACAAAATTTCTACATATTACTTTTAAAAATGGCTTTCAATACTTGTCAGAGATGTGTAAGACCTAACCTTGGTAACGAGAATATTCCTGTGTTCTCATGTATTTCAAATACATTTATTATACGACATTCGGACCCGAAATTTAACTTAGAAAAATACCGAGCTTGATAAACATACCCAAATTGTGTTTTAAACTAGATTTATTGACGTGAATCACGTGTAGTTTCCGCACTCACCACTAGAATTCGCTGCCGGAGCACCTACGTCGACTATTCAGTAATTTGATTAGCAGACCGAAACTTAAAACTAAAAATAAAAAGGCTCCGATAAAAGAGAAAAATACTTGGAAAAATACTAAACCCTGGCTTTGTACCTGATTTTCAACAAGGAAATGTAGTAATATTTTGCTCATCTTGATAAATTTATTAAACAGTTAATACTATAATGTTTCCCCTTGTCTTTGTTAACTTTAGTGTAGTTTCCGCACTCGCTGCTAGTTGTAGCAATTGGAGCATTTGAAGCTAATGTAGCCATTTGTAGCTATTGTTAGCAGTTGGAGTTAATGCAGCAGTTGAATCTATTGTAGCCTGATGGAGCAATTGGATCAGTTAGAAAAATTAAAGCAGTTGGAGTTATTGTAGAAAGTTGGAGCCATTAGAACGGTTGGAGCTATTGTAGTCAGTTTGGGCCATTGTTGCAGTTGGAGCCAAATGCTTTCGTATCTTACCGCATGTTGACGATCGTACCTATCGAGTTGAACGTTCGTGCAAATTACGTCATTTTCGTTAAATGTGCGTATTAAATTCTGTGGTCACAACTGAATATTTAATGAATCAAAACCTCTTGGTCTTGTAGTAAGCGTAAAGCATTTGGTCCTATAATAAGCCTAAAACATGCTTAATTAGTTTGTATATTTGCTTATAGTAGATTATATTCATAATTCAAGGAAAATTGACAAAAGAAAGTGAGAAAAAGAAAAAAACAATGCCACCCGGTAAATGACACATTTCAGTCAGTTATTAAGAATTTGCATGTGCAGATTACCAGGAAATGAAATGGAAATGGAAATTGAAATGGAATTGGTTTCAGGTAGGTACATATGCAATGTATATTTATTTACGTTTTGTAACTAGTTCATATCATAAATGGCGATTGTTTGCTCGCGTTTTTACGGGTTTCTTCCTGTTAGAAATCACAGAAAATAAAAATTTATTCGTGCACTGTTTTTAAATTGGGGACTCTCCGGTAGTTTATTGATTCCGAATTGCGATTCAGGAGTT
Source organism: Bacillus rossius redtenbacheri (assembly GCF_032445375.1). Lineage (NCBI taxonomy): Eukaryota > Metazoa > Arthropoda > Insecta > Phasmatodea > Bacillidae > Bacillus > Bacillus rossius. The sequence continues at coordinate 34,203,363 of NC_086335.1, read as the reverse complement.
TGCTGTTTTGGTGTCACGTTGAGACCAAACTAACCTCTTTAGCGACGATTTTCCTACTCGTGCTGCTATCTAGGGCATTGATTTTGAACTGCTTGCTCGTCAGAAGGCGATATCCGCGTGGCTTCGCACTCGCTAGATATTCCTGTTTGACAGATTTATAAATTATGCCTTCCTGCACTGTGACATTGAACTGAACGACTTAGATTTATGCCGAATGACAATAGCTGCAAGCTTTATATTACCTATAATGTTACTTTTATGATGCTCGTATGATAGACAGAATTTAGGTAACTTTGAAAGTACAGTACTATCATTTTAAGTAAGGAGCTACTATACTCAAATTAACACAAACATTTGAATCGTATAGATAATACTATCCAGTTGTTTAAAAACAATGTTTATCTTAGTCATTGAGAAATAAGTCATTCATTAAAACATCAAGAAAAATGATTAGGTATCAAAAATATAAAATTGTGTAAAAGTTGATCCTAGTTTATGGTGTAATTCAAACAAACCTACATAATTACTTGGGTATTATCTTGATTTTTTTATTTCCATAATCGCAACAAGGTAAGAAGGCATGACATAATGTAGAATAAGGCCGGTGCAGCAGTCCTTCCAGATTTAAGCAAGGTGTGAGTACGATTTATAGCAGTTCGGCAAATTTTGCAACATATATACCGTATAGAATTACGGAATAATCTCGTATCACGGAATTGATGTCTATAGAGCTGACATGGGGCTAGAAATATTTTTACGGCGTTTTTTTTTTTTTTTTTTTTTAACAGGAAGCCTCTTTTGTCGTATGCAGCTTCAAACAATCAATAAATACGGTGTATTACCACGAAATAAATTCTTGCCGAACCTGTACTGGGCAAGTAAGGCGTGATAATATCAATATGGTTTGCCCAACTATCCAAGTAACTTGCATTTACCGCATATTATTACCATTTACACGAGACATAAGATATTTATATATAGTGTTGTCTATATAATTTCAAGATTAAGATATTAATTTAATTGTTGTACAAAATGACAAATATTTACAATTTACACCCTATTCACAGTAGCAATGCGCAGCGAAGCGCGTTGCGTCATTACATTCGCACTCATTGGACAACCCCTAACAACTCTCATTACCCACAAGCGTAGCAGGTACGCAGCATTTCTTTAGACCCAGCCCGAAGTATATTCATGCATCTGAGTTGTGTGACTAAGCTGTAGATGTGTACGAAAGTGATGTTTATTTATTTTATGATGCTGTTTACACTTTTAGTATAATTTCGCCTCAATCTTAAATAGTACTGTCGTTATTGCAAGCTTGCATCGAAAAAGGTAAACTGTCACATTATTTGGAAGTTTAAAAAAAATGGCTTCACACGCGAAATCCTATTATGATGTACATAAACTCGTATACCTAAACAGATTTTAGTTGAGACCAGTTTCAAATATATATATATATATATATATATATATATATATATAAGCTTTTTAGGTATCTACGTGTTATTTTTAATTTCGGGAAGTGATTATAGTTATCAGTTGAGCTCAAAACCGTTCAGATAAGCAGAATGGACCATATGTGAATGGAATTCTTTAATTTTTATCCCCACAGTCAAAGAAGAGTTTTAAGTTACCACAGAGCAATGCAATTTTGACTGCGTATTGGCGTAAGTTTCCCCTACGTACACACCGGAACTGAAAGATTATTCCGCTGAATGCATTTCAGTAACTGTTGCTTCAGTGTCTCCTACGATGAATTACGTTTCTGTGTATCCTACTGACTCATTGCTCTGAAGCCCATTTTCTGGAGGTACCCGAGAACAGCGTTTGATTAAAGAGCATTTGGCAAAAACAACCATAGTCCCAAATATTCAATACTGCGTTTCTTGGTCAATCATGTGGTGATACCTAGTGGGCATGCCTAAAACAATCTGCTAACGCAAACACAACCATAGTCTGTACGATACGAGGCTCTGAAAATGTGTGCGTTCAGCAAAAATAACCTTTGTCCGCATATTTTCAACAAAAATAATCATTCTACAGTATTTGAAACAAAAATAACAATTTTCCTAACAATGGTAATATTTTTAATTGTATGTTGGATTTCCTATACATATTTCCAAAAAATTTCAATGACATATGTGTTGTTTACTTGTTGGTTTGCAAATGCTTTCCTGTATCAATAAGTAATCAATCAATAAACAATATTATTTTAATTTTTGTAAACTTAGATGGATTTATTTTTGGCAAAAACAAACTTTTCCAAGTTTCAGGCCTAATTGTATAACTATATTTGCACATTAATGATAAGATTCACAGCAATGAAATACCAATAAGCAAAAGTGGAACATTTTTTGCTTTTCCTGAAAATTTTAAGTTTTGTACTATGGTCGTAAAACCATATTGATATGGTTTTACGTCCGCGGTTATGCGCATAGACTTAAAGTGTTGGGATCTTCAAGATTAAAGATTCTTCAAATAACAAAATTAGGCATGTATTATAGTATCTCCTAGATCCAAACCGTACTATGGGTAGAATAGCAGGCACTACACTGAAAGACATTTGACCGAAATTTCGGAGAAACTACTTTCGGTATTATTAATTTCATTCTAGTGCCTGTTCGGTCTAGTGCCTTTTGGTCTAGTGTCTGTTCGGTCTAGTGCCTTCAGATTTGTGCCTGTTCGGTCTAGTGCCTTTTGGTCTAGTGTCTGTTCGGTATAGTACCTTTAGATCTGTGCCTGTTCGGTCTATTGCCTGTTCGGTATAGTGCCTGTTCGATATAGTGCATGGTTTAATGCATTTTGGTCTACTGCCTGTTGTCTGAGTTAAGAAATATTCCCGGCGATACAAATTTTCAATATTTCAGTCTGGTGCTTTTCGGTCTTGTGCTTTTCGGCCTGTGGTTCCCGATTAAGATATACCAGGATTTTTGGTTTCTTGTGACTCATATTTTCTTGTTCACATTTTGCAGTGCCTTATTCATCCTTAATAGTAGTGATAATTTTCAGGGTGGCCAAATTTTTCTCTGTTAGTTTTACCTGTACTTATTGTTGCAATATATACTAATAATAAAACATAAATTAAATATTGAATAGGTGTGTATAGATGCTATTATACGCTTTATTTTTTTAGTTCAAGATTTAAGTGGACTTGGAACCACTTGGATACAGACACGGAGCTCATAAATATGATTCACGCCGGGGTGTTGGAATCGAACTCACGACCCTCGCCACATGAGTGTAAGTCGATAGTTCTCCGCCGAGGACGCTTAAAATTATAATGTTGACAAATTTAAACTTTGGGAAGTTTTGGGAACGGTTTTAGATTTACCAAATGTTAAATACTTAATTACTACTCGTATATTTTAGTATATATACCTACAGTAAATACAGATCGTTAGGCTTTAAGACTTTATATTTGTCACGCGCATACGCTACCAATAATTTACTTAATTCCACAGCAGTAACGTGGGATAATTAATGAGTTTTTTTTGTATTTTTTTAGAATTTGCGATGACAACTGCGTGAGGAAAAACTTCCCAGCGACAAAGAGCGTAAGGATTTTTTTGTGTGTGTTGCTTTGTAGTCGCGGGCTTGTTTTCCCCTGGCGGAAGGTCCGGAGGGGTTCGAGAATACGGAGAGGGGGTTTAGGGGAGGGAGAGAATACCGCGTGCGTTGGAAGCCAGCGAGGCGGACGGCGGCTGAAACATCGCAAACAGCCAGCAACTCGTTCCGATGACAAATGGCACCATGTTCACCAAATTAACACGTTTAGCCCTATCCCCCTCTTTTTTCCCCCTACCCCTTTAGTCCTTTCCCCTCTCCCCACCTAAACACCGTTCGCCGGCAGTTTAAAATAAAAAAAAACTCGTCCCCTCGGCTGCTGTCCCCTGCCCTGTTTAACGCCTAACGTCCCTTGCCGCCCTGAAACCCCCCCCCCCTTTAAATTTCCCCTGCTTCACTCATGCGGGGGCAGTTCGTGTCGAGGCACGCGGCAACACTGCCCCCGCGCTCAAGTGTAAAGTGGCGTGGCGGGTGTCAGCCAAGGCCGTGGCCAGCGGTTTTTGAAGGAGGGTGTCCCAGTACAACCATTACATCAATTTTTATGAGAAAGTTTCCTTTATAATTGTTTTTTATAAGAAAATTGATTATCACTCTAACATCTCAGGGAATAATAGACTTTCAGAACTTCAACGTTTACACACATAATTTGAAGTAACGATTTTGCTTAAGGAAATTAATCTGAATATTTTGATTTTAGTTTTTATTTAATTGTTTTTAATATTTTGTTTTTAAGTCATAAATTTGTATTATTTAGTTAAAAGAAGCCATAAATACATATATATTAATGGGATTAAATACATTGAACATACATGTCAAGTTTGTACGAGAGATATACTTACAGTGACACCTGATCAAACCGCTATTTACTATCGACTATTTGGAAACACAATTCCTGCTGCTTCTGTACATGAGGCACTTAGGGCTACGATTGGGAGGAAATACATTATTACAATAGTGCTTTAAGTCCAATTTCGTTCATTTTTTTTTTAGATGCACCCTCTTCAATATAACTGAGTCGGGAAATCCTGTTGTTGAGATACTATAAATAATTGTAGTCCGCGGCTTGTTGCAAGAGATTAACCTCTTTTTTATTTATTTCAGATGACCTGTGTGAACAGGTAATTTAGGAAAACATAAATTTTTAAAAATAAAGTGGAGTTGTGCCTCTATTGAAATAAAGCCTCCAAATAATGTTGTCTTCGCGAACCGTGAGATTCCGTGGCGGAGCTGCGAGTCTTGTTTATTGCGACGCAATCATTCGTTCAATTGAGGCGTTGCTGGTGAGGTTGGTACCACTGTAGGCCCCACCCTGTTAGTCCAGGTTTACCAACTCTGGAAATATTTTTAATGTGGAATACATTACTTGTCCCGTGCATAACGATTTTTTTTTCTGCACTCCCAAAGAGCATATCTCGAAATGGAGTTCGATTTCTTCATTAATGAACAATGTATGTGTTTTATACTTTAACTCGGAAATTTCATTCCCTGTGATTTAATTATTCGTTACTTATGGTATCCAGTAACGAAAGAGAAGGTTTTCGGGTAACTTGTCAAATAATTCCTTCTTGCTTGCCCTTAACACGCGACCATGTCAGAAGTTAGAATTTAAAACGCGCCAACTCCAAACTCACAGCTGAACGCAAAAAATTTCAACGTCTGATAACGTGGAGTGAATGTTCACCACCCACTCTTACCAAGAAATTGTCTGTCAAATCATTTTTTTAAGAGTACAAAAGGCTGTTAAGTTATGTTTCGTTAGGTTTTTATTATTTGATGTTTAATAAAATAATATTGATACATCATCCAGGCGATTTCTTGATAAACTAACTTGGTGTTTCAAGGTTAAGACAAGTCTCAGTGATAGAGTGTAAAAAAGTTTATTTCTGTATAGCAACATGCATCTTCACGGTTGATTATCAACTGGGAGGTGGTAAAGTTTTAGGTATTTATACTTGCTTAGGATATTATTCAGGTAGCCAGTTACAAAAACTAAAACTATTTTATTAAGTGGTTCTATGGCTGAAAATCAAGGTTTCTTCCTGGTATTATGCTTCAAGATCACACGTAGAGCAATGAAATTAAATTTATTATAGTTATATTTGATTAATTGCTTAAAAACCAATTAATCCATGTAAATGTCTCTAGAATAATAATTACTATATTCTTTCACAAAACAAGTACGAAAGCCCTACACGTTTTAACGAGATTTGCCATGTTGCCAACTATTCAAAACCGGAAACAACACTAGCATCAGATTTATATTTATAAACATGATAGTGCATATATAAAGCTTCAAATCTTAGGAAGAAAAAAAAATTGTGATAATTTGTTCTTGAAAATGCCCGTATCATTTGTAGATCCTTACAACTAAATCTCTTTATACTTTTAACTTTGGGAAATATGGCGTTTCTATTTCTACTGTTGCTGCTGCAGTATTTTATGGGGCCGAAGTTGTTGCCGTCACCGATTACGAAGTTTGCCGAACCCTGCCGACGTGGCTCTGGAGAGCCCAGAGCTCGGGGAAACGAGCGGGCACTATAAATATCCCTAGAATGTCTGCCCGAAAGTTGGAGACTCAAACGACTCGAGCGCAGCTTATATTTAGAAACAAGTATATGTATATATAGACTAGGGTAAAAGCATTCTCACGTTTACTGTGTCTGCCTAACAGTTTGAAGCTTAAACAGGATTTTCCAGAAGTCAGGCCGAAAACAGTAAATAGGCAAATTAATAACGGTTCTGATAAAATTAACTAAAATTTAAAAATTGTCTTTTTTGAGTTGCAGTTTTTTATATTTTTTTAAAACCCTTCAACTAAATTATAAGATGATGTGACTACACATTTTTGCCACGCAATACTGAACAACCACAGAAATAGAACAATTCGAAAAAATCAAAATGATATACTTTTGTGGGGGAAAATTATTTGCCCAACTATAAACATCATTATTATCAATCGTTTAAAAAAAACGTATATTTAAAATAGTGGGAAAATGAGCCGTATTTTCAAATTACTTGCTAAGTAAGCGTGTTATTTTTTTTTTTTTTTTCCAGTATGAATACTCAAGTTTCCCGACTAAAAATTTCTGTCACATAAGTCGCGCAAAGATTTATTTCCCAAAATAAAAGCATATTTTATTTTATTTTGAATATAAATGTACGAGTATGGTTATTTTTAGCCATTTTCACTCTTTTAAGAACCCAGTTTAAAAACTTAATCCTGAAACAAAACTACTTTTTGGTTCTCAACAAATTCTTGAATGCTTTTCGTGAACAGACCCCCACTTGGATATCTTGGGTCGTTTTCAAATCGCGTTGTTTTTTCCAGAAACGCCGGCTACCGTACATACATACGTGTGCCCGGGCAGGCGGGGGGCCTTTAAGTACGACCTGACTTTTGGTGCTCTCATCTCGGGTCTCGACTTGCTGCACGGGAAGTTGGCGGGCAGCTACGGCTTATTGGTGAAACGGTTCCTGCGCGTGAAAATTGTTGGGATGGAAAAATTTGTATTTTACGTTAAAGAAAAACACCCTCGTCCCACCTGGCCGCACAAAGATCCCGTGTCACGGCGCTCCGGGGGTGGGAAGGGGGAGGGGGTTGTGGTGGTGTCTGGCGTGACGTCCCATTAGCGCGGCTGCAAGACACAAAGCTTTGAGGCCCACGCGTCCAGGAGGTGTGTGATGTTTGATGCCCACGCTTCCAGGAGGTGTGTGATGTTCAGCATGCGGTCCGCCGGCCGGGGATCGCCGTCTGAAAAACAACTTCCTCCAGTTTCCGCAGCGCGCGCAGCAAGCCGACACCACAGCAGTTAGGGTTTTCCCCTTTCTGAAGCCAGCCAACTACAGGGGAATCACCTGTCTAGCGCATGGTCCACTCCGACACAGCATGGTTGAAGCACGCTTCTATTCTATTTTTTAAAACTCCTTAGCGTTCACGCAGTATGGTTTCCCACTTAAAAATAACACACATCAGCTAGACACGTTTGTGCAAAAACATATAGCGCAAAAACCTATTTAAGCTTCCCAGCACAGCCCAAAAAACTGTCATACTGTTAGGAATATTAAAGTATGTTTACTGACTTTCAACACAAGAATGTGCATCCAATGAACGAAGGGTTATTTGCAGTCCCAGACAACCGGATAATCTTATAAACTGCGCCATATTCCGACCTCAGAGTTCTGCGATGTATTGCAAACAAGGTAATCACTCACGAAAAGGGGGGGGGGGGGAATTGATTTAGTTGTAGGAATAATTAGTGTTGGAAAAGTTTTGTTGAAATTCCAAGAGATTTCTTGTGAGCACCCATAAATTCACGAGGATTCCTAGATTCTTTTTTTAACGGTTGTTTTCGTAAACTGAAGGTATAAAATTGTTACCAGAGCGCGGTATGACTTATGTTGGTAAAGACTAGAAGCTAGTCGAGCGATAAAACGTGCAATGAAAATAAACTGATATACCATTCTGTTTTACTTTCAGCAGTGCGCTTCCATTGGCTTAGAAATTTGTATTATTTAAACTTGTTTGCGCAGTAAAATTTAAATAAATATACCACTTGAACAAAGAGTGTCTCCAAATATGTCTAATCAAAACTCTTATTTCTGTGTTGATTGAGGCAATGTGTTGGATAAAGAAGGTTACGGTTTGGAACTGCAGGAGTTGAGTTCGAAGATATGGTTGTCAAAAGATGGCATCGCACAAATGGACTTCTTATGGGAAGTCGGTTAAGCAGCTGGCAATCAAGTGCCGCTGTGGCTAGAATATTAAAGAATGTTATAGAATATTCCAGGATCATCGAGAATGTTCTAGAATGTTCCAGATGGTTATGGACCACGAAGTGACTTCACATTCGGGAACGTTCTAGATTGTTCTAGAAACCGGAAATGGAAGACTATAATCTTCTAAAACATTCTTTATACCCATAGAACTATATATATAGTATACACACTGTAAATTGTTGTTGTAAATAGAACAGAAATGTTCATTTAAAATTAAATATTTAATTATATTTGTAAATTTACGTGAAAACAGTTGTCACAACAGTGTTCGCAGTAATACTGATTTCGAAATATTACCCAGGTATTTAATCTGTGTTTTGTCCCAGTGCCTCCATTAGTTAAAGTTATTTGTAAACCGTTCCCTGAATAGCTTTGTAATAAAGTTAGTGTCACTATGTATCAGGAGCTTCAGTGACTTACCTTAGGAGCCGTAACCGTGGATTCAATTTATTCTCTCCTGAATAAGATATCTTTTGATATTTTCCTATTTAATTATTTACTGAGCTTCCTGGCCGCCTCTTCTCCGCCTTGATATGACGGATGATTAGCTACATACATATATCTGCTGGATAATTAAGTAGCGTCACTTAAGCACATACAATATGGATGGCGGCCTGGAGGGAATCTTATTTTATCATCGTTTCCATCAAAATGCAGGTACGTCATAACTTCATTAAATTTTAAGAATATAATCAAACGGTAACTATAAACAAATTTATGTCTGTACAGTCACAGATTTAAATTGGGAATTACTGACATGTTTAAGTTTTATTTTATAAATAGTTCATATGGAAATTACTTAGAACATGAACAGACTTCCTTATAAGGAAACCATACTTAAATTTTAATATAATACAAAACAACTGTAGCTCGAATCAGTGTGTAGGTAACATCTCGGATTGAAACATTTAAAAATATTGTTACCTCTTAATAAAATATAAATGTAGCAATTATGCCTTTTTTACGGACGTCAATGTGCGTGCTACACCGCAATTTTTACAATTCTCGGGTTTATTTTTAGTGGTTAAAAGTGAACGTTTCACGGTGCTTCAGCCCCAACTCGCTCTCTATTTGCAGATGTGACATATTTTTACATCCGTTATTAACAGAAATTCAGAGGATTTTTTTTTTTCACCCCTGGCATGTAGTAGTAACATTTGCAAGCAGCAGTGCGGTGATTTCACATCCGACACGAGAGGTCGAAATTATTCGTCAGTTTTTACGACTGCACCCGCCGCGCTTGTGACAATGACACGTATTCATCCACCTCCGGCTTTGCAATTGAACCCTTTTTTTATGTTATTGTTTCCTCCCTCTCCTGGCGGCTCCTGTCACGTCCCCACGGCTGACGAATTAGGAAACAAGGTAGGTCGAAAATGAACGAACGACTCGAGCGGCCTATTATATATACCTTCCAACCTGTCGGTCCAGAGTCTCTGCAACCGACACGAAAATGGACATCGCAGCATTTCAAATAAATACTGTTGCAAAACTGGCACGTCAAAAAGAGCTTGACATGGACCGCTGCCCCCTCCCTTTCTTTTTTTTCCTTCTCTCCCCCTCCATTTTGTACACACACTCGCGGAATCTGCACTAGAGAGCTGTATTTCTGATGTTTCCCTCTCCCAACCTCTTGTGACTGAATCATCTACCCCCCTCCCTTTTCACGTTTTCGGACGTGTGGACGTCGAAATTACTTTCCGTCCCCCGTCCCCTTCAATACAACCCCTTTTCATTTTTTCCCTCCCTCGGCCCACCGAACCCGCTCCCCTTCCCGACCAAGCGGCAGAATTTAATTATCCATTGTAATTAAACTGGCATTGAGAGCGTCGCGCAGGCAGAGTTTGACGGGATTAGAGCGGCCACACGCCGGGCCGAGGGAAAGCAATTAGCCCCACTCGGGCGTTTTAGAGCTCGGTGGATTATTTACCGGGCGGTCCGGGAAGGGGTGCGGGGAGGGGCGGTTGGGGTGGGTGTCCGTCATTCCTTGAGGTGTCCGCTTAAAGCCCTGCCCCCCCCCCCCCCCCCCCGGTCCATTGGAAACGTCTCTTCTCGGTTCCACACGCCTTGTTAATATTTTTTCCCCGTTTTCCATCATTTCTAAAAAAAACATTTAACTCGATACCGTTTGTAGTTCTGTCAAACACACAGTTTTAACATATATCCGTGGTTTCGTGGGGTCAACCTACGAAGCGTAGTCGGCAAAGCAGCAGGTTTCAGTGCGGGGGCTCTGGGTTCAAATCCCGGTTGAGACATGGATGTAATTTGCAGTGTCCAAAACGTATCCGTGGCGCTTACCCATACACCAACGATTACAAACCACAACAACTTAAAAGATCGCAGACTTCCGCGGCCATCGTCCGGAGTTGCTTGGCTTCTCTGGGTTGTAGCCGCGTCCAAGGCGAAGATAACACAGACGTTTTGGTCGACGTTGCAGTTGCCATCATCAGCTACTCCCCACTCAGTAGGTAATTGCTCCGTGATAATTTCGCCTTCGACGCGGCTATAACACAGAATTCAAGCAACTCCAAACAATAACACTAACAAAAACAACAACTCGGGGTTATATAGAAAAAAATACAACATTTAGGGGGGGGGGGGAGAGATGATTGGCACACTGGTGACTGTCAAACTTGCCAGTGTGCCGTTCATCATTTTAAAAAAAAGTAAGATGGTGAGATCATTCGCTTCGCACCCCGGCGGGGTCTAGCTTGGATTTTTCTCAAGTGGTAAACGTGGTGCCGTCGCCTGTGGGTTTTCTCTGGATCCTCCCGTTCAGTCACTAATCCGGCATTCTTCAGGCTGGTTCAAATGAATGTCATACTAAGTGTGATTTAAATTCACCTATTATTATTTTGCACGCATTATATCTGCGGAAATTATTTGTGGCATAACAACGATTGCAAGAGAGGTATCGAGGTCAACTTTCAGAAACTGCCCTTAAAAACACAGACATTATGGAGAACTAAAAAAAAAAAAAAAAAAAAAAAATCTACATGGCGTGTGAGACCGAGCCTTAAGGCCATATTACCTGCCATAAAGTCTAGTACAAGGCGCGACTGTGCTGTTCCTAATGCCTTCCCTCTTCCTCCTCCCCCCCTTCCTTCTTAAACCAACACATACCCTTTCCGAGCCTACCTGAAGTGATTCCCGGAACTGAGCTGAAAGCTGCAAAGCGAAGACAGAGAAAATAGGACCATTATCACATATTTGCTAAAGAGTCGTTAGCCTTGCATTGACGATTCCACTGCAAATTTAAATTGAATTACGATATTGCGCAGGAGCCGCCTTATATATTGGTCATAAAATTACCACAGTACGAAATTCAAAAAATCAAAATTAAAATGTGGGTTATTTCCTAATTTTGAATTAAATTTTTTAAAAAGGTAAAATAGCACTTCTTTATGCCGAAGCGAATCGTGGGCACAAGAAAGAGAAATACAGCAAAAATAAGATGTGCTTAGAGTTCTACTGTATTATTGTTCACTCACGAACTCGTGGCAAATTTTCACAAAAACTTGTTAAGATATGAAATAAATATTGTGCAGCCTAACTCCATCATGGACCTAAAGGAAAAAAAAGGCAAAACAATTAACACAATCAAATGTCACCCTGAATACCGTGTTTCAGCAAAGATGAACAAGCATAAAGAAATTGACATTTAAAAAATACTAAGAATATTTTTTTTGCAGTAAACTGCTTTAGTTGTCCTACTTTTCAAAAATATTTGTTAATCTGAAAATATATTTAAAAGCTGTTTTTGGAGAAGCATTAAGGGGAAAAATCATATCAAAAGCTTGACAGCGAGAAAACGAGAGTGTAGAAGTAACGTAGTCCATCAATAACTTTAACATACCGCATTTTTATTGCCAGCCCAGAAAACTGATTAAATGCGACGGTGATTTAGAAAAAAAAAGGAAACATAAGCTTGCTTGTAAGAGTATATATTTAAGCATTTAATCATGAAAATTTTCAGATAGGTATATTTACAACCAAAAAAAAGGCTCCCTTGATTTTTTTTTTTTTTTTGATGGTTAAAATATTTTGATGTTACTGCGAGCCAAAAATAACATAAAAACCCTTTGTTATATTGTTTTCACGCGAATAAATATTTTATGGCAAACAGTATAAAATACACGTTTCAGTACATATAAGATTCTTAAGTTTTTTTAATATTTCAGGATGCGCAAGATTTTCAACTTGTGAGAGAACACAAACTCAAAGTAATGGGTACACAGTACATTATATATTTATTGGGAACTAGATGCCAAAACATTTTTTTTGTAGACAAGCAAACTTTCGTGCACTTCATACTTATTTTTGAGATTTCCATTTTGCTAAACCGCTTAACAGTTCTTTTCTAGTATCATGTTTATTTTGAATCATTGCAACATGAATTATATGCATTCTATTGAAGTGTGTTCAAATGTAAAATGTTTAGCTTGTACTATTACAAAAACAATCCTTAGTAACTAGATTCTAAACACGTTTTTGAAAAGAACACAATCTTTTTCAGTGTACCAGCATTAAAATTTATAATCTTTGGAATACTTTCCAGCTTAAATTGTATGTCATCGTAAGCAGTTTCTTGATAGGTGCCTAAACAACTAAGGTTACAACACTTACAAAAACCTTTTTCTGCAAATTCAGCAAAAAAAATTAGTTAATTGAAATGTTTACTACCTGCTCAAAACGTTCTAGTGTGCAAATGTTTGGGTGCTCGTCGACTACTCTCATTTCTTTCATAAGAGGTTCTTCGTCTACGATTCTGTTTCCTGCTAATGTAGGGGCACACTAAGAAACGTTTTAAACTAATAGATCTGGAAGACTTTCCTCATCAGATATTGACAAATCACCGTTGACTTTCTTTCTTTGGTATAGCGACGCACGAGATTTGCTTTCCGAAGAAGACGTATTGCCACTGCTTGACAACCGTTCAATTACAGAAATGTTTTTTATTTCTTCCACATTGTACCTGCGAGGAAAAAAAATAGGTTTTTTGCATAAAATGTTCTATGTGTGACATAGAAGTTTATCTATACAATATACTTTACAGTTAACAGCACAGGTACGTGAATTCATGTCAACAAAAAGCACCGAATGGAATAAACAAATAATGGTATGCGGGTAATATTAGTGATATTATGCCACACTGAATAAGATACACAAAAAAAAAGACTTTAAAAATGTGTTTGAAACATTAGTATTCAATTTAAGGCTGTCTTAAACGTGTTACTTTTAGAAGAAAATATTATTAGGTTGTGAAAATTTGTGCGTTTTTTTTGGAGACGTTTTGAAAAAAGCATTTGGTAATATGGCTTGACACTAAGAAATTATTCACAGCACGAACTTCATGCATGGTATTTTTATACTTCTAAATAGTCTGTTATATGAATAATAATTTTATTCATGCTATGATTTAGTGAAAAAATAATTTTAAAATTACTAATTTACATTTACTGCTTAAAATCTATTAAAAAGACGACATACAAGTGCTTGTTTGTAACTCTCAGCTAGAAAAATAATTTCGAGATGCATGGTATGTACCTACAACTAACCCGATTTTGAGGTGACATCGTCAACAGAATAACAGCTACAGTAACAGATGGTAGTACAACAATAATGCAAATTGTTTCAACAACGTTTTCAAAATACTGTACCGATCTGGTGCTTTTTCGATTGGACTGGACAATTAGCTACTTATGACACAGATTAGATGGTTGAAGACTAATACATACACCCACTGTAAGCATTGGCGTGGCTAAAAAAGTGTTATAAAATCTGGCTATACATTTTTAAGTACATGACTCATGGAAATAAAAAAAAACTGAATGAGAGGGGAAGACATATGTATGTGGGGTCCAATATCCACCTACCTAGTGAATTTCGTTGACAGGTCTCAGGAAAGTTTGTGGCCTCGAGATTCAACACGCACAGGTTTGCTAAATACTTACATTTCGATTTTTATTTCAGTTAAAACACTTCAATCTATTTTAAAAGTCTCCAAATTTGTTTTTTTCAGTACAAATAGGAAAGTAGCGTCACACACAATAAACAGAAAATAATAAAATAAAAAATTCCAAATTCGTTATTTTTATGTTAGAATCCAAGAAACAGAAAGAAAATTTCCCGCGATGTGTACTACCATTTATAGCCATGTTGTTAGCAGAAGTTATATCAAGTTCTTTCAGCTGACGTTTACATTATCTAGCTGCATTGCTTATGGGAGGGGCTTACTTATTAATATTTCCACAAGAAAACTAAATCTGGCTAGTATTCTAACCCGCTACCTCTTGCATTATAAGCTGGCGTTCTACCGATTACACAATGATAGTCAATTCAAAACGATTATAAAATTGCAATTATTAAATATAAAACTCTAAATACATAACTTCAATAAACAACAAAGTAAAACCAACTGAGAGTTTGTTAAAGCCGTATGGGGAAATAAGCTCTCAGCTCTAAGTTGGAAGCAACACAGTGCAATACTCAAATTGAAATAATATGCGTTTAATTTTTCATTTTAAAATCCAATTGGGAAAGACATTAACTTTAACATAGTATTTCAAATTATTTCTTCGACAAAACTCAAGGACATAAAATAGAAATGTATTACATCAAATATTAAACTGTATTGTTTGACGTAAAATTAAATAGGTATTATTCTATTTCGATTAAAATCAGCTTAATAATATATTTTTGCTTACCCCTCTTCCTCATTATCAATTTTTGCTTACTTTTCTTTTTTTTCTCCATATCTCGTTCGCAGCTTTCGCGTGTTTGTTTCGTTTCCATGGACTAGAAGCCCGGGGTTCGCCCGGAATTTGTTTATCTATTAATACTTTGATATGAAAAAACCCTCGAAGAGAAAATTTCATACATAAAATAAAAATGGCATTCATCTCCACAAAAGTCACTTCAAATTACTTCTTCCTACTAATGCTCACTCTGTCCTTTGAACTTTGACAAGTGTTTATTTTGTGTGACTAATGTTCAAGGTCAGGCAGAAACCTACTGCTGCCCGAGGGGGGAGGGGGGACAATTCCGCGCGGTCTAACTGCAGGGGGTGCCAGTGGGGTGCGTACAACACAGGCACAACAGTCCAAGAGAAGAGTGTTGTAAGCAACTGACATATAACAAAAAACAGTGTTGCAAAAATGGATATTTTTTGGGTGTTGCAAATTACTTAAAAAATCAAAACTGGTTTTATTTTACAGATTAAGTTTTAAACTAGCAATTCACAAAATCAGAAATTTTTCCATTGAGAGATTAATGGTGGTTTTTATCGAAATAATAATGGCTAATTCAAGCGACTCTAATGATTACAGCAAACATTCGGCAATTAGTTTATCGCTTTCATAATAAGCTATTTTGTTGGGCGTTTTGTACAGATCACATCAAATACAATTCTTTAGGGAAAAGGTTGATAGTTAATCAAGAAAATAGTACACAAAAGCCCTGAATTATCAAATTTGAAGTGAAAAACTGTGAAAATTATGCTTCTTAAACAAAAAACAACTACAATTTTAAAGTGTCCATGCACAACTCTTTTACATGGAAAAATAAAAAATCTGTGAAATATGGCCTTAAGGTCTCTACTCACACTCCAGTACACACTAACCGACATTACTGAACATAAGCCGTTCTTGTCGGGACCTCACCTGCACATGCTCCGAACGAACCAAGGGACACGACCACCAAACCAGTGTAGAATAACTAACTAACAATCGTGGCTTCGCTTGTAGCAACTTCAGCATACTACTGAAATTGTACCATAATAATACAAGTTTGTGAATAATTCCAAACTGTTAACTAAAGAAAAACACAAAATAAAATATCAAGCGTATTTACGATTTCATTTGTAACAAAATCATTTAAGGTTAAAATTTTCAATGTTTTAACTTTTTATATATAATCTGCTTACTTAATCATATAACTCCAGTTTTAAAGTTTTTAGAGTTATGTTTTAAATTTATGAAATCATTCTTACATTCTTTTCATTTTAAGGGAGAGCCTATTCTGAAATGTATGAAATAAAACTCATATTTAATTTTAGTTTCGATTATGCCATCGTTTATATATAAAACTTTTATTTGAAATGGTTATAACGTAGGTATAGAATAATTAAAATTCAAGATTTCCCTGCTTCACCTCTTTACAGATACCTACATTATTTTAATTTATTTGAAACAATCGTATTTTATATTAAATGTATAGCATCAAATATATATTTTATTATGTGTTAGTAGATTAGTAGTCATTCCTTGTATCTGCTAATAAAACAAGTCACAAAATTTTACCCCTCTCCTCTTTGGCCACATAGATGCCTATGCGAACATCAAACCTAATAATTTTTATTAACTGTGGTGTTATCCTAACCAGTAAAACCAAACTCAACCTGTTTTAATACCTAATGTATGTTATCCCCAATATTTATAAATATATATTAAATATACAAATATTAATTTAATTAAATATATATCAATAAATGCACGATATACTGATTTAGTGGATAACATTTTTTCTTTATAAAATAATACTCGCTCCTGTTACACCTTAAGGCCATATTTCACAGATTTTTTTATTTTTATATGTAAAAGAGTTGTGCATGGATACTTTAAAACTGTAGTCGTTTTTTGTTTAAGAACCATAATTTTCAATATATTTCACTTCTAAGTTGATAATTTAGGGTTTTGGTGTACCGTTTTTTTAATTAACTATCCATTTTTTCCCTACTAAATTGTATTTGATGTGATCTGTACCATCTGCACAACAAAATAACATATTATGAAAGCAATAAAGCAAGTTGCCGAATGTGTGTTGTAGTCTTAAAGGATGCTTGAATAAGCGCAAATATTGGGGTAAAAATCACCATTTATCTCTCGACGGAAAATTTTCAGATTTTGTTAATCGATAGTTTGAGACTTAATCTGTGAAATAAAATCTGTTTCGAATTTCTTAGTAATTTGTAGCTCCCAAAAAACATCCAGTTTTGCAACACTGTTTTTGTTATATGTCAGTTGCCTACAACACTCTTCTTTTGGACTGTACAGTAGTTGTGCCTGTGTTGAACGCACCCCACTGGTACCCCCTGCCGTCAGGCCACACGGAATTCTTTCCCCACCCCCTCACTTTTTGACCTTGAAGATTAGTCACACAAAATTACACTTGTCAAGGTTCAAGGGACAGAGTGAGCATTTCTAGTAGGAGGAAGTAAAGTGAAGTTTGTATAAATAAATGCAATAAATTTATAAATTTATTTTATGTATTAAATTTTCTTGTCGAGTTTTTTTAATATAAAAATATTAGTGGGTAGACAAATTTCGGGCAAACCTCGGGCTTCTCGTCCACGGAACGAAACAAACACGCGAAAGCTGCGAACGAGATGTGAAGGAAAAGAAAAAAAAGTAATATTGACAATGATCTGAGTTTAATCTAAATAGAATAATACCTATTTAATTTTACGTGAAATAATAAAGTTTAATAGTTGATGTAATACATTTCTGTATTATGTCCTTGAGTTTTTTCGAAATAAGAATTTGAAATACTATGATAAAGTTAATGTCTTCCATGATGCGAATTGGATTTTAAAAAAAGTAAAATTAAATGCATATTTTTTAAAAATATGAGTATTGCACTGTATTGCTTCAAACTTGGAGCTTCCCCATATGGATTTAACAAACTTACAGTTGGTTTTACTTTGTTGTTTATTGCAATTATACATGTTGAGTTTTATATTTAATAAATGCAATTTTATAACAGTTTTGAAGCTGGCTATCATTGTGTAATCGCTTATAGTGCAAGAGGTAGCGGGTTCAAATACCGGCCAGACTTAGTTTTCTTGTCGACATAGGTTTAAGTTTATAAAGTACGCCCCTCCCATAAGCAATGCAGCTTATAAACCCTAGTAATTAACGTCAGCTGAAACAACTTAATTTAACTTCTGCTAACAACATAGCTACACTTCGCGGAAAATTTTATTTTTGTTTCTGGGACTCTAACATACAATTAACGAATTTCCAATTGTTTCTTTCATTATTTTCTGTATATTGTGTGTGACGCTATTCCCCTATTGTACTGACAAAACAAATTCTCAGACTTTTTAAATAGATTGAAGTGTTTTAACTTAAATAAATATCTAAATGTATTTAGCAAACCTGTGCGTGTTAGATCTCGAGGCCACAAACTTTCCTGAGACCTGTCAACGAAATTCGCTGGGCAGGTGGGTGTCGGACTGCATATACATCCGTCTTCCCCCCTCCCCCGCCGTATTCAGCTTTTTCCTTGAGTCATGTACTTAAAAATATTTAGCCAGCTTTTCTACAATGTTTTAGCTACGCCTATGCTTACAGTGGGTGTATTATGCAGTGTATTATACAGTATTTTGAAAACGAGTTGAAACACTTTATATTATTGATGTACTACCATCTGTGATTGTAGCTGTTATTCTGTTGATGTCACTCCAAAATCGGGTTAGTTGTAGGTACATAACAATAATCTCGAAATTATCTTTCTATCTGAGAGTTATAAACAAACATTTATAGGTCGTCTTTTTAATAGCTTTTAAGCAGAAAATGTAAGTTAGTAATTTTAAAATTATTTTTTTAATTCAATCATAGCGTGAATAAAATTATTAATAATATAACAGACTGTATTTAGAAGTATAAAAATACTATAGCATCAAGTTTGTGCTGTGAATACTTTCTAAGTGTTAAGTCATATTACCAAGTGGTTTTTTTCAACGCAACTCCAAAAAACTTCAACACACAAATTTTCACAACCTAATAATTTTTTTCTCAAAAGTAACACGTATATAGATAGCATACTAATATTTCAAACACATTTTTAAGTCATTATTTCACATGTATACCTTATTCATTGTGGCATAATAATGTCATTAATATTACCAGCCTACCATTATTTGTTTATCCTATTCGGTGTAGTTAGTTGACCTGATTTCATGTACCTGTGCTGCTAACTTTAAAGTATATTGTATAGAAACACTCCTACGTCTCACATAGAACATTTTATGTAAAAAAAAACACTTTTTTTTGCAGAAACAATAGGGAAGAAATACAAAACATGTCTGGAGTTGAACGGCTAACAAGCAGTGGCAATACGTCTTCTTCGAAAAGTGAATCTCGTGCGTCTTTCAACGACAGAAAGGAAGACAACGATAAATTGTCCATATTTTATGAGTAAAGACTTCCAGATCTATTTGTTGAAAACGTTCCTTCGTGGGCCCATACATGATCAGGAAACAGAATCGTAGACAGCGGACATTTTATGAAATAAATGAGAGTAGTCTACGAGCACCTAAACATTTGCACACTAAAACGTTTTGAGCAGGTAGTAATCATTAAAATTAACTAAATTTTTTGCTGAATTTTCAGAAAAAAGTTTTTGTAAGTGTTGGAATTTTAGTTATTTAGGTACATATAAATAAAATATCATAAAATTACTTGCGAAATTTGTAAGGAATCTTTACAGTTTGCTTACGATGACATACCATTTAAGCTGGAAAGTATTCCAAAGTGTATAAATTTTAATGCACGAACACTAAAAAATATTGTGTGCTTTTCAAAAACGTGTTTGGAATCTATTTGCTAAAGATTATTTTTGTAATAGTACAAGCTAAACATTTTACATTTGAACACACTTCAATAGAATGCATATAATTCATGTTGCAATGATTCAAAATAAATATGATACTAGAAAAGAACTGTTATGCGGTTTCGCGAAATGTAAATCTCAAAAATAAGTGTGAAGTGTACGAAAGTATGCTTGTCTACAAAAAAAAATTGTTTCGGCATATTGTTCCCAATAAAGATATAATGTACTGTGTATCCATTACTTTGAGTTTGTGGGTTCTCACAAATTGAAAATCTTGCGCATCCTGAAATATTAAAAAACTTAAGAATCTTATATGTACCGAAACGTGTATTTTATACTGTTTGCCATAAAATATTTATTCGTATGAAAACAATTTATCAATGAGCTTTTATGTTATTTTGGCTCACAGTAATATAAATATATGTTTAATCCCCTAAAAAATCAAGTTTTTTTTGTAAAAATATCTATCTGGAAATTTTTATGATTAAATGCTTAAATATACAGTTTTACAAGGAAACTTATGTTTCAATTTTTTTTCTAAATCGCCGTCACATTTAATCAGTTTTCTGGACTGGCAATAAAAATGCAGTATGTTAAAGTTATACGTGGATTATGTTAAAATAATAGTTTAAAGAAACTAAAAAACACGCTTTATAGAAAATCCAACTAAAAAAAGAAAATAAATTTTAATACATTTGAATTAAGAAATGTGTATTTTTTTTAATAAATATAAATTAAGAATAGTATAAATAATAAAAAGATGTATTACATTGTAAAAAAAAGCGTGAGGTGCATGGTGTCAATAGTTATAAATATTTTATGGACATACATGAATAGACGGATTATCATTTTGATATCTTTAAAAGCACCCCACCCTTTTTTTTTTACAATAAATTACCTTTTTTTCTTATTTACACTATTCTTAATTTATATTTATTAAAATAAATTACAATTTTCTTAATTCAAATTTATTAAATTTTTTTATATTTCAAGTTGGATTTTCTATAAAAGCGTGTTTTTTAGTTTCTTTGAACTATTATTTATTTTCCATTTTTTAGTTGGATTTTTTTATTACATCAACTTACTATCAAAGTGAGTTTGACTGGATATTGGTTGCTTTTAAAATATATATTCGATATAGTGTGTTGAAAAACTATAATACACAATATTTGCAATATCCTACTATGAAAATCAATGATTTTCAATAAAATCGGGAAGTCATTGATGTTTTTTCTAAGTCGGTAACTTATCCGAGAAATTAGCAATTTGGGCGCCTGCTGCCTCCCTTGGATGAGATAGCCGGTTCTCAGGTTCCCTCTCCGAAAATTTCATCTTATTCAAAGTCGGTAACTTTCTGAGAAATAGGTGATCGGCGCGCCTGGTAGTTTCCCTTCTTGGTCTTGGCGCAAAGACACTACCAGTTTAGGAAAGAGAAAATCGCTAATCCTGATTATCCTAGTAAAGTATAACTGTTCTAACTGTTTAAAATATTGAATTGTCATAGGTCCTTGATAAGTAGCCCTATGCCAAATTTCGAGTTAATCCGACGTTTTTAAGGGGGTCAAAATCATGTTCAAAGTATCCGTTACATACTAACATACATACGTATGAAGTTAATAAAAGCGTGTTAAAAATTAGACCTCTTTCCTTCGCATCTCTTTGTATCGCGATCAAGCTTTTATTACAGAAGGACCTCCCCCCCTCCCCCCAGATTTTATAATCATTTTCAGAATAATAAATCTTTTCTGAAAAGTAGGACATCTCAGGCAGTTTACCGCAAACATTGTTAGTATTTTTTAAATGTCAATTTCTTTATGCTTGTTCATCTTTGCTGCAACACGGTATCCAGGGTTACATTTTATTGTGATTTTTTGCCATTTTTTCTTTAGTTCCATGATTGAGTTACCCTGCACAATATTTATTTCATATCTGAACAGTTTATGTGAAAATTTGCCGTGAGTTCGAGAATGAATAAGAATAAAATATACTTGTTGGACTGGAGAACTCTAAAGTACCTACATCTTATTTTTTCTGTATTTCTCTTTCTTGTGACCATGATTCGCTTCGTCATAAAGATGTGCTATTTTACCTTTTTAAAAAATTTCATTCAGGATTAGAAAATAACCTATATTTTTAATGTTGATCATTTGAATTTTGTACAGTGGTAATTTGATGGTCGATATATAAGGTAGGTGCCCTGCGCGATGTGGTCATTCAGTTGAAATTTGCAATGGAATCGTCAATGCAAGGCTAACAACTCTTTATCAAATATGTTATAACGGGTCCTATTTCCTCTGTCTTCGCTTTGCAGCTTTTAGCTCAGTTCCGGGAATCACTTCAGGTAGGCTTGGGAAGGGTGTGTGTTTGTAAAGATTTAGGGGATGGGGAGAGGGAATACATTAGGGACAGTACAGTCGCGCCTAGAACATTGTAGCCTTGCATATAATAGACTTTCTGGCAGGTAATATGGCCTTAAGAGGTGAAATTTCAAAACATATAACTTGAATTAACTTTTATAAAATAAGTTAATATTTTTTGTAATAAATTTGTATCCACACCCTTTCTAATACTTAAGGGGAAAAATTCGAAAAGTGATAAAGTAAAGTTGGTGGATATAGTACATTTATAAGAATACTGAACCTCCCATTTTGTTATTTTGTTGGTATGATTTTATAATAAAAAGTTCTGCCTTTTCATTTCCTTTGCAGTAAAATATAAAAACAAATGTAAAAACTTTATTAATAATATTATGTAGGTTATTCTTGCTCTGTTCTTATAACCTGCTTCATTTTTTTCGGATATATAATATATTAATATGGATAATTAATATAAATCTTACCTACCGTTTGTATATTGCGATATATAATATTTGTGTAAAACTTTATTTACATCATTTTCATCCTATTTGTAGCCAAAATTTGAATATTTATAAAACACACTACGAAATTTATTATCTAAATTATTCATTACCAGTTTCTTACTACTAGCTTGATTTGCTTCAGAGATTTGATTTATTTAATAAAACCGAAGCTATTTTTTATTTCCATTTGAGGAATAGTTTTGGAAAAATTGTTAAAACCATTACGTAACTCATAATTTAAATTATTTAGAATCAGTTTCTAACCTACAGCTGGATTTGTTCGAAGATATGGTTTATTACTATAAAAATTAGCTTAACCACTTTCCACCCTCTTTGGGGCCGATTTAAAAAAATGTTATAACACGCTACTTTATTTTTTATGTACGTCATTTATACTCAGTGTCTTACCTATATCTTACTTAGTTTTCTTTGGAGAATTTTTTCTACTGTAAAACTTACCTACCCTTTTTCACCTCCCTTTGAAGTCGAATCTTGAGAAAATTTAAAATCATGCAAGGTAAAGTATTAAATACGATATAAGTTATCATACCTCCCACATGATTGGCTTTGGAGGTATGATTTCTTTTTATATAAAACAAAGTTAGCTCTTTTTTCCCCTTAGGGGTCGTCCATTAATCACGTGATTTTTTTTAGCAAATATTTTACCCCCCCTCCCCTCTTGTGATTTGTGGTGAGGTTTTAGACTTACCCCCCCCCCCCCCAATAAATCACGTGTATTTTTTTGGTACAAAATATTTTTAAACATTTCAGAATATTATCTTTAAATATAGGTATAATCTAATTTAATTCTGGAAAATTAAGCACAGTGATAAAAATGTCCAGACACACATACAGGATGCAGGTTTATTCTCACTGGCATAAAAATAATAAAGGAAAGGCTTATATGTGATTTACGCATGTATTCGGCGCCAAAATCACAGTCTTACTGGCGACTGGCAAGCCGAGCCGGGTGGTTCGTTTTGCGGCGGGCGGGGATATTGTTGCCTGGCTACGGCGAGTCAAGGTCACGCGTCGCTTTTCGGTTTAGTAGAAATCGCGCGAAAAAATAAATACACGTGATATTTCGTGATTTTTCCCGACTCCCCCCCCCCCTTTTCGAGCCTCACGTGATTAATGGACGATCCCTTAACAGTCGAATTTCGGAGTTGGAAAAAAAAAATACAAGACGTTACTTGAAATTTATATTCTTCATTCTGAGTTTCTGCCCTGTAGTTATTTTAGAAAATTAAGTATGCAATTTTCTTTTTAAGACCAAAACTACCCCTTTTACAACCCTTAGGGGTGGGATTTCGCAAAATTCTAAAGATTGGGTTCGTGTTTTTGGTATTTTTATCATTGATACCCAATTTTTTTTCTTAAGCTTTAATTAGCTTCTGAGATGGGATTAGTGATTTCAAAAGCTTAATTACCCTTTTTTTCAATTACTCATAGGTGGAATTTTTAATTTTTATATATATATATATATATATATATATATATATATATATATATATATATATATATATATAGTGTTTAAGTTAGCCAAAGACCTTACTAACAAAAACGTTTTATCAAAATCCATTCAGTAGATTTCAAATTATGCCTTTAAAAAGTTTACAAATTAAGAACCAAAAAACATACAGGTGAGCAAACAAAAATTTTAAAAACTATGTTTTAAATTCTTAATAATATTTCCAATAGTTTTAATTCTAATAATTCCACCCCAATTAGTTATACTATTAGCAAATATTTTGGTTTTATACATTTTTCTAACCAGTTTCCATATTATCAAACTTCTTCTTAAAATATATATTTTTAGCTTCAGAGCTCAATTTGTATGTCTTTAATAAAGAACTGCAAGCTTGATTTATGGAGTCCCAAGTTTTTATGAGACTCGCAACCTTATAGCCCCTGGATGTCTGTGGACTGAACAGGTAAAAATTCTGATAGTGAAAGCGTTTGTATGGACGAGAGCTGAAGCTGCGTATGTTTTGACACTTTTTAAAAACTTCTAAATGAGCATTCATTGTTTAGTTAATAAGCTACTCTTGACAAGAGAACTTACTTATGGCGTTGGGAACGTGGGTACTTAGTAGTTCTATGTACTGGAAATCAGGAGAAATCAACAGCTAAATGAATGAAACTGGTTTTCTAGAAAAACAATTGATTTGTTATTAGCTTTTTCGAAAAGAACAGTTTACAACGATTGACAGGAAAATTTTTACTTCTTTCAAGTAGTTAATTAAGATATTCATTTTCATGTGTGCATGAAAAGATCGTACAGTAAATCTGTATTTTTATGGAAAATTTTTTAATGTAAATAGTACACTTTTCTGTTACCAACTTGAAATAATAGCCAATTCTCACTCAAACTGCTTGTATATTTTCCCTAACCGTCATTTTATAGTAGTGCTTATTCATAAAAAATTCCGGATATATCATTTGCATCAAATCTTTGTGGATTTTTAATGGAATTCTTATAAGAGGGTAAATATTGACTTAAATATTCCTACAAAAATACTGCCTTACTAAGGCAGTAGTTGCAAAGGCAGTAGTTGCAAAATTTTCAAATTTTAGTTTTTGATGTATCTTTATGTTTTTGGGGTCGAGGATTCAAACAATTCATGTTAAAAAGGCATATCTACATCCATTATTGAGATACAATGGGTATCAATGACAGCATGTACATAATTTTAATTTAATACAAAGCCAGAAAGCAGTATCTACAAAAGCTTAACAAAAAGACAGAATGTGCATCGTAAATACTGTCTTTATGCTCAGCATCCAACATATGTTGTTTGTTTTTTTTTTTGCTTAGCATATGTTGGTACGTGTGTAGCAGTTAGTAGCAGCTTTAACTAGCTCAGCTGTCCTTGCCGTGAATTGGTTTTAGCGGTTCACTGTTAGTTATGATTATTTATTTCTTACTTAATAGTTAATATTATTAGCTTATACTGCAATGGGTACCTCATACTTCCTGTAGTAAATGTGGTAAAAAGTTTTTAAAAATCATTGACCTCATAACGCACAATAATTAATGTAATGTAGCAAAGAATTCTGATGGAATCGACACCGGCAACCAAGTTCTAACCTCACAAAACGCCGATGGTCAAAATGCAAATATTAAATTATTAAAAACACAATTTCTTCAACTAATACCTATACTTTAAAATCTCATCATTCCAATTTATACTTCCAAATACAACAAAAACATTTAGTTGGTGTTTATAAAATAATACACCTGTTCACCATAACGGGTGAAATTTCAAAACAGATATCTTGAATTAACTTTTATAATATAAGTTGGTGCTTTTCACAATTGGGATTACTAATACTAATATTAAGTTCTTATGTAAATGTTTGATTACCTGTCTGTAACCTACTTCGAATGTAAATCATACGACTTGCTTCTTCTGTTGAACAGTAACAAAAGATAACTTTGGTTTATCACAAACTTCCGTTTAACTGATTTCTGACTTTCAAAATTAAACTGCATGTGTAACTTTTTTAAACTTACACCCAAGCACCAAGCGTGTGCACAAAACTAACACGTACACTTATAAATATAAAATAAATATGCCTAAAAATTTCTAAAACATCTTACTTTGTTAGGACGATGTAAGTTGAAGTTGAAGTAAAAGTTATCCTTGGTGAGACTCAAGACCAAATTTCAAATAAAGACTCAACATTACTGTTCATGGATAGTATACTGTAAGAAGACTGTGATAAAAATGAAGTTACACTATTAATATTAGCTTCACTAACGATCGATAGTTGTGTTTACGACGTTGGAAATGAAGTTGTAGAAAGTATCAATTTATCGTGGCTAGAGAATATTATAAATTCAAAACTCTGTTTCCGCCGAAGGTAAAGGAAACCTTCTAGGAACGAACGAAGGGAGTGAATTATTTCAACCGGTAAATGTTAGTTTGGTAAGCTACCATTATCAACATTACATTCAATTAAAATGTTAATTCGTTTCCAAACAAGATATTCAATTAACATGACAAATATTTCAGTTCATTTCACTAGAAATTGCCACTTAGTCGGTGAAAATCGTTCATCATATTTAAACAGTTGATTGTAAATATAGTTGTTGGCTTAGTATGAACTAGCTGTGGGACCCGCCATTGGCGGGTTATATTTACGTTTCATTGCAAAGCGCTACGATTCACTCAGTTCCGTGTATGTGTATATATATGTGTGTGTGTGTATATATATATATATAGGTGTGTGTGTGTGTGAAAATAACTTATACCTGCAGTTTAAACCTATATATATATATATATATATATATATATATATATATATATATATAGAAAATACATATAAGATATTTTAGATTTGACTTTTTATTACAACATTTAAACAAAGGAATAACGCAAACAACATGTTTAATGAATTAAAAATATGCAATTGTATACATATCTATATACATACATAAAATAATACTCGCTCTCCACACGCTCGCCATTTTGTCTCGTGTCGCCTTAAGTTATCTTTGTAAATGGCTATTACATAAGAAACTACAGTTTTTTTAATAGTTTAAAAATAAAAATTACGTATGTGGTATGTGTTAGTCCAATGCATATATTCCACGAATTCATAAAATAGGTTCAATTGTAAAGACATAATTGAGTCATTCATGTTGAGTTACTTAACTTCCACTTTAATAGATTCGTTGATATAAAATTTTCTTTATAGAAATAATAGTAGGGAGTGTAGGAAAACTCACACAAGCGTTCATATAATTCGCAGTACAATAAAAATGTGACTTAGTGAAATTACCATGCGTCAATTATATAGCCTATTGCATGCGCCCAACATTTTTCGTTTTAATTGTTACAAATATTTTCATAGGTATTAAAAATTCACAATCACAAATTTTGAGGACAATATGTATGGGGCTATAAATCTGTATGAGGCTAGGAGAAATTATTTTACATTTTTATTCAGTTTTAAAAATGTGGTTTATTAAAAAATGTATTTAAAAAAAATTTAATAGTACGCTAGTTACCTACAGTTTTTGAGTAGATACATTATCTGTATAGTATTCTATAAAAATTTCAGATGCATGAAAGTGGGCATGCTGCTTTGGTTTATCTATTATAGTTCTGGAAAGACGCTGGAATTACTAGAATACGTATTAAGTATCTTAGTAGCATAAAACGTTACCGTATTTTAGCTTGTAATCATATGCAAATCACTGTGTTTGTTCTTGCCTTTGGATCATCAACAACGTAACTTCAAGTGTTCGCGAGTTCGGCTTTGCGGACATAGTGAAATGAATAACCAGTGTATGTATACATTTTGTGATTTTTATTTTATGTTAGAAACAATAAACCCCATTTTCTCTACTTAAGATGAAATTTCATAATCATATGTAGACTATGTGTTAATTCAGGATATGAGCTAGTTGCGTTTAAATGCTATCCAAATTCGTAAACTATTAAAGAAGTGGTTGAGTAACAAACTGCCAAACAGCCAAGCATCCAAACTTTCACATTAATATTTTTGTACGCTTATTTACCACACTTTTTGCGTGTCATACACAAAATATGCTCTTTTTAAGAAAAACTCATGTGTCGATGTAATTAACACGGGGTTCTTTTAATCACCTTATATTTGTTCGTGAATGAATACTATGTATCCAAATCGGTTACATATATGATTTTTTTTTAATTATACACAATTCAGCGCAGGGAAAATATTTACTGTTAAGAAAAGGTAAAGATAGAATTATGATGGTATACGAAAAATGTGTGCCACTTTCGCTTTTAAGATTATGCAGCCATTAATTGAAATATAATTAAATCAATAAATACCTACGTGAGTAAAATATTTGCCACCTAAGTTTTATAAACATTTCAAGCATTACTTCCTGTATTAATTTGGTTTAAATTCACGAAAATACTACATAAATAATGTTTAAACTAATATATATTTATTCTGTACATCTTCTTTCCAATACCTGTTATAATTTTACAGGATGTATCTTCACAAAGAAGAAGGAAATAGTTTTAATTGAAATAAAATGAACACTTGTCTTTAAATAAGTTTATGCTTTATTTTAACATGTCATGTTTTGGTGCTACAGTGTTCCCATTAAAAGACTTTTTAATTGCATGTTTGTTTTAAAATAACTGCACCTTACTTCTTGATATACACATAAAACACACCATATAGAAGCCCCTAAAGTAACACAAATTAATACTGACGTTACTGACAGGTACGACTTCAGTTATAACTCGCTTACTGTGACTCGACAATTATTCAACAACAGCATACGATCAAACTAACACATTTCCTCGAAAATTTCACAAATTATATATGTTTACTAGTCGTATAGCTAAGTAAAATTATATTAAAGGAAACAATCATCTCGAATTACGCGTTTAGTTCGAAGACTACAACACATATACGTAATACCATATGAATTCATCAATCATTGTATAGAACTGAGGATTTCTTAGGTTTAAAATGTGTGTTTATCATTGTTTAGGAATTCCTTTAGCTCGAGCAGAGATTTTAATAACATAAAAAAATAATCGTTACGTATTTAAAAGGTTTTCTTTTTCAGTACTAGGTGAGTTGCGATACCTCTTAATCCTACCATAGAGCCATAGAGATGGATGAGGGGTGAAGATATGGGAATGGATTGTTCGAGGGCTAGCCCTTAAAGGGGTTGTATCCTAAATTATTTTTATAAAAATGTTTTGTGTTTTCAAACATGATTTTTAATAAATTTATAATATAACCATATTTAATTCCTTTTAAAAGAAGTTCTACTAAACAAGTTGTTACTAAAAGTTTTTTAAGAAAGGCTCAGCAAAACGACAGTTAGCTCCTACACTTTGACACGTTTTTACCTGGATGCCAATGTTACCATCTCAACGACCACGGGCGCCTTGGTTCACCTTTACTTCTCATACGTTCAGACAACATCGAAGCTGATAATAGTAGCAAAATGTTTAAGAGTTTCACTAATCGAACACGTCCTAAGATTTTCACTGTGCCTTATCAAATCACAAATGACAAACAACTTTAAAACTTTAAATGGCAGAAACGCAATAATACTCCAAGATTGCGGATTCTGTCCTCTACGTGAAATTATGCTAACTGTTAAGTTTAGATTTTTCAAATCATAAAATGCATGTGGGTAGATTGATTTTTGGATCTGCGCATGTGTACGATGTCGGCTAACGAATTGTCAATAGAACTGTCAGAATTATAAACTTTGCATTTATTAACTTTTGATATTTCAACGAACAGATATAAGCTTTGTTGCGAAAAATTTTAGAAATAAAATTTTTAATTGGCGCAACCAAATTTCCAGTGAGGCCAAAAATGCAAGTTTTTCCTTTAAACTCAGAAAATACATTTCGTAACCTAAGAAATTCTCACTAAGTATTTCATGATGAGTGTTTTTGGTAGGTATATTCGCAAACTGAATTAGTTCTGCACTGATAGCACGTGACCTCTTACCACTTACTCCACAAGACAGTAAATGCAGCAGCGCATACTTCCATTGCTTGTGCATGAACGAAGCAAAGATTCCACTCCCCCATGTGTGCGCACTAATTAAATGCTTACTGTTGCACGTCTGTACTACTATGCTTCCCGAAATGAGCTCAGAAATGCTGCTTTTCCTCCCCATTTTCTAGATAATTTATAAAACTACCAGGGAGGAAACGAAGCAGGCATGTTGATGAGTTCTCCGACTCGGGAAGCAGAGTGGTCCAGATTTTTTGGTAGACGGTGCTTCGTGAGTGCGCGTGTACTTGAAAGCACGTTAAAAATTAATTTGCCATTATTAACTGCGTGAATTTATTTGTACTCTAAGACCAAGTTTATAAATTACGCAATAAATGCAAAAACACTTGAAGCGCGAAACTAAGAAAAATAAGTTACCGGATTTTTAATAACTTTTATATAAATTGTGCAAGAAAGCAAACACACAGTGTGAGCATTGGCAAAACTTAAAATTCTTGCGTTTTTGACTTGCGTTTACTCCTACTATATTTGAAGTGACGTATTCCGAAAAATAGTCACAGAGGTTATGTTTATAGAATGATACGATGTTCTTTGTATTATATGCATCACGTTTTCTCTTCTTTACCTTTCGCACAGTAATAGCAAGTAACGATTTTAAATCTAGTTTCACATGCTTCATTATAAACATGAATTATCAAAAGAAGACTAGAGAAGATATTGGATTTCTACTTTTTACAATTTCAAATTGTAGGTTTGATGTCGTCTTGCGACTTTCGTTATTTTCTTCCGTTAGTTACTTGTTGTGTCCTTAAGTTGCGTTGTTTATAAACTCCAGCTTACAGTTCTCTGTAATAATACATAAGACACTGTTGTGAAAATTATCATACATTTAAATTAATTGAACAATTTTCGCAAAAATTCCAAAAATGTATTTCCCCGATCAAATAACAGCAAGTTGAAAGGAAAATTAATTACATCCAAAACTTAAAATAGGCACTCGTGCAAGTAAATGTATATGAAAATTTATTTTACTCAATAAAAAATAAATACTTTAAGGGAAAAAAACTATTTGAGTAAGTCTGGACTTCATTGTAAATTGGTTTAAATTATTTTAAGGGGTAGCGTTACTGCTTCTCTTCATTTCTCGCCACATAATTTTAAATTACTTTTTTTTTTTTTGCTTTCCTTCAAGACAATTCAAATATTTCAAGATCGTTCCTAATAAATTGTTCAGTCAAAACAAAAGTAACAGAGACTAATATACAGTAGAATTATTTGCAGTTGTTGGCTTTAACAGTTTTCAAAAATACTCAGATTTTGAATTCACACTAATGGTACACATGTTTACTAAAAATATGAACGCATATTTTTCACAAAAGATGTTAATGGATTTTAACAATAAACTAAATATGGAATTCGACCGCGCGTTCAAGCTGCAAATAACCTGTATCGTGAGTCATTGTGGACGCAGCCGGTAGTATGCCGATGAGGTATCAACGTAGTTAATATTTTATATTGCATTACTGGTTAATTTTAATATTTTCAGTGTCTAACAACTTCTTCGCAGTCTACAGTTTGAACCGATTGTATTATTTGTAAACAAATTAACGTATCAATCTACACGACAACTAATTTTGACAGTAGTACTTATTAGATAGTATGAATGATTTAATTTAATTTATTAGATAGTATGAATAAAATATATATCCATTTAAATGTAAGATATTTTTTGTTAGAAATGTTATGTTACAATTGGGATAATTTTGTAACTATTAACTAAAACATAGTTTAATGTAATTAATCAAAAAAGGATAACTTCTTATTAGCGCACATAAGAACACATGCAATTGTTTGTTATTTTATCATTAAATAAAAAAAAGTAAATTGGTACACACATTCCTTAGCGACGTTTTTTGTAAAAAGAGACAAACATTTGTCTCTTGCGCATACTCGGTCTGTATTATATCATTACTTTATGATTTGATCAAATAATCCTATGCTAACCATGTGCCCGAGGACTTGGTTTGTGTTTGTTGAATGTATGCGCTGCTACGTTTACTGTCTCGAGGCGCGACCCGAGCGCTCCGCGGCGGCGACCGCCGCGACTACCGCGTCTTGGACGACACCATCTTGAGCGGGTCCTTGCGGTAGCGCGCGAACACCTCGGCCTTGAACACCTCGAAGTGGCGGCGGTTCATGCTGTTCTGGCGCTCGCGCCACGACGGCCGGCCCTTCTTGTTCTGCAGCCCCCAGTGGCACGTGAACACCGGCGACAGCACGTGGAACTGCCAGCCCGCCACGAACATCTCGTACACCTGCGCCAGGCCCGCTGCTTCCCAGTCTCTCCGCAAGGACCATCTCTACAATGGCACGGAGATGGAGACGCTATCGCTATCGCGTCTCTGCTGCTTCCACAATGCGCGGAAACGTGAAAATGGCAACCAATGAGATTGCATTTCATAGTTACGAAATATTAATTAATTAAAAATATACATTATGCTTTAAGACCCTAATACCACAGGCAGAATTTACATTTATAACAAAATAATAAACTACAAAGTCAAAATAGAACACTATATACTTGAAACAATTTTTTAACGCATTTAGAACATGAACAATCATGTCTACCGTCGCAGCTAAATACTCGGCTTCTATTGGTCGCACACGGAGCAACGTAACTGGAAGAGCTCTGCTCTGCCAAGCTAATCCGTACGGGTCCCTCTCTGTCCGCGTGCTGTTGTAGAAACTCTGTTGCGTGAGATCCGTTTCCGTTTGCATGATCCGTCTCCGTTTCCGTGTCATTGTATAACTGGACTAAAGGGCCGTTTAACCTAAAACAGTGATTCCCAAACTAAGGGTGTAACCCCTCCTTCCTCCACTCCCAGGGTGCGTGTGTTAATCTTTTTTTTTTTTGGGGGGGGGGGGAGGTTTAGGGGTAAAATGATTTGAGAATCTGTGAATTTTTTAAACATAAAAAAAAATATTTAACTATCTAGTCCTTTGTTTCATATCTTAAAGATAAATGTTTGCACAATGTCATTCAGAACTGAAAGGGGTGACATTTAGTGATTTTATTATGTTGTTTTGCTAGCAGTAGGTATATTTCTTTTTTTTTTACACATTATCTCTGTAAACATGAAAGTTATAAAAAAAATATTTAATGTAACAATTTTACTATGTTCTGTTTGTAAACACAGGTTTTTCTTGTTAAGAAATTATATATATTAGGGTATCATTCCACCTCGTCAGCGATAAGTCGATAAGTGATAAGTGAGGCGTGGTGATTTGTCATATCTCATAGGATTGCAGCAGCTAAAACCTTTTGAAACTATTGGTTTAAAAGGTGCTTGAAATGTGCCATCATAAAATATACCAGCCATTTTTGTTTATCTTACGAATAGTTGGAAGAATCCTTACAGAATCGCGGATGCAGCCTTTCGTGAAAGGACGAATCGCTCACTTCTTGCATACATTCTTGTGACTTTTCAGTGGCTTTGGTGCTGTCTGTAAATAGTTACATTTGTGCTAAATATATCGATCAATTTGATCAGGTAAAATTTTATATTTCTTGAAAATATATTGTGAAAAATTGGTTACTATAAACAAATTATTTATTTTTATGAACGCCTAGATAGTTTAGTATCGAAATAATTCTAATAGCTTTTCAAGGCACTTATTCGCTTATAACAGCCTTGACATTAAATAATTATTTGGTTAAGGCTGTATCGGTAAATAAAACACCCTTGTTATTCGTATGCATTGCCTAGTGTATAGACAGCCAAGTAAACAAACAAACTTAAATGCTTAGTTCAAAACACTGCTTATATACCTGATCTTTCTTAGATATTAAATTTCACGTGGCTACTCTACAATATTATGTAATGTTAGTTTAAAATCTCAATTTTTTTTCTGTCGTCATATTAGATTATGTTTCCTAGTATGTTCCGTAGTTACGAAATGAGATCACAAATAATTTCAATAATTAAAACTGAGACTGATAAAAGTTTACACGATTATGTGTGAATGTTTTGATGCATTTATTAATTATTTATTAATATAGGCCTATTAAAACTATAGGTTTTTACGGAGACGAGATAAAACTATAGGTATATGACTTCTGAATCCAAAGTAAAATATGCGGTGAGTATTATAAATCAAGAGAACACTCTTAAAAGAGAAAAAATCATCGACATGAGCTGAGGTTTTGATCAAGATGGGTGGATATTTGATTTTATTTGAGTATGGTAGATGGGATATGAAGATGGTTTGATGTGTTGCTATAGATTTAAAAATAAATTATAAAAGCAATTTCAATCAGTGAGACTTTATTTGTTTTATGACCAACAGAAATACAATGTCTTAAGCGATAGCGAGTAGGAACCACGCTTGACAGGTTTCTTTAATTGGATCTCAGACACCCTATTATATTTTTAAAAAATTGCGTGTTAGGTTAAAATGGTTATACATTCAAAATTATAGCTGTAACATGCATTTGTGATAGATTTTTTATTAAGATTCCGTTTCAAAGCAACCCCATGTACTTAGCAATGCAGAACTTTGTTTGTTTGTTTTTCGGAATCTAGTACGAAAAATATCTGATACCGCAGAATAACCTATTTGCAGTAACTCACTCAAGGTGCTTACTTTTGAAAGGTACAAATTTTTAATGGCGGCAGTCACAACGATGACCCGTACAGATTTCGTATTTTGTTACATTGAAATGTATATTTGCCTAAGTGTAACGAGTTCAAGGGCGTGATGCTCGTACCTGCGTGTTCCGCGTGTAGCCGTACCCGATGAACCGCTCGTCGTGGGCGGGCACGATGTCCGGCGCCACGTAGAACGGCTCGTACAAGAACTCGAAGTTGGTCACACTGTGGCTGATGTGCACAGTCGTCTCTTCAGTCTCTGCGTTTTGCTCCCACCTGGTTGGTAACACATCAACTGGACGTGTGTTGTACATAACAGGTAATATTTTCTAAACAAAATATAAAACACGTTATTTCAAGTATGTTATAGTCATGTTTGAACACTAAGAAGTCCTTCGAGTTTCCATGTTTTATTTTAACACTATATATATTCACTTTTACTATTTTACACTAATGTGTTATATACGTAATCGATAGATTTTGACGAGAGCTATCGATTGAAACTCCAACGAACGTCGTAGTTTCTCCGAGTCAAAAGTTATAATAAATGGAAATCTCGGGGGAAAAAAAAGCAAAATGACCTCAAAATGGCAGCGCTTCCCCCTCCACCGCGCGCGATGTGTCACAGTCCTCACCTAGCGTAACGAATTATTTGACCATTTAGCTATCCAGTGGTGTAATTAAATTTTGGATGGATATGATAGATATGTTGCTCCAATACCAAACTTTATACCCCGATTTTGTTATCATTCTTTTTTTGAATTGCCTCCCACTATGGAAGAAATTTTAAAGACTTATTCAATTCATGTCAAAAAAATATTAGCTACAATACTCTCAACACCACACATATTTTATTTACGTTCTAATATATCCATGTAGCTACGTAACCATATTTCCACATGTTAGCATTTGAAAAAATCAAATCAAGTAGTAAACACGTACTCAACAGGCATTGTACTAGGGTAATAATAATCCATAATCCATACACAGCACAGCGTTCAGATGAAATCACGGAGGTTAGACAATATAGGAAAAAAATTTTACTAAATGGGTTTTTGTAATGTACGAAAAATATTTTTCTAGGTTTTCCCCAGTAATAAACAAATTTTCCCTGTGAATTCAGTCAAAGCATAACCTTGGGGAGCATGATAAATAGGTCGTAGGAAAACGACGTATTTTTAACTTTTTTGTTTTTTCTTTGAGAAATTACATGTGGTGTATGAAACTTAGCAGATTTCCCATGCTGAAATTTAAAACAACTTATTTAAGTTTTGAAACCTGTTAAAATTTTCAGTATAATATTTTATAACAAACTTAAAATAATAACCCAATTTCATTCATTATGCTTAATCAAATTTTCAGTTATAATTGTTAATCTTAAAAGCAAACCTACCTCTTTTTTTACCCCTTAGCAGTTGATTTTTGCAAAATATAAAAATAGTTTTTGGTAATTTTCGTACGTTTGCTATTGGTATGCAATATAATTTATTACTTTTTTTTAATTCGGAGGAATATAATTATTATTCTTAAAAACATACCTACCTATTTTCATCCCATAGGGTAAGAATTACGGAAAATATATTATTTGCGGTTTATTATTGGTACCCAATATAATTTATTGGCTTGATTAAAATCGGAGATTTTATTAATCATCTTTAAAAAATACTTCACCCTTTTTCACTCCTTAGGTGTTGTTTTTCACAAAATTTATAATTGTCGGTTGGGTGTTTTTGTATGTTAATTATTGATACCGAATAACTTTTCTTTAGCTTGGTTAGTTTCGGAGATATCATAATTATCTTAAAACCACATTTGCCCCTTTTTAATCTCCTTAGGGATTAAATTATGTAATTAAATATATCGCGTAGTTTATTAGTTAGCCTAAGACCTATCTAACAAATCGGTCTAGTAGTTTTTGTGTGATTCTCGAACAAACAAAAACCAGTTTTATAACTTTATAGATAGATATATAGATAACTTAAATTACGTGTTTATGGATGTCACCAAAATTTTCTTGCTGTGTATCCACGGCAGAAAACACAAGTTAATTTTGCAACACATGTCTCCAAAGCGTGTTCATTCAAAGATCGTCGGATTGCATTGGTCTGCAGAGCACGTTGTGGAGGCGTCAGACGGCTGCAACACTTGGCAAGGACGAAGCATTCTCTTTGGTATTTGCCAAGCACGTGTGTTTAGAACAGAACGTTAACTTTCAAGCCCGCGCTGCATTCGAAGTGGCGCTTGCCCCATCTGGCGGCTCCCCGGCCGTGAAGACACTTTCGTATTGCCGAAATACGAAGACAATCAAACTTTCCTTTACAATACGTTCAGCATTTTATCATCCAAATTTAATACACATAATGTGTAAAGGTTTTGCTTATTCTTAAATTAAATTCAGCTCTATAAGGTTATCTTTTGATGAATAAAATAAATTTTAAGTGGTTACTACACTAGTTAATAGAGCATTATTAATTATAGCAGTAAATAAATAACATTACTTAGAAAACATTAAAAATTAGTTTGCCAAGAACACCTGAAATTCAATTAGAAAGGTTTTCAATGTATTCAGAATATTGGCGGTGACACGTCGAAATAAAGAAAATATAACGATAGACATTATTAGTAGAATAATAAAGGATCATTTAGTAAGAAAAATGAGACGGGCTGGTGTTGACAATAAATCCATAAGGCACAAGGCCACTGAGAAGACCTAAGAGGAGATGGTGCAATGAAGTGAGAAAAGACTTAAGGCAGTTCAAGGTCGATATTGAGTGTAAAATACCGCTTGAAATAAGTTATGTTTGACGAAGCCAAATGCCAATATTAACATTCTGTCCAAGAGAACATGACAAAGAGTATCTAATGTAAGCCTGCCGTAAAATGTTTCATGATCCACCTTAACCTTAGTAATATTAGCTGAACTTACATTTTTTTGCAACTTAGAAAGATGATTGATTTTTAAAATTCAGTATAAAATAATATTCACGAAAGTAAGCTGTGTCCTAACTGTAACTTAGTCTGATATCTAAACTTTGGTTAGACAGCATACAAAGAAATATTTAAATTGAATCCATATATAAAAACACTATTCAAGCCGACGCCGAAAAGCCCTCACAACTACTCTTAGACTTTTTTATTTTTATCTAACTTAAAAGAGGCGATATTCGGCCTGATTCCGGGATATAGGCCCACATTTTTTTATGCCCCAAAACCTTTTACTAACTCTCATGTACAATACATGATATTCCTGTCATATTCTATATTATTCAAAAATGTTTTTGTGCTATTTAGTTACCTTGCAAGCATATTATGTAAGGTTTACTCATTTCTGGCTTTCTTCTGATTATGTTTGTAAAGGAAAGTGTTTGTTTTAATGTTCATAACTGTTCGTAGTAAACTGTTCATCACATGTTCGCACATAACTCCAAATAGTGAGGAAAAAATTTAGCGGTGCATTAATACAATAAACTTAAGGAAATGAAGGAAAATAAATATTTCCAAGATTAGTTTAATCGGAACTTCCGGAGTTTCGTGCCAAGCATATTATTTTTCTTCTAGCTTGCAAATAAATTATAGTACGTTGTTTAAATGTAGAATATCTTTTATATTCAAAATGAAATTTCAAATATCTAAATCAGTTTTCCAGCTAGAGCTCTGCTGGTTCCGTCATAAAAATGCCAGTTTCGACTAAAGTTACAGTCAGGTTTTACGTAACCAACCACAAACAGGTAGGGCCTACCTCTCATAAGAATGTAAATAATCTAATCCGATGCGCTTCAACATGTAAGGAAGTTTCCTTAGAAATAATCTTGTACCATTAATTTAAATGATGAGAAAATTATCTGTGAACTAAACATTCAAATACTTCTTATTGCTGAACATAACTATCAAAGAAAGTGTTTTATGGCGGGAATAATTAACCCGTGGCTGAGATCAAGGGCGAAAATCTGTAGGATTAAATGTGTGGTTTGGGGGGGGGGGGGGGGAAGCGCGACCCGAGAGTTGTGCGCGTGGGGAAAGCCGACACAAGTCGTCTCTGGATTGGATACTCGTCTGTTGTATACTGCCCATATGTTTACATATACATGCAATATACAGAAAACTTTATGATATACATAAAATATCCCATAAAACCGATTTGACGTTTACACTTATCAACCCGTTTCACAGTTACTATTTTGCAAGCGCAAGCGGGTAGCTACCCTCTGCACACCCCTCCTCGCGGAACAATGACCAAGAATGAGATAGTAAGCACTGTATTTGTATGATTTCAATATATTAAGTATTAAATATTTCATTCTAAGTATATATATTTTTTTAATATTCTACATAAAATCATTACTTTTTGCCTAGTAATTTAGACAGAAAGTATGTCTGTTGGAGAATTAACAGCAGTCAGACGGCGTGGCATTGCTTACATCAAGGTCCTCGGTGGTCATGATCGACAAGACGTCGCGCTCATGTTACATTCCAACACTGACTTGACTGGAATTTTCGAGCACTCGATTGGTATTCAAACAGTTCGGAGCCCGAATATAAAATTGGAAGTAGGCTACACCGCTGCCTGAGGCATCTGTGGAAAGTCCGTGGGCCATAAAACCGTATGAAACCAAACAAACAAGATCATATCGGATTTATTTGACATTTTTATATTGGCAAATTGTTGGCCAATGTCGGCCCAGTGCACTGAAGGCGAAAGTCGTTTTGTAATCCGTCAGATTTCTACCGATCAATCACAGTCGGTCTATAATAAATCATTATTCAGGAGCATCCAGAGTCTGTCGACGATTTATCATTACTCTATGGATCACCCAAAGACTGTCTATATCTATACTTTCCTTATAGATCAGCCAGATACCGTTAATTATTCTTAAAAAAATTTACATCATTGTTAAATTGATCTGATAGTCGACCTATAAGCATCACTTTCTATGAATCAGCGTAGCTTTATAACCCACTCATTATTCTATGGATCTGCCAGAATCGATCTATATTTTGAATCATTTTTTTTTCTGTGTGTCAGTCTAAGTCGGTCTGTGGTATTTCAGTGGATCATCCATGGTTTGTTTCATAACACCATCATTATACTCTGGAT
Source organism: Bacillus rossius redtenbacheri (assembly GCF_032445375.1). NCBI lineage: Eukaryota > Metazoa > Arthropoda > Insecta > Phasmatodea > Bacillidae > Bacillus > Bacillus rossius. The sequence continues at coordinate 34,163,309 of NC_086335.1, read as the reverse complement.
CAGCCAGAACCTGTTAGTTATTAGCCCAGTAGTATTACGTGATGCCAGCCAGCAGAGTCGGGCAACATTGCATCATTATATCATGACTTGTCCAGAGTCTGTCAAATATTCATCGTTAGTCCGTAAGTCGGTCATTGTTTTGCGGATCAGCCCGTCAGTGTGTAGAGCCAGGATCACGTATATGCATGATTATTCACTGGACGAACCTCGCTCGGGGAGGGAGGGGGGAGGGAAGTTGCAGCGAGCTGGGTGCGGGTGCAGAATGTTGGCAGCCGTGTGGTCCTGTCGCGACCGCCGCGCGGGCGGGTATTTAAGCCTGCGCCTCGGACCGCAGTGTGCACTCCTGTCCCTCGAGCACTCTCATCGCCGCACCAACATGTTCAAGCTGGTGAGTACCGCCTGCTGGACTTGGGAGTGATTGTGTGGATGCGACCGGAGTCGCCGATGTGTGGACCACGTTGGTGGGCGGCGCCAACCCGAAGTTCACAAAAGCCAAAAGGGAAACTTTACAACAAGACGGTCATTGTTTTGATAAAAATCCCTTGTTAAAAATAAGGTCCAAAGCTATAGGGACTGATTAAACAGTCGAGGTAGCTGCTCCGGCAGCGAATTCTAGATACGGGTGATTCGCGTCAGGAAATGTTGAAAACACAGTTTGCGTGTATATTCATCACGCTCGGCATTGTTTAAAATAATTCTACGTTAAAGTTAATGTGCGAGTTTCGAATTAAAAGGAATTTTTGTTCGTTATCCGAGGTTAGATGTTACACATCTCTGGCGAGTACTGAAAGATTCTTATAGCATCTTTTTTTTTTTTAATTTCTTGGGTTTTACGTCTCGCCAACAGCGATATGAATACACTGAGAGGGGAAAAAACGATTTTTGTCAGATATGAATTAACTTGTTAAGCTACAGAGCTGTTTTGCTGTCGCCAAAAATTTTTGGTAGTGTCCTTATTGATAAAATATTGTATAGTGGCCATAAATCTGTTTTTCATTTTACTGTGTAGGTTCGGCAATACACGACTTTATACAACCCTGGGCCAAAGGGAAAGGCATATGCAGTGTTCTGTAGATTGGAACCATTCGTAATTTTGCCTTGATTGATCTGGGGAACCGTTGGGAAAACTATTTCGTATTGTGGATTCCAAACTATTCTGCTGCGGTTGCAGTAACGGTCTTATGTTTCTTTCTTTTAAAGAAAAAAAAATGTCCTTATAGAAACACCTTAATCAACTGAAGTATAAATTAACACTAAAAGGATGCAATATTTTTTTTTCATATCATATGAGTTACGTGATTTTTTTTTTCAGTTTATTTTTTAAAAAACAACTTCCCCATTTTTAACCCCTGGGTCCAAATTTGCCCCAAAACGAACTCGCTCCAGTTTTTCCAGCTGTTTGTTTTATACATCAGTCTTGGAAGTAATTCGTGCAAAATTATGGCAGCTATCGTGATCATATATGCGTTACGCGTGTGTGTATGTATGTTTATATATAGTTGTTTTTTTTTAGTTTGACTATGATTTTGGGTTCTATGGACTATGAGACGAAAAACTAGGTAGAAATTTTGTATGTGTTTCACCATTGTAACGGACAGCAATAGTTAGTCGTTCGAAATTTGCCTCAAATGTTTGCCTGGTGTGGCTGGTTTTTTTTTCAAAGCCGATCAAAGAGTTGTGCTGTAAAATTTCTCCCTCGCGCATAGTTCTCAGTGCCATTACGAAAATCTATATATGTATATTTGTGACGTGTTTGTGTTTCCCTCAGTTCGTCTTCCTCGCCGTGGTGGCAGCGGCCTGCGCCGCCCCCGGCTTCCTGGGCGCCCCGGCGGCCTACGTGGGCGCGCCCGCCGCCGCCTACTCCGCCTACCCGGCCTACTCCGCCTACCGCGCCCCGCTCGCCTACTCCGCCTACCCGGCCTACTCGGCCTACTCGGCCCCTGCCGTGCTCGGAGCCGCCTACTACGGGTGAGGCCCGCGCCGACATCGCCTGCTGCAGCCCCCTGCCGCCGTGTTCACTTGACCGCCTCCGCTTCTCTGTCTCTGCACTCGCTCAATAAAACCATCTGCATATACATAACTGGCTCGTTCATTGTACCCGACTAACTACATTTATATTGTTTTACCTAATTTTATTGAAATTTAAAAAAAATTAAATATAATTATAACATGTACCACTCTGGATTTCATAAAAACAATATGTTTAAAAAATGGATATGGTTACACATTTAAATATCGTTCAGTTTACAGAAAACTCCACTCAGCAAAGCATGAATTTTACCCTAATGTTCAAGATCTATTGGAATGATTATTTTCGATATATATGTACATATATATGAGAAGTAAATTTGTATGCATTGTGCAGTTTTAGAAAAACAGGAAAAAATAATACTTTTTATGAATATCATGTCTCAGTTAATCGGTTCTAATTTTAATTATAAATATCATTACGTTCAGCTCGTAAATAAAAGGCAAAATAATATAATGCATACTTGGCAAAGAGATTAAGAGCAAGAAAAACGTAATGAGTAATGGTTTTAGAGTTACTCATCCGTTGGGATTGCAGTTAAGTAGCACAACGAGGAGGAAAAGCAGGGCGGCCGCAAGGTTTACCTGGAGAAGTTGGTGGCGAACTGGTTGAAGATGAACACTTTGTGGTGGAAGGGGCGCGCGAGGCCCTTCTTCGCCAGCCGGATGAGCTCGGTCTTGTTGTGCGGGAAGCGCACCCGCTCGTCCAGCTCGTACGTGGGTATGACGTAGGCGCACTTGTCGCGGCAGCGGTGCGCGCGCACGAAGGCGTCCAGGCCGGCGGCTAGGCCGGAGCTTGGGATGATGTCCACGTCGGTGAGGAACACGTGCGAGCCCTGCGCAGGGTCGGCGTCAGAGGCCCGGTGCCGGCGCCGTTCTCTGACCGCTCGGCACCGTCAGAGTCCCGGAGCTGAGACCGGTCTGGAGGGACCCTGCCAGCGAGGTACTGGGGCGGATCTCCCCAGCCTCTCGACAGACACACCTCCGAGCCGAGTGCCCACTTCGCTCGATACACTCTCCACAAGACACAGGTGACATGATACGATTACCGTGAATATCCATGTCCTTACTACTAACTAATAACCACCCTCAACCATGCATAGTGGCATACACTGACAGAAAGGTTTGTTTGCCTCAACAAAATATGTGTTTGTATGTGGCGAAATAAATACATTCTGTTAATTCAAACAAATATTTTGTAGCGGGAAAGATTCCGTCGACCCAACAAAATGATGTTTTCAACTTCAAATGTATATTTGGTTAGGTGTAACAAATAATTTTTTTGTTTCTTACCGAGTTTGGTTAAGCTAACAAATATATTTTGCTCCGCCGAGTAAATATCTGTTTCGCCATATATGAACAAATGTTTGTTTGATTCAAACAAACCTTTTTCTCAGTGTAGACTGACTCGTTCTAAAATAAATATTTACTATAATATTGGTTATCGATGACATGAAAATATTTCCAGCAGCTTGTAAAAGAAACTATTTTTGCTTGGAATTATTTTTTTTTACCAATAGATTTTTTAGCTATGAACAAAAATAAATTTTAAAAAAATGTGTTGAACACCGAAATGAATCCGTGCATAAAGAAGATAATTTTTTTTCTATAGCTATCCTGCAATTTATTTTGTGTAACAAATTTTCCCGCCTGATATTTTCTAAATGTTCGTTTTCAGCTGTAAGAGGTCAGGCAAGTGATCGTAATAAAGAAAACTTGTGACATTTTTTCAGAAATGAAACAACTCTTAAAGTAAATATCTACTCAGAAAATTATACATGCAAGAGCGCTATTTTGGGAAAATTCAAAGAAGAAGCCCTCAAATGATAGTAATAAAAAAATTGAAACAACCAACATACAACTCTATCACACACGAGTACACTGTCAGAAATAACAATAAATATACTGAATTTTCTACGACGATTTCAGTTCAAATTGAGGCAGGGTCTCACACGCCATGTAGTTTTTATTTTTCATCTTCACATAATTACTAACAGTTAAACGATATTTCTGTGAATGTAACACTATATAGCCTATATCTTTATTTTTTCTGTGACGAATATTTTGAACAGATATTTACTAAGTATAATAAAATATAATGGGTGTAAGAAGTCGCGTAAGTTTTTTGTAAATGATATCACTTGCGCGCATTTATACATCAATTACATCACACTTAGTAAATACGTATATGTTGAAATTGTGTGTCATAGAACAACAAATGAAAGAGAGGTATAATTTGAAATTGACTGAAATAGCCCTGAACTAATAGTTATGAACGTGATAATGAACAAATTAACACGGTTTGTGATACGCCTTCTCAAAGAAGGGTTCTTAGTATTCCCAGATAGTTGGATCTTCGTTAAAATTTCGTTGTATTCGCGGATTCCAGCGTTCTGTGTTCCGTTGTAAACAGGCATGTGGAAGTAAGAAGATTTAAGTTGTCGTTACAGGTCCGTACACAATTGCAATGTCCCAAATTGTATCCGATGGACACTGACAGCTGATTGGCCCACTCTGACGTTATGGGTGGTGTGGGCGATATTCCGAATCTCCATGGTCCAATTACATTGGTCAACTTCTGTCCCAATCTGTGCCCTTTAATAGCGTAGAAGAACACTCCTGATATTTGCTGTTTCCGTGTTCCGTTTCAAGATGTAAACAGAAAATAACGGATGGTGTGGCAGGAAACCAAGAAGACCGAAAAACAAAACATTTATCAGTGTTGGCCGTTTAAAAACCGGCGTTTTTCAAATGGCTAAACACGAATTCATTTTTTCAGTGTGCTTAGAATTAATTTATTAGCATTCAGTCTTACAGGATAAATGAATATTATTGAACTCCCACAACTTCACAAGTTAAATGAATATTCAAAACTTAGCTGCGTACTCGTTTACAATGCACGAAAATAATAAACAAAGACAATTGAAAAACATTTATTTCGGCGCTGTATATTTACTGCGCTATTGTTAGAAATCAGTAGATCTGGTCATCGGACTTCACAATTGTAGACAGGGCTGTATTCGGTGCGAAAAAATTACGTCATTCAACTATTCGCAGGCTTTCAGATATCCTGAGCATTCAGTACATCTTCTGGGCCTCCACGTACTAATTATAAATACAATCATCCAATATAGGGATTTTCCAATTATTATCGAATCGATATCACAGAAATTTTCACATTCAATGAGATTTTTGTTTACGATTTACTAAGTACGAAGTTCTTTTGACTATGGTTTCACATTTACTGGTAGTAATAATATTATTGGGTACCTACCATGTTATAAATATTCCAGAAGCTGATTCTTGCTAAAAGTTCATATGATTAATTATGAAATATTAAAATATGTTTTTTTTTATTTTTCATAATTGCTCAACATTATGTTTAAAAGAGTGCAAGTGAATTTAAATAAATCTACCTTATATTAAAAAATATTATTCTCATTTTTAATATAAATGTTACATTTTCGAAGGTCTTAAACGTATTATAGGCCTACTATCACGTCTTTGCACTATTCTTAACTTTTAGCATTAATTTTGAAGTCATGTACGTAGCTTAGGTTATTGTTTACAAAATTATGATAGCGCTTAAAAAAATAACATGTTTACCCATTTTAAAAATGTATTAATGATGATACAACTAGAAATTATTATAAAATATTATTTTACACACATTATTAAGCAATGATAAAGAAAAAAATTAAAAATGATGTTTTTTGAACTTACAATGTATTTTTGTGCTAAAAAAATGTATGTAGGTGTAGTTACAAAATTAATAAATTAATGCAAAATCGTTATAGAGAAAAAGGTTTGTTTTAATCAAACAAATATTTCTTTATATATGGCGAAACAAATATTTACTTGGTGGAACAAAATATTTTGTTAGCTTAACCAAACTCGGTAAGTAATAAAAATGGTTTGTTACACCAAACAAAATATATAAGTATTTGAGTTGACAGAATCATTTTGTTGGGTCAACAGAATCTTTCCTACTACAAAATATTTGTTTTAATTAGCAAAATATATATTTATTTCGCCATATATAAACGAATATTTTGTTGGGGCAAAAAAAAACCTTTCTCTCGGTGAGTGCTTGTGTCTGGAAATATGATTTATTTATCAGATGATAAGAGGCAAGGTTAAAAGGAAAGCCTCGATGAGTACCTGGCAGTTGCGGCGCGCCACGTTGCGCATGTGGTTCTGCGGGTAGGCGGCGCGCATCCTCCAGCGCGCGGTCTCGGGGCGGCGCGCGCGCAGCAGCTCCTGCAGCGCCGCCTCCGGGCGGCGGCAGTCGAGGCGCGCCGCCGCCGCCTCCGCGCCGCCCCCCCTTTCTACCGGGGGCGGCCGGTCGCCCGGGTACACCAGGTGGAAGCTGACCCGCTCGCGCACCGCCGCGTAGCAGCGGCGCGCGAACGCCACGTACGCCTCGACGAGCGCGTACTCGTCGGCGGCGGCGAACAAAGCAGCGGACAGCGGGCCCTCCCAGCGGTGCGCCACCTCGACCAGCGAGCCCATGCGCTCGAGCGAGGCCTGCGTGGCCAGGCACACCGCGTGGCGCGCCGACAGCGCCGCGAAGTGCTCGCCCACCACCGCGAAGTCGAAGTCCTTGAAGATGTGGCGCGAGTCCCAGCGGCCCAGCTTCAGGTTAACCTGCGCGCCGTGCACCGCGCTCTGTGCCGTCACCAGCACTTGCCGCCACCGCGGGGTCGCAGTTCCCGAAGACCCAGCTTCAGGTTCACCTGCGCGCCTAAACCACGCTCTTTGCCATCAATCAGGGCTTCACTAGAACTTGCCGCCACTGCGGGGTCGTAGTTCCCGAAAACCCAGCTTCGGGTTCACCTGCGCGCCTAAACCACGCTCTTTGCCATCACTAGCACTTGCCGACACCGCGAGGTCGTAGTTCCCGAAGACCCAGCTTCGGGTTCACCTGCGCGCCTAAACCACGCCCTTTGCCATCACTAGCACTTGCCGCCACCACGAGGTCGTAGTTCCCGAAGACCCAGCTTCAGGTTAACCTGCGTGCCTAAACCACGCTCTTTGCCATCACTAGCACTTGCCGCCACCGCGAGGTCGTAACTCCCGAAGACCCAGCTTCAGGTTAACCTGCGCGCCTAATCCACGCTCTTTGCCATCACTAACACTTGCCGCCACCGCGAGGTCGTAGTTCCGAAGACCCAGCTTCGGGTTCACCTGCGCGCCTAAACCACGCTCTTTGCCATCAATCAGGGCTTCACTAGCACTTGCCGCCACTGCGGGGTCGTAGTTCCCGAAGACCCAGCTTCGGGTTCACCTGCGCGCCTAAACCACGCTCTTTGCCATCAATCAGGGCTTCACTAGCACTTGCCGCCACTGCGGGGTCGTAGTTCCCGAAGACCCAGCTTCGGGTTCACCTGCGCGCCTAAACCACGCTCTTTGCCATCAATCAGGGCTTCACTAGCACTTGCCGCCACTGCGGGGTCGTAGTTCCCGAAGACCCAGCTTCGGGTTCACCTACGCGCCTAAACCACGCTCTTTGCCATCACTAGCACTTGCCGCCACCGCGAGGTCGTAGTTCCCGAAGACCCAGCTTCGGGTTCACCTGCGCGCCTAAACCACGCTCTTTGCCATCAATCAGGGCTTCACTAGCACTTGCCGCCACTGCGGGGTCGTAGTTCCCGAAGACCCAGCTTCGGGTTCACCTGCGCGCCTAAACCACGCTCTTTGCCATCAATCAGGGCTTCACTAGCACTTGCCGCCACTGCGGGGTCGTAGTTCACGAAGACCCAGCTTCGGGTTCACCTGCGCGCCTAAACCACGCTCTTTGCCATCAATCAGGGCTTCACTAGCACTTGCCGCCACTGCGGGGTCGTAGTTCCCGAAGACCCAGCTTCGGGTTCACCTACGCGCCTAAACCACGCTCTTTGCCATCACTAGCACTTGCCGCCACCGCGAGGTCGTAGTTCCCGAAGACAAAGCTTCAGGTTCACCTGCGCGCCTAAACCACGCTCTTTGCCATCAATCAGGGCTTCACTAGCACTTGCCGCCACTGCGGGGTCGTAGTTCCCGAAGACCCAGCTTCGGGTTCACCTGCGCGCCTAAACCACGCTCTTTGCCATCAATCAGGGCTTCACTAGAACTTGCCGCCACTGCGGGGTCGTAGTTCCCGAAGACCCAGCTTCGGGTTCACCTGCGCGCCTAAACCACGCTCTTTGCCATCACTAGCACTTGCCGCCACCGCGAGGTCGTAGTTCCCGAAGACCCAGCTTCGGGTTCACCTGCGCGCCTAAACCACGCCCTTTGCCATCACTAGCACTTGCCGCCACCACGAGGTCGTAGTTCCCGAAGACCCAGCTTCAGGTTAACCTGCGTGCCTAAACCACGCTCTTTGCCATCACTAGCACTTGCCGCCACCGCGAGGTCGTAACTCCCGAAGACCCAGCTTCAGGTTAACCTGCGCGCCTAAACCACGCTCTTTGCCATCACAAACACTTGCCGCCACCGCGAGGTCGTAGTTCCCGAAGACCCAGCTTCGGGTTCACCTGCGCGCCTAAACCACGCTCTTTGCCATCAATCAGGGCTTCACTAGCACTTGCCGCCACTGCGGGGTCGTAGTTCCCGAAGACCCAGCTTCGGGTTCACCTGCGCGCCTAAACCACGCTCTTTGCCATCAATCAGGGCTTCACTAGCACTTGCCGCCACTGCGGGGTCGTAGTTCCCGAAGACCCAGCTTCGGGTTCACCTGCGCGCCTAAACCACGCTCTTTGCCATCAATCAGGGCTTCACTAGCACTTGCCGCCACTGCGGGGTCGTAGTTCCCGAAGACCCAGCTTCGGGTTCACCTACGCGCCTAAACCACGCTCTTTGCCATCACTAGCACTTGCCGCCACCGCGAGGTCGTAGTTCCCGAAGACCCAGCTTCAGGTTCACCTGCGCGCCTAAACCACGCTCTTTGCCATCAATCAGGGCTTCACTAGCACTTGCCGCCACTGCGGGGTCGCAGTTCCCGAAGACCCAGCTTCGGGTTCACCTGCGCGCCTAAACGACGCTCTTTTCCATTAATCAGGGCTTCACTAGCACTTGCCGCCACTGCGGGGTCGTTGTTCCCGAAGACCCAGCTTCGGGTTCACCTGCGCGCCTAAACCACGCTCTTTGCCATCACTAGCACTTGCCGCCACCGCGAGGTCGTAGTTCCCGAAGACCCAGCTTCAGGTTCACCTGCGCGCCTAAACCACGCTCTTTGCCATCACTAGCACTTGCCGCCACCGCGAGGTCGTAGTTCCCGAAGACCCAGCTTCAGGTTCACCTGCGCGCCTAAACCACGCTCTTTGCCAACACTAGCACTTGCCGCCACCGCGGGGTCGCAGTTCCCGAAGACCCAGCTTCGGGTTCACCTGCGCGCCTAAACCACGCTCTTTGCCATCACTAGCACTTGCCGCCACCGCGAGGTCGTAGTTCCCGAAGACCCATCTTCAGGTTCACCTGCGCGCCTAAACCACGCTCTTTGCCATCAATCATGGCTTCACTAGCACTTGCCGCCACTGCGGGGTCGTAGTTCCCGAAGACCCAGCTTCGGGTTCACCTGCGCGCCTAAACCACGCTCTTTGCCATCAATCAGGGCTTCACTAGCACTTGCCGCCACTGCGGGGTCGCAGTTCCCGAAGACCCAGCTTCGTGTTCACCTGCGCGCCTAAACCACGCTCTTTGCCATCAATCAGGGCTTCACTAGCACTTGCCGCCACTGCGGGGTCGTAGTTCCCGAAGACCCAGCTTCGGGTTCACCTGCGCGCCTAAACCACGCTCTTTGCCATCACTAGCACTTGCCGCCACCGCGGGGTCGCAGTTCCCGAAGACCCAGCTTCAGGTTCACCTGCGCGCCTAAACCACGCTCTTTGCCATCACTAGCACTTGCCACCACCGCGAGGTCGTAGTTTCCGAAGACCCAGCTTCGGGTTCACCTGCGCGCCTAAACCACGCTCTTTGCCATCAATCAGGGCTTCACTAGCACTTGCCGCCACTGCTAGGTCGTAGTTCCCGAACACCCAGCTTCGGGTTCACCTGCGCGCCTAAACCACGCTCTTTGCCATCAATCAGGGCTTCACTAGCACTTGCCGCCACTGCGGGGTCGTAGTTCCCGAAGACCCAGCTTCGGGTTCACCTGCGCGCCTAAACCACGCTCTTTGCCATCAATCAGGGCTTCACTAGCACTTGCCGCCACTGCGGGGTCGTAGTTCCCGAAGACCCAGCTTCGGGTTCACCTACGCGCCTAAACCACGCTCTTTGCCATCACTAGCACTTGCCGCCACCGCGAGGTCGTAGTTCCCGAAGACCCAGCTTCAGGTTCACCTGCGCGCCTAAACCACGCTCTTTGCCATCAATCAGGGCTTCACTAGCACTTGCCGCCACTGCGGGGTCGTAGTTCCCGAAGACCCAGCTTCGGGTTCACCTGCGCGCCTAAACCACGCTCTTTGCCATCACTAGCACTTGTTGCCACCGCGAGGTCGTAGTCCCCGAAGACCCAGCTTCAGGTTCACCTGCGCGCCTAAACCACGCTCTTTGCCATCACTAGCACTTGCCGCCACCGCGAGGTCGTAGTTCCCGAAGACCCAGCTTCAGGTTCACCTGCGCGCCTAAACCACGCTCTTTGCCATCACTAGCACTTGCCACCACCGCGGGGTCGCAGTTCCCGAAGACCCAGCTTCGGGTTCACCTGCGCGCCTAAACCACGCTCTTTGCCATCACTAGCACTTGCCGCCACCGCGAGGTCGTAGTTCCCGAAGACCCAGCTTCAGGTTCACCTGCGCGCCTAAACCACGCTCTTTGCCATCAATCAGGGCTTCACTAGCACTTGCCGCCACTGCGGGGTCGTAGTTCCCGAAGACCCAGCTTCGGGTTCACCTGCGCGCCTAAACCACGCTCTTTGCTATCAATCAGGGCTTCACTAGCACTTGCCGCCACTGTGGGGTCGCAGTTCCCGAAGACCCAGCTTCAGGTTCACCTGCGCGCCTAAACCACGCTTTTTGCCATCAATCAGGGCTTCACTAGCACTTGCCGCCACTGCGGGGTCGTAGTTCCCGAAGACCCAGCTTCGGGTTCACCTGCGCGCCTAAACCACGCTCTTTGCCATCAATCAGGGCTTCACTAGCACTTGCCGCCACTGCGGGGTCGTAGTTCCCGAAGACCCAGTTTCGGGTTCACCTGCGCGCCTAAACCACGCTCTTTGCCATCAATCAGGGCTTCACTAGCACTTGCCGCCACTGCGGGGTCGTAGTTCCCGAAGACCCAGCTTCGGGTTCACCTGTGTGCCTAAACCACGCTCTTTGCCATCACTAGCACTTGCCGCCACCGCGAGGTCGAAGTTCCCGAAGACCCAGCTTCAGCTTCACCTGCGCGCCTAAACCACGCTCTTTGCCATCAATCAGGGCTTCACTAGCACTTGCCGCCACTGCGGGGTCGTAGTTCCCGAAGACCCAGCTTCGGGTTCACCTGCGCGCCTAAACCACGCTCTTTGCCATCACTAGCACTTGCCGCCACCGCGGGGTCGCAGTTCCCGAAGACCCAGCTTCAGGTTCACCTGCGCGCCTAAACCACGCTCTTTGCCATCAATCAGGGCTTCACTAGCACTTGCCGCCACTGCGGGGTCGTAGTTCCCGAAGACCCAGCTTCGGGTTCACCTGCGCGCCTAAACCACGCTCTTTGCCATCACTAGCACTTGCCGTCACCGCGGGGTCGCAGTTCCCGAAGACCCAGCTTCAGGTTCACCTGCGCGCCTAAACCACGCTCTTTGCCATCACCAGCACTTGCCGCCACCGCGGCGTCGTAGTTCCCGAAGACCCAGCTTCGGGTACACCTGCGCGCCTAAACCACGCCCTGACGCGAGAATGAAGATGAATGTCTAACAATAACCAGGACAATACTACATTGATACCAGACTGACCAGGGGTATCAGCAAAGCTGAATATCTCCTTTGGCTCTTAGGCATTAGCTCTTGCTGCACTGGGGCACTTGCGGGTGAGGGAAACAGATATGCCATTGCATAGCAATCGTGAAAGTGGTTTGAGAGTCGGCTATGATGAGAGGCTAAGACAACTCATCACTCTCAGTATCCTCACCACATCGTTCCCTCACCCCTCACCCCCCCCCCCTCGCCTTCACATTCAGCTAATCAGATAACCTGAATCTGTGTTTACAGTAATACTGCGTGAAGCGCTCTCTCACTGTCAGTGTGCGCTACAACATGGATGTGGACGGAGTTAAGTCCTTTTTGTGTCCAGCTGATGTCCTGCGCCATTCTCGCGGGACATCCAAAACATTGACTGAACGTAGTATTTGAATTGTAAAAACAGTTTTTAAGGAATGTATTTTACAAAAGTGTGTTTAGAGACAAAAATTGTTATTGATTCTTATTAATCATCATTAGGTGTGGACAAGCACAATTTACACAATGTTTATGTGTCGTAGTTTAGCAATGGTGAGTTAACAGAAAGTGAATTCAGATTTACGTCACAGCCTGCCACTCCTAACAATTTCTAACTTCAATAATGGTGAATGAATGAAAGTGGAAAAGAATAAATATGTAATGATTGAATGCAGAATATAAACAATAAATGAATGTGTAACTGGATGTAAAAATAAATGAATGAATGTAGCTAAGAATAAATTATAGAATTAATGTGAAATGAACGAGCATAGGAGTTTAATGTCCTGAAGTGAAAAACCTAAAGGTAGGATTTTAGGTCAATCTTTTACCCCAAATGTTAAAAGTGACCTGATCTTCACTAATGTTAGGTGATCCGAAATGCTCAGGTGTTTACACGGCGCTCATGTGTGTGAGTCATGCCGGGAGTAGAAGCGGGTAAAGTTGAGAGCGAACTTATGTACGACCTCAGGGTGCTGTCACTAGATAGAAACTATGTTCATGGAGTTAAGAATTGACAGGATACGGTATTCTTTGACGTAGGTGAAGTCACTTTTTAACCTCACCATATCCATATTGTATACGCCCAAAACATTGCGCAAATGGTGCTGGACCATATTTGCTGATGGTTAGTAGGTATTCATTAGAATCCCCGTTGTTAAAAACAGTCACTTTCATTTTTAAAAAAAAAAGTCATTTAAAACTGTTTCCACGCTGCAAATGCTCCACTTCAGCCAACGTTTTGGGCATTTTACCAATATGGCGCAACAATTACCTGAAGAAAACAAACGGCTTCACGCAGTTAGCGTGTAATAACGCAGACATGATCACTCCCTGACTAGGATGCTCTAATTGTAGACTAACGGTTCGTCTTATACCAACATCAGAATATCTTTCCCATTCAGATATAAGTTTTAAACAATCTTTAATAATGTGAGTTGTAAACAAACTGCAATTTTAATTTCTCTATATGATTATTTTAACTCGTACAACATTTTAATATTCAGAAAACCATTTAACATTTTTTTTAAATACAGGTGTGAATCAACAAATGTTACACCTTCAGGTTGGAGTCCTTGAATTTTTAAATCGCACTCGTAAAAAGATTGCGTTGTTTCGCATGTGCCTGTCTGATTTATTAAAAATAATAAATAGGATGCATAACTTTTGAATAATGCGTAGCGCCTAAATGTAAGATTTGAAATATAGTGTGTTCGTGGAGACAACATGACAAGTGTCGTATCAGAATGGATAGTATTGCTTAGTGGGGCCATGCGCTGAGCACTGTAACTGGAAGACGGTATTGCTCCAAAATTGCTACTCTTGAAAGATGATGTTGCTGCTCCTGAGCACAACTTGTCGATTGCCGCACTTAAAGCACACAATGTGGCAAGTTTCACATCAGAATGGAGAGCATTGCTGACTGGGGAAACGTGCTGAGCACTGTAACTGGAAGTGGCATTGGTCCAGAAGACAATAGGTGACATCGGTTGCTATATCTGAAATATGTCGTAGCTCCTAAGCGCAGTATGTTAGAGTGCTCGACTTGAAACACCGTGTTACCTGTCAAGGCAAAATGAGGAGTGCCGCATCAGGATGGAGAACATTGCTGTAACTGGAAGTGGCATTGGTCCAGAAGACAATAGGCCACTCTGAAATATGACGTTGCCCCTAAGCGCAGTGTGTCAGAGTGCTGGACCTGTCAAGGCAGCGTGAGGACGGAGAGCAGCGGTACCTGGAAGGTGGCATTGCTCCTGGCGGGGTCGGCGGGGGCGCTCCGGCAGGGCTGCTGCGTGCCCGGGAAGGACTGCTCGTGGCGAGGGGGCTCCGGGGGAGACGTGTCCTGGCGGCGACAGTCGGAGGAGTGCAGCAGCCGTATCGTCAGCAGGATGTTGGAGAAGGTCAGCACCAGCACGCTCACGATGCTCAGGTTCCACAGTCGGCAACCGATCTGCGGTACACACGTTCATCAGGAACCACTTTACTCAAATACGTTAATAAATTTGTCTTATAAATAATATAACATCCTTTGATATTTCTGTTGATTCTTAAATACATTAAAAATGGTAGCTGCTGCTAAAATAAATTTGGAGGATAAGTGACGATGTGATTTACAGAAAGTTTTTATTTTTTTTTCAGAACCTTTGGTTGATTCATAATAATTCAGTACAGCCGAAAATATTATTAAAACTTTGGTAGCTGAAACTAGTGCTCTCTAGTAGATAAAAAGCGAAACAAGGATGGTAACTGTCACACACTCTTGAAAGGTAGGTTCCGGTATGCCTTATCGTAAATGCGGGCTGAAAATGGAGTTCGTTGAGACGGGTAGGTACTGTGGGCGTGTGACTTTTTTTATATTGGCCGTGTTGGGGGAGGGGGGGGGGGCGGGGGGCTTTAGCGACGTGTGAGTGCAGGTTCTATGATCATTTACTGACGTTTAAGGGTCCGTTTATAATGTGTGGGCTTGTGTGTGGAATAAAACCCAGGGAAGAAAAAAACATATCGCACAAACGACCGCGATCCCACACATAACTTGTTTCCACTTTGTTTATGGTGGTTTTATTACATTTTTATTTGGCTTCTTCTCACATCTTCCGCCACCTGGCTTTTCCTTCGTGAGATATTTTTTACGAGTATTCTAAACAATGCAATATTGTTTATATGTGATGTACTGAAGGTATTTTACTATTTTTGGCATTGTCTACATTTCTCGTGCTTTGGGATTACTGTTTTACCGTCTAACATCCTGGATTTATGGCTCTCCAATGTCTTGATTGCTGCAATTTGAAGTTATAAAGTGAGTTTTATAGAGCTTTAGTTACCTGCCTTAGTGGCTATTCAAACATACCTAACTGCTGTAACCATATTATTTGCATTTTCAACGATTATATACTTGGTGTAGCTAGTATTATACATTTCCTATCCCTTACCTTCCCTTTCCCCTCCTCATTATTTGCCTATCTGATATTCATTACTTATTCATTCTTTGTCTATTATCGTTTCATACGACACACCCCTAGGCATATTTATCTTTCCCTGTGCCTGTACACATGTTCACTGGGTTGCCATTTTATTTGTCAGACTTTACAACGTGTAATTCCTGTTCCCCTTGATGCTCCGAATTCAACGACTACCGACATGACCTACATTTATTAATTAGTTGTTTTTTTTCTTAGTGTACCTACCGCTTCTCATCACCTATCATCTACATTGCACTATTATTCGGTATCCACTTCAAAAGAATTCCTCTTTATGATTATCGACTCGTCCCTTTTAGTACAGTTCTTCCCCCTCGACATACCTAAGGCTTCATTTTACGGTGCACACTATACATGCATTCGTGTTTGAAATGGAACAGTTTCTTATCTGCACTATGCGTGCTCTATGTTTCAGTTTTCACTTTTAATATAGCACCTCTTTCTGAATCCAATAAGGTGATTGGTGGTAATTGCATGATGGCGCGCTCTAGTAGTTGATTTGTAAACTAAAGAATATCACTATCGCCCCTGGCGGGTACTCAGTAAATATATTTCGACTGTGTTGCACTCCACTGCTGGGTTCATAAGAGATTATGGTAGCTAGTTCTAGCGGCAACAGCTGGAACCATTAAGGCACCCTAATATTTTTTTTAATATACTGCGACTTTGTCGTATGCTTACAGCTACCGCTAGAACTACAGATGGTACTCCCTACTATATATATTTATATTGCTACGAACGTAGACAGGACCAAGACGCGCACCAGGTTCGGAGCTGTCTGGCGGCACCACACGGCCACTGACATCACGCGCCATCCATTGACATAAGGCAAGTTACGCGTGCCTAGCTGGATTACAAGAGTCCTCGCTACCCACCCCCCTCCACTCCCCACGCATCACCTCGCCTCGGGCAATTGTCACCTTTAGTGGCCTGGGAATTCCGGGCCTACAGAGGTCACTGCGAGGGGTAGCGTGAATGAGCGTCGCTGTTCTGGGTGTTTCGAGGATCGGCCCGGGATGACGCAACACATCACAGCCGCTCTCGTCCCTTCGAGAAGGACGCCGCGGATATAAAAATGACGACGCAGGCCTCCGCAGGAGTTCGGAGAGTTCGGCGAGTGAAGGTAAGTGTGACATCGGCGAAGAGGGTGAGAGACCCCTTCGAGAGCGGCGCGTCGAGGAGCGATTGGACCGTGAGAGTGCGATTGAGTGGCGCGAGTCTGTGTGTGGACAGGCGCGAGGTAAGGGGGGAATCACTGTCGAGCCTAGCTCCAGTGGGGAGTGCGAACTGCGGAACTTGACAGACATTCAGTGACTTGCGAATAAACAATTTAAGTGCAAGTAATTGGTAATTATACTTATTTAAGTACAATTATTTATTAGTAATATCAACGTTAGTAATTAATGAAACTCTAATAAAACTCGTAACAATATTAAAGACTTCAGTCTGAACGAATGTAAGTAATAAATCGTAGGTGAAGGCATTTTTTTGCGAAAAAAATCTGAACGCCTATTAAACTGCAAAAAGGTATACACGCACCAGCAGAATCTTCCTTGTGATTGGCAGCCGTCTGCAAAAGAAGTCGTTCGTTTCTTTATTTTACTGGGCCACTCAGGACGCGTTTGCTTCCACGCTTAATTACTGTGATTGGTTTTGTAACAATCGACATATATCTGAAAGAAACTACATTAATCACGAAAGACAGACGATGCTACAATGTTTTAACTTTCAGCTGGTTTCAGAATATTTTGGCGAAATATGCATGCCCCTATATCGGTGTCCTTTAGCAGTTGACAAGTCCCAGTAATCAGTATGGATTTACGGGATCTTATAATATCCTGTGAAATATGCCAATGTTATTCGATTTCTTGCATACCCTGTCTAATCCATCACTTGATAATAGTGCATTAAGTTGTATGAGTAGCGTAAATGGTTTTAGACCTCGAAATCGCCGACTGCGAACAAGATTCAAAACGAACTACCTCACGCCCAGGACATTATAAAACTTTAAATATATAGCACAGCTACACTAGCGGCTCCTAGCGAACTTTGGAACCATCAGAGTATACATAATTCATTATGGCCGATACGTGCCGTTGATGAAAGTGGTAGGAAATACCATTTCTTTGAGAAACATTCAAGATCAGCAAATATCATTACTGAATATTTAAAAAATGCTCACTTGGACATGAAATTGCTCATTACTTTCCGAGAATGATATTTATGGGTTTACAGTTTTTGATTCCGTGATAATTTTAACACGTGATGCGTATAACTCGACTTAAGCCAACAAAGCACTTAATGCGACAAGTTACAAGCGGGAAATTTGTTTGCACTTGTACTGTTTTTGTATCTTATCTCTGATCCACACTTCACTGGCCTCGCTATCTGTGCCTGCGAGTCAATCACGCTGTCTAACCATATCTGCCCCTTTCATGACATTAAACATCAAGTGTACTATTCCTGGGATTTGTGACGATCGACAAGACAACCTATTGCTGTATCGACAACCTATTATATTGCTGTAACTTCATTTAACTCCGTACAAACTTTAAAATATCATGTCTGAAGTGGCATATTTTTTTTTGTCTTGTCATTCTTTATTCACGAGTTTGAAATTTCCCCCAAATATTGTTGTAAGACGAAAAATGCTATAAGATAAGTTGATACTAACTTCCTAGTTGTTCAAGGCGTCGCAATTTTCTGAAGTAAACTGTAGATGTTCTATCTTTATATTTCAGAAGGGGCATATTGTATGACCACTCACCTCCAACCTAGAGGTGATTCTAGTTTGATTCCCGGTGGAGTAGATCCCTGAGTTTTGATGTGTAACATCTTAGCTCTCAGTATACGGCATTTGGTAGGAGAAATCTGGTTAATTAGAACGGAAGTCGAATGAACGGAAATGCGTCACCACGGTGCTGCCATCTGTTGAAGTCTCGGAAATCTCGAAAAAAAATGGCGGATCCGCATGATTCATCCGAATATATTGCTTTGTAAACATCGCAAAATTGACAAAACTCTATAATAGTACAGCTATTCTTTAATTCTTTATGTTATATTTTATAGTCAATAAAGAAATAATGATAACTTAGAAAAATACGTTTGAATCCTGGCATTAAATTTTGACAACCCTTAGTTGACTTTGAAATTTACAGCTGGTGCGGCGTTCATCATACTGTAGAGACACAACAAATTGTTAGACTACATATGTTCGAAGCCATGAAAAATAAAAGCATTTCATGATGAAATTTTTACTGTTTAATATTAAATGTTTGAAGGGAATCTTCACAGACTGACTTCAGTCGTTTGAGAAAAAAACAAATATACAATCATATACTTAGTGTTATAATATTTGTTTCAAAATGTTTTAGGTTAATGTTATATTTTAAAGAATTCTAAGTTAAATTTCGTGTCCCGGGTTTCGTATTATAGACCTAAGTGTATTTGCAACACGTTTTCACATGGATTTTTCGCTGAGGCGTGTGTGTATTGCAGGCGGAATCCAAGAACAAGTCATTGTAAGTTGTTTGTACACCCTGTAGGGCATAACGTTGCGCGAATTATTCTCATAATATTCTCCGTCAATGTTTGTTTTACTCTGCTTGTTTGCGTGGGTGTAGACAGCGCGTTTGATTGGTCGATTTTTTGTGAGATTACAGCTGGTCTACACCCAATATTTAAGTTGAGGCCCACCCTGTGGGGTGGTTTAAAGCCTCATCGCTTTTGTAGGAACCGGTTTATTGTATAGTTTAAAATCTAGTTTTGCAAAATAAATGATTCGATAGTCAACTTAGCTGCTCCGGCAGCGAAATCTCAGCATTATTTTTAAGAATTCTACGTTAAATACCTTGACCGAGTTTCTTATCATAAGTGTATTCGCAACATGAGAACACATGAATTTGCTCGTTACCGAGGTTAGATATTTGCTTATCACTGACTAGTACTGAAAGACTAGCTCACGTGTGGACGTGGTGGACGTCACCGTGATAAAGTGGGTTTTCTCCGAGTTCTCCAGTTTCCCCCACCAATGCATTCCGTCGCTGCTCCATTTAAGCGTTTCATGCACTATCTGTTCGTAATGACCTCTCTGTCAGCAAAACGTTGAGCCGTAATTAATCTGTGGTATAATTTCGGCTCAAAAGCTAAATGATTAGTTCTGACGACGGGAGGCAAGTTTTGCCTGCTACCGCAAGGAATCGAAGCCTCGTCTTCTCGATTGTCCGCTTGGCAGCCAGCTGTGACAAAAATTAGTATCGATCTACGTAAACAAATGACGATGTTGTTTACAGTGTAAGTTTCCACTCCATGCGATCATGCGATCGTATAGTTTGGTGAAATTTAAGAATATTGTGGCATTATTCATTTATTTTGTAAAGGGAAAACCTAAATTCTTTCTTTTTTGATTATGAAATGATGCCGTTCTTAGAAGACAATTAATTATTAATATACGTTTGTACTTATGTTAATATATTGGGGAATTAATTGTCTTCACAAATAAAAGCAAATTGTTTTGAATGTTTTTTTTTTCTAACCATAGTTGATCGAGGAGTTATAAAAATATTGCAGTATTTTTCTACTTTGGCCACGTGGAAGGGCCCGAGATACAAAAACAATATGTTTTTTTCAAAAGTGAAATAAAACTCTCATTTATAATCGATTTTGTAACAACGCAGCCATATTCGCAATTCTGCCAGTTACTAAAACATTTGTGTTAAAAATATTGCACATGCTATTTTACGCCCTTGCATTTTAATACTCCACCAAGGTGAAGAAAATATTAAATTCATCTATATTTCCCAACAGCCAGCTCACAAACATGAAATACGTGTTCTAATGCCTTTTTGAAAAATAAAAACACTTCACCTCTCTTCACATAATTTCCTGGCTCTATGACATAACAAAGCCTCCATCTACAAAAAAAGCAATATATGAATATGTAGAAATGTTATATTAATATAAAATCCCTCGGTTCGAATTTTTTTAGGTTGATAGCAATGTTTTTAAGGACGAGTGTATATGTAATGTTTAATTTGTGCTTTGCGTGCTACTTTATTCAAAATAAATAAGTACATACTTAACTCCATGTCACGGGAGTTAGTTTATGTTAGTAAATATCATCATTCACACGAATACCACGTCGAATAAAAAAAAAAACATGTTCGGTCTGTGTATCGCTAGATAAGATTATTTAGTATTCGTACTTTTGATAGAGATTGTTTTCTCTTCGCGGGAATTAATGAAGCCGTAAACATGGCGTGCCAGGAAGTCCGATTATTGTGATCTCAGTGTCGAGCAACCAAGTCAGCGGTGGAGCCGGTGTGGGGGGGGGGGGGGGTAGGAGTTGTGTGGAGCCACCCTTTCAACCTTGCTTTAACTGTGAATAGGCATGGAGTGGTGAAATTCCAACCAGTACGCTCATTGAGTAGCGAAATTAAATTCCTGTTTGTTGATGTGTTTTAGGTGTTGGTTTTTTCCAAGGCGCGGCAGCTGACGGAATGTCCGCTCGTGTTTGACGTCGTGACGCCGAGGGAGAAGGGGTTGCGGAGGGGTGAGGGGGTTGGCGGGTCACGCGCCTGGAGGCCTGACCACGTACCTGGATCATGGAGATGCCGCGGGACACTCCGGGTGCGAGGGTTCAGTCTGCAGAGGCCGCCATTGCCCCCTGGGCGCGCGGCCGTCCAGCTGGCCTCGCCGGTCGATACTGGCGCGCGGCTTCAACCTGCCGCCCGCCCATTGTGGGGCGAGAGGGGCGGGGGGGGGGGGGGATGAGCGTCGCACGCGACGAGAGGAAGCTCCTCTGAGGTCGCGTGCTTTTGTCAGGACCAGCACAGAACGAACCAATAAGCGTTCGACCAAAATGTCGTAACAGTGCGACATGCCCACTTAAGGACTGGCGAAGCGCGAGACACGTTGCTGCACTACCCCTCCCGCTCGGATACCACTAACATAGGGGCCCGCCCTGTCAGGGGTGTATATGTTTAAGTGAGGCGAGATGATAAGCGCGACTATCGCTGTGTGCTTCTACTGATGCGTAGCCCATGAGCGCGCAAGCTGTCGTGAATCGAGCGATAATCATAACATAATTTGGCGGGGAAAATAAAAATGAATGTGTAATGCAGGTCCCTTGAGTGCTTTCGAGAATCTGTACCGGATGTTTTCACGCCTAAAACGTATCCTGTAAACACGCGTTTTAGCAATTTTTTACATAAACTTCTATAAATACAGTTTGAAAACGAAATTTACGTAAACAGAACTACTCATCCGCCCTCAAGAGTATTCTTAAACGCTTTCCTTAAACGGTATCTTGAGCAATTTTCAAATCGCGTGGTTTTTTGCTGAAGCTCTACACACGGCATGTGTGCCCTGCACTTTGCTCCAACTCACGCATTTTAAACACATATTGTGAAGGGAAAAAAATACGTAGAGACACTCCAAGCTACCCGGGTCGCTGACATCACTTTCCTAGCGTTTTTTTTTCACCAGTTCCCTATATTTTCCCTATAATAATATTTGGTTCGACGTCTCCTCACATCGCATACGTTAAGGTTCCTACCTACCTGGGCACACATGAGCTTTTATGAATCTTCAAAAGAAACCACGGGTTTTTAAAACTGCTCAAGCCATTCGAGTGGAGTCTGTTTACGAATAGTATTTAAGGGAACGCGGATGAGTATTGGTTTCCGCATTTCGTTTTTTAACTACATATATTTTTAGAACAGTTAAAATAGCTTTAACGCGTGTTTACGGAATAATTTGTATGCATGAAACTCCTGGAGGAGATTCTCAACAGCACTCAAAGGACTTTGCACTACACCTATACGTCACAAAATGTTATTGTTTCCACACAAATCTTTAAGTTGACCTATGCCCGACGAGAAGACCGCGCGCCAGTACACAGCCTGGCGCTCGGAGACGGTGACGTGATGAAGGAACCAGCGATCTTCGCACTTGTCATTCCACCTCGCTAGCAATGTTGATGTGGGTTTACACCAAGCACAGTGTTTGCGAACGTTCTCAAACAGGATGCGCGTTCGGCGTGAACGCTTACCGGCGCCAGACACAGTTCGCGAGCTCTCGGTACATCAGAGGGTTCGGAGTTTGTTGCGCGCGATGATGTGCCCCCCCCCCCTCCCCCCCCCCCCATTTCAGCAGCCTGTGAGAACGGTAGTCCACCGGACACGCTCTGCTAATGCGACCAACCAATAAGCCAATTTTCATTCGGTTTGCGTTTCTGTTTGTTTTTATTACCGTGTTTTTATTTCGATGGAGTGGGACAACGAAAAATGCATTCAGCTGATTTTGGACTGTGCGAAGGGAAGCCAGAATTATGGAAACCCAACCATAAATTCCATCATAATAAACTGAACAGGCATGATGCTTGAGAAGACATAGCCACTAACATGGAAATACGCGTGAAATCTGCGAAGGGGATAATCAATTCCTTGCTTTCCTCGTTCAGAAGGGAAAAGAACAAGGAAATAACATCTAAAGGAACCGGAAATCTATAGGTACTTTCTTATTAATATCACCTACTCTTGGTTTAAAAAATGGTATTAATAAAAGTATGTCTGTCTTTATATTGACCATCATCTCTTGATGTAACTTTGGCACGATAGTATCTTCAGTGTGTTGTGTAAACAAAGACAAAATGGTTCAAATGGACAGATACATGGAATAATAGTAAGTGTAATAATGAATTGTTTATTGTTTGCAGGTGAGGACGAGATACATCTTACAGTAGAAAATGGTCTACTTATGAGGCTTTGAGATTTTTTCAGGACAAAAACTAGCCCAAAAACACTCTCAGTTCATCTCATTCACAAAACGCCTCACGGGGGACAAATTCACAGGTGAGTTTATTCATACTTTGTTGGGGTAGCGTATACTTTTAATGCCTATAGTTATTTACTTATGTATATTAAGTGTCCCACATCAAAGGTGATTGACACTTTAACTTTGTTAGCGTTCTGATAGTGTACATTGTGGTTCAGTGTGTGTATGTGTGTATGTGTGTATGTGTTCAACTAACTCCAGTTTGCGAAATGTATTTCGGTGGATTATGAGCAAACAAAAAAAATTAATACTATAATGGTAAACTTTATATTTAATGCCTCTAGTAAATTAATGTATACTAATAATGAAGTTATGAGTAATCGTTTTGTCATTGTACGGCTCCGTTTGTCCTAAAGTATTTAGCAAACGCATCTCGTATTTCTTTCGCATTCGTTGGTGGTTTCCTTGTAATTTTCTCAAATTAAGTAGAGATGTAATATCGTGTTGATTTCTCCAAGTACCAGGTACAACCTCCACATTCTCTTCTGTATCCAAAGCACCCGTCGAACCATATAAATTAGACGAAGTTGAATTTAGACGTACAAAATTGTGGAGGTATACACACGCCGTTACAATACATTTAGCTTGTTGGGTTTGAGGTTAGGCAACAAATCAGTCCAGTACCCACGCACATTTCTTAAAGTGTACGGGAGCACCTTCATGCTATAGTCATATACAATGAAGTATGTTAACGGGAACGTCTTCAAAGAATATCGGGTAGTCTAGTTGAGAAATGCTAGAAAATTTCTCCATTCAGTCGTTGTGGTAGAAAGTGTGATCCAAGCAAACACAACCCACATCGCAGCACACATTTATGTTAAATAAAACTTTTTGAATATAATAGTGGACGACATGTGAATTTTCATCAGTCCAGACGTGCTTCATGCCTGAATATGGCTCCATCGCTGTGAAATATGTGGGGAACGAACCAAGAAAAATAGAGCTACTGTTGCAGATGTCAAGCGAATTCAACGAAACTGCTATGATGTAATACCTTTCTTTATACTGCAGTGCCCTCTTTCTGCAACACAACGATAGTGTATAGTGTGAAGTGATTGATGCCAACTTGTCAGAAAAAAGATTTATTTTTTGATACTTATGTGAATTATTTCTTTAAAAAATTATTTGGCAGTGAGTGTTCCGAAAATGAGAACTTATTTCTAGTTTCTGTATACTTTTAGGTATTCTTAGTGGAAAATCAATTACATCTTGGTGTTGAAAATTGCATACGAAGGAGTGCAAACACTTATTTTAATAATAAATGTAGATGATATTGGCAACAATGTTTTCATGGGTGCAAGATCTCATCATTAGAAACTGACCATTTAACACTCGTTTATGCCCGTCTAGATTTTAAATTACGATTATCGCCTTCCTAGAATTTGGCAATATATTTAAGGAAACAATATAAAATCATCTTTCTTATAGCTTAACCAAATTAATTTCAGAGCTTGGCTTCATCATTTTTAAACTTACTCACCCACAAGTGTGTTCATTTCTGCCCACTTTATAGCTCTATAGGGGTTCCGAAGTAACATGAAAACTGAAATTATTAATTAAATGTTATGGTTGTTCAAAAGCGCAACGATAAAATAATGAAAAAATCATTTTTAATTAAACTTAACAAATATAAATAAATATATTTTAAACATATTACAAAAAAGACTTACATGGTTAATAGTGTTTCAAAACATCAGCTCATTAAAAAATGCAAGGCTATTTAACAACAAAAATTTTTGTTATTATCACGCCCAAGTAAATCTGACGTAAATTTTGTTTTACACAGCTGAGGGATTTTGACAAATACACGTCAGAGCGATTTTTTTTTCTGACCTGACAGTTGCAATTCTCTTTTCCGACCAACAACCTTCTGCTCTTCAAGTGATTTTCCCAGCAATGCCTGTAACAAAACAATAATTTAAAAAAAAAATTTTATTAATTTTAAGAATCAACATTCTGAAATATCGACTGATAAAGAAACATGGAGCTAATATGAGGTCATAGAGAATAGTGATATTATTGCCAACTAACCACGAAAAAAGAACTCTGTGATTCCGTTATTCTATTAAATGTTATTTTATAAAATAGCGTATTACAGTTGTACCAATAGTATAAGTCTTTCTTGTTGATAATGTACATACTGATGACTTCTAACCCAGAGGAGGTGGTGTAGGGGGGAGTGGAATTATGTGATAATGATACGCGGTATTTACATATTAAAAACCGAGAGTTTCTTTTCGTTTCATAGAGTAATAATAGTTTTAAAATATGATGGTATTTGAATGCATTTATTATTTTAGATGTGTATTATTTTGACCATTATAGTTGGTATAACAAACCCAAAAATTAATATATATTTATATATATATCATACGATTAATGCATCGAATTTCATATATGAAATACAGCGTTTAAATTCATTTGTTACCTTATTTTACTTATAGAAGAAAAATTAAATGGTGAAACAATAAGCCTCAGAACATAACTATTCCGTAACACATACCCAACCACATGCTAACACTTAGAAACTGTGGAATGTGTTTGAAAAATGGAGAAAGTTTTAATTACACATTGCGTTTCTATTCATTTAAGATACAAAATTGCATGTAATGGCATCGACTTGTCTTCATCGTGTTTATTTTCCGTACAGGTTTTGTATATGATTATTTATAGATTATTCCCATTTTCATGTGTTAAAATTAGTTGTAAATATTTTCTTATGTGTATTTCGACAGCTTACGCAAAAGGTCTCTGCTACGGCTATACGATTATATGTACACTTTGGAACATATTCTTTATCATAATAAGTTTTTTTTTTTTTAATTGAACGACTGACATATTAGCTGACAAAGTGTTAACTATGCAATTTTTACAAACTTTAAACACTTATATAAAGACGTGGTGTCAAGCAATATTTTAATCAAGGTTATTTATGTTTCAATCAATTTATGAATGCGAAATATTGACACAATATTGGCACCCGTGTAAAAATGATTGACTAACATTGATTTTGGTAGAAAAAATAAATTATCCCCTCAAACCATGATGGGTGGATACTAACTTTGAGTTATATTAAGTAAAAAAAATGTTTTATGGCTTCCCGAATCACCTCTGATTTGCGAATTCGGGGCTATGCAGGGTGTCTGTCAGAGTGGCTGATATTGGCGTGGAGTGTCACGTCTCAAAGGTTGGCGACCCATGTGAAGAGACGTGCGAACCTACGGCGACGACAAGGGCTGGACATCTGGGCCTGGCTGATATCCTGTGGCTCTTGGTGGGCTCTGTGGGGCGAAGTCGATCTGCTCTGTCATTTTCCTGCGACTCTCGCCTTTGAAAATGGGAGTTCCTTCACATCGGCTGTGTGAAATTTAAAGTCGTCGTGATTTTCATGAAGGGGCTCACTCCAGCAGGAAAACGCGGGATTATGTTACAGAACTTGTTGGAACAGTGGGGGTCCGGAAGGGGGATGGAGGGGTGGCTTTTTCACGGCTGTAATTGGACAGACAGAAGGGCTTATCTTCCGCGGGGCGAGGCGCCGGAGTTGGTAGCGGACCCTCGCGGCGGCTGGCGGAGTGAAGATAGCCGCGCGCGGCCGCAGCTACTGCCGGGGTCGCACGGCGCGGTGGGTGGTGGGTGGTACCCCCTTGCTCGCCGCGACTGTCCCGGGTATAGCACTCCGCGTCGGTCCTTGCCATTGTACCGAGGCCTCTGGCTTACCGGTTCATCCCGACATCTCTCGTGCGACACCCCCACCAGCCACTTACCAAATGTTATTTTACAGCTGTGGAAGTTCACTTGCATGGTTTCTTACCGCTGCGCTGTTTGGCAGGGCCGGTGCAAGGAGTTTTTTCGGCACATGCGAGATCTGGATTTGGCGCCTATATATATTAGTGACTTCATATATTGGTGCAAACGCACACACACATATATATATATATATATATATATATATATATATATGTATGTACTTATACACACTAGCCTACTGTAGTAATAAAAGCAAAGGAAATAAAGACTAAAAATTTATGATACAACTATCTTATTTTATTTACAGTTTCTTGAACAGTCAATAACAAAACAATTAATAAGGTCATCATCATCAACATACTCATAACTTCCTAACTTCACTCGTTCATCAGCAGTGTTCTACTTCAGAAAACCTTTCTTTCTTGATTTAGCTTTTGCAAAATCCTTTAAAATCGTATCTGTATCTATTGTGTTCAATATTTCATTTTCAATGGCCAATGTGGCAAGACCACTAAGACGTTCTTGTGAAATGCTAGATCGAAGGTAGTTTTTTATTCTTTTTAGTTTTGAGAAGCTCCTTTCTCCACTGGCCACTGATATTGGTAATGTTAGTAGAATCCTCAACGCGATGAAAACATTTGGAAATATGTCTATTAATCTGTTTGTTGTGAGATAGCTCAGTGTTGTGTGAGGGGAGCTCTCTTCTTGTGACAACATTGGAATTAATATTGATATTTCCTTAAAAAGATCTTCTGCGTTAATGTCTCTTTCATCACCTGCTGTCAGAACTTCGCTCAAACGTTGACAATTTCCTTTGATAGTTTTTTCTTCACCATTTTCTAATTTTTTCAAGTCATAAAGAAATTGGAAATGTTGGCTATGGTTGTGCATAAGATCAAATCTCTCGGACAATGAACTGATGGCTGTATCGAGAATCACAAAAAATAAATTTATTTTGAAAGAATCTTTTCCTGTCTCTGTCTTAATTGGTTCGTCGACACCTTGATACAAAAATTGACGTTTAACCTTTCTTGCCCTTACTACCGTTTCATTAGGAAACTCAGAGCTGATTCCGAGTTTATCAGCCAACTCCTTTGCGTCTGTAACAACATTATTAAATCCATTTTCTGTTCTCATTTTGATAAAAAACGACTTTACGCTTTCAATTAGGGTCATGGCACTCTGCAGGTTGACTTCTTTTGCCTGAAGGGTTTTGCTTACCAAATTTATTTTGAACAAAACCTCATACCATGTGATCAAGCAACAAAGGAACCGAAAATCTGTTATTTTTTTGGCAATACCAGTCGCTGTATTTTTTCCAAAAACATCAATCTTGGCATCAGTAGAGGCTGCGTAAACAGCGTCGTATATTTCATCAATATGGTAGCGCAGAGGTTCAAGAGCGTCAATCCTACTTTCCCATCGGGTTTCACTTAAAGGTTTTACTGTTAAATTTGTTACGTGATGTTTCAATATGTCCCATCTATGGATGGATGCCGAAAAATAGTTATAAATCTCTTTAACGTTACTGAAAAAGTTCACGGCTACAGTACAGGAAAGAGCAGTGTCGTTTACTACTAGGTTTAGTGAGTGACTTCCACAAGGGACAAAGAAGGCTCTTGGGTTGAGGTCTAGGATCCTTTTTTGAACCCCAACATGTTTTCCCGTCATGTTAGACCCGTTATCATACCCCTGGCCTCGCATGTTGTTTAAAGCTATTCCTCTTTTTGACAACTCATCCAACAAAAGAGCTGTTAGTTCTTCTCCAGATGTATCAAACGCTTGCAGAAACCCAAGGAAGTATTCTTTGATTATTGCGTTTTCTCCTGGTATATCGTGAACAAATCTGACTACTAGAGTCATCTGTTCTTGGTGGCTAACGTCAGGTGTACAGTCAAGAATGATGGAATAGTAGGTAGCTTTATGCAATTCACTTAAGATGAATTCATTAACTTTACGAGCAAGTACATCTATGAACTCATTTTGTATATCTTTGCTTAAATAGTGTACATGAGTTTCTTTCGAAGTTATCCTGCGAAGATGTTCAGAGAGAACAGCATCAAATCTGGAAATGTGCTCCACTAGTTTCAAAAAGTTTCCGTTATTTTCTTGGAAAATCTTATCATTAGTGCCACGAAAAGCTAATCCTTGAGCTCCAAGGAACTGCACTATAGTAAGAAGTCGCTTCAAAACTTCATGCCAATGCTCTGTTTCTGATTTTATGATGCGTTGGTTTTCGTCGTCAATGGTTTTCCCTGACTTCAATCTCTGGGAAAGTTCTCGATAAGAAATGGCAGCTGTTATATGATGAGGTGACTTTTCGTGTTGGCGTAAGAATGTTGACATGTTTTGCCAATCAGAGTAACCCTCTGTTCCAGAAACAGATATAACTTCATTACTGAAGAGTTTACAAAAGAAACAAAATACTGAATTTTTCGATTTTGAGTACACGAGCCATTCTCTGTCGATTTCTTCTCCATTTGACAATTTTTGTTTATAATTGGCAACTGTGAAGCGTCTGCCAGATTTATGGTCAACAGGAAATTTAAAATGTTTAACCTGCACAGGGCCTTTCTCGACGAGAACTTGACGGATGTCATCGGTGATTTTAGCCGGCCATTCTCCACAGTCGTCAAGATCGTTCCTGTTTTCCTTGAGATGAAAATCCTGAAAACACATCAACACAGTGGTTAATTTCAGTGGGAACGCAACATAACGGCGTTCCCTTACCTCCCAAGAGTGCCGGAACGCAAGGGAACGCACGTAATTCGTAACTTGTAAAACTACAAATAAAAAAAAGTATATGGTTAGGATCAATTTTAGGCTTTGCTCGCGATCAGGGAGGGAAGTCAGTCATCTCGCCCGCGCTACACAATAACAAAACAAAACCCCCCGCCACTCTATTAAAACAGCTGTTTGTAAATGTTTGTTAGAAGTCTAGTCGGAAACCGAGAGGGTCAAAATCAGCACTTTAAGTATGTGTAATAATATAAAAATTGTTGTGATTTTTTACATTGTTGTTTGATTTGGATTAACATTAATAATAAAGTTAAAAACGAATTTTGATCGGCTACTTACCAAATATAGAAACAATTGAACAAAAAGCACCTAAAATATATTCAAATTTACCTGCAGTGGATGTTGTTCGATGTTCTCAGATTCAATTTGAACAGTTGGTCTAGATGATTTGGGTAATGGAATAACCAAAGTTTCCTCGGAATCAGAATCCTGAAACACGTGTAACACATGTTGGATACTAAATCATCCCATAGAAAATGCACAACAAAAGTTGAGAAAATTTGTAAGTAAGATGGAGAAAACTTAATTTTTCGTTTAGTTTAAAAGTACAGATAAATATAATAATTGCTCTCTTACCTGCATTGTTTGTTGTTCTGCGGTGTCGTTCTTATGAGACTCAGACTCTACGGAAGAGCCAACTTCAGATCTAACAAAAAATTTCCTCATTGCTTTCGCCTGTTTTTAGTTTTCTCTTTCCATGTCCTTTTTTCTTTTTCTATAAAAAGTACCCGTAGGTTTCTTCTTGTCCGCCATGATACCACCACAATAATAATATCAAACTGGACAGTGGCGTGTGCATGCACTTGTCGAGTTGACAGATAGCACTAGCACTGAGACTGAGCGGTGCAGTGAGCAGGCACTTACGGCGGGTCGGGGGCAGCGGGAGGAGGGTGGGGAGGGCTTCACGTTGTGACAGGAAAGCAGGGAAGCACCGCGCGGCGCGCACCACCACCACATGAGTCATCGCCATCGCATCACCACCGATGCTCGCATATTGCTGTATTAGCAAACAGAAACACTCTATCTTTTATTAAATTATAATCATGTTCATGGCGTTTATTTATTTATAAAACTATTTTGCTCAAATAAATTAAAATTTTTTTGTATTTTTTTTCCGATAGCTCCGTTGGCGCCACTGCCCGCGTGGCGCCACATGCGGCCGCATGTGCCGCATGGGCCTGGCGCCGGCCCTGCTGTTTGGATAGTGTTCGGAAGACGAAACATTTCAGACGAAGCATACATTTCAAGAGCGATATCGTGATAAATTTACAGGGAAAACCCTAATGACAAGCAAATGGAATAACCAATTTGGTTATTTCATTTTCTTTGTCACTGCTTGAATTTATACCGGTAACTCTATTGTTATATATATATGTATATATTCCAAATATTTTCTAAGTGTTATCTAATAGCTGTGAAGTATCATGCAAGTGTTAATAATTGTGGTCACTTGCGTGATTTGTTTTACCGCTATTATTAATTTTGTTAATACACCAGGTGTCAAAAGTTGTGAAATAAACATCAAATGCAATGCAGCTATCGTAATAAATATTCAAGAATAGCCCTTAAATGAAAGTTAAGACCGAAAAGTTAAATAAGTAACATGGTGAGCGAGAAAGTCTTCAATCAACTTATCAAGTCGAGACTTATCAAGAGGAGATAGGTAGTTCGTTTTTTTCAAATGGGATTCCGAGGAGGCTTCTTATTTTTTAGTGATACGCTTTAATTCGTGTTTACGAAATCTTATAGACCTATTATTCTTCGTTTCAACTTACCTCTTTCTTCTTCTTAGCTTCTTTGAACGCTATCCTATTCCGCGCATTTGCCATCTCTCCATATGAATTTCGCCTGTTGGCACGCTCCCTCTGAAATACCACAAACATAAAAACTTAACTGTTTAATTTGGGCAATGTTTAGTGAAAAGTCAGTCTTAGAGGCTTATATCTATCGCTTAGGTGAAGACTTGCTTATTGGCTTCTTGTGTGCTTAACCAATTTATAGGTGCGCACCAATAAGGTACTAGTTATATACCTAGCAAGTCCCATCCCGAAAATAACTTCCACAGTGTGACCCTCCTCTTTTTAAAATATTAACTGAATGACTTTTACTGAACACATCCTGGCGTGAAAACAACTGTAACTACTGGTGCGCCACTAAATACATGCCGAGTTTATCGATACCACTAGCAAGGAACGAGCTGCAAGTAAACCTTCTCGCTCTTAGTGAAATCAGTCCTCCGGCCGATAGGCAATCTTTAATACGTGAGTACTGGGATCACTGTGTAGAAAACAATATATGTCCAACACATTATTTTTTTCTGCCAAGGAAATTAATGTTATTTTTTATTCATTGTGAACAACCTTTCATGGAACCACTGCATTTTATTTCATGAAATGGTTTCAAAATTATATTATCCGTCAAATCAACGGGACACTGTTTCCATAAATTCATCCTTGTAGGTTCGTACACGTTTGTTTCTGTAATTTTCATTTATGCTCGTTATTACAAAAGGCCAGTTATATTTTTTTAGATGTATTTCCTTACAGAACTAATAAGCTCTTACGTTATGTAGGCTTAAAATAGGAAGGTAATTTGTTCGAGTCCCACCTTGAAAGTATAATTCAACAGTACTTTAGGTAAATTAAACTTCAAAAGAGTGAATAACTAATATTCAGTAAGCACAGGAACTGAAATTTCCATACTCTCTGTCTTGTCTAATGAAGTAAACTTTCGTATATAAAATACGGATTTTTTTTTCTTTAGTAAGCTCGCGTGCACATGTTCAAGGTTTAGTATAGCCTACAGGAAAAGTATAATTAAACCGACGGCAGCTCCAGAATCATAGTAGACTGCGGATAACCCGTGTGCCGACACAGGCACTCATAGATTCCAGTCATCCGTAGGCCTGAATCAAGCCTACGACTCTCGCCACATAAGCATAATGCTTTAGCCATCACGACCAGGCCATCCAGAGCGCTACG
Source organism: Bacillus rossius redtenbacheri (assembly GCF_032445375.1). Lineage (NCBI taxonomy): Eukaryota > Metazoa > Arthropoda > Insecta > Phasmatodea > Bacillidae > Bacillus > Bacillus rossius. The sequence goes on along the minus strand of NC_086335.1, from coordinate 34,130,550 downwards.
TCAAAGAAGACCGCTCACCCTATTAGTTGTTAAAGTTGAGGTACAGTATGTCGGGTCGTTACCACAACGCCGAAATACCACAACGCCGAACGTACAATAACACCGAATACCATAACGCCGAATGCCAAATTGACCGAAACGCCGACAGCTAGAAAACTGCTGTGTACCACAACGCCGAAATACAGTAACGCCGAAATATGTTGCTGCGGGGAGGGGGGGCCACAGGAGCAAAATGATAAACAACTGAATGAATTTGTGTGCTAACCTTACCTAACCTAACCTTTGTGGCAGTCCTGCAATGATATTTTTCGGGGTTAATGTATTTCGGCGTTGTGGTACACAGCAGTTTTCTAGCTGCCGGCGTTGTGGTCAATTTGGCATTTCGGCGTTATGGTTTTCGGCGTTATTGTACGTTCGGCGTTGTGGTATTTCGGCGTTGTGGTGGATCCCCCAGTGTATCCATAAAAGAATCTCACAGGTATATATTTTAACTGTAAGCGTTGTAGAGTTTTGGCTCAAGGTCACAATAAAAGAGTAACTCAAACAGTTTTAGATGAGCGCATGCGCGAGTACTGCTTTGTTGTTTTCTCGCTTGCAGCGCCACCTACGCAGAGTGGCGGTTAGTGGAAGGTGAACCTGTGAACTTTCCTTGGCAGAAGTATGGAGCCCCTCCACCATTTTAATCTATTTGTACGAGAGTGGTTGAACGTTGAATTCGCTGACCGTGGGATTAGTCGTAATGTTCGAGACGACAGAGTTATTTTTCGCTGGCCTCCACGTTCACCTGACATAACGCCGTGCGATTTTTTTTTTCCTTTGGGACTTTATAAAAGATCGTGTCTACGTTCCGACGCTACCTAATGATTTTCCAGAGTTGAGACACAGAATTGAAGAGGCTATTGCTTTCATTACTCCGGACTTGTTTCAAAAATTGTGGGAAGAATTAGACTTTATGTTGGATGTGTGCCGTATATCTTAATGTGCACATATTGGACATTTATGAAAAAAATAGGTTAGTTTACCTCTAATTTGATTTATGATTTGTTGTAAATAGTCTAAATTAAACTGTTATACCATTGAACCTGGTATGGACATTTTATGGACACGAATTATTTTAGTATAATTATTTTCACTGTATTCCATTAAAATGGATTATAGTGAATATATTAAAATTCTGCCACCGAAGTAATTAGATCGTATGGTCAATAAATTCAATCCTTATTTTGTCCATGTTTTATGAGGGTGTGAACAAATCACTTATATCAGGTCCCTAACACGTAAGCGATGAAGATGCTTGTATTCTAATATCATTCACTATATTTAGGAAGCATCGCCATATAATCCTTTCTTAAAGGAAGTTGGCTTACTATTTAAAACAGTTAGTGTCCTTACGTACTCTGGGTGATTCTTGCAATAAGGAAGATTGTTTCAGTACATTATTTTGGACATTAGCCATTGTTAGTTACATAAACATAGAGAAAACCTGAAGAACGGACAAACAAAGATAAATACACAAAAACACAGAAAAAGAAATCAAGTGTCCTCTATCAGTCTTCTTGACGGGAACAGATATCAGTTCCCGAAACTTCGTAACTGCTGTGTCTTAAGAATCCTACTTTGTTCGTCTACGTTGTCGTCATTATGTTGCCAGAATATCTGTTTAGTTTCATCGCTGGGTCCACATGTGCGTCGCTGTGTTTTTGTTTGTGTTGTCCAGATTATCTGATTATCGTTGGGCTCCTCTGTGTGTATGTAACTGTGTTGTCTAAGGTTTTTGTTTGTCTGCATTTTCTCATTTTGTCGTAACTGTCTCGTCGTTGTCAGCTCACTGGCATCGTCTGTGCTGTAATATTTTTTTTTCTAAATCCTCCCACGTAATTATCTGTGCCGTATACGAATTCAACATTTGACGTCAGCTGGTTTTGGCGCGTTTTTCTGTGTATTTGTGTTCATCGTTGTCTGTCCTTTTTTTAGAGTTTTCTCTGTGAAATGCAGAGCAAACAAGCATTTTCATTTGTCCAAAATAATGTTTTTTTTTTTTAAACATTAGTGTCCTACGAGAGCCGTACCTGCTCCTTGGAGGCTTCGAAGTCGGGTCCCAGGCCGCCGAGTTTCACCTGCACCAGCACCTTGAACTTCTCCGGGGACCTCGTGTATGCCAGGCAGTGCTGTCACGACAGAGCGCCAGGTGCGTGAACTTCATTGCTGGCAGCGGTTATCCACATGTATCAACATAGAGTACGATTACACCAAGGAGCTAAGAATGCTGTGACGTAATCGCCATCGCCATATTGTTCCGCCCGAAACCGTGCGTGAATGTTGCTTTATGACGTCTGATGATTGTTAGTAAGTATGAATTAGAATCTCCGTCGTTGAAAATAAACCACTGTCATTAAAAAAAAAAGTCAATAAAACTGTTTCCACAATGAAAACACCACATATGAGTCAATTTTGGACGTCTAACCAATATGGCGCAACAATTAGCCGAATAAAAAAAAACAGCTTCCCGCACTTATCATGTAATCATGCAGACGTGGCCACCCCCTGAATTACCCGGTGATACTTAATTAGTTCAAGCGAATATGTTTAGGGAGCCATGTTTGAAAACATTCAGTTCTTGGTTGGCAAGAATGTGCCCATCATGTTACACGAGAACCGATTGTTTACATCTTGAGTCGATCGCAATATTTGTTTTTTTTTTTTTTTTTTTTTTTTTTATAGAATGGGTATTTAATTTGTTCTCTTAAAGCTATCAACCACAAATTTTCTCTATTGTCTTTCACTTACAAAATAAAATCAGATCACATATATCAGCCTAGTGATTTTTCTGATGCTGCATGCTCGCGTTCGGCCATCTTGTTAGCTATAGTTTGTTGACGTGAAACTAGCCAATCACGAGCAAGCGTGGATTAAATTTCGTTCTGAAGTACCTCCAAAACCTTTTCAGGTTCAATGAGAAAAAAAAACCGATCGGAACATATTTTGAATGCATGTAACCAGTGCTGAATTAAAAATATTCCAATGAAGTAGTCCAAAGGGCCGTGTATCGGTATCCATAGATAATCTGCATCGTTAAGCACAAAAAGTTGGTATCTCTTAAGCCACATTTAAAACGTTATTTAATATTTACGTGTTTTAGTTCTACTGTAACCGCCATCGTGGTTGCGTTTATTGGACTGGTATTTTGAGTGCGGCATCGAACATGTGTTTTTTTTTTTTTTCAAGAAAGATAAAGGTTTTGATAAGAAATATGAGTTTTTATTAATGATATAGTGAAGTAAATAGAATTGTTGGCAGATCGTGAAAAAATATCTTGAGCAGGTTTGCAGCTTTGGGTTAGCTACATATTTCCCAGCAGAAACGTTCAAACTATTAATTGGTATGCCAAACTCGAATGTGCAAAATTCTTGCCTGACACCACTGTGTTCCTAAGACTCTCATATGTTTAAATATGGTCTAAGCATATGCATGTGTTGAGTTTTCATTAAAAAGTATCCGGTGCTATAAACACCTAGTAAAATATTCTATTTTGTTTTTTTAACTTAATATTAAAACACAAACACCTTTATTTCCCAATTTTTTTTTTCCTTTTGCATGTTACTACCTTCAATTATTTCAATGAAATAATATTAGTACAGCAACAAAATTTACGGTTTTTGAATAATTTCATTCAATTAAACATAATCCAGACGTTCAGTGATCTATCTTAACTACTTTATTTATTTTTACAAAAAAAATGTTCTTTGAATTGTTATTTTTATGAGGTAATTACAATAACATGAACGTATGTATTAAACTTTAAACAATAGTTGGTAAGCGCTAGTTTCAAACTTTCTAACTACAGCTCTTTTGCGCCTCTTCGCAAGGGAGGCGGCTGCTCGCTCCTCGGATGCACGGATGCACGGATGCGAGGTTTTCTGTCCAAGCGCGGGTTGCAGGGTGTGGGGGCGGAGGGAAGTGGCCGCCCAAGACTTTGCTGGGACCGAGAGGGAAGGAGGGACTTGGGGTTCGAATAGCCACCAAGAAAATTTGAAAAATAAACTTTTTTAAGTTTTAACCAACCAGGAACTTGAAATTTCGACGATGGTTTTGCTAATTTATTTACATATTAAAAGTAAAAAAAAATCAATACCAAATGAAGATTATTTTAACGTTATTAATTTACCAAATAAATGATGTTTTCCGTAAATGTAATGACTATAATGACAATCGAAGTAGCTTGGCTTCTCGGGTTGTAGCCGCGTCCTTGGCGAGAATAATTCACCGACGTTTCGGTCGACATTGCAGTCGCCATCATCAGGGAGCAGAGTTACCAGTACCAGTAGGTAACTGCTCCCTGATGATGGCGACTACAAATTTCGACCGAATAAGTCGGGTGAATTATCCGCCGAGGACGCGGCTACGACCCGGAAGCCAGGCTGCTTCAGACAATGGCCGTGACAATGGTGCGGACGAGCCCCGGGGCGAGGCGGCGCACCTGCGACGCGCTCCTCTTGAGCACGCCCGAGGTGGCCGACGACTCGGAGTCCGACCCGGAGGGGCCGAGTCGCGCCGCGCGCAGGCGCTCGTCGTCGCCGCTGCTGCAGTCGCAGCTGGCCGCCGCGCCGTCGTCGCTGAGGCTGGCGGGCGAGGAGGAGCCAGCCGTGCAGCGGGACGACGCGGCGCCCGGGGACAGCTCGCCGCGGTGCATCTGCGCGTAGGAGCCGCCTCGCGGCGCCTGCAGCTGCACACGCGCGGCCTCCGCCCTCAGCCCCGGCTGTCCTTCCACAGCCTCTCTTCTCTTCCGTACACATTTCCTTTCTTAGGGTATTATTTTGGACAACGAAAAAGACTAAAACGGGTGTTTTCGCGGACGAACTTCGCATTAAAAATTCTACACACAGCATTCTAAGTGGAATAGGGAAGTACACGGAACCCTTGGGGTCGTTAGCACAACGCCGAAATACTATAACGCCGAATGTCAAAATTGACCACAACGCCGACTGTACCGCAACGCCGAATTACCGCAACGCCGAAATACCATAACGCCGAATGTCAAAATTGACCACAACGCTGACAGCTAGAAAACTGCTGTGTACCACAACGCCGAAAAAACAACTGAATGAGTTTGTGTGTTTTTCTTAAATGTACCTTAACGCCGAAATACCACAATCAAACCTAACCTTACCTAACTTAACCTAACCTAGCGTAATATAACCTAACCTAACTTAACCCATCCTAGTCTAGCCTAACCTAACCTAACCTAGTATAACCTAACCTAGTCTAACCTAACCTAACCTTTTTGGCAGTCCTGCAATGCCATTTTTCGGCGTTTGTGAATTTCGGTGATGTGGTAATTCGGCATTGTGGTACACAGCAGTTTTCTAGCTGTCGGCGTTGTGGTCAATTTGGCATTTCGGCGTTGTGGTATTTCGGTGTTGTGGTGCGTCCCCAGCCCTTGTCTACGATACTCCACCATGAAATGATAGGGTCATCGCTACAAATGCGAGGACTGCCCGCCAGTAGAGGCGAATAGGCTTTAGATGCGCGAGCCACGGGTCGCCCTTAGCTCTCTCGGGATGTGTATGTGGGTTGATACTCGAAGACGGGCCCTTCTGCAATGCGAGTCCAGTGTCTTCCACTGCAACACCTCAATCCGCAGCTCATACCTAGTGACCTCTTTCGATACGGCACATTCCAACTGGAATGGATACTTTAATAGCTGTGGTCAGAATTTACTTTCAGTTGATACAGTATGGCCATAAAAGAATGGCCAGCTATAAATTTTAATTGTCAACTGTAAGCGTTGTATAGTGTTGGTTCAAGGTCACAATTAAAGAGTAACTCAGTTTTAGATAAACGCATGAAGTAGTATATGTTGGCCGGTCCGGCGCCTGAGAGCTGGGTGTGAAGGCGGAGAGACAGTCCGCCATCTTGGATTCCTACGTCAGGGTGGGCATATTGAATAACCTGGACCTTTTCCTTAGACCTTGACCTTCAAGATTTGCCAAAAATTTAAATAGATGAGTTGATCCATTTATAATATGTTTGTAGCCCTTATTTACGTGTATTTCTTGAATATGTTTACAGTCTATGAATCACGATGTTAACTTTTAACCGAAATTGGCTAATATTGATCTATATACATAATGGGAAAAAATTCACGAATGGGTTATAACGGTTAATTAACGTTTTTTTTATTTATAATTAGTTTCCAGTAACTATCGTGAATTGAAATCCACACATAAATTTAAACAATCTTTCTTCTTTGATCTTTAAGTATGTGAAAAATTAATGGAAACTAAGGATAAATAAAAGGATTATTGACAGTTATAACCTCTTTATGGCTTTTTCTCATGCTGTATTTGTACATTGGAGGCATAAGACACTATGTCACAAAAACCATATTTTTCAAGAGAGCAGTTCAAAGAATTTTAAATTTTGCCTCACTCGTCAACTCAACTATTTTCTACCCAGAATACGTGAATTGCTGACATATCGTAGATCTTAGTGTCGTGCGCCAAACTGTGGTCGAGTGGATGGTGGAGTGGAGTGAACAGCGTGTTATGCCTGCGACGGCGACCAGTACCTCGGGCAGGCGGAGGGGCCGCGGCTGGCTGCTGAACCGGCCCGGCCGCGCGCCGCGGTGCACCCGGGGCTGGCGGCAGCTGCGCGTCGTCAGCCGCGACTCCCGGTCGTCCACGCTGCGCCGCCGCCGGCCGAGCAGCGGCGCCGTCGCCGGCCCGCTGTCCTCGCTGCCCCCGCCGCCGCCGCCGCCACCGCCGCCGCTCCTGCGCAGCGCCGGTATCCTGGAGCCGCCTCCCGTCGCCCCTGCCACTTTCCCCTCCGCGCGCATCGTCGTCCCTCGGACAGATCCGTCACCACCAGGCACGTCCTTCATCCCACCAGAGACGGCGGCTCCACCCTTGCTTCTCGCGAAACTCTGCACGGGACGCGTTTTGCGTCGTTCCTTATCCGCAGGAAGTGCGCCATCTTTCTTCGATCGCTGCTCGCAGGGCATCGCCTCAGGTTTGTCGCCCTTGCCGAGTCCGGCCGACGAAGAAGAAACTGAAGACTTGTTGTTTCCACGAGACACTTTTCGATTAGACGTCGATGATGCGGACACGGTTGTTTCGCAAACATAACCTTGATGTTTTCCATATTTCGTGCGGTCGTTGGCTGGTTTTAATTCTTCGGGAGGATCCGAATATAATTGGTCCAACCCATCTTCTTGGGAATCTAAAGATATTTTGTCCAGGCCAAATTCTAGAGAATCGTAAAAGCTCTTGATATGACGTGATTTTGGCTGCGAGTTCAGTTCGCAATCCATTACTTGGAAACATAAATTACATACAACTGCAAACGTGGTGTCAAAACGAGCTGTTGGTTATTACCATAGACAATTGAAGAATAAGTATGGTTACTATCATGGAGTTAGGAATTGTTACTATCTCTTCTTTTTTGCAACAAGGATGGAGAGCTTTTTTTATGTTGACTTTCTTCGTTTAGTATGCTGTCAATACTGCAATTTCAAGTGAAAACCAAACAGCTCGATGGCACAGAATAAATAATTGTCGATGGATACGTTTTAATAATAATGCCGTGAAACTTGTATTACTCTATGGAGTGGTAGTATGATCTGAAGTTGAAGGTGTAGATAACTGCGACGACCATAATATAACTGGTCAACTGGTTAGCAATTGGATAGCATAAGTGCAAAGAATATATTATTGTGCTACTGTAAAAAGTTTCCATAGAGAAACATCTATGGAATCTTGTGTCTGTGTAAAGTCCCATCCACGGTCATATAGATAGGTCTGGCAACATTCTAACCTTTGCCTTGGCGTGTCTCATCGGTAGTAAAGCTTGTGGTGGCCTGCGAACTAACGGCACTAGTAACTAGTGTGTGTCCCGTTCACTAACATTGGATTAAATGGGAATTTAATATAAAAGTAGGTACCTATATTTTCAAAAAACTGTTTCGTTTTGAACGTGGGGTAAAGTTTAGGGTTGTTAATTCATTTGGAAGTTTTGTAGGGTTTGAATACATAGCAATAACTTGTAACTTTGCCGCATTTGTCAGTTAAAGTTTCAATCTAACAAATATTTTTATTTAACTGATAAAATACATGGGCTGGTAATATGCGGGAACGGGTTCTATACCCGCTAGTATCTTTTTTTTTTTTACATTTTCATTTTAATATTCCTAGCATAATCAGATTATTAATTACAGAATTTATATATGTTCAAATTGTTAAATTAAATAATCAGGTGAGATTTTGAATTAAATAAACATTTACGAAAATTCTAGCAAGTATTCATCTACTCTGCGTTTTATTTATTATCAGGAGAAAAATTACTTTGTTCCATTTTCAAATAAAATATTAGGTTTTTATTATAGTTTAAATATATTCAAACCATTAAAAACATATTATGTTATTGGAAAATGGAACTTCTTTCATCCAGTTGTTTCTAGATATTTTCTATCTCAAATCTTATTATTCAACATATTGTTATCCATACTCAACGAGCTTCCAAAGAAACTCAAAATTATCATCTGTAATAGGAAAAAAAAAATCTATTCTCTCATACAGCTCCAGTCTCGATAAGTTTTTTTTTTATGTCTCATACATCTCTCAAGATTTATCCTTCCTTTCTCAACCTTAAACAAGCTGTTTTGCCTAATGTCAGCATTTTCTATGCATACAGTGCTGTTTCTAACGGTCATCGAATAGTGTCGCAGTGTCGCAGTTCAGCATTCCTCGATTGAAACATTATCCTGTAGGTGTTTCTTCATTCAGTTAGTCTTTGAAGTACCTGGCAATTTCCTCGCAAATGTATTCTTGCTCGAATATCTTTAGCTTGCCATCTCATCCTTTCATGAAATGTTCCCTCACCTCGTAGTCCTTTATTCTGATCCTCGTCACCCTGAAGATTGCTTACGATTTATTAACCTTGAAGCTTTCGTCGGCGACTTCCAAAGTCTCATTTCACTTGTTTGCCCTGGCATTCGTGATCTGCTTAGCATCTGTACTTCTCACAGTTTTAAAGGTCAAAAAGTAATCTTATTTATTGTTCGCACTTACATGTTCTCAACTTATGCGTCCTTCTCTTATTAGTATAGTGACCAGTCGTTCGAATTATACCTTTATTATATTTCCAAATTATTATTTTTTATTATTAATGGTTAGGCTCTTTCAATATTTTCCCCTTTTTTTTTCAGTACCTAGTTTTATATCTGATTGATGTGTGCTCGTAGTTCTTGTTTCTACGAGTTCCATTTGGTATCAAAATCCCCTAATTTCAATGAGCTAATTAACAGATTTTACTCGCATAATTATTAAATGTTCAGTAGCGATTCGATACAATATACATTTTAATGAACTATACACAACTTATCAAAAACCTTTTCTGCATTTAAAGTAGGACATTCAAGTTGTATTGGATTTTATTGCTTCAACAGTGTGCCGATAACGACATGTTATATATTAAGTAATTACCAAATAGCAAATTTATACTGTCACCTAAAAGTATATTTCTAGAACCAGTTTGTTCGAGGTTTTAACGATATTAAATTGTATCGTTCAACATTTCAACTGTATTTACAAGCCTCTGTTCAAACTCAAGGAATACAGGAAGTGTCTGCGACCAGTTCACCTTGAATACCACTCTTCTCTCTCTCTTCTTTGTTCATCCTGTCATGGCAAACAGTTTCCATTGACCAGCATTTATGCTGGTGGACACTCTAATAGTGCATCATACACTGCCAGATATTCCTACCAGTGTTGCCGCACCAGGCTCCTGTTCCAGAGCAGGGTGGTCATGATGGTGGTCAGGAGGGGAGGCAGGGTGTAAAAATCCCTCTAATCCCTGAAGAAGATAAGGTGCATAACCCATCTAAATGCTTCACCACAGTTAGCCCAACAGTAAACCCAATCAGAGTAGGCAGTTAGCCTTCCCAGAAGTCTACTTTACACTGCCGGGAGGGGGGGGAGGAAGTTTTTATGAAGCCAACATGCAAGTAACTATCAGTGCCGTGTGTTGTTTGCCCTTAATTTTCCTTTTAATTTCCTAATATAATTAATATTGCCAAGTGTGTTTCCTAATGTTGGATTAGCCTACAAATATAAATGGAGTAGTTATGAGAGGAAACAGAGTGTCTCCCTTTTGACTTATAATTTTTCAACTATTTATTTACATTAAAATATAACGATCAAACGTTAAAGCCTTCAGCATTTTTTTTTCACTCAAAGTATTTAATAAAGAGTATTGCTGTATGATTAGTTTTTAAGTTATACGTATAAATATTTACTATTTCTTTTGTGGATTTGCCGCGAGACGGCGCTGTTTCCCCCCTTCTCGCGCCACCCCTCCTCAAGCAGGCCACGGTCCAGGGTGGACGCATCGTCCCGTAGGGAACTATCACCGTTGTATCACTGATTCAGTCATTCTGGTAAATATTCTTCATGGCCAGTTTGCTTTTTAGTCCTCACGCATCTCCGGATAATTGTGGGATATTGGCTACACAAGAAAAGGTACATTCGAGAATCGGTTGAAATATTAAAACACCCATCGAACATAAATAGAGAGGATGGATACAAATTAAGCAAAATATGGGACTCGCTCTTCAGAAATCCTCAAAACCTAGCTCTACAACCAACAACACAGGCAGATCACCTCTAGTCGGCGAAGCAACCCAGCCAACCAGATGAGGGGGGGGGGGGGGGGCTCAGTATCTGTGCTTAATGAAGCACCCCCTCAGCAGACTCTCGTCTGACTGATAAAGGGATAACATCATCGCCCGTGAGGGCCGCGGGGCCCGAATGCCGCAACTTGGCATCGAACTCCGCGACCCTTTAGGAGTACCAGGTGGCTTACTGCCGACCCATAACCTCCTGTTTTGCCTAATGTGAATTCGGTTTTGACTTTTTGTGAATGACTTTTAAATAAGCTGCGAAGCTGTGTTTTGTTGCAAATGACCTGGTATAATCTACTTTAATTTCGTGTGGTGACTCTACTTTAAACTCGTGTGTTGTCCAGCCCTCCCTTTAAGTTTAAATTTAAATTCAAAGGGGGGGAAGGGGGGTGAATATTAATTTAAGCTGAGCAGTTGGCCTTAGCTGCTCAGTTTGTTTTGATTTTTATTTACTTGCTTGAAGAGCTTGTTGATTTATTTATTTGCGTGTGGGCAAAGGCTGGACTGATTTACTGTGTTAGCTAGTGTGTTGTGTGTGTGGCGAGGTTCCTAGACCGTGGGCTGCTGACCCCCTCCCTTTAACGGGAAGAGGGGCTAGGCCGGCGGAGGGGACGAGTCCCCTCTGCCCACGGCTGGCTCGGTGTGTACCTAGCGCGGCTCAGCACCGCAGTTAACATTTCTGCCAACTGCAGCACTGCGCCGCGCGGAGTAGACTGCAGCTCGGTGGGGCCCCAGGCCCTGGGGAGCTGCTGTCTGGTGTGGGCTGGTTCAGCTGCGCAGTGGGCGCCTCTGATGGTGAGGCCGGCCTCCAGCAGGCGAGTGGCCTCCTGAACAGTGGCGAAGGCCACTCTGTAGAGGCCAGTGAGGCGCCCTGTTGCCCTGCTGCAGACGCGCCAGCACCTGGTCGGTTTGTGGCCGGCCGAGCGCAAGGCTGCGTCGACTTCTTCGGCAGGTGCCCCAGCTCCTCTGCCGCCCCTGAGGACGACAAAGTGCCAGGGCGCGCGGTGATCTTGTGGGCGCTGACTGGGCTGCTCCTGTGCTGGCTGCCGCGCCGATTTCCCCGCAGCCGAGGCCGCCTTGGGGGCGGTCTGTGTAGCTGCAGAAGCTACCGGCGGCGGCAGCAGTGGAGAGTAATCTTGTGCCACGTGAAGAGCTGCAGAGGTGCTCTTCTGAGCTGTTACAACAGCTGCTTGGGTGCCAGTTTCCTGGCACTTGGCTGGGGCGGGAGTCTGGCACCACTGGTGCCGACTCCGCACAGCTGGGTCCGTCTGGCAGCTGCTGTGGCGCAGCTCTGGGGCAGGCTGCGGGGGCGCAGTCTGCGTCCAGACTTCGATCTTTGGTTTCGGTGTTACTACTAGGGGGCTGTACTTGCCGCGCGGCGCCGTGTCCAGCTCGACCGCCAGCATGCTCTGGTATGTGATCCACGAGACATATTTGGTGGGACCTGAGCACACGCGCACCGCCAGCTCCTCGATGTCGATTTGCAGCGGAGGTTGCGAGAGCGTCACAAGAATCTGAAGACTGTACATTTGCTGTGAGTTCCACATGTAGATTCTCGCCCTATTGCTGTCCTCCAAGTAGGCCGAGAAGTGGGCCTTGCACAGTGATGGATGCTGCGAGAGCTGCGCGCCTAGGTCCGCCGGGAATCCAGTTGGTGCGTGAAGTTCCGCGGCGAAAATCGGGCCCTTGAAGTCGGAGGAGATTCCGCTCTCGTAGCGATCTTGAAAACTAGTTCTTCGAGGCATGGTAGCAGAGGGACAGGTCCGCTCGCTCCGAATGCTAGGGCAGGAATGCCAACCAGATGAGAAGAAGAGGCCACTGATTGACCAGCATGCTCAGCCAATCACAAAAGCCCAGATCCGATTGGCCAATCCAACAGGCCAATCCGAAGAAAGGAAGGCTCTGAACAGTAGGTAACGGCTCTCTGGTGTTGGCGATTGTAACATCGACCGTAACATCGGTGATATCTTCGCCTTCGATGCGGCTGCAACCCAGAAGTCAAGCAACTTCTTTGAATACTTTTCATTATAACAGTAGGCATAAGTAATTTTGAAAGAAAAAAAAATCTAGACAAAAAAATCACTTGCCATTTAAGTACAATTATTGAGTGTGATACTGGTTTAAAATTTTAATTTTGCGAGACCCCGAAGACATGCATTTAGTAACACTAAAAAAAATAGCTAATTCTACTGGGAAATGCTCTGAACATTCACAAACTTCTTTCACGTGCAAGTTGTTGATTTAGTTTGAGCACACAGCACAGTGTTAAGACAGAGCCTGGTGTCATACAATAACCTAGCACAACTGTTTTTGGAGAAACATTTGTAAAAAGTACAATAATTTTTAATAATTTAATTTCAGCAACTACTTCCTATATTCTATCCCAAATAAAAATGCCAAAAGACACAAAATCGAATAATTATTGTAATTTTAAAACTAATATCGTAGGCATAATAGTTTACTGTGAAGTTCGGGCTAGTAATATTGTAGAATTTTAATAGCCATTAAATGTGTTTAAATTATTTTCTCTTTATATAGTTTTATATTTTATAGTATTTTAGTATTCATTTGTGGTGTCAGGAAGTTGTATGTTAATTATTAGGCGTATTTTTAATATTGATATTACTAGTTAGCATATTAAATATGCGAATAATTCATCTCACGAGCCTGTAATTTGCAGTAATGTGTGAAAAAAAAGGTTTCTTATTGTAATTTTTTTTTTTTTAATATTAAAAATGTAGCAGACGTGTACGGTATTTGAGAGTTTCACTACTATTCATATCTGGACGCATATGTTTAGCAACTCTGCTATAATCTTTATCTCCACCCTTGTTAGAATGAGAGCACAAAAACAATGAGCGTATCTGGCTTTGGTGAATAATGTAATTTTGTCTTCGTGTTTCTTCCACATATATTAGACGCAACTCCTAGTGGGGCGTGGTAAATTGTGAACACTTGCGCTGGGTAAGAGAATTGCTCACAATATTATGTAAATTGTGTCTGATGACTTCAGATAATAATTAGTTACTATTAATTAGAATCTCTGTCATTACAAAGAATCACTTTCATAAAAAAAAACATTTACAATTGTTTCCACAATGTAAACATTACACTTCAACTGAAGTTTTGGGCTTCTAACCAATATAGCGCAACAATGGCTGAAGGAAAAAAGGCTTCACACACTTACCACATTTATTCATGCATACATGGTCACCCCTGCAAATAGACTCTATGGTAAGCACATGACAGTTTCGATCATTTTGGTCGAAATCGTTGACTTACTGAAAGAGTGCATTAATTTCAGAGATAAGTAAATTGACCGGATGGAACATAAACACATCGTTTAGATGAGAGGTTTGAAGTCAAGAGGGGAAAGGTGAGGGGAATGTCCGCCATATTGCTTACTGTGACGCCGCCTGTCGGTGCTCCCTCTGAGAGCACATGCCGTTATGTGTCCTCAACGCCTGAATTAGGACAAGTGTAACAAATACGCCCGCGCGTGCCAAGTAGAGTAGGGTAGGGCAGTGCATCGAATGGCGTGACACTAGTCACGGCCGGCTATGTTGTGCGAGCGCCCGGCCGGGTGTGGCAATGCGCAATCTAAACATAGTGCACATGCAATTACACTTAATAGGATTAACTAAAACTTTTCATGTATTTAATTTTCATGAATAATTATTACGTGTTGATTGATATGCTTTTGTGTCACAAAACTGGCCGTCACCATATTCCCGCGCTCCATAACTTTCCGCGGGAAATCGAGCCCTCCCTGGCCGGTTTGCCAAGGAGAGCCCTCAGTCACCATCTAGCACTCACCAGGGCCGGCAGCTCCGCGCACATGGAGCCTTCAACCTTCGCGCGAAAACCAGCATGTAGCTTCCACAGGCAATTTCTTGTAATCCATTTTCATCCGCTCCATGGCCGGTCCTAAATCGACCGTGCGATGTGTCGTGCGGTTCTTTATTAAGTGTGTGTGGCTCAACCATGAGTCGTTTAGCGTATTACGTAATTTCTATCGTTTTGGGCAGCACGCCGATGTGCCTGCGCTTCACGCCATAATCCCTCCGTAAGGAGAATTGAACTTTGCCCACGCGGGGTGGTGTTGTGCCAAACACGAACAGTAACTTACTAACGATTCAGTTCCTGGGACGTGCCGCGGTCGCGAGTGAGTTTCCGTGTCCCGGTACTGTCGCATCCGCGCCCAGCATTACGTGGCTCCATGCCACCACGAGGAAGGACCCTCGGTAACTATGTTAATTTAATCTGAGTAGTGTTCCTGTATTAGATTCTTCCCACCTACGGGACAATTCCAGGTCAGACTCTTTTCTCCGGTAGCGATGTTAGTATTAGTTTTCAGCCCTCAGTCAATCACGTGCGGATAACCCCAGTGGTTCATCTAAGTCATTTATACATTAATTAATTGGAGTATTCCTTTGTTTCACCGTCCCGAGTATAATTAGCCGCAACCTCCAGATGCGCCACGTGCCTTCATCGCCTCTACGACTGCTCTCAGGGTAGCCTGCAACCCTCGGTGGGGTACTTCTAGGGAATTCCGCAATCCGTGAAACAATACTGCCATTCGAGGGCTGTGAGTGCAGATATGAAAAGGTAGACGATGATACGGCCAGTTACGTGAGAGTGCCCTGAATCAAGTGACGTAATGTACCGTGTGACATGTTAATAAATCAAGTTCTATTTACGTGTTATTTTAATCGTATGGCATCCTGGGTGGCCTAAACAGCCCGGGGAGTCCTTATCGACGCATCCCTGCCTGCAGCCATGAGGCAAAGAACCCCGCCCTCGAGTCAAAAATTCTAGTTTTCATAACTTAAATTCACTAATTTTAAAACAGGCAGCGGGGATGAAAGTTTGGTTGTTTTAGAAGTAGAATGTGTGATTTTGAACCAGTGTGACAATCTATAAAGCATGATATATTAATATATTATGGCATCGTGTGTTGCGTATGGTTGTGTGAACAGAAGTTATAGGGAAACTGAGGGCCAGTTACTGAAGGAAAAGCATAAGAAGATAACCTTTCACAGGTAAATTGTGTTTGAATAAATTTTAATGAAATACTATTTTTATCGGCTCTATTAATTGCTATCTATATGATATTTAAGATGCAATAGACAATGTCGCAATTCCGTAGGACCAAATGTAATCAGACTGTATTGAAAAAGCAGTGTTACGTATCAAATGTTAATAACTGTTGGATGGATTCATTGTTAAAGAACGAGATATTAGTGTGGGCGATGGCTCCCCTAATTGTTGGCTGGGGAGGAGGATTCAAGGTTGAAGGCATAGTTTGAATTTATGGATACGTAAACGAATAGAAAGCATTCAGATAACTAATAGTCGATTAGGTTAAGAAAGCTACATTATAAATACCTACTTTACAAAATTGTGGATGGTTGGTTATGTTAGGTTAGTATAGCTACATTAAAAATACTGTAAATCATTTTAATGGTTGTTAAGGAATTTCTAACCTAACAAACCATTCGGATTATCTCCCAATTTTTTTACTGTAGCTATACTAACCTAATTAACCGCCCAAAATAATTATTTTAATGATTTTAATTGTTTTAGAAGTACAACAACACGTGTGTGTTTGTTTGTTGTTTAAAACAGCTGTTCATGTAAACAATTTCTCAGCTACATAGGCGCCATACTGCTTAGTGAATGCCAGCTTCAAGAAGTATGTTCCATCTGGTCCATTTACTTATCTCTGATTAATTTCAATAAAAAAAATAATAATTTCTAACAAATGAATGGTTAAATTTGAAAACTAAAACAAAGCAGACAATAAGCACGTGTTTGAAATTGAAATGTATGCGTAATTGTAAGAGTGATATGGACGTAATTTTATTTAAATAAAATAAATTTTAGTCAGCATTAAAATGGCTGGTATTTTTGAAGCACCTAAGTGGGATGTTGACGCTTCTAGTGAAAATTTAAACAGAAAAGTGTTTGGACAGGTACGCTGCGGTAGTTGTTTTATATTTCCTTTACGTTTATATATTCAATTTGTATTGAAACCCCATATTATTTTTTTTTTGTTCTCTATTCTTGTTTGTTTATAGACAGAATTGTTAATAAACTTTCACGAATCCAGTAGGTTAAGTGCATATTTATAGTGGCTTTATGTAAGAACCATCATAGAGTGAATATACAATTGAAAGATTAAACCAAACTTGCTAAAATGTTTTTGAAAAACTCTTAATATAATTATAAATAGGCATTAACTGAAAAAAAAAAAACACTGGTGGTACAGAAACCAAGCAACGTGAAACAGCCCTAAGGCTGGGTTTATAAACTACGCAGTGTAACGTAATGATGACACAACGCAACATGTAATCAACGCAAGAAAATCACAGACATTATAAAGCTTGCAAGTTGCAGTCCCTCGAACTTGAAATGTAAAACAGTACAAAGAATTTATTCCACAGGCATCTTTTGATGTATGTTTATCATGAAAAACATTAAACTGTCAAATATTTTATTTAAAAAATATTTTTCAAACTGCAAATGTTTAACAAGCAAAGAACAAGTTAAAGAACATCAGTATTAGCCATCTATGCACATAGTGGTAGCTGCTTGAAAAGTTTTCCGAATACTTCACTTAAAATTTGGGAGGCATAAATGCCAGCTGAAATGAAAGAAGTCGAAAGTTGGCAGGTGCTTGCGTTGCATTTTTGCGGATGTTTTAAAACGTTGTTCTTCAACTATTTGTGCTTTGGGTTTCTTGCTTAGTTTATAAATCTGGCCTAAAACTAGGAGGTGATTTTTGATTTTAAGACCTTTTTGTAAAATGAACTAAAATCCCAAAAATTATGGTTTAAGTTGTTTACTGGTTTAGGTAATTCTGAAGAGTAGCAGCTTCTGGGAAATAAAGTGAATAATGACTTAAGCGGAAGGTGGATTCGGCTAGGTCAGCTACATTTAAAACAATGTATGTTTAAATTTGTTACTTCTTTATGTTACAAAATTGAGTTTTTTTTATCCCCACTGAATTTTGTAAAACTTGGTAGTTGTGAGGTCTTTGAAGTCAAGGAATATTGTGTTATCTATTGAATGAAAAACTAGTAAATATTGATGTAAAATTATTAATATTGTTGTCAATCAGTTCTTACATCTGTTTTAATAATTTTAAATTATTTATACCACACAATATCCGTGGACTCAAATTGCCCTCCCCATAATTGGTCCAAAATAATTAACATTTATGTTCCTTAAGTGTCATGTTTCTTGCAAATAAAAACATGAGAAAAGATGTTCAGTTGTCATGCATGCAGTGTTAGTGCTCAAGCCAGGGGCAAATTGAAGGGGTATGGTTGGCTTTATTACGCTAAGAAAATGTGTTCGAAGTAGATATGTTATAAAAGTATCAACACACAGTAAGTAGTATCGTATATTAAAACCACATGTAATGCTCAGATAAAACTAATGTGTAACAGTTATATTTAATTAAATTGTCACACAGTACTTACATTCTGATATGTCTTACATAGTTCCAAGGTGCCTAGTACATAATGGCTTCACTGCTGAGCACCAAAGAGTTTGAAGTTGCTTGCTATGATACACTTTATGCACTTACTGTCCTTAAAAGCTAACATTCAGGCTGTGTTGTTTGACTTGATGGTGCTCTAAAATGAGACTGCTGGTGGTAGTATAACCATGGTGTTAGTTTATCTGATTGTGTAAGCTCAGCCGTTGGTATTAGTGTCACAGTCCCAGTTGTATTTTAGACAAATCCTTCAAAGCAGCAGTATACTCCCCCCTCCTTCCCATCCATTGTTAGGAAAAAATTTGCAAAATATCAGTTAAGGCAATATGATATGTGGGTGATGCAAGGTGAGTGGTTACATACGTACAATTTCAACTAGATGTGATAAGCTGTGTTGCCAATGGCTACTCATGTATGCCCGTGTCTGTGCGTTAGTCTCATTAGTTTTTTTTATTATTATTACGATTTCCTTCTCCCCTTCCTGCGAATAAAATATTGTGTATCTGTCACTGCTTCAAAGTGTGGGCAGTGTAGTTACTGGGTTCGTATGCTTCCTTAATGTTCTTAAGAAGTCCTTAATTTGTCTGTAATTGAATAAGTGCCCTTTTAAGTGCTTAGATTCAACTAAAAATTCTTAAAAAAACTCCCAAATAAATATTGTTAGCATGAAATAAATTGATAAATGCTGGTATTTTAATGTTATTTTTTTTCTGACTTGACAATAAATAATGCTTTGTGCATGCACATTACAGTTACCAAATTTTGGGCCACTTGATTAGATTTTTACATACGTAAAATGTTTTGAATTCCTTTTTCGTTCTTTGTATATCACCTTTAAATTGAAAATGTGTATATTACTGTCTTACTTTGTACTTTTAAAGTAAATGTGATTAGTGATCAAATTAAATGTTGGGGCTACAAAAATGTAAGTTGGAAACTATGCTTGGGTTACCTAGATATGTGTTCCAGAGATAATACTGGACAATAGAGGCGTATCTGTAAGAATGAAACTAACCAACACATTTTTTTTTTTTTTATTTACTATTTAACATTGTTACTTTGTTGAGGTATTTTGTGGTATGACAAATATATTTTCTACCTCAAGGCAATGAAGTAAAGGGGTCCTTAAAAATTCCTTAATTTTTGATTGCACGAGAGGGTGCGACCATGGATTTGGTGCAGACATTGACAGGATTTCCTAGCAATTGATGATACCAGACATGTACCTGTCCAATGACCCACCATAGCTGCTCTAGGATATTCCGCTAGGGTTACTTAATGGCTATTGTTATTACTGACATTCCTATGTGTCATTTAGTGCTGGCTAAGGTCTTCAGGCATGTCAATATATTCCAGAATATGGATAAAATTTTGAAGACGTCTTAATTTCTTAGTGGGTATCTTATCTTAAAGAACACTTACACTACAAGGGCAAGGGTGTATCTGTGAGGCGTTTGTTTTTACAGATTTTTATGTCATGTTATTTGCTGTTGTTATGAGAATAACTCTCAGCACAGCATTGAAACATCACTTGACTTTTTAGTAATTTTTCTTTAAACCTGTTTGACTTTGTTAGCCAGTCCATTGAATCATGTGTATTGCCTCTTTATTGGGTCAACTACACATAAGTTTCTAAGGTATGATATAGCTAAATGATGTTATTAAAATATTTTCTACTTCAATAGAACCATTTTATGATATAAGTCAGAAGTAGACAAAACACATGACTCATAGTCACAACTAATATTAATCCAATTCCGTGACCCTTTCAGGAAAACAACTGATCAATCCTTTCCTCCCTAAAATTCTCGAAATCAACCTTTGTAGCATTACTCCCTATGACATTATGGTAATATAGGAACCTGTTAATAAATAAGCATTAAATGGACTTAGATATCATTCTCATTCATGAAATTCAAAAATTTTCACATAGAAGAAACTCGCGGACCAATTTCTCTGCACCTGTCTGAAAGTCGCTGTTGGCCGCTAGAATATTTTTACTGTGTTAATTAAATTAATGTAACTACATTAAACATCATAAGTAATAATAATTAACATATTAACTCTTGAGTTTCCATATTAATAAAATTTAAATTTTCACTTGTTACTAATGAGGGGTCTAGTGAGGGAGTAGCATCTGAAGTATGAGAGGACACACTGACCCAACGGGAGACTCCCGCTCAGGGCTTGACGTCGCCCATGTGGCCGCTTGTCGCAGTCTCCGTAATGTGATGTTACGAGCACTGAAACATGGCATTGTGGGCTCTCAGGTGTCACACGCCCCTTCATGGTTGAGTAATATACTGTATTTCAGTATTTATTGCAGTGTCTTTACGGATCATAGACAGATTGTCTTAGGTCACGAAAGTCCTGAAAAAGTAAGGAAACTGAAGGACTGGTCATAAAATTCACAAAAAAAAAAAGTCCTAAATAACATTACATTTTTTGTAAGTCTAGAAAATTTAATTTTCAGAAGCTTTTCACTAACTTGCGTTTTGTTTTTTGATGCCTTGCTTAAGTTTATAATGGCACTGTAAATGTAAATAGTTAGTGTCCACTTGTATCATGTGGAAATTGTCTCAATAATATTTTAGGTTTTTAATTTACAAATTGTTACCTTCTTACGAATAGTAGATCAATTTTGTATTATAATTCATAATGTTTAATTTTACTTATAATTTAAGTTTTTTAAAAATAAAACCTTTTATTAATAAAAAAAAAGTTTTATAAGTTACTGAAAAAGTCATGAAATTGATTCATCAGAGATTTGTAGACACTATGTTAGATTACACATTTAAAGTACACATTTACAGAGCATCCAAACTGGTCAAGAGCCTGTCTGCTCGGTATTCGTTTAAAGTGAGGCAACGTGGTCGGGCCATCTGTCCTATCTCTGTCGTTACGTGTGGAAGTCGGGATAGGCTGCACTGGGAGGTACCAGGTCAGCATGTTCGTGCCCTGCAAGAAGACAGTTAAAAGAGTTCTTTTAAACTGTGCTACATATTACAGAAAAGCAGTACATTATGAAATTAATTACAAAAATTATTTAAGTGTAAATTTAATAAAAAAAAATACACCATTAAATTGAGCTATGTTGGGTTTTTAAAAGTTTAAACGCCTTAGAAATTTTCAGCACTCTCGAAGGCATTCAGGTTTTGAAAGTGGCGTAAATATGAATTAGATTCAGTATAATTTAAAGATTTACATGTTTGCTGAAAATAAATAGCTTAAAACAATACTACAAATGGTTCTTATGCCTTAAAGGTTGCGGGGCTCTTACACTGCTGCTAACCCTTGGGGGTTACCGGTACACTGTCCAAACGGCAACTCATGCTCACACATGTGTGTAGTGCTCACACACTAATCCTCGGACACTGCGCATCGGTCCTAAGGAAAAGCATGGACAGTGTCAATCTTTTGAAATTTCCATTAGTATTACAAGCTACATTCAAAATATATTTTTTTCTTTAATGGTCTTTCTTGCAACAACTTAGTACATCTTTTTCTGTTTTGCCTTTGAAAATTAAAAATTTCTCAGTTGGCATCCATTGGTTCTCTAACTTTGTGGCAGTCACCTATTAAATCTTTACTTTTTTTTAGTAAAAATATGTAAAAGTTCATTGCTATGAATTGCTTTGGTACTCATGTGCTACACACACGTACATCAGAATTAAGTATCCAAGCCATTGTTTTGAACACCCATCTACATTTTTTTTATTTATTGAAAGACCATTACTCTTCTAAACTAATTTTAGGCAAGTTTTGAGTTAGCCGACTGATCTGTAAATTCAGTTATTTTTATGTTATATATGTTCTTACATTTTTGAACACAAGTAGTGTGGTTGTGGTATGCATATTGAGTACAATTTTAAAAAAAAAAATTTTTTTTTTATTTCAGGATTCAAGGAAGCTTTCAAAAAATAGAGAAAAAAGAAAAAAGAAGGGAGGTATATCACAAAATATCAACAAAGTATTTCCACACAGTGCAGAGCAGTTTCAAACCTCATACTCTGCATCTAAAAACATAAATGATAAAGTCAAGCATAAAACATTTGGACTCGTGAAAAATAAACCAGAAAAACAAACTGATCAGGTTATTGACATAAAGCAGCAAAGCAACAAAAGAAAGAAAAAATTGAGGAAAAAGCGAAAAGTTGGTGATAGTTATGTACATATTAATTCTGAAAATGTAAAAGAAACGTCAAAAAATCAGCTTCAGCTTCCGAAAAACATAGTGCAAAGATCTGGAAAAAAAATTAACATCAGTGCAAGTGAAATATTTCCGAAAACAAATAGTCTGAATGCTTTAAAAAGAAAAATGTGTGCTGTTTCAGCTGAATTCGAAAGTGACCTAGTGCCAGCTAAAAAACAAATGGTTGGAAAATCAGATGAATTTGATTTGAGAAGTAAAAAAAGAAAAAATAAATTTCAGAAAACATTTAAAAGAAATGTGACAGCGACCACACACACTAATTCTTCGCAAAAAGTTAAACTAGGACTTTCACAAAAGGATTTGAAGGGAATTGTGAATAAAGCATTTAGTGCAAATTCAAGTATGCATGGTGATTCAGTTAATTGTAATGACCAAGTGTCTAAAAAAAAGAAGCACAAGCGGGATTCACGGAAACAGAAGGATTTGAAGGGAATTGTGAATGAAGGATTTAGTGCAAATTTAAGTGTGCATGCTGATTCAGTGAATTATAATGACCATGTGTCTAAAAAAAAGAAGTGCAAGCGGGATTCATGGAATCAGAAGGATTCCAAGGGAATTGTAAATGAAGCATTTAGTGTAGAGTCAAGTTTACAAGAAGATTCATTTGATCCTAACCATGATGTACCTAGTGAAATTAAAGCCAAGAAATATCCACAGAAAAAAAACTCAATAGGAATTGTGAATGAAGCATTTAGTGCTGAATCAAGTTTTCAAAGTGATAATACATTTCAGTATAGCCTTCAAATGCCTAAGCAAGAGAAAGGCAAGAAATATCAACAAAAGCAGAACTCTGGGGGAATTGTGAATGAAGCATTTAGTGCAAACTCAAGTATACGTGATGATTCATTTGATGGCCGAGTGCCCAAGAAAAAGAAACCCACTCGAAATCTAGAGGAACAGAAGAATTCCAAAGGCATTGCAAATGATGTATTCAGTGCTGAATCAAGTTTACAAGATGACACAACTTCTCGCACTCATCAAATCCTCGAACAATCGAAAGCCAAGCGAGACCTTCAGATTGAAAAATCCAAGGGGAAAACGAATGAAGAATTCAGAGAACACCAGCTTTCACAAGAGGAATCGAAACCCGTGAATTGTATTGTAGATAATCCAAAGTCAAAAAAGAGGCTACGTGTGGCTTCACTAAGAGAACGGATGATGGCAAAACTGAAGGCGTCTAGATTCAGGTCAGTATTTCTGTGTTTGCATGCCGGTAGTTCTTATGCTGTTTGTACATAAGCTGAAATGAGGAGGCACACAGCTCGTACCGTTGGTTGGGATTTTTTTTTGGGACAAAGAAGGGTACGTGCAGTAATGTTTTCATTTATGTACATAATGGTGGAAGGGATATGGGAAGTCCATGTTCATGTATCTGTATGAAAGTGCAGAGACAACATTTTCTACAGATGTGCTGATGCCAGCAAAAATTTGCATCATCAATTACTGAGAAGTATTCCTTCAGTATGTTTTCTGTATCCTATGGCTAAATGAAAATAATGTTTAAGAAAATAAGAGATTTGGGTAGAAACATGTGGGGTAGTTAACTTTAGGGTTAATTTTTTGTAAATAAAAACTAAAATTTTCATGCTTAATTCATTACTAAAAATTGTTGATTTTAAATTCCTTTATAATTTGGTTTATTTCAGCTCTACTTTGTTGACACATTTTATTATTGTCTTCAAATAAAGTCTTTTGCACGTTTAAGTACATTAATTCTGTAAAGATGTTGATAAAGATTTGGAAAAACAAAATGCTAAATATGAAAGGATACTTAGGTTTGTTGATTTGCTACCTTATTATTTTTGCAAGTGATATAAAAATATTGACTAACATCAAAGAAATATGTAAGTGTACTACATTTTTTGAATTGTATTTGTGTGTCTCTCTTTAAATGACTTTTTTAAGTGAAACTTCTAATGCGACTTCCAACAAGGTTGCGTTAAACGTTTAACGCTACCATGGAGGGGGTATGAAAGCACTGTTGCGTTAAACATTCAACGTTCCTGGGGAGAGGGAATAGAAAGAAAGAGAGTGAATGCATGGCACTTGAACGCATGCGTGTTGTATACCTGTTACAGGCCAGCGCGAGCATAGCAACGAGTAGCGTCCAATATTCCAAGCACATGCGCGTGGTATTCTTGCTATGCAGCGAAGTAAACAGTGTGAGCTTCGTGAAATTAGCTGAAATATGTACTTGTTCTATTTTATTGTTCAATTTTAATTTATAATATTCATTATTTCATTTACTTGTTTTTTTAGTTTGATTTGATACAATATGATTTCACTAAAAATCAATTTCTACCCCTTCCTATTTTCATTTCCACATTACGAAGGTTCACTTCTTCCGCGCGGAGGGACTCCACGCACTATTTTTTTTATACTTGTACTGGACATTAAATGTGACTTGCATATGCTAGTAAGTGGTATAATATATAATTTCTAACTTTCAATCTTAAATATTCTCTGCCACTGCCATCTCTGTTCACAATTTCAATTAAGATATAGCAGTATAGAAAAGCTATTATGTGTCTCATAGAGCTGCAGCAATTTATATCAATTAAAGACTACATTTATTTACGTACTCAATGCAATTTCAATTAGTCACAAACTCATAAAACTGCAAAATGTTAGTCCATTCGGGGCAGGGAATGGCAGCTTCGACAGATTTTCTTGGATTTGTCATTATATTAATAGGTAGGTGAGTATGTGTAGTACCTATCTATATATATAAAAATTTAGCTTCCGTATGTATTTGGCCGCAAAACTCGGAAAGTATACGATGGTTTGGATTGAAATTTTTACAGAACATTGCATCTTAACAGAAGAGTGTTTATATGAAATAAAAGTTTGGGAAAATCCACCGGAAAAGTCGGAAAAAAAAGTTTCTATAACTAAATATCATGGTCACCCAACTTAGTTGTGACCACGCTCGACGATGCTGTACCATATTGTCGAAGTTCAAGCACATCAGGCTACTCGACCATTGTGCCTTGACGACTATAATTTACACAAATATGTATATATATATATTTCAAGAAAGAATAAAAAACTTTATTTAATTTGAAAGTATATTCTTTCGACTCTATTGATAAAAATACGTTTAAATTAAAAAATATTCAAATTTTTGGAGCACAGTAAAAAAAATGCATTTAACCACGAATATGCGAGTTAAACTTCAGAACGATCCAACAGCAGTCATATTTTCAAGACAATTAATTGAAGTTGGTAACGGCACTGTACCTACAAATCCAGAAAAGGAAAAATCAGCTTATCATCTGATTTATGCAACATCGTAGATTCAAAAGAGGAATTAGTAGACAAGGTATTCCAAAACATCGAAACAAAATTCAAAAATCATGCATGGTTGAGCGAAAGAGCCATTCTAGCGGCTAAAAATGTTGACGTACACGATATGAACAATAGTATTATAAACAGAATCGAAGGTGAAACAATGACATACAAATCTATTGATTCAGTAGTGCACCAAAATGAAGCAGTGAACTTTCCAACGGAATTTCTCAATTCACTCGATGTTCCAGGATTACCACCACATATTTTGAATTTGAAAATTGGTGTGCCAATTATATTGCTTCGAAATATCTGTCAGCCTAAATTATGTAATGGTACACGATTAGTAGTTAAAAAATTAATGGATAATCTTATTGAAGCAACAATTTTGATTGGACTTCATAAAGGTGAAGACGTATTACTTCCACGAATGCCACTTATTCCGACAGATATGGCATTCGAGTTCAAACGACTTCAATTTCCAATACGCCTTGCGTTCGCTATGACCATCAATAAAGCACAAGGACAATCTTTGCAAGTGTGCGGTTTGAATTTAGAAAATGAATGCTTCTCTCATGGAAAGTTATATGTCGGGTGCTCCAGAGTCGGTAAACCATCTGATCTATATGTTTATGCAAAAAATGGGAAAACAAGGAATGTAGTCCTTCCATTAGCTTTACAATAAAAATATTTAAGCTAAACACATTTTTATTTCTTCTATTACATTCCACAGCCATGCACAGTAAAATATTAAATTAAACAATGAATTAATATTAAACTGTGCCACAGCAAAGCGTGGCCGGGTTTAGCTAGTATTTGATATTATTGCTGGGTCTATCTCTACAAGAAACAAATAGGTACATAAAGGTAGGAAGCACTAAGAAAAGTCATAATTAGTTGTTTATATGGCAGACTTACCGACAAATCAACCCTTTTAAAAAAAAAATTTTATTATTATCTTTTTTTAAAACTTCCTTTTAGTCGAGATTTTTCAGATATTTTTTTTAATCCCTTTTCTATTATGTTTACATCTGTCGTGGGTTTTTAAAAACTTTTAATTTTGCTTTTTTATTTTAAACTTTTTAGAGAATTCCTAAGTTACTGTCTAGATATCTGTCCTTCTGTATGTTGGGTGTCTTACAAAATACTATAGCCTACCTCTACATTTTACCCCCATACTGCTGCATTTTATGGGGATTTTTTTATTGTACCCCTATGCGACCAACACTGTTTTGTTGAGAGTGATGTTTTGAATAGCAATATCTTTTAAGATAATGCAAACTGTAACTGTTTTATATTTTCATGTAAGAATAAATAATTTAATGAACAACTGATATGCCAATTCACTGATTCTGAACCGATACAGTAGAAAACACATTTTGTTTTAAAATTTTCATAATTTTACTAGGTTACCCAAAATAACTCATTCTAAGAAAAGCATATAATGCAAATGCACATGTATTTTAGTTTATAAATGGGACATAACCTCTTCTTTTTTTTTAACTCGTTTTTAGCTTGTTTTCCTTTGTTTGTTCACGACTGTTAGTTGCTTATTTAAACATGAATTTACTGATGGAGTGGTTTCTGAAGATTTTCTTCTGCTATATAATCAGACCCTCAGCAGTTCATATACAGAAGCAAGAAGAAAAATGTTATTACAGCACCCTCTGGCGAGTTAACACCATAAAACCTATCTAAGAACCATCACAGAAGAATCACAAACCTTTTACAGAAAACAGTATCTAAACTGGTCAAACTGTTTTGGAGATAAATGGGAACATTTGTTTTTTGCACACACAAACAACATCTCACCCTAAATGCATACATTACACCTTCTTCGTTCCATCGTCAGTAAAAATAAATCGAAACGTACCTGTTTTCACTGCCTTAAAAACTGATTTGTAAAAACAAAACAAAATGCAATACCTACTCTACATGCCAGTTGTTTTTCTTGCTTAGTAACCACTAGTTCTAATTGAATCACTCCCCTATCAAACTAACTGGCCATTCAAATAGTAAGTAACTGTCCCAGCCAATAACCAAGATCTAAGTTCCGGGGTTACTCTCTCATCATCAGTGAGAGTCTAGGCAGATAAAGGACAGGCTATTTGTGCTTTGTTTTGCAGTGTGAAGAGAGATGTAATGATTTGTAGTTTTCGAGTAAACGTTTTTCTTTAAAATTACTGAAAATACATCATTATTTTTAGTCATTTAAATTCTTGTTTTGAATTGTATGTAATTACTTTCTAAAAGAATGTCCAAAACAAAATAATGATATTACATGTTTTAAGTTTTTTAATTTTTTAAGTATTAGTCACATATGCTAAAAATATGCTCAAGTTAACTCAATCATACTGATCAGAATACAACTGTGTTTGGTGATATGTATATTTATTTTAGGTATCTGAATGAACAGATATATACGTCTGAAAGTACTGAGATTCACAAGTATTTTGCAAATGACAAAAATGCATTTAAAGCATACCATGAAGCCTTCCAGAATCAGGTTACTCAGTGGCCCTTAAATCCTCTCGACAGAATCATCAATGCATTGAAAAAAAAGTAAGTAGTACACCATTCATTGTGCATGAGGTTGATAGATTGTATTTCATCTTCAAATTAGTGTTACCTTAACCCCTTCAGTCTACTTGAATGTGTGGGTTAAGGTATAACTATATTCTAGTGGACATAATTTATATGGCTATTAAAAGTATGTTTTATTGTACTTTAATTATAAAATATTAATATAATAATATAATTATAACATAAAATTATTACCATGTAAAAATTTCAAAAAATTATTTATTTAAAATTTAATAAATTAATTCTCTACTGCTTTTGAACTGAAAAAAAAAAAACCTTTTCAATATAAATAAACAATTATTGTTAACTTTCAACAATTTTGCATAAGTCTGTTTTGTAAAAAGTAGACTCAAAAGTTATCAGATTCCATAGACTTGTCAGATAGTTACAGATGGAAAACATTGCAGCATAAACTGTACAGTCCAGGGAACGTACGCAGAATTTAATTTCAATGTAATTCACTTTTTGCTTTCAAATTCTTTTTTTTGAAGGGAATGATATATTTTTTTTTGGGTGGGGGGATGAGGTATATCCGCCTGCTGAATATTAAAGAATATGATAAATTTTTGTTGACCTTTTGCTTCAAGGAAAACTTCTTTTAATAAGTCTGGGTCCTGCCAGATTTATTCTTTGTTTTGATAGTTTGCTATTTGGTGTAGAATAATTCAAGGCATGTCTAATTATGCTACGGCCAGTTTCAAAATCATTACTAACCCTAAAGATTTTGCAGACTTGCATGTTGCCAAATGAATGTGTGAATTTTTCCAGTCCCCACTGATAAAATAGCAGTGTTCTGAGTTTTGTAACGTACATGTGTATGTGTGTGTAACAGGCCAGAGACTTTAGTGATTGCAGACTTGGGTTGTGGCGATGCGCGCCTAGCCCGCTCTCTCTCGAATGTGGTGCACTCCTTCGACGTTGCGGCTCTGTCTGAGGAAGTGACGGTGTGCGACATGGCCCACACCCCGCTGAAGGGCGACAGCGTGGACGTGGTGGTCTTCTGCTTGTCGCTGATGAGCACCAACCTCTCCGACTACCTTCTGGAGGCCAACCGCATCCTGAAAGTCGGGTGACTATCCACTCTCGTAGTCCGGCAACACGTGCAGGATGGCTGGCAAAACTGTGATCAAAAATGTCCCAACTTTTGACTTGACAACGTCTAATAAATCGATGAACGCTGGCTGCACGCACGAAAAAGTGTCCCGTTAGGCACGTTGTCCCGTTATGCTGTGTCCCGTTACGCTCATTGTACGCTTCCACTCAATTGGAACAACCATCGATTTGACGTTTTCGAGGCACATTAAACTTGAAACACTCCCATTAATTTCCTACTTTTCCTATCATCGCCCTATCCTTAACCGAATAACACAGATTGGAAGAAGTTAAATAGCAAACATGTATAAAAGTTATAGTTAAAATAATCTCTTCGTTAAAGTAATAAACATACATATTTGAATTAATGAGTGCAAATAAAAGTAAATTTATCAATTAAATTGTAGATTTCATTTCACTCCTTCTTTGTATCCATGCAAAATAGTGATAATTCAATAAAAATTATTCAATTTTATTCATAAAAGTATGCAATCATTTCATCAATGTTTTGTTATGACGTTGTCACGTTAAACTATCGTCCGTAAACCGACTTCACAGACAACCAATTTTTTTTCTAATTTTTCGAGACTTGGAAAGGCAACTGATATTAGCTAGTTGCTAATAACTATCAAAAATTCAAATTCAGTATCGCGACTCATGGGCATACCACACTTTACAGGCATCTGTCGATTATTTTATCACAATACATTTGATAGAACTGAAGTCAGTGTGTGTGGTCAAAGTGCTAATATTCTTACAACCAAAAATGAATGGGAGGAAACTCATTGCAACACAGATACAGATTGAAAAGGGGGAACTGGTACAAATCAAAATAAATCTCTGCTCTAACTGTAACCTTATCATTAAAACAAACTCCCTGACTACCTCAGAAATTCCGTGCCTTTTTCCTATTTGTACCATAACACAATTTATTATTTCTCATATAACTTGACTATCTTAGACTCGAGAGCAATGATTAAACAAGAATATTAACAGCATCACATTAATCAGCAAAATTATGTTTGTTGTAATAGGTCAAAGTACTGTAGTTCTTTGAGGGGAAAAGCAACATATATGTGCAAATAAGGTAAACAAAACAAAACCAATATCATGAAATTATTTATACTTAGGTCCTTGTTGAAAACATACAATAAATTAGATAGTTTTAGTAATAATGAACATACACATCATTTACTGTAAAAGTGTATGACTAAAAAGATCTCTTTTAAACATAAGTTATTTTCAGTGTAATAAATTTACAATATAACCTTTATACACATAAAACAATAATTATTTGATGGCTAAATAGCCAAATTACTACTTTTATATATAAAATAGGTTGTACACACTAAAAATAGCAATAGTTCATTCAATTTAGGTCAGTTTATAAGTCTTAGAAAATAATAACACACTGTTAATAGTTTAATGATATTTTTAAATAATGGGGTTCGTTTCGGCTAGCTGAGGCTCAGTAGGACCAATGAGTGTGTGTATGAACCAAAAATTACAGATAATGTTCATTTTCAAAATTGGTTGTTTCACTCATAAAATTTACGTGTCAGATAAGTCTTATTGCTGATAGTCATGTTTTAACAGCGTTTTATGATCATGAGAGACTCGTACACAAGCAATATTGTTTATTTAATTAGTGCAACGTATGTGGATAAGTTAGGCGAAATGTGCAGAACAGTGTACCCATGTAAATTGCCGCTTACTTCACAGTATCGCAGATAATCACCATGTTGTATAAATCAAAAAAACTTAACTTCACTAAAATGCTTCACTATCATTTCTAATAGTCGAAATCCTTATTTGCACATAAAATTCAATGGATTCAACACCACACAATACCATAGCACTACTCCATATCGGATGCTAAAATATTTATTCTTGATAATTTAAAATGTAGATAATTTAAAATGTTCTTAAACTAACAAAATGCTACTTCTTCATTGGCTGGAAAGCTGTGAGTTTAAACGTTTTCCCAAATCAGTATAACAATAGAAAATGTCAAAAAAGATGATAAGTGTAAAATAACACATATTTAAAATAAAAGCATAATTAAAGTGTTACATTACATTGCGTTGACATTCGAAAAACAACAGTCATAGAGTTATCGGTTTTGTAGATATGAATTACATTTCAAAGAAAAATACTGTTTATAAAGTCATAATTAATAAATGCAGGAAATAAAAATAATTAATTAACATCTGTGCTAACACTTTTTTTCGTACATATTGCTGAAAATCCCCTATTTCAGTTTTTCCTGTTGCTAACCACCCTGTTCTATTTTCAGATGCGAGTGGGAGAACTTTCTAGATAAGATAACACCGCATATTTTCTTGGAAAATTATCCTTTCTTCCATTGCTAACATAGATTAATATAATTTAATATAGTTTTATATAAACATTATACAGTAATTTATTTTCTTCTAACTGGTAGGTACTGTAGAAACCAAAATTTTTTGTTACTATCAGTTGGTAGAGAGTACTTGGGATACTACACAACTCTTAAATGTTAAGTAAACCATTATGCGTTGTAAAGAAAGACCAACTGTATATTTTATTTGTTTCTGTTTGATAAAAAAGTTGTTAAAATTTGTCGGTTTCTGTAAGAGTATAGAGTATGACACGTTGGAAAAATTATCTGTTTTGCAAAATCTTTTCCCAAAAGTACTTTTCTGGAAAATTAAAATCTCTATTTACACCCCTGCATGATACTCATATAATATGGCAACAGTGCATACCAAAAACAACAATGCTAGTGGCATAAATTGTGTAATGGAAACACTAATTCAGAGTAGACAAACATTTGTCAGATTTATGCACTAATACTGAAACGGGGATAGGGAAAAACAAAGATTGGAATTGTTAAAAACCTATTAAACTATCCTCATTTGTGCATTAACATTACACATACCATAATTATTGTGGTCAAACAAATTTTAACAATGTTTTTTTCCCCTATAATTGGTTGGAGCTCTTTGTGTTAGTGAAACTTATAAATGAAATGTATCACTATTGGTATGTATTTCTTTTCTTTTAGTGGCCTGATGAAAATTGCTGAAGTAGAAAGTCGATTCGAAGATGTAAATAAATTCATACAATGTCTGAAGAAATACGGGTTCAGCAGTAAACGGAAGGATTTCTCAAACAACATGTTCTACTTCCTGGACTTTAAGAAAGACAGCAAACCAGCAAAGAGAAATACCCTGCCTCCAGTTACTTTGAAACCATGCCGCTACAAAAAACGGTGATAATGGATTTAATGATCAGACTTGTCAACTTCCAGCATCTCCAGTTGCAGTACCTAATAATTGTTGAACGATTAGGTAACGTAGTTTTTTGAGTTGCTGACTTTCTGTACCCCGGAGGTATAAATTAAATCTGTCCATTTCTTTATGAAACAATTAAAACATCAAACTATTATATTGAAAATAATATTTCCAATATCTAGTAAAGAAATCTGAAAATAAAGTTGCACCATCAAAAACTTACTCTCCTGAAAAATTGTAATTTTGAGATATGTTGTCCTTTATCTCTGGGGCACAGAAATGATTTACTCTACAATGCAAAAATTATATCTTTCCCAGTCTGTTATGGCCTAGTACAAACAGCATGAAAATGCCAGGATAAAATAACTGTGTGTGTCACAAAGGCAAATGCAGATGGCATAGTAGATGCACTAACATGCAAATGTTGATTTTAACAAGTGTCCAAAGCACTAGAGCATCTCTCTCTTACTTTTCAGTACAGTAGTGTAAATGGCTGTTTTAGCAGCATTCCATTAAAACATGTGCCTATGCTTTAACAGAGCGACAATAAATTGAAAAATAAATTAAGTTTGTTTCAAAGGCATTTGAAACCAAGATGGCAACTTATGGCAACTTTTGTCTCAGTCTGCTTAGAAGTAAAAATGACATTATGCTTTTGACAAGCTACAAATGATGCTTTATTTCCCAAATTCTCAGTTAAAATTTCCCTTCACAGCACACAATTTGTGTTTGTGTTTTTTTTTTCCCCCAAAAATTTGTAATGACTGTAGAGAAAAACAACTTTCTGAAGCATTACAAAGTTGTGTCTCAAATCATTGTGCAATGGCCTATACCTGGCAACAGTGCATGCTGAAACAAGGACTGCGCTAATGGCAGAAATCATATATTGGAAGGAGATAGTGAAAGTTAATTACACTGGATGCTGCAAAGTAAGGAAGAGGTGCTATATGCCTTCTGGTTTGTTTAGCCATACTGTAGCCAATTACACACCAAGATTGCAGTGTTAATCTCTCTTAGACTTACCTGAAGTTTTTTCTAGGAAATATGTGTTTCAGTAATTATTTATGTTGAAAGTGCATGATATTGTGCGTTACGATGAAGCTGGCTGGCTAGGAGAAGCTAGCCAGGAATAAAAGTTGCAGCTTTTTTTATTCTTATGCATTTAAGTAATTATTTTAGTTTTGAAATCAAAAAATTCCTTCTCATCAATAAGAAACTTAATTCTCTATTTTCTCAACAAAATTTTATGCATTTCACATAGACACGATTAAAAAAAAAATTTCAGTCATATCACAAGAACTGGTGAGGCTCTTGCACTAGTCATACCTCAGGGTGGCCACTCTTCTGGGATAATAAAATTCCTGGTTTTTTCAAGGGTGGTTTTTATCAATATTTGCATACAATTTGCATTTTTGTTACACAAAGCACACACAATATGATGTTTTATTGCCGTTAAACAATAGACAACTTAACTATAGGCTTAAAAATTAAATCAATGAACTTGCTTAAAACAAAACCTACCACCAACAAAAAATTTATAATCTCACGTCACAAAAATTACTTGACACCAAACGCACGTGTTTTGCCCCTCTTGCGTGGCTGGCTAATGCTGTTCTTCCCATCCATGCTACCGATATAGATTTTAACATTACAGAAATTGCAAATAGCGTTCGTCCCGCACTTTGGATCTTTCTCCACCCATTCAAACTCTTCCGTACATTTGTCATTGTATGTGGTGACCGAACTCGTTGACATTTTGATAGTCTGCTCCAATTACATGTTAGATTAAAAGATTCTAAACAACGTCCCGCACAACTAAACTTTAAAAAAAACTCGAGAAAAGTATCCGTGATACCGTGACGCAACAACATGAGCGCAAAGTAAAAACAAATATACATACAAAACTAGTGCTACCAACATGCCGTGCGAGAAATTACTACCATCCTACAACAACATTTTCAGCCAAAATGCTGTTGCTTTTGAATACAGAAACATAATAAGTATGGAAGTCTGAATTGTTAACGGTTTCTTACGTACTACAAAAGTTTTTAAATGCAATATGAACAAATTAACTTTCACAAAATAGAGCACACGAGCACACTGTCGTGCTTCGACGGGTGGTGAACGTGCTCATTTAACAGCCGTATGTTATTGTGATCGTTACTTCATAAAAAAAAATCCCGGTTCTAATAAAAATACCTGGTTGATTCCAGGTATTCCTGGTTTTTTTAAGAAATCCTGGCTATTTCCCGTATTTCCCGATTTCCCGGTTGGCTGGCCACCCTGTACCTGCCAACTTTTTAGTTTGGTCATCAAGAAAACTTTTAAATTGGGAAAATGTATCGTAAATCAAATGTGGCAAATTTTTACATGTTTATGTGCAATTATTTTCTATTTTTCTATTCCATTTGGTTTCTGCTAATTTACTAATGACATGAAGGGCATATCGATGGCCTAGAATGAAAACCTTATACAGTCAGTATTGTAAATGTACTGGGAAACTAAACCTATCCAGAATGTGCCAATTTACACAGCATGCATATGAAAAGCAAAATGATCAAGTACAAAACAAAAGCAATAGTATTCACTAAACAAGATTGCTTAAAGACATACCTTGCTATATCACATGTTTGTTACATATTTCAGTCATCTCCTGATTATCATCCTTGATGCAATTTTAAGACTTAGAATGTGCAGCAGTTGCCTTCTTTGCTTTACCTAATAAATCTGAGGTAAATCTTTGTTCATAACAAACACAATTCCTTGATTTTAACACAGAAATAGACTGCAAAGTTTTAGATGACATGGAGGACCTAAATTGGGTTCTGTTTATTTTACCATACTGAAAATGCGCTCACATTCTGAATTACTGTGGGGGATTGACAGAATTGATAGCATTTGACAGTCTGTTATACTTCAGGAAGCCATCTACTCCATGAACTCTTGATAATTATGCCCACTTGACATCAACAGTGCCTGCTTTCGTCACTTCCAACCCCGTGTGTGCAGTACTGGTGAAAAAGCTATCAATCTTCTTATTTTCTTCCTCAGAAAGCACGTTTTTCCTATGCTTAGGACACTTAACGTGTGTAGTTATGTCGGACCTACCTCCATGAGCAATACTAAAATCACACCGGCACACTGTGCAAAACACAAAAGTTTCTCCTTTTTGCGATTTCAGAATACAAAAGAATTCGTTGTTATACGCAGCACGGTAAGTCTGAATATATTTCTTGTTGGCTAGCTTACTCATGGTTCCTATCACGTAAATACAAACAAAAAAAAATGGTTGTGCAGCACTACATTGGAACTACGAACAATAGTCAGCCATTTTTGACATAATATAAGGAACAAGGAACAGACCAAGGAGGTAGGGCTGACGTCACAATAATTGTGGTCCGTTCCTCCGTTTAAGGAAGCACTTTTTCGTTGCGTTAAGTGGAAAACAAACGTAGACCAGTCCAAACCATATACAAATAACTATCTCTTGTTTTGTTTTCATTCTGCCTTCCGTCGGTGCGTCGGTAACATGGCCGGTACAGTAAAAGTTGGCAGGTATACATGGCCGGTACAGTGAATGGTAATAAACCACCACGCAAAAATAAATCCGTAAGATATTAAAGACGTCCGTAAAACCATAAGATAGTATTAAAATCCGTAAAACTTACGGACAATCCGTACAAGTTGGCAGGTATGCACTATGCTATTGTGCAAGATGAGCTAAAGCAGGGATAAAGTTTTTTTTTTATAACAAAATTTGTTTAGTACATCATTTATTTGTAATGTCTTCCATATCCATAACAACCAATTACTGTTGCTGCATTTATGGCTCAGTTTGGAGGGGAAAATGACAGCTCAAAACCTGCATGTGAATAGTGGCCCACTTTTGGTAATGAAAATACAGTTGGAACTCTTAATTCCTGCAATAATTGAGCAAAAGCTATACGTCTAAAGAACTTTTAAATGTTGTGTATGATCCGTAATCATTTTTTTGAAGAAGAGGTCTGGATCACAGACGCAACATGGCAAGAGATTTTCTGAACAGCAACACTCATGTCATTTTTGACATGAAATGTCTTTAAAATCACACAGAAATACAGGTACCAGAACAGAAATTTGTACCGTAGTGAAAATATCTGTATCATCTTGCCTTAATAATTCTGTAACTATCAGTTTAGTAGACGTAAGTGTGGTGTCATTATTTAACCTTAATAGTTGGCTCGTTGATACAACCTTGAGTTTGCATGACAGGCGGGTGGGCAGGGAAAGGGAACCATGCAGATTGGTCAAACCTGGCGCTCTCGATTCAGTGTAGCTTACAACTCAGATGTGATAGCACGGTGATTCATGTGTTTGTGTATAGAGTTTATTTAGATTGATTGATTTAAGCCAAAAATAGTGTATTTTGGAAAATATTTATATGTAAAAATGTAAAGTAAGTCTATTACAGGTATTTTAAAATACAATATGATAGCCTCAGCCCGTGCAAGACCAGCTGAAAATATAAATCATGCCTATTGTTGGAAAGAGGATGCTATGAGCCATGCACAGGTACCCCAATATCTGATGTCGAGGAAGCGAGACTGTTTTAGGAGTGTCTCAAAGCTGCCACATCACGCTCCGTGAACAATGCTGACTCTGCGAGCACCTCTACAACCGTTGTACCTTTACCAATGAGCATGTCGAGTGAAGAAAGCACCCACACATTCGAAAACGTCTCCGAACTGAGGGATATGAACATCAGTCAAAGTGAAGTGATGCAAGACCATTGGCATGCAGCTGATAGACTTTTTACATTAAACCAATGGCCATGTGTCCCGACACAGCCCCACCCAATATATTTCTTACAATAGAGCAGCTTATTACAACTTGTTTTAAACATTATTGTAGTATATTAATTTTTCTTCAATATTCCAGTTATAACTATATTGACCAGGGTTCCTGCAGACTGGAAAAATCTGGAAACAAGGAAAACTCAGGGAATCGAAAAACAAGGAAATTAACAAAATTTTAGTTATAAAACCAATAAGTAATTTTTAATACAAGTGTTTTCATTTAATGTCTTAAAACCAGTCACAAATTCAAGTGCAGTAATAAAACTGTTTTTGTCATGTATTTAATGAAGAGAAACATTTCAAATTTTTGAATATGAATAATAAACTATTCGTATTTGATTTAAGCAATCTCACCTAGGAAGCCCCAAATTCCCCTAGGTTTTGATACTGTCTTTCAAGATGAATTTGGTTTATCAATTCTTACTTATTTTTCACAATGATTTTATTAATTCAATTATTAATTTTACTCTACAATATAACGTCACCAAACAAAATTTTACAAATCAATATCTAAGGTGGTATTCTCCACAAAAAAAAAAAAAAAACGTTTCTGCACCGTACAAAAAAAATCATACACAATGGCAGCTGCTTTAGAACTGGCATTTCTTATCATAACCAAAAAATTGCACTTTGTGAAAAATAATCACAACACAGATGATGAGTATGTAATTGTTACTGCGGTCAATCTAATAGACAACAGTGCTTAAGTGCATTCTATGTGGGACACCCCCAAGAATGAATATTTGAAAACATATTAAGAGTAAAATTTAATAGGAGCTTGATATATAATATGGTTAGTTATACAATGAATGATATTTTCTCCCAATGTTTGCTAGCACTGGTAGTCACAGTGCAAAGGCTCCCCTCTCTTTAACACATCACAGAAGTTTGTAGAAAGCGGAAAAAATAGCCATCTCTGGTTGGGAGGAACAGTTGTGTCTGTTTACAGGAGCAAAGGTAAGCAGTTCATTTTCATCAGTTCTTTCTCTTGTTCTGTAGGGGATCAAATTATAAAAAGAAAAGATCATCGATAAGGTCCTTGAAGATGTTAACACCCAAAGATACATGTTAGGATTTGCCTGGAGTGATTTTGAAAACCATAGATAATCAAAATAAGGTGGGTGGACTCAGATTGGAACACAGGTTACCTGTGTTCTTTCCACTGTGTCACTAGTTCCATGGGTGAGGGTGAGGATGGGCATTTGGATCGGTCGATAACTGCGTAGTATATACAAGTACAACGTGTCATAGCCTGTTAGGGTTGCAGAGTCCTAATGCTGTACATTTGTGACCAAATATTTTCCACCATATCTATACTTAATTCTTTTTGCCACATTTTGATATAAACTAATGACCAGGAAAGTGCTGCTTACAAATAAGTTTGCACATCATGGTGCTACTCTCTAAACCATTTAATAAATGCCAAAGAGCAACTGAAATATATTAAATTTTAAGATTTTTGATACCAAAAATGTCTCTCGTAAAACTTTTTATTTTTTAACAATTCGGGTCAAAATCGTGAAAACTGTCAATTTTCACACCAGCACTGTTTTACAAGTAAATACTTAGCCTTATCAGTGTGCTGACAGAGAGTTTTTAACGACTCTAGCAATTCTCATCTTGGTAATTGCAATTAGCCAATTATGGTGTTAGTTACACATCACTGAACATCCATATTCTATCTGGCTTTTACTGTATTAACAAAATTATGGCAGCAAAACATTCAAATTCAGAGATATCTTTTCAAACAAACTTCATAATCTAATTCATGCAACTAAATTGCAATGCAAACTTCTATCATCACACACAGGAAAAATAGCAGTAACAATGTACAGTAGAAATAGCTGAAGAACAAATAAATGCACAACACAAAAATCATCTTCTCTTCTTGGCAGGCGGTACTGTGGTGTTTGAGTCCTCGGAAATGCTACGCTTGACACCGCAACTTTGCACCTCACCAGCAGCTGCAAACAAATAAGTTACCAAATGTGTAATAAAAAATAAGATTTAGAAAGGGTTGTATGTTACATTCATAGTTATGCAATGGCTTTAAATGACCTGGGCTTGAATCTTATTCCGGCAATCAATATTTTGGTCTTCCATGGTCTCTCAAAATCATTCCTGGAAAATGGCCAACTCCTGCCTAGATTATCTTTGGTCTATGTCGAGTTACGTTAAAGTTTCATCAAAACAAGATGAATGGTTCGAACCTCTTTGAATATTGTGTTATATTCAATCGCACTTAGAAACTTTTGAGGTACAATTAATTTTGAAGTGACAGATATTACTATAATTATCTTGGACTATATAAGGTGAAACTGTTTTAACCAAATAAAATATCAGAGCTACTAATTAAGCAAGAGAAACCTTAATAGAAATGCTTATACACACACATGCCTACAAAGAGTGTGAGAAAGAAAAAAGTGATCTTTAATATAATCTGGAATAAAAAAGATGTGTAAAAATTATTTTGTTATTAATTGATTGACTGTTGAATTTACCCATGTATGGGTATCACATTTTATGCTGATTTTTAGTGTAAAAAATTTAGTGCTACCCACATGCAACTTTTTTGTTTAAAAAAAATAGATTTTTGCACTGAGGGGTTAAATATGTGTATAACTAACCTATATTGGTTTTTAATAAATATAACTCCATAAGTAAGTAAAATTTAATCAGAATATCTCGGCAGTCGTGTGAAGCTCCATGAACAGCACAGTTATTGTACACATGCTATGTCTGCCACCCGCCCGGTTGTGATGCCGGCAAGGGCAAGTGTTGTGTCGGCTGCGCTGCGAGATCACGGAGAGGGGAGAAAATCTAAAAATAAACGAGCCAGAGAGAGAGAGTGCAAGAGTGTGTGTGTGTGTGAGCACATGCGTGAGGCCATGGGGCAGCATTGACGGTTCTCCTTCCCTCTCATTGTAAATGTTCCGTGAACTGGCCCCCGCACAATTAACCTGTCTATCTTGGCAGGTGTTTATGATGCAACTGTGCCCAATTATTATTGTGTTTGCATGGGATTTCTCATGCTTTCAACTGAACATCCCAAGACAAAACTACAGCCATTATTGGTGTTTATAAGTGCATCTTTTATATTCCTCCAGCCTTGCAGTAACGTGATTGCTAGTTTTTTACAGAAGGATCTCACAAAGAATATCTATCTTGCCACCTCTTCTCTATCTACAGCAAAGGAATGGGCATATATATAATAATAATAATAAAAAAATACAATACGCGAAAGGGAAACAAGGTTATTAATAAATAGCCGTCTTCTCCTGCGGGAAATGGAGGGGTCATAAATATGAGATAAGAGGGGCAGGAGAGAAGTGAGGCACCCCACACCCTCCTGCAGTAAACAAATAAGAACAAAGGGTCAACACCAGTGCTTTATTTCTTACGCGCCAATAAGCTGAGTCACTGAACACGAACACTTGGAACTCTAGTGAAGACATATATGGTGCAACCCATGTTTGAGGGTCACCCTTACGGTGAAAATTTTACATTTGTGTGCCCAAAATTAAAGGTGCGACCCATACACAGGGACAACCCTTCTGTGGGTAAATACGATATAATGAGAATTAAAAAATTGCACAGTGATGCTTTTATGTTCTTTGGTTGAGTTGAGATAGGTGAAATGTAACAGTACCTCACACACTAGAATGGGCTATGAGCACCACTTTCTTACTAAATGAGGTGCTTATTAATTTTATAATACTGAAGTATCGGACTCAGCCCCCATCAGTCCCGTCTTCTCACGATACAAGCATGGCATTAGGTAGCTTGCAAAACTAAAAAATAAAATGAGGGAGAGGTTTTGAGAGCAGCTGGTTGCTTTAAGCACAGATGTGTGAAATTCAGACTACAGCTAAGAACAATAAGAACGCTCCACATCAGCATCCTACTATCAGGTTACTATATACAGCAAAGCTCTCTTAAGAAAATCCTGCTTACTAAAAATTTTCATCATTAGTTTAAAAAAATTAGCACTAGACCTATAAATAAATACATTTTACCCTTTTAATAAAATCTTCCTGTTGTAAGTCTAGATTTCTAAGTGCCTTGAGAAACTTATAACAATGATTTACTGTATATACAAGTCCCATTAAGGTTTTCTACATACAAAGTTAAAAACAAAAAAAAATGCTCACATAACTCTAGATGCACCAACTTTAATTGCTTGACTGTACAAAATATAAAAAAAATCTCAGAAATACTAATACATATTTAGAAAAACAAAATTATTTTAATGGTTCTGGAGGTTAAGCTCACTTGCACAACATTCACAATGATACAAAAATGTTACACATTAGACTTGTAACAATGCT
Source organism: Bacillus rossius redtenbacheri (assembly GCF_032445375.1). Classification (NCBI taxonomy): domain Eukaryota; kingdom Metazoa; phylum Arthropoda; class Insecta; order Phasmatodea; family Bacillidae; genus Bacillus; species Bacillus rossius. Next base: position 34,088,757 of record NC_086335.1, on the reverse strand, counting down.
GATGCACCCCAATCACAACATAATTCACATAATGTACTCATATTTTCTCATTTTTACACACTTTACTGAAGGGTGTCAGTTTTATGAAATAATTATTTTAATTATTAATATAGTAACAAAAGCTTTTGACAGTACATAATAGCAACTGTGATACCAATGATCTCAGATGACAAAAATAACACAAAACTCAATAGTTGTGGTGGTCTGCAACAACAAAAATTTACTTTTCTGTACAGTTGAGGAATGGTGATAGCCATGTCAGTCTACATCTTTCTGATGTACAATACTGTACAAAATGGTTGAACCCACACCGATATGCCATTCTGGCTGTAAATCATGAACGTTACATTGTCCATTCCCACCGGGCCAAAGAGAATGTAAAAGTATTTTCAAAAATGGTTGACAGAGATTGTTTTTTAACACTCAAAACCCTTAAGACAAGGATAAACAGCAATGAATTGGTGATGGAACATTTATGCTTGATAAAATATGGAATATACCAAACAAAAAAAATTGTCATATGTTCACATCATATTTTATCCCCAAAATTAGTAATGGAATTAGGAATCACACTTTTTTTAATGCCTTAAGCAATAATTCTGATTTTACTTGCATACTATTAAAATGTTTATTTTATCTTCAAATATTATTGTGTTCTACTGATATTTATGCTTTATTCAGTCCTAAACTTTCAATTGTTAAAATTTATGCTCAATGTTTGTTGTGCAACCCAAACAGTACTATTCTAACTTGCACAGCATTCTAGTTTACCCAGTATGGCATGGAAGCCTTGTGCATCTGTGTCTGTCCTACTCATCATTCAACTCTTTCTCACACACTCACACACACACACACACATCCATACGCATCATGATCTAGTGATAAAAACTACCAAAGCACCTTTCACAACAAAAAAAAAAAAATATTTTAGTCATATTCACACTACTGTATAATGCACTTCACTAAGTGTTCTCAATATTGTTCAGAAATTTAAAAAAAAATAACTATAATAACCATTAAAAAAATAGTAAAAACTTTTTGCAGTTAGTACATTTGTCTTTTGTTACTGTGGATTTATTTATTGGGGGTAGTCTTGAAAAAAATGTATTGTCAAATCTATGACTTGTTTTTAGTTGCAAGTATATCACTGCATTTTTTATGAGTTGGAGTAGCCTATTTTTTTTTTAAATCTACAATCAATCCGTATTGCATGGCCAAGGTGTGAACACTGAGAAGGTTTGTTTCTGCTAGGAATAGAAGCTTGCTTGACTTCCTTCAATAACCACGGTAAACGTGACTGGTTACAACCAGCTTAGTCTGTTTCCACAATGAAACCTTCAATTACTTTGCAAGGCTGAACAGCAACCTGACAAACTGCCCTCCAAAAGGAAGAACGAAGGAAAGCCTGCACTGCTTGCCATTGAGGGATGGACGGTAAAAGTGTACGAGAGTGTGAGTGAAGGACACAGTTTACCGGCACTCGCTTGGGAAGCCTTTAATTGGGCAGTTAATATATTGTTTAATGAGTGAAGAAGTGGCACAAGGATTCACAGAAATATAAGAATTATAAAATCAAATACAATCCATGTTTCCAATTAAATGCTTCATTACCAAGATACAAAATCAAGTTTAGATCAACTATTAAATCACTCATACAGCATTATCAAAATAGACATATATTTATGTGCACGGCACAGATCGGAGACTTACACTCACCTAACACCTTAACAGTCTACAAAAAAACATGAGAAGACAAGGAAGAAATCATCGTGCAGCACGAGTTCTGCTTGTCTGGGCGGAGCGGCAGGCGAGGAGGCGAGGCTGGATGCGCGGGAGAGACAAGAAGACCGTGAGGGGCGTGGTGCGGTGGACAAGAGGCGGTGAGCTGGGGGAGCTAACGACGGCTCCCGGTGGCGGGTCCTGGTGCGGACGCTGCGCGGAGGGGGCGACGGGTGTGGACAGCCGAGGAGCGCGGCCGGATCCCACCGGGGGCGTTGGCCGACCAGGCCTGCCCACGCCGCGCGCATCGCAGTCCGAACACGGTGGTCTATCACGCACACCGACAACCGAGTTATGTGACGAGGGGTGGGAGGTGATGACTGCGACGGGATCGGAGGCTGCGACAGAAGAGGTGTCACCATCGTGATTAGAAAACATGCGTCACCCACAAAATGGACCTAAAAACTATCTGTGCAATTGAAGATTGCTGTAGATGATGTGGAAATGGCAGTGCAGGTTGATAATGAGCAGGTGAACAGGGCAGAATGTCAACACAGAAATAACAAAACTAATGCTGTCCCTTTTTTTTTACTTACAGAATATCTGATATATTTGACATGACCATTTTGGAAAGAAAAAAAATCTTTTCTAAGCACAGACTTAATTTTGAAGTCACTGAAGTCAAGCAAGTATAGAGCTATAAATATATAAATATATGCACAAAACATTTAATTTACGAAAAACCGAAGTTATTAATGTTCTTAACCAGGCATGCCAATACAAGCTCTGCCACCTCAGTTGTCAGCATGTGTGCTGACTTCGATCGGCTGTGTATTTGTCATGTGTCGCACAGTGAACTTTAACTCACACATACTGTTCTGTCATATGACACGTAAGTCAGTTAACGATCATGTTTTGTATCATTAATAATTTCTTCATCTGCACTTCCTCGGTACCATTTTAACACTTTAAATGTTAAAGTATTACGATTATATTATTTAAAGGACAAATAGGATCTGTACTGCTTTAGCCATAGGACATCAGGTATATGTGCAGAGTTGAAGCTTGGATTACTGCTGATATTGATAAAAATCTTTATTGTATCTGTGCATCTTGTGTATTTTAACGATAAAATGCCTGACTGTTCAATTACATTGCTTATAACTATAATACTTTCTTGTTAAAAGCTGCATGTTTTGTCGAATCATGTTCATGTTTACATTTATGTATATATTCATTAAAACTTATACATCTGCATTTGTAGAAAATCATTTTAAATGTGACAATACATATTGCAAAAATGTATGGTATATTATCGAACAAAATATAAATTTCTTTCAACAGCAAAAACAATGCCTCATAAGGTGGCAATGTTAGAGCTAGTTGTAAACTGGTTTTTAGCTCACACAACATGCTGCATAGATGTTTACAAATATTTCAATGAGAACTTATCAACCTGTTAGTTATAATAATATTTAATTGAAAGTTCTTGCTGGAAACCTAACTGGTAAAATTAAAAATCTTTATGAAATTTTCACATTAAAGGGTTCAAATGGTTTGACAAAACCAAAAATGTAACCTATTCATATGTCCCAGGCTTACTATTAGGCCTTTTTGAATATCAGTTTGAATTGAATTTAAATACATAGTAAGAATAAAAATAATTGGAATCTAAATTTTAAAAAAATTACTAAATCACATAACTTAATTAAGGAAAGGAAAAAGTAAATATTTAGAGTAGCAGCTTCTGAGAAATTAGACAACTAATAACTGAAATGACAGTTTGGTTAGGTTAAGCCAGCTTTAATAGTAATATGTACAATATCTGTTACAATATTTAAATTATCTAAAAAAATGTAATATGAGCAAATAACCTAACTTATTCACTTCAGTTATTATTGCCTTATTTCTCAAAGGCTACTACTGTACATATTGACCTTGGAAATTTTCGCTCACCACGCCATACAGGCCTGGTTCTGTGATGTTAAGTTTTTTGTAGACGTGTTTCTACTTTTTTTTTGTAAACAACAATGAGACCAGAGATGAGGTAACAGATGTGCTTCACAGTCAATTCTTACTTCTTCAAATGGAAGATTTAATATCCCTGCCTACGATGGAAAAAAAATTCAGAAATAGATAAATGGGCCAAAATATCACATCTGCCATGCATTAAAAGTAAACCTAAATATGATAAGACTAGTTGTGCCCGCAACTTTGTCCGCGAGGAAGTGTCTTTGGATAGCATTTTTAATTATTTAGGCTAATTATTCTACAAATAAGACACACACGTATAAATACTTTAATGAGCTATTTGCAGTGTTTCACTGCAAAGAGCTTATTAAATTATTTAAGTATATAAGTACATAAGGTATAAAGTATTAATATGAGTTTATTTAAGTACATTTTTATAAACTACGTTTTTTGTTTTCCCATCTTTTGCCAAAACATTAAGAGTTTGCAGATTTGATACACGTGAGCATGCCACATAGAGTTGCCCATGGGAAAAACATTTTTTTTCTAAATGAACTCCTACAACTTTAAGCGTCTGTCCTTGAGCTTTATTAATTGTTATTGCAAATGCTGCTTAATTTTTTATTATTATTTTTTTTTTTTTGTTATTTATATTTGCATGTGTGTGGCACAGTCGTCTGCCCTCACGTGTCTGCCAGTTCGGGTAAGCACACTTAGGCATATTTCCCCACCTACACCGCTCCATCCCCCCCCCCTCCCTCTTTGTGCGGCTGCACAGCACTCATTGTGTACGGTGTGGTGCTTGGCAAGTTTCTTACTCGCGTTAACTTCAGTTTCACATTTTGTAATGACTCCGTAAATGTTACATCAGAATAGCTCTAATATTTTGTCTCTTGTCGCAAACTTATAAAACATTGACATAAACCTTACATATTTCCATACAAACTTTCATCCCCTATTCCCTATTGTTATTTTACACCCTTAAGGGTAAAACTTTTACAAACTTTGAATGTCATATTTATTTATATTGAATCAACAGCCTAAAAAATAAGTTTCAAGCTTCTAGCTCTAAAAATGACGATACTACCATATAACTTTTCATCCCCCCCTTTCAACCCCTTACAACCCTTTTTTCGCATTAAAAAGTAGCCTATGTCCTTTCTCAGGCTCTAAGCTATCTGTGTACCAAATTTCATTTAAATCGGTTTAGTTAAGTAGTTTTGGCGTGAAAGCGCAACAGACAGACAGACAGACAGACAGAGTTACTTTCGCATTTATAATATTATGTAGTAAGGATTATGCAGCATTTTGTCTATACCACACAGCATTGCTGAATGTGAGTGTTCAGTCTTGTCAAAAAGGAAAAGAACCCAGTTACATTCCAAAATGTCCAATACTGTTTTGAAAATATATCTGTAATCAAGTGAATAGGTTTCTGAAGAAGAAATGCTATGAACAGACTTCCAGTAACAAATTCTTGCAGGCAGCAAAAAAAGCAGTACATCTCTGTGTATCTCTCTCTCGACTCGCGCGCCACCATTATTATTCAGACCATAGAAAAGAGGAACTGTTGTAGAATTATTACTGGTAAATATTCAATATGACTTGCACCACCTAATGTATGTTGATGGAACTGTGTCAGAAACTATACTTACCCGTAATTGACTAATGTGACTCACGTGTCACCTACTGTATGTTATCTCATCTTCCTCATGTTTCAAAGACAAAGTGTGCAAAATTGAATAGAGATAGGATGAACAAATTGTTAACAATGAAAGGCAAAATATCAAGAATAATTAAATTCGGCTTTAAGGGTTGGTTTTATCGAAATCTCACCTAGACAGTGACCTTCCTCGTGTTTCAAAGGTCAAGTGTACAAATTTCATCGAGCTCAGATGACCGGTATGGCAACGCATAGAATACGAATAAACAAACATTGATTTTTATGTATTTTCAATATATGTTTGAAAATTTGTATGGTGAAAGTAATGAAACTGAAAGCATATTTGTAACCATTAATTTTTCCGTTAGAACTGCCACGTATTATTCAAGCCTAATTTTAGCATTTTGAAATTCCTTCCTAATTTGGATTCCGCAGAAAGGTCGCACCTATAATTTTGGGTATAAATATCTAACATTTCCACTGTAAAGGTCACTCTCGAATATGGGTCACACCATATATTTGTCTTCATCTGTTTCTTAGCTCATTGTCATGTACGAAATACTGCACTGGTGCCAACCCTTGGTCCTTTTTTGTCAGCTTTCTGGGAATGAGGTGGCATTCTTACACCCATTTCTCTCTCCCCTCTCCCCTTTATTGCCACTCCTTTCCCTGCACTACCTAAGGAGAAATGACAAAAGGAAAAAATACAATTTTTTTATATCTGTGTTTCCTTTACCGTCTAATGTATAATACATATGTATATTTTTACCAGTCCTCTTCCACAAGAGAGGAAAGGCCGCAAGCTACATACTCTTTCTTATCAATTCCTTCAATGAAAACTATCATGCAAATCGAGAAACATGTGCCAGGGCTGGAGGAATATAAAAGCAGCACTTCAAAACACCAATGATGCCTGCAGTTTTGTCACGGAATGTTGTAGTTGAAAGGGTGGAAAATATCATGCAAAAACAATACTTTTGGGGCGTAGTTGAACCATAAAAACATGTTGAGATGGACATGTGAAGATTGTGCAGGGTGCCAGTTCACAGACATTTACAATGTACAGAGAGGGTAGTCAGAACTATTAACGTTGCTACATGACCACACACATTCATAGAATGCACACATACAAACTCTGGCTGGTTTATTTTTATATTTAGATCTTTCCCCTTCTAGAGCTGAAAGCCAATACAGCAGCTAGCCACATCACTTACCAGCACCGGTCGGACTGGCCAGCCGGTGGACAGCAGATGTAGAATAACGGCACAGTTCATGGTGCCTTACATGCACTGCTGAGATATTTCAATTAAACCATTCATACTTGTATTCGGGACATATTTATTAAAAACCAACACACTCTAGTTATTTAAGCACTTTAATTTTTACCCAAAGTGAAAAACTTGCATATGAATCATACATGTTTTTAAATAAAAATATCAACAAAAAATGTATGACCCATACACGGGTAAATGGGGTACATTGTTTCAACTACAGTATTCAAATTTTGTCTATAGCATAACAATTTCCGTGTTCTTTGTTGGTGTAGTCAATGGTCATAGAAAATTTTACATATTTTTTGCCTGATACCAGTATGTTATAGGAAACAATAACAACAATAAAAAATAAATAATTGTTTATCACACATTAATAGGTCAAAAAGTGTTTTCAATTGTGCATATGATTCATTCTGGTACTATTTTGTGATAGCAGTGCAATATTTTTGATTACTTGTATGTTTAAAATGCTGTATAAGTACTGGTTATTAATCAAGCTTTTAAATGTTATAGGTCATTGTTAATAGCTAAAAAAAAAAGGTGAATATAACTAACACATACAAGAATTGAATATGGTAAAATTGCAGAGTTTTCTTTGAAAATAGTGTGTTCCCAAAAATATTGACATTAAGTGTGCTGAAATAAAATCATTATTAGAGGTGGGACGATACCACACTTTCGATACTCGATTCTGTATTGTTTTTTCACTTCCATACTTTCGATACTCCAGGGAAAAATATTTTCCCATTAAGTAACAATTATTACAAATAACATAAATTAGTTTTAAACTATATCAATTCAATCTAGCATACCAGCACAATGTCAGATTAAACTTAAATAATTAATGTGTAAATAATTGCATTATATTAATGAAAGATATGTACAGTAGAACCCTGCTTATAATGTTTTCCTGCTTATAATGTCATATTTTTAAAGTCCCAATATTTCCCCCATAAGGACAATGTATTTATTTCCTGCATATAACGTTCATAAATATTGTAATTTCCTGCTTATAATGTTTGCTTTCTAACATTCAATAAGTGGGGAAAAAATGTTTTAAAACCAAATTATTCCAACACTTACGATATAAAGTTTCCTTTATGTATGTTTATGTTTACAATCACTGCCATACAATACATGAAGTTTGTTAAAATACAATTTTATGCAATATACTAAAGGTACACAATGTTCATAGTTACGTGTCAGTTGGCACCCTTAGTCAACTCTTCTCTTCCTTGCCATTCCAGTGGCTATTCAGATGCACGTACATAGTCCTACGATATTTAAGTTGCCAACCATTGAGCGAGGGCATAACTAAAAGTGTTTTCTATTGCTTACAAATAATTTTTTTTTTTTCATTCATATGTAGGAATCCCAAAATTGAACATTTTCAGGTGGCGAAGGAGTAGACGTTCTCACTCTTAATGTTGTCATCATGAATCGTGAGACAATTTTACAAAAAAATGTAGCAGTGTATCTTTAAAGACAAACAAAATTTAACCAGGGAACAAGACGAAGTTGAAAAATTGTTGGCTTGTTTCAGAAAATTCATGTATCAAGTATACTATCTTTGGTTTTAACATTAAAGTTGTTTACGAAGCTTGGTGAGTCCATTGGTACAAAGCTCGAACATTGTTAAGAGTTAAATTGAGATTTCCTGCTTATAACGTTTTCCTGCTTATAATGTTTTTTTCTTGTGCTCCCTTGAAAAACATTATAACAGGGTTCTACTGTATTCATCATTATACAGTAAATTCTCTCTAGTACGTCCCTCTTGTTAACGTACAATCCAGTATAACGTATAAAGCCGCCGGTCCCTTGAAATGCCATGCAAATTAATAGGCATAATAAATATATAACGTACGTACGTATTTCAAAGCCCTGGACTGTAATTTCTCGTTAATACGTAACGTTTTGCCGATATTAATACACAAAATATTAAAAATTTTCTCATTTCATTCACAATTCTATAGCTTTGTGTAACGACAGGTCTTGTGGAAATTGTTTACAGACATTTTCTTTATTTCGTTGAGTAAAATAGCAGTTGCAGTGCTGGTAACCGTGCGGATAGAAATTTCATTCGTATAAAAGAAATGACCGTTTTTTGTGTGATTGGTGATTTATGCGGAATAATCAAGAGTTATAAATAAAACACGCTTAACTTTTTCAATTAAGAAAAAAAACGATTCGACTATAATATTTATCCTACAAAATGCATATTTTCACGTTTGAATTTGTAGCAATGGACATTGGCAGATGGCGGCCAAATCTGGCTAGGTACATAATACGTGGATTATACGATGGCCAACGACTACTAATGCGTTTTTTGTTACCGTTTGTTTTCTGTTACGATGACCTAACCTATAATTTGTTTGTAAACATCATTTCAGATTGACATCTTTCGCAATCGTACACAAATGTAATACGTATACAACATTTATTTAACATATCTAGTGGCACACAGTTTCCGACGCTAGTGAACATTTTGTGACGTTTCGTGAAGTTTGTTTAATGGCGACGTGACAACGTGGATAACTAGTTTATATTTTTATATTTAGTGTATTACGGCAGCATATGTAGGTAGGCCTACCCGTAGAAGTTAGTACCCAAAAGCGTGTGGGTATCAGCATTGCAAAAAGTTATGAAAGACATTTTTCAAAGGAAAGTTCAAACAAACATGCTTGACTATATGAAAAAACTGTAGGTACTGTATGTTGTATAGTTCAACATTATTTTATAATTGGGTTTGAATATGTCCAGCTATTTGGGGAAAAGTACACACAAAATGCAAATTCTGCCAATTATTTCTCATGGACTGGTACTGTTCCATTGCATGTCAGTGCATTTGGCATGTCTAATTCAACTGTAACAAAAGGTCGTGCATGATTTCAATTTTTTTTTAATTGTGCTGTTTAGTTTTGAAATTTAACTTTTTTTTTATTTTATGTCATTAGTTCACTACTAGAAATAATATTAATAATGTAGTAATTAGGCCTACAATAAAAAAGCCATCAGGTTGTTGAAATTGGCGCGAAGTGACAAACTGGAACATTTCTTCTGGATGAACCCAATATAAAGTACACCTCCATTAAGTAGTGAGTAATATTTGGTCCCCTCAAGTACTTAATAAAGGGAATTTACTATATAATAAAACCACCAGAAATGTAAAATACAGTCCATAATCAAGTAAAGCTGACATGAAAAAAAGTGGCCTTACAAAATGTTATGAAGTCCTTTCTTGGAAGGGGGGAAAAGTCACCAAGCCTAAATTAGAAATTAAAAAATTAGGCTATTGTAAAAAGAAAATCAGAAATTTTTGCTTGTTTGTTTCATTTTACAAACAACTTTAAGCAACAGAACAATTTCCAATAAAATTTTAACTTGAGAAACGTAAAATACAAAACAATCCGATCGTAATAAAACAATAACAAACGGGTGTATTCAGTTCAAAGATTAATGAATGCACAAAATATGAGATCCGTGCCTTGGTAAAGCGCGTGCACCATTTTCATGTTAGTTTGAGCCACTAGTCTCGATTGGTGCTGGCCATTGATGCTATTAGCGAAGTGTACAGTCTTCCTGATACTATCCATATCTATGGTGCGATAAAGTTATTTTCTTACGTTTGCAAAGGTAAACAATGAACGTTTTTTCGAAATAAAAGCATTAAAACGTAGTTTATCAGGAGGAATATAACAAAAAAAATTGTGAATTTTAGGACTTTTCCGTAACGTAAGAAACGGGTAATTAATGGTTTTATAAGTGTATGTTCCGGGAAAGTAAACCATTGTAAATATAGTACTTTCGGCGGGATCAAAATTAATCGGAGTATGACACGGGAAAATGTATGAAATGGGAACGTATCATCGAGGTTCTACTGTAGTTGTATTTTGTACGATGGCAACTCAAAACTTAATTCAATACAAATGAACAAGCACTCCGGTATCGAAAAAATGTATCGAACTTACAGTTTCAATACTCCATACTTTGCGATACTGTCAAGTATCGAAGGTATCGAGGCATCGAAGTATCGAAAATCCCATCACTAATCATTATGAAAAAAAATGTAAAGTAAATACTCACCAGACTTATCAGGAAAGAAGATTAGAGCCCACCCAGCTCTACTAATAATGCATTCTTGTAATTTTAAAAAAATATTTATTTGACTCTCAGTAAAATATCTGCAATACTAATTTTGGATGCACGACTATTTATTGTGATAACAGACAAATAAATACCTTAAAGTTTTGATAACCAGAACTGCACGAGAACCATGAACCAACACAGATAGAAGAGACATGTCATTTACCTTGTTCCTCGCTGTTATGTCTGTTCCTCCGCGAACCGTGGCTGAACAATGGTCGAGGTTTGTAGAGGTCCTCGCTGCTGTACCTCTGGCTGTCGCCCACGCTGCTCCTATGACAAAACCCTCCGGTTACACCTATCATCAACTATCACACGCTCATATCACGGCGTAGCCATTAAAAACTACATAATATCTAAATGCACACAATAAGGAATGCAGATTCTGAAGAATTTAAAGAAAAGATGGCAAATTAAATATCTGTACCTGAGCATCCGTCTGTCACTTGACATGCCATTCTTCTTGTCCACGCAGGCACCACCAGGGTTAACACCTGCAAATAAATCAACTTTTGAAATCGACCATGGCCTGTACATCAAGCCATGTACAAGGAAAACAATTTTCCAACCAATGTTTCAGAGCTATGATGTAACAATAAAATTGAATGATAGCAGAGGATAGTAGTGGGACAATGCACTACCTTGTTTCACTTCATTGGCCTGTTTAAGCCACTTTGTCATCCTTCTTCCAGTTCTCACTGCTTCTGTTTCCCTTATACATACTCCTCACTCTACTTATTAACTCTTCTTTAATCCCAGCTTCTTCCATATCTTGGCAAATACATTGTCATCCTACACTGTCATATGCCTTCTCCACATGCAGGAGTATCATTCCACATAATTCCCAAATTTTGTATCTTCTCTCCATCTGTTGTATGGCAAAGATCAGGTCCATGGTAGTCCTCCCTTCTCTAAACCCATGCTCCTAATGCCAATTTCCTGTGAAGCCCTTCCTTGTCTTCTTTTCCAAGATCTTATCATACACTTTTGCACAGTGGCGTATCAGAGTGATCCCCTTAAATCTTTTCCTGTCTACTTTCTTAAACATTAGATCTATTATTTCTTTACTCCAGTTTTCTGATATACATTTTTCTCTCTAAATACACCTCATTACCTAAATTACGTCAAACCTAAAGAAGGCTTAAGAAACCAATATATTTTTTCTGAAATAATGTGAGCCCAAATATGATTTGTCATGTAACAATGAATTGGATAATTAACCTAACTTACATCTTAAATTTTGTCTTTAGGCATAGAGATAAGAGCACAAAAATTCAACAAAATTATTAAATCTACATTTGAAAGATGGCAAGTATTTACCCCTACCCTTTTCTGCTATACCAACAATCAATAATGAAATAAACACGTTCAGCATGTAAATGATAAATTATTTTAGCATCCATGGAGCCACACAGTTTAATATGAATAAATATCTCATGAAAACTCATCATAATCTCAATTACATGTTTTTGTGGAATTTGTCTCTCTCCTGCCATGAGCTTTGACAATCCCAGTTGTGTTTCACCTGATTTACAGCCAAAAAAATTATAATTGCATCAGTACTCTACTAGATCACGAGATAAATTCCATTTACTTTGATTTAAATTCATAACAGATTTAATAATCATGCAAGTTGTTGCAGTAATTGAAAATGAAACATCAAAATGAACATAAAAAAATTGTAAACTAATGTTGATATAGTGTTTATAAAATTGTTATATTATGTTAAGTTACAAAGTTTTCCATGCAAGTACAGAAAAAATAGCAAATCGCAGTTATGAACTGATACAAAATGTTTGTCAAATATATTTCAATTTGTTAGATTTTTTAATATATCCACGAAAATGAATCAGTAGTTTGTGAGAATAGCAAGCCTGTAAATTTAATAATGTTTTTATTTATTTAATTAGTAAAAAAATACACCTGATGACAGCCCATATCTTGAAGGAAAAGAAAAGGATCAACGATTCTGATCCAAGTGAGAATCAAAAAATATGTTTCCCTACGATGCACTGGTTTCGAGATATGACCCCAAATTTAAACATTTTCGGAAGGTATGAAAAATCTACATCTAACTTTGTACTTGAGGACATACAAGTACTCACTGTCATGGTAACGTCTTTTGCCACGATCAGTTGTTGCAGGAGTATTCAGGCCCGACCGTGTTCAGCTACAAATCACCCATGCGTAGGGCCTGGAATTTTTCGCGATCGCGAATTTTGCGACATTTTCCAACATTTCTATATTACACTGCGAATATATGCCCGAAAAGTACCATTACAGTAGAATCCCGCCGATGCGATGCCCCTCTGATGCGTCCATTCCGTTTATACGACCGTTTTTTGAGAAACCATGAAAAATTTGAGCAGAGAAAGTCGAAAATTTGAGTAAAATCGGCTGAAAAACAAGTCTGTTACACTTTGTTGGGCGCTATGTGTTCACGTTTATCTTGGCGAGAGCTGTACTGTAAGCAGGCAGGCATACAAAAGACGGCTAAAAATATATACCACCCCTCTAGACTGTCCACGCGGCAGTGTCTAGCCGAGCTCGGCGCGTCCACTATCGCACGAAAAGCCGTCTCAGCTGTCATGTTAGATGTTATCTTACCCGTACGCACGAAAAGCCGTCTCAGCTGTCATGTTAGATGTTATCTTACCCGCCCGCACGAAAAGCCGCTGAGGTAGCTTCTGCGAGAGCGTAAGAAACTCGTCCGGCCAGGCTTGCAGTAGCGGCGGCTTGACGTCATACGTGACGTGACGCGACGCTTACCTCTCCCATCCCCTGCTAATTCTTCAAGGCTCATCCCTCCCAGAGCCACAAACCATGTAAAAACACCCCCCCTTCCCCTTTTCCATCTTACATTTCAACCTTATTTCAACCTTCTGCGTGAGAAACTGTCAGCATCCTCCTCCCCTCCCACACCGCGTGCGCCAAAAGCCAGGTTGTATAGTCCATTCTCGGTAAAATAAATATTTTTATGGGCTTATACAACTGTCCTTCGCCATTAATAAATACTTTATAATTTTAAGTTATTATGAAACAATTTGTTTATTAGTCACACAGCAGTTTCTGCTGAAAAATCACTAATACCTCGAATTTTATTGAATAGAAAAATTTAGCAGGGCCGTAAATATATTTATTTTACTGCATAGTTACTTTTCCATCTGCATTCCAACGTGTTTTTATCATTTTTTTTACGCTGTGAAGGGACGTGGACAAGATAATTGCTTGAGCTGTCAAAATAAACATCGCTGACGGCAAGGGCGCGAGCGCATCCTGTCCGCCTGTTGCTGTGATTATCTACTCCAAAAACATGTCACAGCATTTCAGGATAGCATTGTTCTTATATCTTTCGTTTATAGCCGAATGTTTTCTACCTGATCCACACAAGTTCCTTCGCCACGTTTTTAACAAAAATAACCACCAGCCGGCTAGCATAGCCGAACTCGCGTGACGCGAATTCACTTAGCGCGAGTATTTATCGGAACCCATTGTTCAGGGTATGCGAGTCCGAGGTGTAAAATGAATTTTAAAAAGTTGTCTTTTTTACTTCATAAACTATTTGAATATGAAATCTATGCGAACAAAGGCGATTTTTTATGTATTTAGATTTTTTTTTTTGGGGGGGGGGGGGGGGAATTGGTCCGAATTCTCTATTGCTGCCATCCCGTTTATAAGTCCGTTTTTCCGGGAACCGTGAGGGGTCGCATCAGCGGGATTCTACGTATTTGCGGATCACTTATACTCACGTAAGGTTAAAGTATCATTTAACCCAAAAAATTCCATTGACAAACACCTAAATTCGGCTAAGCATGTGGCATCGGCAGCCGAAAAAAAAAGAAAATTTGTAGTTGCAAACATCTATAGCAATGTGTCTGTTTTGTGTAACTGTTTTGGATTTAATTGGCTGTTATTATGCATATTAGTCTATTCCTAGTATACATGGATTGTTTATTAAATATGTAAACTATTATATTCAATAACTGCACAATTTTGTCAAAATTTAAAATACCGGTAAAATTTTCATTGCATAACGAAAATACCGACTTTAAACCACCGCTTTTCTAATTTGAAAGTACCGCTTTTTGCATACTGAAAACACTGAAATTTTCCAGGCCCTACCCATGCGCGAACGGACAAAGTTTAGGCTTACTGGAGTCTGACTTCCTGGTGCTGGGACGAGGCAGCCCGACCCGCCGGCAGGAGCTGGGGCGGGCGCCCGCGTTGGGGCTCGGCACCATGCCGCTCTCCCTCATCAGGTCCTGCAAGGACGGCAGGATCATGTCGCTGCTGAGGGGCGCGTCGCAGCTCACGTCCTCGTCCGACGCCGACCGGTACACCCCCTGGTGGTCCGGGGGCGTGTCTGTCCTGCGCCAGGCCCCACACAGTGTCAGGACAGTGATAAAACAATGGGCCACCATATTTGGCCCACAGCAGGGTTCATCAACCAATGTACCACACAGTATATTAGTATGCCAAAGTTGTGCTGCAAGATTTCAGCAAATAAATATACAGTTGAACCCCTCATATCCGACCTTCCCACAACCGACTCCTCCGGATATCTGACCTAGTCTCCGTGGTTGGCGAGCCTGTTCAGACTTGAAAAAGTGACGCATCTACAATATGTCTTCGTGTCGCAAACTGTTCAGTTCAGCCGTGATTGTTGGTGCAGAATGTTCTACTACTATAATCTTGTACTGTTCTGTGTTTTTTTTTTTTAAACGTAACGTAATGTATTGTGGGTAGAAAAAGTGGAGGGACACTTCTGCAAAATCAAGATTTGGCAAAACTGAAACAAAAATACATTACTGAATTCTTTAAATAAGGTATGCTTACATTGTATTTATCGTCTCATTTATAATTTAACAAAAGTAAATGTTTGAAATGTATACAGCAACATTTTTACAAATAAAGTTGTATTACTGTACACACTGTATAGCTGGGAAAGGCGTTTTTTTTTTGCTCCTACGGATATCCGATCTTTTGGCTGTTCCAATCTTGGCCCGGTCCCGTCATGGTCGGATATGTGAGGTTCTACTGTATTGTGCATTAAATGAGTAAAATTTAAAAATTACAAAAAATATCATACATAAATACACAAAGCAGACACTCCAGTAGGCTCCATGCTGAGGTAATAGGAGGAATGTAGTTGGTTACCCCTGCTTTAAAATAAAAAAAATATTCATAATATTGTTTTAATATGAACAAATTGCATTACATTAAACACACACTATACGGACTTGAAAATAAACAATTTTTTGATCCTCTTGCAAAGTTAATGAAATGTTAATTAGACGGTATTGTTAGCTAAGCGATGATATGTATTAGAAGTTTTCATAGCAATTACGTAAACAAATAATATTTATTTTACACCAATGATAATGCTTTTAAGGCACTATAATATAATACATAGGTATAATAAAAATTTTTAAAAAAATTCCCCTCTGTTGGGTTTTGAACTTGATACTACCATTTTCTCACTTAACCACTCTGCTACGAGACACAACAAGACCATTGAAGAAACTTGTGTATTCAGGACTGTTATTCTAATTTTCTCAATTTCTTGTCATGACCATTAAATTATTCCGGGATAGTGCTGCTAACATAAAGGTTCATTTGGCACACGTCCTCCAATGTTCACCAAAGTGAATATATATGTTAATGGTGCCATACACGGATCCACCATCTGGATAAAGTCACCGAAAAAGTAAGCTATGCACATGCACATCAGTTATCTAAGGATTTTGGAACGGTAATATGCACTATATACGTGGTTAAGGTACAGATGTAGCAATAACAAAGGTCTGTTAAATGAATATATTAATACACGATATGTTGTTTGAGTGAAAAGTGATGTAGGGCTGCAAAAGTGGTAGCAAACACCTACAGTTCATGATTTGTAGACACCTTTAAATCATGGTAGTTTGTTTTCAATTAAAGATACTGTTAAGAGGTTGGATTTTCCATAGGTTTAACTTTAAATTAAAATGATCATCCCTGCCTCCTAGCAAAAAAGAGGGGCAAAAAAAAGGCCGGGATTTCAGCACAAAGAAGGAACTCCTTTGTTTATGTTCCAACACATCCATCTGAGCAGCTAGCACAAGGGGGTTGAAGGAAGGGAAGGGGAGGGGAGGGGAGGGAGACTGCTCTATGCTCACACATCTGGGTGACAGAGCCCTGCCACAACTAATATTGACCTTTGTTTTTTCATCATTTTTAGGGCTTTTAGCTAGAATTCAGGCCCCAGACATGCAGCGTAGGCTCAGGTGGTCCGCTGATCCACCGAGATTTATTTCCAGTATATCTTCATACCCAAATGACGGAGTCGCTAGGGACTTTTTTTGTGAAGGCACGGGACTGTGAGTAGCCATCGTCAGAAGTGAGTGTTTTAGGAGCTATCTTGTAAAGGACATGTAACTTTTGCCACGTGCAAAGAATAAATTACCTGAATTCATCTCAATTCTTTTATTCGAAAATTATCATTAATAGTTTTTATTCATTTAACAATCATAGAGAGAACTTTACCACAGACTACCTGCAACTTCTGATGAATCTGGGATAGGTTTCTGGTATTATGTAAATAACAGCTGTTTATTCTTTTAAGAAGTATTTTGTGCATTTGCAAAATTTGTTTCATTCATAATTTACATTATTTCATGTTTGCAGGTAGTTCTGATTATTTGCTTACTTATTGTGAATAACGAATAAGTCATTGGAAATTTTAACTATTTTTTACTGGTTGGATTGGAATTTGTGTGACGTAATTTTCTTTTGAATTTTTTGCTATGGTTCTTCGTCTGAAAGCTGGCTGATGCAATGGTTCGCCAGTTACGTAAGCATTAAGACAGACATTGCTTGTGCAATGGAAAGACTCATAATTTGGTTGGAATGCTGTCACCATGCGCCAGCATTGGCTGAAAATTTTTCTGTAAATTTTTGTGATTGGTCAGAAAATATGTCACATGGGCACCCTTGTCTTTCTCGGAAGAGAAGGGCGTTGTTGGAGGGAATCACTGGAATCAGCATCTGTACAAGTCTGATAGGATGCGTGTCAGGCGGTGGCTCAGAATTAACATATTAATGAAGACTACGCCTAACTTTAACCTTTTTGGACATTTTACTTAGAATTTTTAAATCACAGTCATCAGTAACAGCCCAAAACAATGATCGAGTAATTTCATCATTTTCGAGGACGTAGTGCTTTTGGCTTGTACTGCAAGTTATAGCAACCATTGTATTTACTTGCGAACAGTATTTAATATTCAATTTTGGGTACCTACGAACAGGATATTCGTGTTTTGAGTCTGTTAAGTTGTATTTTGTGCGAACAGTTTCTGTTTTCAACGTGTATTTGTTTTCATAAAATATTAATTTAAAAAATTGTTAAAATCATTGTGTGTACAAGGTTATTTCAGCAATCAATCATCAACAGAAACATTTATTTTGGGAACTTGAAAGTTTTTTTTGATTGTTGAAAAAATATGTAAGTGTTTATGTATGTTTACTATAGACCCAGATTTAGCTAGCCAGAGGTCTGGAGTGTTACAAGCAATAAAAAATCACTTAAATTACTGATAACTTTTTTTAAAAAAAAAAACATTAAATGCATGCACTAATGCAGTTACGTATGTCATTGTTTACTAAAATTTCAACATTTTCATAAGCTTGAGTGTAAAAACTAAGTAGTTAATGAAACCCTACTGAGTCTTACCTTGTAGAGTCACCTTTGCTATTCAGTTCTGCAGAGGAAGGTGCCTCGACTGATGGCTGTACAACTTCAACTTCAGTTTTATCTTGTTTAGGACTATTCTTAAATCCCTTGACATCATCACTCAACCTGACAACGTATCTTCTATTACGCAACATTTCTTGCAAAGAATTTTCCGGCTCCTGTGCCTCCACTTGTGTGCTATAAACTTGAATGTCCTGCAACGTTTTCACTACCTTAATCCCAAGTTCATCTGCCGTCTTAGCGAACTCATCGAAACACTGAGACACTGCACAGATAGTTATGTCATCCTCATTAGATTTTGTTGGCACCAAATCTTCATGACTAAGCTTTCTGAGAGCATTTATGTACTGCCTGTCTCTGTCATCAAAAATACTGTCATCACAAGACATAAAATACTGAACATCACTGTCTTCATCCTCATCTATAGCCTGCAGTATTCCATTCCGCTTACTGTCACAGTTTGGTAAGTCACTGGCCAGTGATGCACCCACTTCACTGCGTAGTGATTTTTCGATTTCCCCAAGTTTCTGTTTCTCTATTTGCTTTGGCGCTGTTATGGAAATTACTTCTTCTTCCTCCTCCTCCTCCTCCTCCTCTGCCAAGTCCACAACCATAATCTCCCTCGGACCTGAAGGAGGCAGCACAGTTCCTTCATGCAAGCGAGAGTTGTCATTCTCTCCTTCCTCGCTCTCTGCATCCTGCTGGAGGGGCCTCTTCTTGAACGGCAGAGACGATGGGGACGCCTCAGTGTCCTGGTTCTCTGCGATGGCGTCTGTGGCACTGCTGCTGGTGTCGCCAGTCTTGCCACCCTTCCGGGGCGACGAGGACTCCTGCCGGCTGGCCCTGCCCTGGCGCTGGGCCTGGCCACCGCCCGGCTGAGGGCCGGCGCCGCTGCTGTCGCGATCTGCCGACCGCCTGTCGTGATCCCGCCGGCTGCGGTGCGCGTGGTGGTCGTCCGGCACGCCCTTCGGCCTCTGCTTCCTCTTCTTGCTGCCATCCTCGCCTTCGCCGTTCTCCGACCCATCTTCGTTGCTTTGCTGCCTGGTTGAACCCTTCGATCCACTCTTCCTAACCTGTTTCTCACCATCACTTTCGCCATCCGTTGATGCTTGGTCATCATGTCTTTTACTAGTTTTCCTGTAGCTGTCCCTGCTTCGCGTATCGCTTTCACCATCTGTAGATTGCAAGTCATCGGGTGTTTTAATTTGACTTCGTCCTTTCTTACTTTTATCTTTACCCTTATGAATGCTGTCCCCATCAGTCAAGAGCTTGTCATCTCCACTAACTGTGTGATCCATGGAAGTTCTTCCTTTTTTATCTGAGTCTTTTCTTTCGGTTTCATCACTGTTGTACCTATGAGTCACAGAACTCTTCTCCTTACTGTCTTTTTTTTCACCATCCCTAGATTTCTGGTCACTGGAACTTTTAGATTTCTTCTCAGCAGACTTTGTGTGTTTGTCATCTTTATTGCTTTGACTTTTATCTTTACCATCTCTGCCATGTTTGGTGTCACTTTTATTACGATCCTTAGTTTTGTCATCATGTTTAGACTTACTTCTATCATCAGATTTTGATTTGTCTCTGTCAGAGTCTTTCTTTTTATCACCATCCTTGTCATGTTTCTTGTCACTGTCTTTATCTCGCCTACTTTCATGTTCTTTCTCTTTTCTACTACTTACTGAGTCCTTTTCCTTTTTACTTCCACCATCTTTATGTTCACTTTTGCTGTTCTCCATTTTCTTATCTTTTTTAACTTCAGGAACTTTATCCTTCTTCCCATCACTAACTTTCTCTTTCTTGCTTCCACTTTCTTTGTCTTTTCTGGGTTCACTTTTTGACCGAGATTTGCTCTCTTCATGTTTTGCTTTCTCCTTTTCAATTTTCTTCTCCTTTGAGTCATGTTTCGATCTATCGGAACTCTTGTACTTGTCTTTGCTGTCGCTTCTAGACTTGCTCGACTTTCCATCAGTCTTCTCTCTCTTTCTGGAATCCTTTTCTTTATCACTTTCCTTGTTTTTTTCATTCCTCACAATGTCCATACTGCTGTCACACTTCTCGTCCTTTGCCACAGCCAGCCTGTCCCCAGGGAGCACTGGCTCCTGTATCTCGAGAGCACTCATGTTGTGGGTCAAGACTTGCGCTGGACTGAGCACATTTTCCTCCACGGTAGAGCTCACTTTATCCGCCCCTGTCTCTGACTCACCCTTACAGCTCGTCTCCACCTCCATCTTCTCTACCCGGTCCAGTTGAGAAGTCTTGTCCGGCGTGGTGGCAGCTTGAGAAACGCTTTGCTGTGTGGGACTCAGCTGACCTTCGTCATGGCTGCTGAACCCGGACATACCTGATATGTGACTGCCGTTCGAGTTCTCGTCCAAAAGGGGCTCAAAAGCAGGTGACGTATCTTCTTCCACCTTCCTGTCCTTTGCAAAAGTTCCTCCATCTGAAAACTCCATTTCAACAGTTTCTTGGTGCTTCAGTGTTAGCTCACACGTATCACTCTCAGGGGACACAGATTTTAGGTCCTGGGGCAGCAAAGCTGACAGAGGCGACATCTTTGTTTCTGACTGTTTGCTCTCTTCATAAGATGGTGGATCATTCACTGGAACATAAGTGCAGACATTACACTGAGAACCCACTCACTGTTACAACTAATTCAAAAACATCATTAAACCAGTATAAAGAAAACAGACCATTTTTATTTTTGCAAAAATCACTTCACATCTCAACCTCTAACACAGCATCTTTCAAAATTCACTATAAATAACATGCACAGCACAGTATTCAAGAAAAAATATCTGATTTTGATCTAAAACAAAAATGTCAAAGTTATTTTTATAGTCAAACAAGCCAAAATTGTGAACCCCAGGTAAAACAGCAGGGATTTGAGATGTTTGAGATAGTGAAGGAGATTTGACCAGAATGAAGGATGGTGATGGATGTACTGCAAGAACCAACGCCAGACTTGCTTTAAGTTGTGGCCAACTCTCTGGGATCTGTATCAACTCCCAATTTTTTTAATGTGTAAGTATGTTCTGAAAAGTATGATATGAAAAAAATTATAAAATCTATAACAGTCCTGTTGAATACTTTTTATGATGAAATATTATATGTTTAAACAAATTTCTTTGAAATGTTTTTAAACTCACTTAAAAAAAATTGCATTTTCAAAATAACAATCAATTTTTTTGTTATTTTTTGTAAATAACTGATATTTCATTTACAATAAAAAAAATTTGAGTACAGAATTTATTTAATATATTTTTTTTCATGTTGGCTTCGAAATTCCTTCTATGTGTGAAAAGTTAAAAGTTATCCCTTTTAAATTCTATGTCCAGCCAGGTTCTTCATCTTGAGTTTCACGTTCTCCATATTAAGTATCACGTTCCAATCATTTGTTGAGTTTGGCTCGCATCACACAATTCAAGGGATTCTGTAAAGGATCAGAACAGGAATTAAAAATGGTAAACCCGACCACTCACTTTGAGACTTGAACATGCTGGTGTTGGTGACGGGCTTGGTCTGCCTCGGCCGCTCCAAGCCCAGGAAGCTGTACACCACTTCCTCCACGTGCGGCAGGAACACCGTCCTGATCTTGGGGTTCACCACCTGGTCCACGATCCTCTCCACGCCAATCTCCAGGAATCCGGACCTGCGCGCAGGCCAGTCGAGTGCACGGTAGCACGCAACCCAAAAACTCTTTAGCTAACGCAAAAACAATTTTTCTTCTTTTCCAGCTCATGTATTTTACTGCGCCGAACGCAAGGCCGTCGAGAAAAGGGTGGGTAGGGAGGGCCTATTTCTCGGAGGCCCGAGCAATACGGGGAGCCCAATTCAGTTTCAAAATATTAATTACACGCATGTGTTTACCCTAATAAGAGGGGGGGGGGGAAAAACTAAAAGTTTATTGCTAATAAGAACCATTGAAAACCTTATAAGACATGGAATATACATGCAGGTCAACCCTCAGTTTCTCTCGACGGCCTTGGCAGTATTTCTGCCCATGCATGTGATTTAAAACTGCACAATTTATAGCTCAAAGACCAACCTTTTGGTGGTTAAGTCCAAATCAGTTTACTTAAAATTTATAAATGAATTGAAATTTTTTTTCGGTCCTTTGCAAAGAAATTAAATACCGTAGAGCCTCTCATATCCGACCATGACGGGACCGGGTCATGGTCGGAACGGCCAAAAGGTTGGATATCCGTAGGAGCAAAAAAACGTCTTTCCCAGCTATACATTATGTACAGTAATACAACTTTATTTGTAAAAATGTTGCTGTATACATTTAAAACATTTACTTTTGTTAAATTATAAATGAGAAGATGAATACAATGTAAGCATACCTTATTTAAAGAATTCAGTAATGGATTTTTGTTTCAGTTTTGCCAATCTTGATTTTGCGGAAGTGTCACTCCACTTTTTTTGCCCACGATACATTACGTTACGTTAAAAAACATAGAACAGTACAAGATTGTAGTACGAGCACATTCTAAACCAACATTCACGGCTGAACTGACAGTTTGCGACATGAAAACATGTAGTTGCGTCAATTTTTCAAGTCTGAACAGGCTCGCCAACCACGGAGACTAGGTCGGATATCCGGAGGAGTCGGTTGTGGGAAGGTCGGATATGAGGGGTTCTACTGTACCTAAAAAGCACTTAGACAATGTGGGTGTCTATAAAATAACTGTTAAACCATGCTGTACAAGAATTAAAATGAGTAGTGTAGTAAATTTACGGAGAGCATTCCACATATTTATTTCACCTAAGGCAATTAATCTATTGGAAGAGAAATACATTCTATTTATATAATGTAAGTTTCCAGACACCAGAATCTGTTTGGAAAATTTATGGTTTTGCTAAACTGGTTAACTGATTATTCTTAGAATTGCTAATGAAGAACTCACCATTTTCTACACTTTCAAATATTCGTAATCACAAACAACATGTATCACAAAACAGAGCATTTGGTATTTAAAAGTAGAAAACACAGTTGTTAAAGAACACCACCAAAACCTACACACTAGTTCCTACTTGCAGCAAAATCACTTTGAAACCACAAAATTAAGAGTTTGACTGAAACTAGCAAACCTAAAGGTGATTGCATTCATCATACATAATTCTCATACAATACAAAAGCATATAATAACCCATTTTACATTGAACAAGTTAAAATATCAATATCATAATATGTATATGAGAAAAATGCACATACAGGATATCAAAACGTCAAAAAAAAACATTTTTGTGACCCCAACCAAAAAATCCATGTTTGTGAATTTTATAACTTTTTCAAGACTTTAGTAACCATTTATGTGTTTTGTAACTCGTGTCACCAATATTACATACAGAATTGACTACATATTGTTTTGTAACTCGTGTGACCAATATTACATACAGAATTGACTACATATTGTTTTGTGCACAATTTACAGTTTGCATTGTTACCATTTCCTTCCAAGACTACAAAAAACCAAAACAACCAAACTTTAAAGCAATACATTATTGACTAAGGTCAGGCTAGAGACTGTAGATATTTGATTATGCTTCAAATTAATACACAGGGGTTTGAATCCCTTACATTCAATTAATGGTAGTAAAAAATCAGAAATTGATTATAGATTATTACCAGCATACAAATTTATGACTGAAATAAATTCATGGTGGTTTTAAGACATTAAGATACAACATAGAACGAATAATTAGTAATAAGTGATACTGTTGTTTACTAAGATATTGTCAATTTAATAATAATAATATTGATTTCCTTTTTTTTAAACACTTTTTCACTAAATTAAACATGAAAATTTAGCACTCACAAAAGCATGCTTGAGTGTGAGTGCATCTAGTCACTTTAAATCTACGTGCGGTATTTTGATTAATGTAAAAACTTTAAAAAATGTAACAATTGACAAATAATAAATAAAAATTTCTTAAGAAATGTTACATTAGTTTTTATAAAGTTTAAAGTTAAAAAGAGGAATTAATTTAAATTCAAAATTCAAGTTAAATTACAACATTGTTTCAGGATAAACATTTCCCCCCCTTTTTTTTTTTTTAAAAAAAAAAGAAACAGTTTCTTGAAGACATATTATCAAATATCTGGGTGCTCCCCGAATTCCTTCCTGGGAATTCTGAAACAACAATCCTGGATACCCGACGAGCTCAAATAAACGACAACCTCATATCCAAAACTGCCTTGAAAGGAAGGAAAGAATGAAGAAATGAATAGTTGAATGAATTACAGTTACTGCTCATCAACATTTAGGTCATTGGATGTGGACAAGGGGTCAAACTGCAAGTCGGAGCAGCAGTGGATAATGGGAGCGGCTCAAGAAAACCCATCAGCTCACAGAAGCATCCCACACATTTCCCAGACCGTGAACATAAGACCAAGAGGTAAAAATACAATTTTACATCACACTCTCACGCAGAGGTGCAAGGTGATTAAACCCGAGAGTTTACTGACAACCCAAAACTACTTGGGTTCTGCCTACAACTTGAGACAAACATAGGGTTGTTTAACCATCAAGCCTCTCAAGCAATGATAATTGACAACTGTACATACTAACTGCTACATCTACCCTGTCTTCCACATTCAGAAAGTCTTTGTATCATTCTTGAAAATAAAGTTGTGTATGGAAATACCTGGTTACTGACTGCATGAATAAGGGAACACAATTAATAACAAACACTAAATAATTTCAAAAAGAAATAATGTATGTAGGCCTATAACATCACAATGTCAGAAAAAGAAGCACATTTTTACTTTTACAAGAATATAAGATATGGAGATTTAAAGAACCTAGAATTTTTTTTTTGAACATTACCAGTCATGCAGTAATTAGCTAAAGGATTTACAGCTCAATATTATTGAAAACACTCACTCATTGATATGTTTACGGAGGTTTTCTCTCAGCTGATTTTTGCTGAGATCTGGCTTCCATTCTACGCCAGCCAAGAAAGTGGATACGGATGCCTCCACTCTCTGATGAAGATTCTGGTAGGCTGGCTGAAATCACACATATGATTTAATGCAACCACTAGGAACACAAAAGTTCACATAATGCATAATTGGTAATAGCAAATTAGATACAAGGCTAATTGCTATTTTCTTTAAACATTTCAAACTCAAAACCATGCTTCAATAATGCACCATAAAGAGAAAGTGTATAATTTTAACCAATTATATAAATGCACATTTAAAATAACTTAATATGTTGAACCAAAAAAAAAAAAAAATTGTGCTTGGCACATGCTATTGTCAGTTGAATGACCAATATTGTACGTAGACTCACTTTACTCTAAACCAGTCATTGTGGTGACTGTCGACACAAATTCGGTGGTCACTGACTCTGTATAGACTTTTTGTCAGCGGTTCCCAATTTTTTTCGGCCAATGAACCCTATGATTGACTTTTCTTTTGGTGGAACCCCAACTCCTTCACAGAAAGTTATTTGATATTTGACAATAATTGTGTTAGAATTTAAAAAATTCCAAAATGCATTTATTTGCTCCCTGACCTGTTTTCCAATCATTCTGGAAGATGCTAAAAATATAAATCTAGGATTGTCTGATCACATGGTACAAACTATCTCATTACACTTTAAAATTGAAATTTATGTATTACAAAATTAGTTATAGCACCAATAACAATGCAAATGGGAAAATAAAAAAAAACTAACAGACAAAATCTTTATAGACATAAAAGGAAAAACTGTAAATAACTATCAAGCTGCTAACTTAATAAATAATGTTGGTAATACTCAAATATAGGGGATTTTTATAAAAGAAAGAAAAAAATCGGAAAACATGGTTTTCACACACTACACATGTCCCTTAATTTACCCTGAGGGATGGTTTCTTAATTCCTATTGGTTCGTGAAAAATACCAGTTTCAAGGTTACAGTACAATACCCATGTTTTCACACTGTCGCCGCCATTCATTGTTTACCTGCTATTGTGTGTATCTCTTTTTTGTTTAGCACAACTGTGGTCAACTATGAAGAATTAAAAATACACTAATTTTTCCATTTCATATATTGAAATTTATACCTAGATCCTGAAGGTTTCATACTGATGCCATGATCCTGAATGGCTTGATCCTGCAGTACATGATGCTTGCAGTTTTAATTCAGTGCGTTTGAAGATACTGTACTTACAAAAATAATTGTCATATAATAGTGAATTATAATTATAAGTCAAATAAAAATGATTTTTTTTTTTAACCTACAATCATAATTCTTTATTTCGCAATTTCTTTTATGTGCAGGATCCTCCGACAAGCCAACAGGATTATGTCATCTGATTTTTCGACGTACTGAATTAAAACAGCAAGCATCATGTACCACAGGATCAAGCCAACAGTAACAAACCAACAGGATCATGAAATCAAGATCAAGCTTTCAGGATACAGGAATAAACTGGGATACATTAAACACCAGCCATGCCAAACACAAAATATATGATGCCTGTAATCAAAGAATTCCTTGGAAATATTGCAAAATACAATGTGTCAGCTACTTCAGTGCACAGTACGCATTCCTCACAGAAAATGAACGACGTTAACAATTCTATTCAAATGTTTGCCTCCCATTAGACTCATCTATTACGTGACTCATGTACTTTAAATGCAATGTAACAAAACAAACACTTTGTAATATAACTACTTATTCCAATTAAACAACAAACATGAAATAAAAGCATTAAAAATTCCTTACAATTGCAATACAGTTGATATTTTAACAAATTTCATTATTACAACAGCTACCTTGACTAAAAGTCTCCAAAAAAATTTTTTAAAAAACCCATACGGGTAAACAATGAATGTCAGCGACTGCATGAACATGCAAGTATACAGAGGTGGGTACAAAGGGCAGAGAGATCACGGATGAAAGCTCCAGAGGAACTGGAGGTAAATATGTAGTTGAGCGGTATTTGCGAGAAAAAATGTTAAAAATCTGAAAGTACTTTTATTATATGCTCTTTAAATTCCTCTTTTCATTAAAGCCGGCGGAGATAAGAAATTCCAAATACTTTAGGAGATATCGCCGTTCTTAATTTTGCTATAGGTGTGTGTAATCATTCGACCACCCCCATTTTTGTTATTTTGCCGTGTGTTCGTGAATGCCTAATTAATTTAAATGGTCGATTAGGTGAGGTCAGTTACATTATAAATACTTTGAAACTAAGGTGACATTAAAAATAATGTGAATTAATTTTAATTATTCTTTAGTTTTAAATTATTTATAATGTAACTGACCTGACCTAACCAACCGGGACAAAGGATGGACAGTAGGAACTCACATAATTTTTTTTAATTATTACTTGCGGAACAATATTCAAATAACAAAGAAAACATCAAAATTTGAAACGTTAAAAAGTCACCAAAGTTAGAGGCTACAATTCCTTTGGCAATAGTAGAAAATGATGTAGTGGTTCACCTACATCGCGAAAAATAAAAAAAAATTCATACTCGTAAACAAGAAACAATGGTAAAAGCCGCATGAATGCACAGGTATTGTGATGAAATTTAAAAAATTTGATATCTCCTAAAGTATTTGGAATTTCTTATCTCCGCCAGGTTAAATGAAAAGAGGAAGTTAAAGAGCATAGAATAAAGGTATTTTCGGAATTTTTAAATTTTATTTAACAAATCTCGCCCAACTATGAAAATTAAAAAATGTGATATCTCCTAAAGTATTTGGAATTTCTTGTCTCCGCCGGCTTTAATGAAAAGAGGAATTTAAAGAGCATATAATAAAAGTCTTTTCAGATTTTTAACATTTTTTTTCGCAAATACAGTTTAACTACATATTTACCAAACTGGAGGGGAACAGAAAGGGGTAGGAACGCTATTCTCGACAGGACAGGAAGGGAGTGGAATGGGTTGGATGAAGAGATGGTAAGATTGAAAGATGCAAAGGATCTGAGGAGCATGCTAAGGGGAGGAGGGAAGTGAGTGAAGATATAGGGCTCCTTCCCACTAGGTGAAAGCCCAATTGTAAGCCTAATAGTCAATTCAATTCAATTATGCTAAACTACTTGGAGTAATGCAATGCTTTTTTTTAATACAAGATGTTTATGAACAGTTGGTTAGAAATTACATGTACTATAACTAAGCCAAACCAATAGTCCACTCAAATTTTAAAGTGTTTTTAATGTTCCTAGCCTAACCAACCATTAACACAATTTCACACTACATTTTTATGTGATAACCAACTTAACCGACCATTCTCAAAAATTATACACCTCATGTAATATACATAACCTATCGAACAAACCGTCAAAACAGTAAACTACTGTAAATATAGTAACGTACCCTTAAAAAATATTAAAACCTCTCAAAAAGTATGAAAATAATATTTTGGAATTTATAAAATTTATATTATACAAACGAAACACTGCACTAAAATAACACACACATAAAGCCCAAATACAACAGGCGATGTTGCTTGTAGGTGATGTACTGTGCTGCTAAGATGCCTGGACTTGAAACAATGACAATGAACCTGTATACTCTCTAAATAAGTATATATAAATATTGTATTGAATTATTCAAAACAGTTTACTGCAAAGTATTTAATAAAAATAATATAAATGCATAATTTACCTTTGTATCCACATCGGCCATGCATTCTTTTCGGAACTGATCAAAAATGCCTTGAGACTTCAGTTGATATACTATTTTATCTATTAACCTCGGATCACCTGGAGGATAATTAGTCTCTGATGCATCCATTGTAGGAATACCCACAAAGATAAATAGCTACTACTCAAAAGTCCTTTATGTTTATTTACATACAAACTAAACAATGTCTCACGAAACCAGTCCCATAAAAAACTCCATATAAACAATATAATAAAATTTTTATTTCACAGTCACCTGGCCTTCAATGTATCAAAAAGCCATAATAATTAATCATCTATTATGGCAGGGTAACAGACTGTTTAGGATTCCATGCATTATATTTTGAATAGGATATGCAAATCCTAATACATTTCGTAGGATATCTGAAAAAAATCAAAGGTATTTAAATCTAATATATTTGAATTTTCACTTTTGTGTCTTTTATATGTCATTACATTTAATTTTTTTTATGTCTCATGATTCTTGAACACTTACTATAGTAATTAGGTATCTAAGGGCGCGGTTACACGGGAGTCTGAACTACTTCAGGTGAACATGTTCAGCTGTTGAGTGCGGTTACACACAGTCTGAACATGTTTCGTTCGAGGCCATTTCTCATTTAACTTAAACAGGTTGGCAAAGTAGTTCAGATCGACATATCTTCTACATTAGCCTCTGATTGGCTGGTTAGAATATAAACAGTCTTTTGCAGAAATTCTAGATGGAAAGTGTTTCTGGCACAAGTTCGAGTAATATTTTACCGAATGCAACAAAAAAACCAACAGATAATTATACATATTTTTTAATTTATCCTGACCTTAATTTTCTTAAAACTGAGATAGGTACTCTCGCTCAAAAAATAATAAAAAATAAGTTTACAAATTTTACTGTGCATGTTTGAATTCCCGATTCGTAAAAAAATATTGAGCAATATGTAAACACATTTCATTTCTGCTGATAATGCTGTATAAACAAGTGAGAAAATCCCGCGTTTTCTGGATGCAATTAAAAAATAGAGATCAACAACACAGTCATTCGTTGACAGTAGACAATCGGTTTTAGAGCTAAACACACTTTTCAGCAACTACCGTGTAACCGCACACTTTCGCGTTTGTAAACGTGTTTACTTAAACATGTTCACCTGAAGTAGTTCAGGGTCCCGTGTAACCGCGCCCTGAAACCCCTCAAGAATTGTCGGAACTCTTCTACCACCTCCTTTGCCGGTAAAATCGAAAATCCTCTAGAAATTAAAGAATTTGTATATTTTTCGGTACTTCTATTTGTAGAAAATGGGTCCTTCATTGGGTTCTGAAATACTTTAAATTCCTGTGAATAGTTGGCGAAGTTAGGTTAGCTATATTATAATTTTCTAAAATTGTGTGAATTGAAGTTCTGGGTAGCTACATTTAAAGCAAGCATTACATTGTTCACATCGTTCGGTATATTATATTGTTTATAATCAAATAAAAATATGCAACATGAAACTTTAGGTAGCCCTTCCGCAAAGTCAAAGTTTATAGTTCTATGGAATTTAATTTATTCCTAAAGGAGAAAAAAATTATTTATATACACTCATGTGCGTAGGATTAAAACAATTCCAAATTACTGAATTTAAAAATTTCCGCTAGATGTCATTCCTACCTTTAAATTTTTTGCGTTCGTAGTAAATAGTTTGTAAATGTGCCGTCGCCCGGGTTCTCGTGTTCGAGACTCGGCGGGGTTCCTAGCGGAAACCTGTTTTCTTGAGAAGAGACGTGTCCGGGAGGGCGCCAGGCTAACTCGGTGGTTAGCCACGAGGTGGGTCGTGAGGTACGAAGGCCCCTGAGTGGCCCACTAGGAACGGTGGCGGTGGTGATGATGGTAGGGGTCCCTAATGCCTGCTGTACCACTGGCCCTTCACAGCATAGGATGCTGATCCCTAACTGGATTGGTGAGGTTCAGAAATAACGTACACGGTTTTGCACTGTAGTTTACACGTCGCGCACGGAGTGTGCGGAGTGGACTGTGCTGTTACTATTTTCAGAATGCACAGAAAGTTATGACTTATTTTTAATGATACTATTATTTATAAAAACTTATTATATTAACTGTTATTATTATTATGAAATTTTATTATTTAATTTGTATATTGTTCGCCCGCAAAAGTTATTAAATATATATTCCTATTAATTAGGTATATCTATGTAGTGGGGAAGACATATATGGACCGGCAATTAGATATACCCCTCTAAGGACCAATTGAACAAAACGTATAAACTGTGTTATTATACGTGTCATATACGAAGGATGTGGCATTGTTGGAAATTCTGTTTTTAAATTTAATTCAGTTTTGTGTTTGCAACTTTGTTAATACCTTTTGTTTACAAGATGTGATTTTGTAAATTTCGTTAACAGCATTCCGCCCCGGCCAATCAGAGGCCATGTTTCAAGTAGAAGGCGTCTGGAACGTTTCTATTTGAGAGAGAGTTATGTAAGAGATGGCGTCCCAGTGAGATGCAAGGGCGCGGAGTCTGTCAAAAATTCAAAAGAAAAAAAGATATTAGCTATTTCAGACCAGTGGCGTAGCCAGGGGGGGGTTTTAGGGGTTCAAACCCCCCCCTTAGCACCAAACCTTTAATTAATTTCTTATTCATCACTCAAACAAATTTCATATTCAAATTAATAAAATTTTTACCATTACAATATTTAAATTTAAGTACCGAAAACTGCTAAAATAGCACTATTTTACACCTTAAAATCCAAATTTCCCCGGGGGAGGACCCCCGGACCCCCCGCTTCAATACGGTGGAGATGGGGGGGGGGGGCATGCTTCTTAACACCCCCCATACACAAATCCTGGCTACGCCACTGTTTCAGACCATCCGCAACAAAGGATGAGTTTTTTTCGTCGTGTTGTTAAATGTTTACTAGTTTGTTAGGGCATATTCTGACGAATATGTACCCAGGAGTGATTAGTTTATGTAAGTAAAAACCCTCCATACCATGTGAAACAGCGCCATACTAAAGTTGTTATAGCGACGTACTAATTGAAAGAACATTGAGTTTAAATTATATTATCAACATTTTAAAAGACTTTAAATAACCAAAAACAGTAAAGATTATTGTAATTGTAAACTATCTAATTTATCAATTTTAACCCAGAGGTGAAACGAGAGAGATAGTCTTGTGTTCTACCGATCGTAAAACTGAGCTAAAGCCTAGGTACACGAACTCTACAACGAACTGAAATTGTTATTTAAATACTTGATTTTGTGGATTGCTAACTCGTTGATCACGCAAAAGTGCAACATAATATTACGTATTTTTGAATGGACCTAAATGAACTGTTGTATCGTAATCATGTGTGCGACGTAAATATCCAGATGAATAACGAACATGATAGTCATTCCACAACCCAGTTCAGTAATTTATTGATAATAAATTTTATTTAATTATTTTATTTAAAATTTTTGCAATTAATAAAGTTTCAAAGTATGTTAATTTTCCTTACCAATTTACCGAGATATGAATGAACCTGTCATATTAACCTATGTTTTGTGTTGTGTCTAATTCTCATTTGTGTTAAGTGGGTTAGGCCCTTGTGCAGCATTAGGCGCCGATGTAATAAATTGCCACACATGTAATTAAATATTACACATAATTACCAGAACCTGAATAATATCTGTGTTGTTTGACCTACCCTTATACACTATTACAAATTATATATGTATATAGATATCAATATCGGCAGAAAGTAATAGTAACCAACAGTCAAACCTATCTAGCATAATAATATTAGAAAGTAGCTGGGTGGGGAAAAGCACAGCACAGGACGTTTAATTACGCTGGCAAATTACACTTGCAAATACAGTCACACGATTTCCCTACATAAAGTACACTATCATTATACACTGGGCGCTCTGACGCACCATCACTAAAATTACGTCCTCACGCCAGTCGAGGTTGAGGGAGAGAGTTTGATTGGAGTCGGCCAATCCCGTGACTTGTGAACGGCGACGCGCGGGCCCACCTGTGTGGACCGCGGCTCACTATTAAATGACGTCGTACCGACCATGGCCGTTAAGCCCGTGCTCCGCACCGCCGGTACCGTATCCCGTTTTCGGAGCGCGCCCCTTGCCCAGCCGGATTAAGTCAGGCGAGCGCCTCGGGCGTGACCCCAATAGACATAATGAAATTTAAAGGTACGGAACCCCGGAGGCTCGAACCCATAATTCAATTAAGGGAAAAGCCATTAGTACGAAATTACTAATTACCCGACATGTAATAAGTGCGTCGTAGCCACTCCGGGGGAGTACACCACGCACGGAGCAGACAACAAACCTCATTAACAGTCACCGCGGCCACTGGCCTTAATTAAAATGCCCGTGACTATGATCAAGTCAGAATAGGAGAAATCCCTCTAAAATAATTCGCAGTGGGACAATAGGTTAGTAAATTTACAGTCGCCAACTTGATGTCACAATTTAAATAATTAAATACATTAACACCATTGTTAAGCCTTAAGCACCCAATTACCAGGTGCTACATTTTAATTGGGCACCTGAACATGTTTTAACTGGTAATAGAGTAAATTCAATTAATATAAGTTTTTTGATGCCGACTCACAAAGAAGAGAAAGATTCTCTTCCTTGCAAGGCGGCCATGTTCGGCAGTCTCCAACCACTCCGCGCCGGGAACAGACGTGTGTCCGTGGGCAGCATCCAAGTTTCTTTCATTGATTATTTTTATTCTGTACTAAATCTTTAAATTTAAAACCTTTTGTTAATTCACTGCTGCCCACGTCGACTCGGCGCGTATTTTGCGGAACCGGGCCTATCCCGACCGTCTTCAGTGTGATACCGCGCTACCTATCGTATCACAGAACGTACGGTACTGGCCGACTCCAGCGAAAGTGTTTTTACTTAAGGACGCCGTGCATATGCCTGCCGGCTGCACACACGTAAGTGTTTCGCCGAATTTAGGAGCCCGCTCATAGAGCCCCCCCTGCACCCATTAACTTTCGGCGCTGGCCGTCTCCAGCGAGCATCGACCCACGCCCCGCGAGACAGCCGCGGTAACCATAAGTGTCGCGTAGTGTTATGTTTTTTTTTTTGTGTTAATTGTGTAACGGCTAGACGTCGCCAAGTGTTGGTGAGAGTGTTTTGTAGCGGGACTAAATTAAAGGTAATTCTCACCAACTCGTGTACACTAATTTTCCGTAGTCTCCCGTCCTCCACACAGCCGAGCTGCCTTCACAGTAAAGGGAGAGCCATTCAGGGTAGAGTCAAGCCGTGTACCTGGCGGGGCACGCGGGGGCAGAGTACCCACGACCCAACACCAACAGCCTAGCAGCCCGCTAGCCTGGCGCCCCTCCGGACAACAAGAGCATCGCGACGCCCGTAGCGTCCATCAGGTACCCCCCGGGCCTTTCACAGAGGTCGGGTGACGGCATAAATTAAGTAAAGTCTTCGATTAGATGTAGCCAGTGCCTGTGCACTCGGCAGTTAATTGAAAGTCTGGTGTGGCGGGAGTCGGCCCGTGCCGCACTGCCCCGCGTAATGCGTTGTGCGGGGCGTGTTATGTTTACGCGGCTGGGATAGGCCCTACACCGGAAAAGGACCGGGCGCACACGGGGAGTATTTAAAAAAGGTTTCGAAGTTTGACTATAGTTAGCAGATGGAAGTTCAGTGAAGACCAAGGATGATGTCTCCCCGTGGGACGTGCGTCCATTCTGGTCCGCGAGTCGCGCTGTACTGGCGTATGGCCCTGGCGCGAGGGGAGGGGTGAGCATCCTGTCGCGCCAGAGTTTCTAAAGTTCCGTTATTAGTAAAAAATTATATTAGTAACAAAATGTAAGTGGCTCTAAGTTCACACAGTAAAACTTAGTAATTAACTCAATATAGATATATGTTTTGGAAGTTAGATGTAACATGTTTATATAAAATAAGTTTGAATTATCAGAGTCACACTGGAGACTGTTCGTCGCTTGATGACTGATCCAGTGGCGAATGATAAATGCTAATTTGGGGCGGTTTTAATTAAGTCACATATTACACTATTGAAATCAGGCTGAAGGCCGCAAGGGGAGCACTCACAGCTGTTTTATTAAAAAACTACACGTGAGTGACCCGGGCACTCCTACGTCGCACTTGTGTTGCACGGTGTTGTTAATTTAAAGTGGCACGTTCTTTAAAGTGTATTGAATTCACCGTGTACGTGACTCGGTTTGTCTTGCCGACTAAGTTAAGGGCGTTGATAATACCTAAGTTCCGCGGCACTAGTCTGACTTGGGTGGGCCATGGCTAGGGGCGCGTTCCGTTAGCGGGGTCGGATCCTGGCGGTTGCAGGTCGGGCTTTAGGGTGGCCTTCAGTCGGACGACGTCAAATGTACTATATTTTATCGTGTAAAGATATTACATTTGTTTCAGTGATTGGCTATTTCAAACAGATTCTTAAATATTAACGAAAGTTATATTTGTAATCTTGCATGAAAGATAGGGGAATTTTTGCTGTGAAGAAATTTTATACATATTTGCTAATTGTGTTTTTTGATAAGTATGCCGTCACCCAACCTCGGTGAAAGGCCCGGGGGTACCTGACGGGCGCTACGGGCGTCGCGATGCTGTTGTTGACCGGAGGGGCGCCAGGCTAGCGGGCTGCTAGGCCGTTGATGTCGGGTCGTGGGTACTCTGCCCCCGCATGCCCCGCCAGTACACGGCTTGAAATCTAACCTAAATGGTTTTCCCTTGGCTGTAAAGGCCACTCGGCCATGTGGAGGACGGAAGACTACGGAAATGATTATAACACAAGTTGGTGGGAATTACGTTTAATTTAAGAGCTTCACCGAGGGTCCACGTGGGTACATGGTAGGCTCTACACATTCGCTCCGCGGTTTAGTCCCGCTACAAAAACTCTCACCAACAATTGGCAATGTCTAGCAGTTACACAGTTACACTTACAAAACGATCAAAAAACAAAAAAAAACACAACACTACGTGACACTGAAATTATTACCGCAGCAGTCTCGCGGGACGTGGGTCGATGCGCGCTGTAGACGGCCAGCGCCGAAAGTTTACGAGTGCAGAGGGGCTCGATGAGCGGCTCCTAAGTTCGGAGAAACACTTACGTGAGTGCAGCCGGCAGGCATATGCATGGCGTCCTTAATTAAAATACTCTCGCTGGAGTCGGCCAGTACCGTAAGTTCCGTGATCCGATACGCAGCGCGGTATCACAATGAAGACGGTCGGGATAGGCCCGGTACTGCAAAATACGCGCCGAGTCGACGTGGGCAGCGGTGAATTAATAAAAGGATTTATTTATGAAGGTATAGTGCAGAATAAAAATAATCAGTGAAACTAACTTGAATGCTGCCCATGGACACACGTCTGTTCCCGGCGCGGAGTGCTTGGAGACTGCCGAAAGATGGCCGCTTCACAAGGGAGGCAACTTTCACCTCCTTTGTGAGTCGGCGCCAAAAACTTATAATAACCTAATTTGTTATATTATGAGTAAAAAACATGTTCCAGGTGCTTGATTAAAACTTTGCACCTGGTAGATATTTTCCTAAGTCTTAACAGTTGTTATAAATCATTTAATAATTTAAAAAGAAGCACCAAGTTGGCGACTGTAATTTAACTATAAATGGTCTCAACGTGCACTGTTTGGGTTTGAATTCCCTTAGTTTGGCCAGACTACAATCACAGGCCAATTAATCAAGACCAGTAGCCGCTGTGGCTAGTAACGGGGTTTGTTTTCTGTTCCGTGCGTGCGCAGCACGCACGGAGTCTCTTCGACTCACTTGCTCACTGCTTGTGATTAATTAACTTTGTCTTAATGCCTCGTTTGGGAATTGTTTTCCGTAGTCGAGCGCCCGGGGTTTCGTGTCCTGATGTTTAATTCAGTTAATTGAGGTCACGCCCGAGGTGCTCGCTTGACTCATTCCAGCTGGGCTAAGGGTGCGCTCCGAAAACGGGATACGGTACGGGCGGTGCGGAGCACGGGCTTAAAGGCCATGGTCGTTATGACGTCAAGTACTATTACATCGTTTCCTTTTAAATTTAATCAAGTTTTTACACATAAAATGGCTAAATTGTGTAATGTTTTTAATGGCCCCATACCCGAAGTCCAAACAAGGCAAGAGATTATGACTGGTGGTGATGGATTTGTTTTCCCGATTGGTAGAGGCATATCCGATTACCATTGCATAAGTACAGCACATTGTAAACAGTGACATGTCCCGGCACCGGGGCTGGTGCTGGAGAGGCCAGGGGTGGGAGTGCACACTCCCTGGGCTGGATTACCTCAGTTGCTGTTGCCAAACAGCTCCTGGAGTCGGGCAGCGAGTCCGGCGGAGAGGGGCTGGGTCCTTGGGCCGGTGGTCCGCGAGGTCGGGCCTGGGTGGACGCCGAGCTGGAGAGGGTGGGATGTCAAAAAGGACCAGGGAGTGGTTGCAGGTGTTGTTGGGGGTTGGGGGATGAGGAAACAGGGGCTCGGTAGGCGGGAGGTTTGTGGGAGAGTAGGGGACGGGGGCGAAGTCGAAGGAGTGGAGGGGGCTGTATTCTGGGCTGGATGCCACAGCGTCCACAGGTCCAGAGAAGTATCCCTGTTGATGGGCTCCCTGATGCTCTTTGCCGCTCACCTTTTTACCCTTAGGGTGTTTCTTACCAGCCCTTTTGCTGGGCATGAGGATGGGGGTGGGGATAAAGGGTGGGGTTAGTGGAAGCCTTAGGGCGAGCACCCAAGGGCCGCTCCAAGGGGGAGGGGGACAGTGGGACTACTAGAGCGAGCACCCGAGGGCCGCTCCAGAGGGAAGGAGTTCTAGAGCGAGCACCCACAGGCCGCTCCAGAGGGAGGAGGGAGGAGAGTCTAGAGCGAGCACCCAAGGGCCGCTCCAGAGGGAGGAGGGAGGAGAGTCTAGAGCGAGCACCCAAGGGCCGCTCCAGAGGGAGGAGGGAGGAGAGTCTAGAGCGAGCACCCACAGGCTGCTCCAGAGGGAGGAGGGAGGAGAGTCTAGAGCGAGCACCCAAGGGCCGCTCCAGAGGGAGGAGTGAAGAGGAGTGAGATCAAGGAGAATAATAACTTTTCCTCTATTTCCAATATTCCAAGATTTATTTGCCATTCACTTGGAGAGGAGATCTAGCTAAGTAAAATATGTACCTAGCTTAATAGATCTCCTTCATACACTGGTCACTGATACGAATGACATATTTTCCCCAATACAGAATACAGGTCATCCTGTGCCCTCCCCAGTAATCCACACACCAGGATACTATTTACTTCTAACATACATAGCACTGACATACATTTTATATTATACAGTCATTAATAAATCCATATGCACAGTTATAAGCGTCCATAAAATGCTTGCTGCCATCTATGATATGTTTGCGGAACCACTCGTAGCCTATATCCCACGGCTGGTGTAGAGAAGCCTGTTGGGATATGGCTTTCTTTGCGGGGCAGCCATGTTGGTTGCAGAAAGAGGAGGCCGAGGGCAATCGCAGGACATGACAATTCGCCCCCTCCCTCTGTGGGCTCGGCCTGGATCGTTGCACCTGCCAGAGGTCAGTACCCTGGGCTTCAGTCCCAGGGCTGACCTCACTACACTGGCCACTGCACTATGCGGAGGGTAGTCGGTAGCGGGCCGGTCTGACCAGCCGGTCCCGTGGTCTGAGGGTTCTGGAGGCACAATCTTGTCCTGGTGAGGAGGGACTAGCAGGTTCCTGGGGTTGCGGGGTTTCGGGGGAGGTGTCGTTTCGTGGTGAGTTGGTAGGCACATCCTTTTGGGGTACACCGGACGATGAGTCTTGATCACCCTGCAGGGATTTATGGAGTTCTTGCTGATGGACCTTGATGACTTTCCCCGGCTTTTGCTGCAGATAGAAAACCTGGCCTTGTTTTCCCACTACTGGGTATGGGCCTTGCCAGCGTGGAGCAAGGCTGGCACAGAAGTTGTCATCCTTGGAGGACAAGTGGTGGGTCTTCCAATACGCGAGATCCCCTACTTGGAGAGCTGAGGCCGGCTTGTCTCCGGAAGTTGGGGCTTGGGTCCGAATGTGATATTGTGATTGGAACTCTCTGGCCGCTTGTTGTCTCACTTCAGCGAGTCCTAGAGAGCAGGATGCTCAGTTTGTTACTGACGTCAGCGGTGTAAGGATCGCCTAGTTTGTTTCTTCTGGTGCATGAGTCGTGTCAATTAGCTGTTCTTGAGATTTCGATGGCATCTTTACCGACTTTAACGTCGAACTCGATGGAGGATGTACCATCGACTACGGGAACCATGACGTCAGCGCCGACGATGTTGGAGCAGATCCCGTTGGCAACGCCTCTGACAACACTGGAGGAGACTTCGATATGTGCTGTTCCACCATCAGCTGAAGTTTCATCATCAGCTATGGATTCTTCAACTAATGAAGAGTGTACATTGTGTCAGTGCAAATACTGTGACGCATCATTTACTATCACCTCAAATGCTCGCAGACATGAAAGAAGCAGTTGTTCTAATAATGTTAAAAGAATACAATTTCAGTGCAATAAGTGCATAAAACTAATTTCACGTCTTGATAGCTTACATCTTCATTATAAAAAATGCTCCATAAAGTAAAGTGCGAGTATAATGAACCTGGTTATTGTTTTGACTCATGTGTTGTACCAGCTGATGAGACTATATAAGTGAGGCCCTGGTGATATGGACTTCAGTCCGTCTCTGGCTGCTGTGATGAACGGATCGGATAGTTAGACTTGTATAACATAATAGACCTGTATCTAGCTATTCTTGAGAACTCGATGGCATCATTACCGCTATCTACACCAACCTGGATCGAAGGTCTACCATCATCAGTGCAGAGCACGATGACAACGACGTCTACAGCTACGCCTGCTCTCTCAGCACAGCAGGAGATTTCGACACGTGCAACAACTTCCGCAGAGCAGACCTCAACGGCTTCAGAAGTTAACATGTCAGCAGTGTTACAATGGTTGTCAACAGTTCCAGTGGCATTGATGAAGGAAGGAGCAGCCAGCGGTGTTCCATCACCCGACTGCACGTACTGTGAGAAGATCAAAAACTTGAAATTATGGGATTATGTAATACACAATTGTAGTAATAACTCTGAACGCATTAAATATCAGTGCAACAGGTGTTTAAGCAAGTTTGTACAATATGGAAGATTAAAACGGCACCTCAGGAATTGTGATAGACTGGCTGTACATTCATCGGAATCAAGCTGTATATTTTGTAACAAAACAGTGGCAAATATTCGAAGTGCACAACGACACGAAATATATCACTGTCCTTTTAATGAAGTCGATAATTCAACTTTGTGTGCAAATTGTGGTGTACCAATATGTCGAGCTGATAAACTGAATAGACATTTAAAGTCATGTAAAAGACATAGTCCGTATAGTAAGAAGACTGTTTGAATCGAGAGATCCACGAAACTTTGGTAATTTGTCTGTGTGTTTTTTGTACTTGTGGTAGTGTATAATTTATGTAATAAAAGATTTTTTTTAAAAGAACTAGCGGTGTTTTTTATTTTCTCAAACATGACACTTTAGTGGTACTTTACTAAAATATTAAAGTTGTTTTGTATCGGCCAGGGATCGAACCAAGGACCTAAGTCGATCTAATCAATCAGTATATAGATTACAAAATTATTTAATGAATTTTGAACTTTTTCCCGGATCTCTAGCATTAAAATTACGCATTTCCAATATGGTGGTCTTGATGTCTGATAGGATGATGGTCGTAGAGGATTTAGAGTCTCTTTACGAATGTTGAACATGGTTTATTGAAATTATTATTTTTTACATAAAATTAAACATTATTACATCGATCGGGTATCGAACCGAGGACAGGAGCGGATCGAATCAATATGTAAATTAATGAGTGATTTATTTAATGAATTTTGAACTTTTTCCTGAATTCCTAGCTAAATAATTACGTATTTACAA
The DNA here is from genome assembly GCF_032445375.1 of Bacillus rossius redtenbacheri. Classification (NCBI taxonomy): domain Eukaryota; kingdom Metazoa; phylum Arthropoda; class Insecta; order Phasmatodea; family Bacillidae; genus Bacillus; species Bacillus rossius. The sequence continues at coordinate 34,047,694 of NC_086335.1, read as the reverse complement.
GATGGCGGCCAAATTTCAAGATGGTTGGTGTCACAGTAATAAATGATTACTGCACTCTAGCGGATAAGAACTCAACTAACATGGTGTCAGCGTACTCTCGCTGACGATACAATGATGATGGCTTCCAGCATCGAAGACAAGATGGCGGACATGGCGTCATACTAGATGACGTTATATATACTTTGAAAAAAAAAGTGGTGGGAGTCAGTCTGCCTGCAGCCACCACGAGGGAAGGATCGGTCGCCATTTTTTTTTTGCCCTCACCAGGTTCGAACCGAGGACTCCGAGCTCCGTGTCGTAAAAGTTTGTTTTTTTTATAAATTTTAAAATTTTTTTCATTAAACTCGGATGTCATCTTCAAATATGGCCACTTGGAATAATGTAATCGGATGGATGGTTTGTTTGTCGCAAATATAAATGAAAAGCCATTCCCTTGCATTACTCTATCATCAAACCTAAACATATAAAGGCATACATATATATAATAAACGTAGTTTAGAATATGGCTTCATGTTCCAAACTTATCTCGACTTGTCTCGACTGGTTACACATTGCATAACACTTGTAGGTTTTTAAATTCAAATTGGCATCATCCGGCGACAATGCCTTGAATTAAATATGGCTGACAGTGGCGCCATCTGGTAGCGACTTTATGAATTAAAGATGGCGGCAACGGAGAACTTGGTGAATACAGGCTACCGACTTGTCTCGTCTTGTCCCCCCCCCCCCCCCCCGACTTGTCACGACTGTCTAGACTTGTCTCGACTCGTTCCCGACTTGTCTCGACTGACTACATAACACTTGGCGCCATCCGGCAGTAACTTTAAGAATTAAAGATGGCGACGGTGGTGCGCTTCGGTGGTAACTTTAAGAATTAAAGATGGCGGCGGAGGCACACTCTGGTAGCAACACTAGGAAATAAATATGGCGATAGTGGCGTCATCTGGTATCGATTATATGAACTAAAATATGGCGACGGTGGCGCCATCTACCAGTTAACTTGAGAACCAAGATGGCGGCGCCTCTGACAACAATTTTTTGAATTTGGCGCGTGATACTAGCGACATCTACCAGTCAACTTGAGAACCAAGATGGCGGCGCCTCTGGCAACTAATTTTTGAATTTGGCGCGCGATACTAGCGACATCTACCAGCCAACTTGAGAACCAAGATGGCGGCGCCTCTGGCAACTAATTTTTGAATTTAGCGCCATCTGGTAGTCTGTGCTGGAATTAAAGATGGCGGCTGTATAATAATTTTAATTTCAAATGTGGCATCTTAGGTATGCATTAAGGAAGGCAAAAGATTGTGGCTGATGTTTACATCAAATTTCGAAAAGTTGAAGTTCGAAAAAAAATTCGAATCCAAGATGGCGGCCGTGACGAAAAGTGCAACGGTGACATCACGATTCGAAGTTGGTGGAAATTTCTAGAAATACAAAATGGCGGAGGGATTAGCATGGATTAACATATGGATTAGCATAGATTGGCATACAGATTAGCATAGATTGGTATACGAATTAGCATAGATTGGCATACGGATTGGCATAGATTGACATGGATTAGTATATATTGGCATGGATTAGCATAGATTGGCATGGGTTAGGTTAGGTTAGGTTAGGTTAGCATAGATTAGCATATGGATTAGGTTAGGTTAGGTTAGGTTAGGTTAGGTTAGGTTAGCATATGGATTATCATACGGATTAGATGACGTCATCAGGTTGGCAACATCGAGGGTCGCAAGGCTAAAGGTCAAGGTAGAATTTCAATGTCAGGGTCAAATTTCAAGGTCAATGTCATAGTTCAAGGTCAAGGTCAAAGTTAAAGGTCAATGTCAAGGTTCAAGGTCAATGTTCAAGGTCATAGTTAAATGTCAAGGGTCGAATTTCAATGTCAGGGTCAAAGTTCAAGGTCAAAGGTCAAGGTAAAAGGTCAAGGACTCGGTTCAAGGTCAAGGTCAAGGTCAAAGTTCAGGGTTCAAGGTCAATGTCCAAGGTCATAGTTAAAGGTCAAGGGTCGAATTTCAATGTCAGGGTCAAAGTTCAAGGTCAAAGGTCAAGGACTCGAATCAAGGTCAAGGTCAAAGTTCAGGGTTCAAGGTCAAATTTCAAGGTCAAGGTCGGATCCTGGATCCTGCGCCTGTCCTTGAATCGGCTATATCCTACTACTCTTTCCACAAAAGACATTTGCATTATATTTTTTTTTCCTGCACAAAACATCGTTTTGTTCATAATAATTCATTCGTATAGTGATTTTTCGTGCGAGTAGAGGGAGCACAGACGACTATCTTCAAGTCACCAACTACTTATACACATTTACAGTATCCTAGTTTTACTTTATTTATAACAGGCACTTACAAATTGGCAAAAATTGTTATTACAAGATCATGTTCTTTTTTTTACAAGTAGAAAATAAAAGACATAGGTAGGTCTGTATCCCACACAAAATATGTAATGACATTGCTGTCAACTAGTTCGTTCAATATCAGTATGTACTTATCTTGTTTTAATGTTTGATAATAATCGTGACTTGCACACATGAGTTAGTGGTCACATTGGAGGTTGCACAACATGACACTTTACAGATAAGAATGATTATTATTATTATTATTATTATTTTATTTTTTTTGCTCTTTGAAGAGTTTACATAAAAGCTGAGTACAATTTTCCCATGATTCGATTTCAGATAAAGATAGCTTAAATGGTATTACCTGATTAGTGGCAGTTTCCTTTTGGAATCAGTATGTCACTCAATTAAATAAGAAATTTTAGCATTGCAAGACCAATCAGGCAGTAGGTATTATGTAATTTGTGAAAATGAGTCTGTGAGTCAATGAGTAAGTGGAATATGGGGCTGTATATATTTCATCCCAAAAAAAAACTAATTTAATAAATTGGTAAGATTTACTTTTTTTTAAGAATTGTTTAGTAAATTAAATAGTTTTATTCAATCAAATTATATACCTACATGGTGAATCTTGAACACTATATTATTGCTATAAATGTACAGTTCTATGTGAAATAATATTTACTCAAATACTTCCAAGTACACTGTGTTTGATAATAATTTATTTAAATTTTCAAATAATGTAAACGGATACAAAATATGGTGTGTTTATTACTTTTGGACGATGCTGGTTTGGTTTGTAATTTCCACCCCTACGTGTAAACAACTGTATATTGTAATAGCCCTCATGTAAAATAGCAAAATTGGTATTTCTTTCGTTGAAAATTATTCTAACTTAAGAAAATACTATTACAAACTATTTTTTTTCTATCATGCACTGTCAGAGTATAACATATTAGCAATGTGAAACTTGGCGAGTTTTCTGACGTGACAACGTCTAATAAATCGATGAACGCCGGCTGCACGCACGAAAAAGTGTCCCGTAACGCACATTGTACCGTTACGCTGTGTCCCGTTACGTTCATTGTACGCTTGCGCCGCATATATCTCTCTTCCACTCGATTGGAACAACCATCGATTTGACTTTTTCGAGGCACATTAAACTTGAAACACTCCCATTCGTTTCCTACTTTTCCTATCATCGTCCTATCCTTAACAGAATAACACAGATTGGAAGAAGTTAAATAGCAAACATGTATAAAAGTTATAGTTAAAATAATCTCTTCGTTAAAGTAATAAACATATTTGAATTAATGAGTGCAAATAAAAGTAAATTTATCAATTAAATTGTAGATTTCATTTCACTCCTTCTTTGTATCCATACAAAATAGTGATAATTCAATAAAAATGATTTAATTTTATTCATAAAAGTATGCAATCATTTCATCAATATTTTGTTATGACGTTGTCACGTTAAACTATCGTCCGTAAACCGACTTTACAGACAACCAATTTTTTTTCCCAAGCAATGATCAAATAATATCAGATAAGCTGTTATTGTTAACATTTCTCAAGATAAATCTTCGAAAATACGCAGATAATAATTGTAAGAACTTGTAAGAAAAAATTATCTGATAAAACCACTCCAGAATTCCCACGTCGATAAAAATGTGTTTTCGAAATTGACTGTTGACCCTTCTAAATTTGAAGTCTAGCGTATAAACAAGTGAGTCTTCTCTGTTTTGTGATCATACAGTTTGCTAGTTTGGTCGCTGAGTAACTGTGTGAGAATTAACATCAGTCGGTTGATGCAAGTTAAGTTAATTAGAAAATAACAGGTAGATTTGGCTTAAGAACTGAAAACTACTACAAAACAGGAGCAAGAAAAATCTCAGGTGATAAATAGTATCTATTTTAACTATCAACGCTTGGAATTGCGATCATATTTAGCGTATAGGAATTTTTCAAGTTCTGATTCCACATTAATTTTATTTATACTGGTAAAGTCACTGTCGTGGATTCAATCAATGTATTAACAACTCTATTTCCCCTTATACAATCATGGCATTGTCAATCAAATTGAGTTCAAGCCTCCAGGGAGTTTAGATTAAGTAAATCTGCTAAAACTAATTTTGGGTATGATATTAATTCTTTAAGTGAAGCCACTCTAATTTAATTATTGTTTAATATTATTCTAGGAAAAATTCATACTTTTCCCGTTAATTTCCTCCAAGCCTTTATGTTGGAATTGGGAGGGAGAAAGTGTTTTGAATTGAGCAGTTATACAACAATACATTCACAAATACCATGAAATTTTAACCGACTCAGTGCTCATTAATCATGAGTGATGTGGGAGTTTAGGGGTGATCATTGATTTTTGCTTTCTCAACTGTCGCAGAGGAAGGGGAAACAGGAAAGACATGCTGCTGAAGGCTCAGTCTTACAAACCGCACTGGGTACTTCATTTGTATGGCATTAATTTGTTTTGAGGGCTACTTCCAAAAATTATTCTCAAAAGCTTTATGTTTCATCACGAACTTCAAGTCTTAACAAGATTGTATTTATAGTGGTAAAAAATCACACAATTATTCATTACAATTATTTCTTACATAAAATTTTACAGTTCATAACTAACAGTAATATATAAAAGAGGCCCTAAGCCCTAGTTCCGGTCAAAAGATTGAGGATCGGAGTCCACCATCTTAGATTGTAAAACATAATGCTTATCCATTATAACAAATTTGCGTCCAAAGTGCGTACTTTTCGTTGGACGTGCATATAAATGTGCCTCCTTTTCGTTTAATGTGTGTCCTTTTTGTACAATATGTATCCAAATGTGTGGTTTAAATAACAAAACTGTGTCCAAATGAGTGTCCTTTTCGTTCAATGTATGTCATAGAAGACGAATGTGTGTCAATTAAGTTGAATATGCATCCAATTATGTGTCCTAGATTATGGATGTGTATCTAAATGTGTGCCTTTTATTGTTGAATGTGTGACAATGTTTGTCCTAAATGACGAAAGCTTGTCAAAATGTGTGTCCTAGATTAATCATATGTGTCCTTTTTATTGAATATGTGTCTAAAATTTGTCCTAGATAACGAATGAGTGTTCTATTGTGTGTACTAGTAGATGAAATGTGTGTCCAAATGGTGTCTTTTTTGTTTAATGTATGGCCAAGGTGTGTAGTAGATGACGAAAATGCGTCCAAGTGTGTCATGGATGAAGATTGTGTTCTTTTTTGTTGAATGTGTGTCAAAATTGTTTGGATGACTAATTTGTGTCCTTGTTGTGGAATGGCTGTCCGTTTTTGTGTCCTAGATGACAAAAGTATGTTAAAGTGTATCCTTTTTGTTGAATGTGTGTCCAAATGGATCAAAGATGGGTGCCCTAGTTGAATTAGTGAAGTAAAGTCTTTTCCAGGACTGAAGATTTAAAAGAACCCAAAAAGTGCCTTCTCTTACACTGAATAATGTTATATTCTTCAATCTAGATTTAAACAATATAAGCTGCTGCAATAAAAACAGTATAATACATTCCCCCACTATGATGGAATATTTAATGAGTGTAGGTATGTTAGGCATCAGGAAGCACTGAAGTCTCTTCAGAATGCAGTTTCAGAAACTGTTAAAAGTCATTCAGTAATCACACCCGTGGGTGTGTAACGGAGAGTCGACCGGTCGGCGGCTCACGCGCGCACGATGAAGCGTTTCCCTCGAGGGTGATGGTTGTCCCGCAGGACCCGCAGCCAAGAAGAACATGGTCGCTCTGCGTCTGGCGTGCCTCCTCGTGGCGCTGTGCTCGGCCAGCGGGGTGTTCGTCGACATCGCGGGCTTCGGCAGCTACGAGCTGATCGAGAATGCTGTGACGTGGTTCGAGGCCCGGGCCGCCTGCAACAATGAGTCCGCGCATCTGGCCGTCATCGAGTCCTCGGCCGAGTTCGACGCCATCATCGCCAGATTCAAGCCGAACATATCCGCCAATGGGGAGCAGATATTCACCGGCTTCCACTCGCTATACATCAAAGATGAATGGGTGACACTGTTTGGTAAGGAAATTTACTAATATATCTAACACTATGACCAAATGTTTTGATGGGAAATCCCCTTAGCTCTCGGCATACATACAGCATTTAGTAGGAATAATTTCATGAATGAAACGGAAATGTGTAATCATGGTGCTGCCATCTTTAGTGGATGGCACGAAGCAAAGCACAAATCCAAAGGGAAACTTTATCGTATTGCTGTTTAATAAATACTAACAAAATGGGAAGTATTTTAATAAAATTCCTTGTCGAAAATTAGGTCCAAAGCCAGGGTTTAGTATTTTTTTCAAGTATTGTTCGCTTTTATCGGAACCATTTTATTAAATAATTAAAATTTTCTGTCTGCTAATCAAATTTTTCAATAGTCGACGTAGCTGCTCCGGCAAAGAATTCTAGTGGTGTGTGCGGAAACTACTGTGATTCGCATCCAGAAATGTAGTCGAAAACACAATTTTCATATATTTATCACGCTCGGCATCAATTTAATGAATTCTGTATTAAATTTTGTGCCCGAGTTTCGTATTGTATGGGTATTTGCAACATGAGCAACACATGAATTTACTCGTTACCGAGGTTAAAGGTTACACATATCTGGCGAGTACGGAAAGTCTCAATCATATTTTTTATACGGTATGTAAGCCCGAATGGTTATTTGCTATAAAAATTATAACAAACACATTGAGGTTGAACTGAACTAAATTAGAAAACTACATTGCTATTGATGGATTTTGTTATATTTTATTTAACAGATTTACTTCGAATGTCAATGGAGTGATGTGGCCCAGAGTATATAGGCTTTTATCTGCATGGCTCAAAGGATGCATACATGCCAATTTCTCATGTTGTCATTTCTGCTGCATAAAAACCATGTTGAATACAAATTGCCTTAACCTTTAAATCTGGTTATTTCATCTAATCATTGAACTTTTATCTACTACCTAATGGCGTTTGACATAAATATTTGGATACAATAAATAATTTAAAAAAAAACAATTAAACATATATATATATAATAAATTTAACACTTCCAGTGTTCTAGCATATCTTTTCGATGATTGTAGTCTAAAAATTCATTTCATTAGCATCCACAGTTTATATGCTTCATCCTGCATCAAAATTTACAATAAAAATATATATTAGTGTTCTGTGCCATTAAAATGATTGATAATAAAATTACTTATATAATTTTAAACTGAAAAATCTAATTTGAGCAGCATCAGATATTTTCATTATTTAAAATCAAATGACAATTATTGTGATTAAAGACGAAAAGTAAAAAAAAAAAAAAAAACTGTTTATGATGATATTTTAATTTGCTACATAGAGTGGATTTATTATTTATTTTGACATAAACTAAGAGTTTGGTTAAAGCAGTTACAAAATATCTCTTAAGACTAAAGGTGAACGGTATAAAACAGAATAAAGCTGGAATTAAATTAAGGAGGTTCATTTAAGCCACTTCTTATTGAGGACTTTCTGGCCTAGCCAACAACGGGTGGGTCACTGTTTATGATGCTTATGCAAATTCCTTTGTGGACCAGGGAGAGGATGCTTATTATATCATTAAAATCTTCTCTTTTCACAAACCACCAGAAACAATAATGGAGCTTTGAGTTTCAACATTAATTTCTAACTTACACCAACTTAACTGCAGCTTGAAAAATGTTGCAAAAAATATTATCATTTACAGAGTTTTCGCAAAATTTGGGGCAAAAATTTTATGGGTGGTAGAGAGCCACACTAAGTTTCTTTTTTTTTTTTTTTTTTGTTAACAAACATATGTCAGGAAACGAAACACTGCAAAGTTACAGGCGCGACCAGTAGCATGCAAATTTGAATTTGACGGGCTTCAGAACATTACTCCATGGCTGAGATGACATGCGATTGCAGTGCAGTGACGTTTAAATAATCCATGGGAAGCAGCCGAACTTCGGAAATGCTGCGGAAGCCGGCGTCGCCACTCCACGCGCGATCTCTGGAAACCCGAAGAATTCCCAGGCCGCTGAAAGGGTCGTTGACAATGGCCGGATGTGGCCAGTGCTTTTAGAGGGGGGGGGGGATTGCGGAAGAGGTGGAGGGGGTAGTGACGGCCCTTGTAATCCGAGAAGCCTAAGATGTCCATCAAGTTCTGTCCCTGCCCGAACACGCCCGAATATTCACCTTCGGCCAACCTCGTGATTTGTTTTATTTTTGCGGAGGAAAAATGAATTAAAATATTAAAAGTGGTCGGTTAGGTTAGCTACATTAAAACACTTTAAAACACTATGGACGGTTAGTTAGGTTAGTATAGCTACATTAAAATAAACAGAGAAATATAAATATATATAAATACACCCGAGGTTGGCCGAAGGTGAATATTCGGGCGTGTTCGTGCAGGGACAGAACTTGATGTACATCTTAGGCTTACCTTGTAATCCGGCCAGGCACACGTGGCATGCCTTACGTCAGTGGACAGTGCATGACGTCAGTCGTCGTGCAGGGCAGCCAGCCAGCTCCCAACCTGGCGCGCGTTGCGGTCCTGTCTGTGTTCGTAACAATAGTATTGAAATAATATGACCGTGAAAAAAAAATTTAAATATTTATTTAGCTTTCTCATGAACTAAGCAATGTTACAGAATATGGGATGTTTTAATTGGAGATTTTTTTTTTTACTTTTATCAGTATATTTATTGTTTTATGTACACATATTAAGCATTTTATCACAAATTTTTGTAGCAGTTTATCAAGATTATTGTGCTTGATATGTACTTATTATTACATATGTTTTAATCGTTAATGATGGTAAAGTCTAAATTCACTATTTTAAACGAAATTTGCATATTTAATAGACCATAAAATATTGGCTCTAGTGGTAGGTTATTCCACAGAAACATGCATGCCTGCTGGCATGGAGACAAGCTCAGCAGTTTTGTTGAATGCTTTTAGTGTAGCCTGAACGAAACCTTCAATCGTGTGATACAGGATCTTTAATGCATTTCAGTGACTCATTCGTTAAGAGATGTAAAATTATTTAGTGTGATGTACTCCTCTGACAGAAGCATATTATGAATTTCACTTCATGAATGACAGAGGGGGCGAGAGTGAGAATAGGATCACTTTACTTGCTGTTGCTTTCAAATTATTTCCTTTTGTTGGTGGAGAGATATATTCTATAGATTTTTTATTTTTATTATTACTATTATTATTATTATTATTTTTATTTTTTTTAGTATTTGGAGGTGGGGTGGGGTTTATATATCCCCATCCGCTCTTGCATACGCCAAAGTCCTCTGAATAAATTTTAAAAGGATGCACTTTATTTATAGGTTTTCGTCAGTGTGAATTGTCAAGTTGCTGAAAAGTAATTTAATAAACATGTTATTGCCAATAGACATGACATAAATACGAATATCTGTTTATTTCAGACAAGCCTATTATAACATCTGGATTTTCCGACTGGGCCTATGGGAACCCAGTTGATGGAGAACGGTGTGGAGGAGTGTGCACCAACCCTGAGGGACTATGCTCACAAAACTGCACCTCTAAGCTCTACCACCTGTGTAAAAAGAAGATTTCTTCCTAGAGTACTGTCCGTATATTTGATCTGTATTCCACTGAAATGGTTTAAACATAATAAGGCAACAAAAATGCATTGTTCTATTAAAAACTGTATTCAAAAACATTTTAAAACAAAGTTTAAATGATTGTAATGTATACCAAAATGTTTGTATGAATGCATATAATGTAGATAAAACTATCATTGTGGAACTCGGTAATGCTAACATTTATCGTGAATACCATGTTTACCCCCCCCCCTCCCCTTTTAATCCAAGAGGAGAAACAAGGGATTGAGTTAGAGCGAACACAAAAAAACTATGTTATGAGAGACGCACATTTTATTAACAATTAATAAATATTGAACAATTGCAAACATGTAAAACTCGAGCACTCAAATTGTCTTGTACACATGGTCATTCTTTCTTGAAATATTCAGCCCCTACTACAGCTGTCATGTCAACAAACGAATTTTAAAGATTAAGGGGCCCGCCTCATCAGGGGTGTATGTGTGTTAGTGAGGCGGGATGATAAGTGCGACGCTCGATGGTATTTCTAGCGCGGTATCGCCTCTAAGCGCAAGGCTCTGAATTGACGCGCAGTCTTCTCGTCGTCACAGGATAACTGTGAAATTTTAGCGGTGACCGCAACATTATATGGCCGATAAATGAAGATAAAGGTGTAATGCAAGTCCCTTAAGTGCTTTTAATAATCTGTACTTGTTTTTTTACGCCTAAAAATTTCTCTGAAAACGTGCGTTTTAGCCATTTTAACTCTTCTAGAAATACAGTTTAAAAACATGATCCAAAATTAAAAGTACTTTTCGGGCCTCAGCGAACTCTTAAATGCTTTTCGTAAACATACCCCACTCGGATATCTTGAGTAGTTTTGAAATCGCGTTGTTTTTCCTGAAGCTCTGCACACCGTATGTGTGCCTGGGTAGGCAGAGCCCTTGACAAGTTGTAAACTAACCCTAACATAACACAAATAAGGCGATTGAAAAATGTTATTTTCTAGTGCGAATTAAGAAAGGAATATTTAATGTAAAAAACAATTCATATCTCTTGAATTCACAATGCATGAGCCTCAATAAATACTGGACTCGCTTGAAAATTAAGAAGAGCTTAGGTGAGAGAGTAATACAATAAGATTATTTATCAGCAAGAAACTAATATTAACATAACTTGCTCGTAAATAAAAAAATGAAACCAAAGAATTATTTAAAATTTTAAAATTTACTCGAATATTTATACGGCATATAATATGGAGCACCTTATTTTACTGCGCATCCGCTAGTGTTTTGTGTTGTAATTCTTGTTTTTGCCTGTCTGCTACAAGAATGTTGTCTATTACTACTTGTTCTGCATGTGTCACCTCCATATATTGATTCTGCTCCAGTTGTCCCATGCATGCCCTGGATAATGTGTCTGCTATGTATTACAACTTCCCAGGGAGATAACAAACATTTATATCATATCCGAGCATTTTTAACCTCAGTCATTGAAGCCTGGCCGACAGTTTGTTCAGATCCTGCTTGCAGATTGATACAAGCGGCTTATGATATGTGAACACTATAACCTTATGATGGCCATATACAAAGTTGTGAAACATAGACATTGCAAACTGCACAGCCAACAGCTCCTTTTCAACTTGTGCATAGCGCTCTTCGTGTTCATTAAGACTGCGTGAAGATAAGGCCACAGGGTGGTCTTTCTGCATTAGGCAGGCCCCCAGCCCATATTTGCTAGCATCCGCAAACACCTGTATAGCCTCTTTCGGATCATAAAATGCAAGCACCGGTTTCCTACACAACAGCACTTTTAGTTTCTCAAAGCTCTCCTTGTGCTCCAACTCCCACCTCCACTCTGCCTCTTGCCTCGTTAACATCCTTAAGGGGGCCGACACATGAGACAAGTTGGGGATAAATTTCCCTACATAGGTACCTCACCATCCCCAGAAACCTTAATACATCACCCCTACACTGAGGTGCCTTCATCTTCAATACTGCCTGCACATACCCCTCATCTGGTCTAACACCTTCTGCACAAAATGTTTGCCCCATAAAATTCACACTACTCATTTTTATATGCACTTTCATTCTGTTAAACTTAACATTGTATCGCCTAGCGCATTCTAGCACTGTAACCAGTCTGCTGTCATGTTCCTGTTCAGTTTTTCCCGCTACTATGATATCGTCAAAATATATTTGGACCCCCGGTAAGTCGCCAAACAATTCTACATTTTTCCTTTGAAATACTTCCGGGGCCGACTTGATTCCCAATGGCATACGCAAAAATTGGTATCTGCCAAATAGTGTCAAAAACACACATAAATCGGCACTACTCGGATCTAGCGGTACCTGATAATAACCATCCTTCATGTCCAACTGTAAAAAAAACTGTTGCCTGCCATTTGAGCTGCAATGTCATACCCTGTTGGTATGACAAAATGTTCCCGTTGCATTGCTGCATTGAGGTGCACTGGATCCAAACATAATCGCAATTCTTTATTGGGTTTCTCTACAATTACCAATGCATTAACCCATTGAGTTGGTTTGTCCAATTTTTTAACTACACCTAACACTTCTAACTCCTCTAACTTGCTTTTCAGCCTCTCAACTAGTCAATACGGTACTCTCCTAGTAGCCTCGTGTGGACGTGCACCATCAGCTAGTACAATTTTATATGTGGACAGAAAACATCCTAGACCTTGACGTCGACCCAAGTGTCGACCCAGCTCTCACAGACCGTTATGCCACGCCAACGACTTCTCCTGTCCTGTGTCGTGGGTGCGCCGAATTGTTTCTTTAGCGGCTAGGGCAGGGGGGGGGGGGCAAGAGAGATTCGCGCGCGCCAGGGGAATCAACGGTAAATACGTAAAGACTGGACGCTGTGTTACAGCAAGACAAATCATTGTAAATATTCATTAACATTATTTTATTGTAAATATTTAATTCTCTCATTTGAAGTGCTTATGTTATGTTCTTATCATGTTCACTGGGCGACTACGCCACACCCATCTGCGACACATCAGGGGCGGCGTGGGACGCGGGGGAGGGGAAGGGATGAGCCGTCGCGCGCCGCGCCGCAGCGTGGAGGGAAAGTTAGTTGAGACCAGGCCGGCACGAGGAGTGGTCGCGTCACTGAGGAGTCGTGCCTCGAGACAGTCAGTGAGGAGTCGTGCCTCGAGACGGTGAGTGAGGAGTCGTGCCTCCAGATGGTCAGTGAGGAGTCGTGCCTCGAGACAGTCGCTGGGCATTAGGAGTTGTTGCAAGGCAGGCGCGAGGAGCGGTCACGTCACGAGAGGAGTCGTGCCTCGAGACGGTCGCTGAGCTGTAAGCCAACCAGGAGTAAGTGCATCGCGACACAGGCATAGGGGCAGCTAGGAGTCAGCTTCCTAATTATAGCTTGTTATTTTATGTGGCGAGGAGTAGTGGCCTCTACGGAGCATATATTTTCTGGCGGGGTTTAGGTCTACAGGCAGTAGCCCGTGGCATAGTGTGTTAGTTTCGCGCCACCTTTCTGGGTGCCTCTGAACTAGAGGTGGGTTGTTACAGCAATTTTCGGTATCTGTTCCAACCTGATACTAATACAGTAATGTACCTAGTTACAAGTATCTGATACTTTTGAATCAGAGCAGTAGCGGTCCCAGGAAGCGACAAGGTATCAGCATTCTCGTTACAGGGTACACATCCTCCGTGCCGTCATCACCAGCGTAAAAAGGTATCGGTGTCTCTGATACATTATTTATCACGCCCGGTAATTCTCTACCTCTGTTACTCTCATGCCCGCCTGATACAGCCAGTATCAATTAGTTCAACATTCACTGCAGTTCGTCCTGGCCGTGTATTACCATGTACATTGTTGCGGGCTGTCATGCTTTGTAGTTAGTATCTTTATAGTGAAATAAGGAATGGATAAGTGCAGGAAAAAGACTTCATTTGTGTGGAATTTTTTTACGGAAAATAATGAGTTTGCTAATTGTAATTTGTGTAAACAAAAACTGAGTTATAAATCATCATCGACTAATCTGAAGAAACATTTGAAACGTAAACATTGATATAGTATGCTCACTAATGTACGTATCTGTTTTTTTTTATTTTTAATTTTTGATAAAATCGTAATCTTTTAATGTATGAAAACACTAGTTACTAATTGCTTTCGAAAAAAAAAGTCCATATGTTGATTACATCTGTTATTAGTGTCAACTGAGAATTTATTTGCATTTTCATAGCTGTTAGGTGCACAAATATAAATATTATATCTTGTATTAATGTACTTTTTAATATTAAAATTTCATTAGTTTTATTATTGAACGAGACTGTGCACGCACTGCGCACTGAGCGTTTTTTGATGTGGGACAATAACCAAACGACTCGTAACAATTTCGCTTTGCGCCTCTCCTTCAACGCCTTCCCCTGCGCTTCCTCCCCTACATTATTTCCCTTCTTTATCCCTTATTCGTCGTTCCTGCTCCCTCCCCTTTCACAAGCTCCGCCCAAGTGACCGTCATCTGCGATCGGGTTCTGCGCACATTGGCCGTGGTGTTGTTCCAGGCGAATTCTGAACTGATACTAAAGTACTTGATACTTTTCAAGTGTACTCGTTTGCCGTTCCTGATATAGGCACGTATCAGTGACAAAGTATCAGGTTGATACTTTTCGACCCACCTCTACTCTGAACTACCGGACTTAGTACGGTGCAGGTTAGCCAGAGCATAACATGGAGTATCCAGTCAGGGAATAAACCCTCGTGTCGCCGCGCGCCAACCAGACTGTCGCAGGCGGGGATGGGACAGCCCCATGTACAGGGCCTTGTATCAATAAATCGGGTGTTCGTCGCGGACTGGTGGATATTAATTCTACATCTTAGCTTGTCCCTCCCTGGCCACACTGGCCGAAGCCCACTCTACCTAGTACATCTGAGCAGCCGGGCGTTGAGCGACGAGGAAGGGCGGGCGGAGCGACGACAACCTGAGAAGACATCTTCATATTCAAGAAGTAACTTAGGCATGATTGGCATATGTACTTGTGCTATCATTATTAATTAAATGGACACTTTTAAGTAAATTCAATTTAATACAGATAAATAAATGTTTACAAAAATACTGTCTTTAAAATATCATTATATATAAATATATGATCATCATTATTAATATATGTAACAATAGAAATAAGTTATTCATTGTCCTGAAAATCACAAAAAACTGAATACCATAAACAGACTCATTGCCCTCTCTAATGTTCATTGAGAAGAGGAGAATCGATAGTAGACAATGAAATGATTGAATTTTTGTGAATTTTACTGTTTCGCCCATACGCGAAGAACGGCCACTTGTTTCTTTGTTTCCGCCAAGTAAAACGCGTAAATGCGTCCCTAGAGTTGTAAGTGCAAAAAGAGGTTGCGAGTAAAACAAATGTGATTATTTAATTTTTTTTATAATTTTAAACTAGCATAATACAAAATTTGAGGTTTCCGTTGAGTATTTGAATATTTTTACTAACTTGATCCAAAGACTGCATGCAAAATAAGGTAAGTAAAGTCTAAATAAAAATAAGTAAATTTTGGTGGTTGATCAACTATTTGCCTAAAATGCGGCGTTTCAACCTTGAAACTTGAATTTAAATTTCCACTTGCCCTCGTTCTCACTTCATTCACTCCCTCCTTTAATCCTTCCCTATAGGTACTTTGCATCTTACTGGCCTCGTTCCTCTATACCCACCTCTATTGACCCTAGATCCCAGCTTTACCCAGCCTCCCCCTCCCTTAGTCAACCTTAACAGTGTTGCCAACCATTACATTCTCCTCCTTTCATGTAACGTTCTCCACCCCAGCTCTCTAATGAGATCAGATGGTCTTTGCATCTCACCCTCTTGGCCTTCCCTTCTACACATACCCATGACCCACCTTTCTGCTCTGTACTGCATTTTTACCGGCTCCCTTAACAGGTTCCAAACCACCGCACGTATTACATCATTGGCCTGACTAACGAGGAGTACAGCCTTTACCCTCCGTCCTGTTCCCTGAAGAGTCCTGCTAAGCAGCCCCAGCACCATCCACCTTGTTCTTACCACCCACTGCACCTTTTTGCCCATCCCAGGTTGCTCTGCAGGGTTATCCCCTGGTACTTATAATCCTCTGCCTCCTAAATCACCTGCCCCTTGCAATAAAATACCTTCGTTACCTTCCTCTACCTTTTGAAACTGACCATCTTTGTCTTACATTTAGCGACATCCCGTTCCCCACTGCCCAGTGTTCTAATCACCCTGCTGGTGACCCCCTTCCCCCACTGCTTTGTACATCACACAGTTGTTTGCAAACATTTGCAGTTTTCATTCCATCTCATATATCATTCATCATAATGGGGATAGGAAGGAGGGGGTCCATAACACTTGCGACATTGCAAATCGCTGCACTCCTCAACTTTTCAGAGTATTCTTATGACATTCATTATGTTTTACTGTAATTTAATATATCAGCTGATTATATAGGTCAAGGTCATGGTGAAATAGTATTGTATTTGTATTTATTGACATGAATTTATATTTAATAATTTTTATCTATAAAAGCCTTTTAACTAGGTACCTATGTTTTTACTGTTTTTTTTTTTTTTTTTCACTGTTTCCTGGATATTTGTTGAAATGGCATTTTCATTTCATTTTATTGTTTTATGCCTGTACAAATACATTTTGTTTTAGAACATTATTTATTTAATTTTTTTTTTTTTTTTTTTTTGCAAAAGATCGGATGAGAGACAGGTGTGCGACACTGGGCAACCAATTTTATAGATTTTTTTTTGGTTACTAAGACAATCCTGTGCTTTCTGTATATGAATTCTTATGATGGGAACAGGTGTGCAATCCCACGGGAGGCAGAAATATTATCTGGTTTTCATGCCAGCCAGTCAGAGCAAACTTTGTGATTTTTATGTTTGTTTTTTTTTTTTTTATTTACAAAAATGCCTCAATGTCAAGGTAAATTATTTTGTATGGTATTGTGTTCTTGGATGTAAGTGCTGTGTTGTATTTGGTCTGTGAGGTCACACAGCTGCCACCTCCCTGCGTGATATTCGCAATTGTGTAGCCTCGTCAGTCGTTCAAGTGCTGTGTCGAAAGGACATGTGAGACGGTGGCTCACAAGTAAATATTATGAGCAAATAGTGTTGCAATAATTTTAATTCAACCTTATTTTCTTCCTTTTTAATACATTTGAACTAGAATTCTTCACTGGGACGTAGCTCCATGTTTAGGTACCTACCTAAATGACCAAGGTTCACCAGGGACATACTTTCTGTGAGGTGCAAATGGCTAAAGTGAGCTAGTTTTTTATTTTGTTCACATCATGTAATGGACAAGTATTTAAACAGGAGACGAATAAATTACCACAATTCTTTTCAAAATCTTTTATGTGGAAATAACCATAAACGGTTTCAAGTAAATCAGCATTCATAGTCAGAACATAGTCTGCAGCATCAGACAAAATAATTTTGCAGTGTTTTCTGTGTGTGCGAAGAACAATTGTTGTCTTGAGTCAACCATTATTCATAACCATTAATTCAAATCATTCATAACCATTTTAGTCATGATTATGACTTTTCACACAATCTCCTGCGTTACCCTGGAAGTAACGTCCACCTTTTCAGATCTTTTCTTACCCACCCTCACTCTCTGTCGCCTGTCTAAAGAGGTCTTCTACCTAATTTACCACCCTCTTGTTCTTTACCAACAGCTCCACCTTCTCCATTAACCTCCTGCGCGGCACATTATAAAAGGTCTTCTCAAAATCTAGAAACATCGCATCTATCTGTTCTCCCCCCCCCCCCCCTTCCCTAATCCAACACTTCTACCAGGTCTTCCAGTAGCCCCTCCATTTGTGTTTCACACCCTCCTGAAACCATGCTGTCCACCATCCATCCTTTCTAAATCGTCCATTTCTCCTTTACGTACCTGCCTACAAGCCTCTCCATTATTTTTCCTACACTAGACGTCAAGATGTCTGGCTGTAGTTTGCCGTTTTCGCCTTGCCCCTTCCTCATGCTGAAAACCTATACCACCACCGCTTCCTTCCACTGCTTCGGCGAACTTTCCCTCTCCCAACGATTGCTCAAACTTCACCTTTAAGTACCTGCATACACAGGGGCGAAGCCGGGGGGGGGGGGGGGTTAGGGGTTCAACCCCCCCCCCCCCCCCCAGCACCAAATCTTTAATTAATTTCTTATTTATCACTCAAATAAATTTCATATTAAAATTAATAAAATTTTTACCATTACAATATTTAAATTTAAGTACTGAAAACTGCTAAAATAGCACTATTTTACACCTTAAAATCCAAATTTTTGGGGAGGACCCCCGGACCCCCCACTTTAATATGGGGGGGCTATGCTTCTTAACACCCCCCATACGCAAATCCTGACTAGGCCACTGTGCATACATCCTTGCTTCCCAACTCTAGATGGCTGGGTAAAATTCTAGTGTAGAGGCTTCTGCCAAAACAAACAAAGACGTTCCAATTTTTTTCTTTTGTTCAATTTACATTGGTAGTGGATTTTTTTTATCATGGTACATTAATTTTATTCCATTTCAATGATTTTCAAAACATTTACATATAGGTGAAGTGATGTATTCATGCTATGTTAACTATGTGTGTGTATCTGTTTCGGTACTACTTGTGTCAAGCGAGGATTGTTATTAATAATGAAAATAGTTTCGTATTTAAACTAACTGGTGTTTTCGTGCCAGCCAGAAACATGTCAGTGCACGAAGATGCTGCAGATGAGAGTGACTCGCTCGTACAGCACGTGGTGATCGCTCAAAGTAAGACCGGCACAGTTCTCAGCTCTGGTAGCAGTGAGAGAACAACGAAAGAGCAGTCACTCAGCCACGGGGGTAAGTGAGTGAACGGTGGATGTCGTGTCGAGCGTGGCGCGCACCGTGCAACTCGCGTGTCGCGTTGTTGGCAACTTGCAGAGTTCGGCCGAAAAGACCCAGGACCGAGTCTCCACCCAGGGCGGTTGTGCCGCCTGTGTGCCAGGAGAATGGACAGCATGGTGTACATATTCGGCAAGATCGGGCAGGCACACGGCATTGTCGAGAAGATCAACACCTCGCTGCCGGTCACGGTGGGTATACACTACTTGAGCAACTGATGCAACGCCTTCCACCGGAAGCCTTGCGCGCACTTCTTGCAGTGCTCAGTAAACAAAGTAGTTTTTTTTTGCTACTTGTAACTCCTCGATACATGCAACGACCTTCTTACTCTCATTAACAAATGTCAGTATCTGATCTGCCATTGCTTTCTCTCTGGGAGGACGTTACTCCTCTTCGAGCTTGTAGGTCATTTGCGTCAACCCAACCTTCACCAAGGCTCGGTTAGCGGCACACCACACCGACAGGAAATAACTTGTTGACTGCTAAATCAATGAAAATCAAACTGCCGTGGAAGCAAAAGTATTCTCACGGTTTATTGTTACTGTTGGTTTTTATTTCATTACATAGTGTTTCCTGTTTCCTGTTTTTAGCTGGTTACATTTCATATTTCCCATTTTTATATTTGGTTTTCTCATTAAAACTGTATTAACATTAAATATTCAAGCATGGCGATGGTCCCTAACATGTCAAATTAAAGATGTGTCAAATGCATTCTTGTAAAACTCAAAATTTGTAAAATAGCATACTTATTAGTTGCTGCAGGAAGAGCTGTGATATTACTGATAAATTTAAATTAAAATGCCATAAAATAAGGGAAAAGGTGTGGTGGTTTTTTAACATATAAAAAAAAATATGGTACAAATTAGTCTGCTAGAGTTTAAAATTATTTAGAAAATGGGCTCTCACTCATAAAGGTTGGCTGGCTATCCCTGGTAGAACAAGCAGATGTCTCTTGCAAGAGAACTGGTAACAGTGATAACTGCAGTTGTCATATTGAGTACCAGGTGTTGTTAGTGATGCGAGTTCGAATATACTGTCATGGCATATGTCCATTAAAATCTTTTAAATGAATTGCTGTTACAAAATTTAAATTTTGTCATTATATTTGCTTATTTATTTATTAATAATTAGAAATTTTTTTTATATAATTTATTTCTGTGGTTTTTGAACTAGAATTATATTTTTTTAAGATAAGCGTACCCAATTTCATGAAAAGTATCAAGGTACTAAATGTGTCGTGGAAATTAAAATCAAGTACTACTGTGTTGAACTTTATGTTTTTTTTTTTTTAATTTCAGACATTTATGAAGAAATATTTTAAAATGTTAACCATCAAAACTTGTTTGAATGCATTACGCAGGTGTGGAATCCCTGAAAATGATTTTCTAGTGTGTCCAAACATCAAAGCACTGTCGTAGCAATTTGTAACTAGCATAAAGAAAAAGCTTGAATTAGGATAGAATCTCGTCAATTTTGCCTTACTACTGCCAACCCACCAGGAGACATCATTGCTTCCAGCACATCTAATACATAGTCATGTGTTAGATATAGTGAGAAATCACCTCTTTCTTGCATGGCAACACTTTAAATGTAATCCTGGTGATGGTAAAATTGCATTGTGCAGTGTGACTAGAATATGCAAAAAGAGCCCAAATAATTTCGATTTTAAAAGCTTCAACTGAAAATTTTTCAAACTCTTCAAGCTAATGTATTTGGGGAAACTTATTGTGGTATATTGTGCGCTGCCAGGTTGGCAACGCACGTCCGGATAGACAGTTCCGGGATGGAGGCTTGTGACACACGGCCAAACAAAGACTGGTGTGTAGTTTGTACATTGTAAACCCAAAGTTACTATACTTATCAAACTGTATTTCCTGGAAAAGTGTTTGAGTATTTTTCTTTGTCTTATGATAAAATGAAGTAGGTGCCTGACAACATTATAGTCTTGGACATTATTTCAAGAAAAATATATAAAAAATTTACTGTGGGCACCAGGCTTCACAATTTTGTATGATAAAAACAATTATACTGCTGGAGAAATAAGATATGCAATTAATGGTTTAAATTATGTTAAATTTGAGTTATCAGGTAGTCATTCAAGTCATATAGAGACTTCAATTAGGCAAATTTCTTGTAAGGCATATCAACATATCTATAAAAAGTGTTACGACAACCCAGTAATGTATTTCTATTGCTTAATTCAGATGGGCCAAATATAAACAAGAAAGTTAAATGGCTCATGAATGAAAGCATAAAATCTATGCACATCTAAGATAAACACTATTCACAATGCTTTTCAAAAAGGCCTGGACGAATTTGGAATCAAAATCTGTGATTTAGTCATTGATGAAGATCATTTTTTCAAAGACTGACATTCCAGATGGAAGTTACTTTTCCAAATCCAGTCAAAACTGACTTTGCCTAGATTTAGGTTAAAAGCTTGTCAGAAAATAACTACCTAATAAGTTGTTAATAATCCTGCTGACAATGAATAATTCATACATTCGACAACTCATACCTGTAGGGTATCCAAAACCATTCCCCCCCCCCCCCCTTATGAATTACCAGAAATACAGAAGGAATTTTTTTTTTAAGTGAAACTTCTTTGTTGTGGGAGCTACAATTTTTGAGTGTTAACGAAAATTCTGATCACATGAGGGGAATAGTTAGGTACATGGTGGGGGAACCGGTAGAGGAGGAGAATGCATCAGCGGCGACGCCACTCCAACCCATGCAATAGCGGTCAAATGGGAAGACTGCTAGATGCAACGGCCGGAAGGGTAGACGGCAGGGGAGAGGTATAAAATACGCAGCAGTGATGCTACGGAATTCTTGTATCGCTGCTTGTGTTTTTTTTTCTTCATTTGAGATCATATCCGCATCCTATCTATTCTCAATATTATCTCTTGTTCAATAATAAAATGCTTCTAATTTATCTCTATCTGTATCTAATAAGGAAGAAGTTTCACTTCTGTCGCACGTGGAATCCACGATAAAACTATTTTAATTTACTAGTCTTAACTGTTTTAAAGGCCATGGCCTGTTATGAGCCCTGCATGTGCAATTGCCAGGCAAGTGAGCGTGCGAAACGAGTGAACGTCTCATGATCTCGTGTGTTGTGCTTGCGCCAGGTGCGCTGTGACGACGCGCTGCCGAAGCAGCTGTGTGAGGACTGTGTGCAGAAGCTGGACATCTGCCACGAGTTCGCCGAGGCGTGCGTCCGGGCAGAGCAAAAACTGAAGGCTCTCAGCAAGGCGCAACTGTTCATGTGCGTATTGTTTGCTGTCTAGGCACCCTCCGAGGTTTTCGAGGAGCTGAAACACGAGCAAGATGACCCAATAGTAAATCATTTTACTCACGCTCAGGACTCGGTAGTTTCTTTTAAGTTTCACAGGGTCAATACACCTCCTTAATATACTCGAGTTAACCTCAAATGTGGGTTTATTACAGTATAATAAAATAAAATCTTCCAAATATCTATTGGACCTTTTGTTATTAAAATTCGCCACAATGTGAAGTAGAGAAATCAGCTGAAACACTTGTCAAAAAAGACTTCCATCCTGCCCTAAATTTCCAAATCATCATTTATGATATTTCTACAAATAATATTACAAACTCCATCTTAGGTACTATAAAATTGGTGATTTATCTTGGTCTATATAATTCTATAAAATATCATAACTGGTCCAATTTTTAAAATACTTCTGATGTAAATACTCTAGTTGAACCGTTAACTACTTATGTGTGTGACAAGATTAATTCTTTCATTCTGATAACTACTAAAAAGGCCTCTAAACAACCCCATTGGTTTTCAAGAGGATTAATTTTTTTTAATATATATATATATATATATATATTTTGCAGAAAACTAGTAAAAAAATCTAATTAAGAGAGAGGAAATATATTGGACTCAAAGGATAAATGATAGTCAAGAATAATAATAAAAACAAATTGATAATAAGTTAAATTTTGAAAAATGGTCATTGTGAACCTAAATCTCTTAATGTGAAGAGTCATTGAGTGAATTATTGTGCAAAATGCATGTGGTATGGATTAAAAATTTTAACTTGCTTTATAATGCATTGTTTTATGAGGCTTGCCTCAAACTTAATACTTAGTGCTATGTGATGAGTGTATTGTAATTACATTTGTGGCATCAGTACGATTATATTATTGCTTAAAATACAAGTGGGAAAACAAAGCAGTATTTTCATGCATTCAGAGACGTATACCTGCAAGAGTTTCTGTATATTATCAAGTCTGATAAAAGTAATATGTATGTTTTCTGTACGGTTTGTCATTGTCAAAACCTTCATTTTACATTTATTGAATTTAAGAAAGCAAATGTTACTAGCGGGAAATGCATAATTCGTGCAACGTTATACATATGATGATAATACATTGTCCAAATCGGGGAAAAGTTGGGACTTAAAAAACATTATACCTAGGCAGGGACACTAAAACCAGTAGCATTAAGTCTTGACAGTCCAGGTATATAGCATTCTTGTACTATTAAGAATGGTGAAAATTTGTTTGAAGTACTTAATACCAGATTTTACTGTTCTTTAGTCCTGTGTTTGATTATGTTCTGTTGTATTTATTATTCTGATATCCTACCAAGGCACAACATTTGCAGCACATACACATTTACTGTCTTCCCAATCTTTAATTTGCTATCATAGAGCTAAAATACATAGTCTTTGACTGATACTCCAGTCATCTTAGTAAGTTCACCTCGGAATTTGAGATACTCAGCTATAAACTTGTATAAACTTGTATTTTGACATCCTAAAAGTTGTCTCAAAACCTACATATGGTAGGGTGTACGCAACTATTAAAATCTAAGGTTAAAGGTCATAAAAATGGATTGTTTGCACATTTTTTTGCAAATATCTCATTTCCTATGGGTTTTTCAGTATTTGTATTTATTATCAATATTGTAGAGGATTAAATTTCCTACGACTTTTGTTTCAAAAACTTTTTTATAAGTTGAATCGTTTTTGAGATAGAGGGCGGAGAGCACGCGGTTAGAGCATTATTTGTCAACCAGTAGTCCCGGTCAAAAACACGCCATATAAAGTATATGAATTATTGATAAATACATAATTATTAATAATTTGCATTTCTTATTAATTATTTCACTATATTTAATAATTATTTTACTTGCGCATCTATTTCTAATTAGGTATAAATTTATTTAATAACACTTACCTGCCCGTGTAGTTATAGAATTGTTAAGGAAAATACTTAAATTATATTTTAATTCTAATGTAATTTATATTAATAACTTCTTAAATAAATGAAAAAAATAAAGAAAGTAATTCTTAATTAATGTTTTTAATAAAAAAATATCATTCCATACATTTATGATTATGGAAATTAAAAAAAATTGAATAATAATTACAAGAACTACAACTTATAATTTTAATTATCTTCTTCATCGTCATCTTCCGACCGCTGCAGTATTTCAAAGTCCTCTTCTTTATCGTCTTCAATGACATTGATCCTAATTTCCAGGTATAATTCCCCAAGTATAATTTTTAACATTATGAAAGAATGTAAGAGTTTTAAGAGTTTATGGATTTTAAAGAAGATGTACTTAATTATTTTCTATTTGAAATATAATTAGTGGAAATGAGAATATAATTAAAATATAATTAAAGTTTGTTCCATAATTATTTTTTAATTTTAGGAATCGGTTATAAATGTTATTATATTTAATTAATGATAAATATAATTAAATATAATGTAATAGTTAATCATAAATTAAAATGATTAATAATTATGTATTTATCAATAATTAATAAACTTTATATGGCATGTTTTTGACCGGGACTACCGTTTGACAAATGATGCTCTAACTGATCGCTCTCCGCCCTCTATTACGAAAACGATTCAACGTATAAAAAAATGTTTGAAACAAGTGTTGTAGGGAATTTAATCCTCTACAATATTGATAATAAATATAAATAGCGAAAAACCCATAGGAAACGAGATATTTGCAAAAAAAGTGCAAAAAAATTGATTTTTGTGACCTTTGACCTTAGATTTTATAATCGTGTACACCCTACCATATGTACCATATGTAGGTTTTGAGACAACTTTTAGGATGTCAAAATAGAAGTTTATATGAGTTTATAGCTGGGTATTTCAAATTCCGAGATACTTACCTAATTTTGACTAAGATGACTGGACTATGATAGAAATGGTTTACACTGACTTCCGGATTAATGTAGTGCAAGTGTAAGGCGGATGATTCGAAACTTCTGGCAGAAGTTAGATTCACTATAAGGCGGGAAATAGAAGTTTACATATGACCTGCAAGATTTCACAAGCCTCATTTGGAAACAGAGTAGGGTGCAAGAAACAATTACTCCACACTCTTGCCTGGTTGCAACATAACGCACTAGCAGACAAATGTATTAATCTGCTAAACTTCACCTTGATAACCATGTCTCCTATCAATTTTCTATGTCTGATGGATAATTATTTCCTCTAAAATTTATGTTTCATCAATTTGGCTTACACATTGTAACTCCAAAAGCCATTCTCAGTCCACAGTTAGTATTATAAGATGTTGTCGTTAACTTTGTGTGTTGGTAACTGTGTTTTCAGATCAGACGTAGTTGGGGAACGCAAGTATCTGACGGAAAATGTCACCAATGTCCCTGAGACGGGGAAGTTTGGCTGCCCGTTGTGCTGCTGTGGCCTCATGCTGGTGGAGGACTCAGATGCGCTGCAGTATTCTTCTTGCAGTTCTGCCAGCCACGAGCCTGTTCTAGTGACCAGCCACGAGCCTGTTCGAGTGACCAGTCCTCTGAGGCTCACCGTGGCGGACGTCTCCACCGGAGGTACTTACAGAGGGACGAGAGAAGTGCAAAAAGTCTACAATGAAGAAAAACCTTCGTCAGCAGCATGTCGAATATGTGGGGACATTTTTGACAGCTCGGAAGAATGCTTGGCTCACGCGAAGGTTCACTCCTTGGATGATTTTTTCCCGTGCAGTGTGTGCGACTTGTGTTTTTCCACCGAGTCGAGCTTCTCGCGCCACTGTGTCGAGCACCGTAGAAAGTGCTCATCTCCAGATGAGCTGCGCTGCCCGAGATGCGGCAGCGTGTTCGGCAACGCCAGGGCGATGGCCCGCCACATCTGCCGGCTGCTGTTCCGCTGCCCCGACTGCGGCAAGGCATTCCGCTCGGAGGCGCGCCTGGCGTTCCACCGGCGGCTGCACGGGGGGGCGAGCGCCACCACCTGCCGCCAGTGCGGCAAGGTGTTCGCTCGCGAGAACAACCTCTTCGAGCACGTGCGGCTGGTTCACCTGGGGGAGAAGGCGCACCGCTGCCCGCGTTGTGGGAAGACGTTCCAGCTGCGCGCGAGGCTGGTGGCACATCTGCGCGTGCACGCGGGGGAGCGGCCGTTCAGGTGCCGCGTGTGCGGGGGCAGGTTCCACGACAGTGCCACGCTGAAGGGCCACCTTGTCACGCACCTGGACGCCAAGCCCTTCCAGTGCGACAAGTGTGGTCGCTGCTTCTCGAGGAAAACTCTCTTCAAGCGCCATGTGCTCTCACACAACAACGATGCCAACCCTCCGTTGAGCAGGATGCACAAGTATGTTCCAAAACAGTTCTTTTATATCTATTTTTTGTTGTATTATTTAATTTTTTAAGTAAGCATACAAATTTTTGCTTTTATGTGTATGAGTGTGTGTATGTATGACAGCAGCCTTGCAGCCCACAATGAACACCACCCCTCCCAGGCACAAAAGCAAAACGCAGAGAGTGAAGGGAGATTATTTGCACCGGCCACCCTTCCACTCTCACCCTCTGCTCTAATCCTTTTTTTTTCCCTCCCCCGACCAGAATGGTATAAATGAAGAGATGAAGAGAGTGCTGCCTGACTCTGGGTAGCTGGAAAAACAGCATCCCATTGTTCCAAAATTTTCCGCCTCCCGGGCGGGAGGGGGAGGTGATAGTGCTCTGCGACTTGTCCCCAACAATGCTCCTGCTGCCACCACCACCTAAACCCGTCTCTTGTCAAGGCCGAAAGGAAAGAGCAAGTCCAAGGCCACACAGCCTGCCCTTATTGTCGGTGCCTTGGCGGGAGCTTCTCACATCTGTGGTGCAACCGCGACCCGGACATGGCAGGGTTCTCGCAGACAGGAAATATCTAGTAAACAGGGATAACTCAGGAAATTTAAAACATATCTTCATAAACCTGGAAAAAACAGGGAAATGTTGGTTAGAAAACTATATCATTAATTTCAAAACTACCATATTCCTGCAATGTCATAAACCTATTTTATATTTTAATCATAAAAATTATGTGTATTTAAAAACTCATCTGGTTTCCAAAGTGAACAATCAGTGTATCAACTGTGTATTAATTTAATGATTTGGAGCTCAATCAAATGTTAAATGTCACTCACCTGGTCATGTAGTGTAATGTGTTGTTCCAAAGTTTGATCAAATATTGTGATTTTATATTACAGATGGACAGTGCTAACTGTGTATTGTGCGAGAAAAGGTTTTATGGCCAATTTGTCATATTATGTGTGATTGTAAAGTGTTTCAATAAGTACTCTATTTACATGAATATAATGCTATGATTTTTACAAAAACTGTGAAAACTTAAAGTGGGGGTAAAATTATAATCATGCCATTGGGATCAGCTTGTTTGAAAAACTGCAGGTTCTGCTTCTTAAAAGTGTCGCTTATAGGACTTAAAGACCACTGTTAATTACTGCCCCTTAAACCTCCACTTAGTTGGAAAACTACACGCTCTGCCTGTAAACTGCATCACGTATGCCACTTTAGTCCGGGGTTTCCTGAACCTCTGCACAGGTGTGACAGATGAGAGATGCAATTGGAGTTTGTCACTGGGTTCTTTCTGCTTCTCTTCAGTGTGGCCTCCCCCCTCCTCCTCTTTCACCTCCCAGGGGACCACCTCCCAGACCACATTCTTTGCTTTCCGAACTAGTGTCATAAAACACAATTTTTTTTCTAACTACGGCTTTGTGTTTCAAAAGAGACCATGCAAATCACTCTACTGATGAAAGTAGCCCCATAAAGGGTCTAGTAAATATGGAATCAATTTTATAATTTTCAAGTGCTATGTACTTAAATTGTGATTTCCAATACAAAAAATATTTTTCATAAACTCGTAATCGAAAAATTAGGGTCGCATTATATTCAGAGTAGTATTATTTTTGGATGAGTACAGTATTCGTAGTTTTATATTGTCTATGTTATCTTGCATGATTAATTGATGAGACAGAGGAAAAAAATATTGGTTTGGGCAGGGAAAACTGAAGGAAATGGTGTAGAGTAAAAGAGTGGGAACCCTGCATGACATGCGACACCAGCTGTCGGTGACACTTCCAGCCGTCTACTGCCAGTGGCGAGCAGCACCAGAGGTCCTCCATTCACGGCCAGCCTAGGGCAAGCCATTTCAGCAAGGGGTGACAACTGATTTTTGTTTTAAAACATCTTGTACAAAACTATACTTTGAATGTTTGGGTCAACCCTTTTGCAAGACTTCTAATACATATGCAGGCACTGAGTTACAAGTTATTACCAAATCGATGTGTAGCCCATTGTAATCAAGAAAGAGGCTTCATTACCATCAGCTGAGTATAGAAATGTGACATACGAGACACCCAAACTAACTTTACAAAATGATGTAAAGATTAGAATTTTTGGTTGCTTGGCATCCACTTGAAAGACTAGGCTTGTCAAGACTTCAGTTCTTATTGTGGGCTCTAAAATAGTCAGATATCATAGGGGCTCATAAATTATAGATCTGGCTAAGCGTTGTACTTATGCTTAATGGGAGTAGTGCAGAGCTTAATGTATTTTATAAAAGATGATATTTCATGATTTAATTTGACACAGGTACATACTTTAATTTCTGTGTTGCAGATGCAAGCTGTGCCCTGATCTAACGCTAGCGTCATACTCGAAACTTGTGAAACACAGGAAGGAAGCTCATCTTGCCGATACGTTCCTGGATCAGAATGAACGGCTGGGCACCAAACCTTTCACGTGTGAATACTGCGAGAAGTCGTTCGTGTATCGAGTGACGCTGATGTCGCACGTGCGCACGCACACCGGGGAGTTGCCGTTCGAGTGCGAGCTCTGCGAGAAGCGGTTCCCCCGGAAGCGCTCGCTCGACCTGCACAGGCGCGTTCACTCGGGCGACAGGCCGCACGGCTGCGCGACGTGTGGCAAGCGCTTCGCTCAGAGAGCACACCTGCGCGCCCACGAGCGCCTGCACACGGGGGAGAAGCCGTACGCTTGCGACGAGTGCGGCCGGAGGTTCCGTCTGAAGGAGGTCAGGAACGCGCACCACCGCAAGCACACCGGCGAGCGGCCCTTCAAGTGCGCCGTCTGCGAGAAGGCGTTCCGCACGTCCCACTCGTACAGCCAGCACATGTGGATCCACCAGGGCAAGAGGCCGTACGCGTGCCAGCACTGCGGGAAGGCCTTCCGGCGTTCCAACGGCCTCAAGGTACACATACGCATCCACACTGGCGAGAAACCCCACATGTGCGATGTCTGTGGAAAGTGTTTTGCCCAGAAGCAGGACATGAAAAAGCATAGGAATCTTCACGCAAATGGGAGACTGTAGGGAATATTCAAGAACTGGCTGTGAAATCATTAGGTCCTGTGATATGTTACCTGTAGCACGTGCTTGGATTGTTACTCTAAACTTGCTACATAATTATTTCCAGTTAAATTGAATGCACACATTCAACTTTGAATTCAAGAATTTTCGAGACTGATTTAGGTCTACGATTAACTTTTGTTTGTTAATGCAAAATTGTTTTAGTTTAAGGAAAAAAGTTTTTTAAGATTTTTCTTCTATAAAAGTGTAGAACTTCCTGAAAGTACTTATTCGAACTATTGAATCAAAAGAATATTTTAAAAACTTAAGTCAGCTCTGCTGTCTTGTGTATTATCTAGCTGCAATTAATTTAATCTTAGTCATACCTTAAATCATGACCAGACTAACTTCTGTTTATGTATTGCTATTGTAAAAATTATTACAAAAATTTGTCTGTCTGCAGATTTGCTTATATTAAAGAATTTCTTTGAATTGAATATATGTTCATTGTGTATCGGGTTGGATTCCTACAGAAATTATTTGATTAATTTCAGTACTTTAGCTCCTTGCTACTCTAATAAGTTGCGATGGACAGTAGAATCTCTAATCTGTGATAATGCAAGGAAACTGGCCATAAGGTAATGTAGAACACCAGAGCATGTTGTCAAAAATATGTTTTCACTATCATTTCCTTAAATAAAAAGTTTTTTTTTTACCTAATGTGTAAGCAATAAATTTTTTTTTGGAATTGTGTGGTGTTGGTGTGCATTTTGAAGGCATTAAATGTATGGAAAAAGAAGTTCTGTGAATTTATTATTAATCATTTTGTTTTCATTTAGATGATATCAGAATTTTCCAGTAATTATCTAACAGATGATTCTAGGCAAGAAAACCACCCTGTGTTGTATGGGAATCCCAGTATCATAGCTGTGTACTTTGTTAGTAAATGCACACTTTTTTTTTTACAAACAGAATCAGTAAAATGACCACACATTTGAGTAACTTTGTTAGCTTCAAGTTACAGTACTTTGATAGAGATTGAATAAGTTAATGCTGTAGGAAAGTAACATAATTTACATATATGATAACCATAAGATTAAAAATATAATTGTATAAATAAACGGTTGTATTAGTGTTCAGAAGGTTAGTCAGAGTGACATAATATATTCTTTGAATGGTTCTTTCAGTGGATAGAATCAAGATTTGATGAAGTTAAAAAAAAAAAGATGTCATTAAAAGTAGAGGATTACATCTTTGTCATCATTAAAAATTAAAATACATGTAACTATAAGTAAATATCAAATGCAATTACATATGTAGATCAACTGCTTTAACAATTTGTGATGACACTTAAAATGTGCACGTAAAAAAATTGCTCGATATATTCAAGAGAATAAGTTAAAGTAACTAAAAAATATTGCCACTGTCTTATTATTTGATACTATTAACATGAACCAAAGAATCAATACGGAATGTTAAAAGGCCAAAATCATTATAATTACGTTTATCTTGTGTTGTTTCTATGTAGGCCTCTTGCCATTATGGTATCAGCTATAAACTACTATTAACTATTATATACTAGTTATTTTCAAAAAACCACATACAAATGGAGTGATTTTTTTATTTAGTAAACAATATTTTAGTTTTTAAATCATAACCTAAAACAATTATTTACAAAATAAATTATGTATTTAAATGTACAAATTGAGGTATGTAATAGAGGTAAATTTTGTTGCATTTCGTGTATTGTGTTGCAGTTTGGTATTATGCTGTGTATTAACTTGTTGTAAGTTTTTGGACATAAACCATTGCTAAGAACTTTTTCTGTTGAAGAAAAACTAAAAAATAAAGAAATAAATAAATAAAACCCAAAAAAGACAAAAAAACACTAAATTAAGAAAAAAATTGCTGTTGTCAACAAGGATATGAACACCACAAAATATTCTGTAACAGGAATATGGTCAACAAAACAAAGAAAAACAAAAAAAAATGTACTAAGAGAACGAAAAAAAACCCACAAATGATGACGACACAGAAATATTGAACCCAAAAAAATTCAGCACAACGGTTGAAACGAAACAAAAACACGACAAAACGAAAATGCGAAACAAACACAATAGTTTTCCAAAACAGAATAGAACGATAAAAAAAAACCACAAATGATGACAGCACAAAAATATTGAACCCAAAATAATTCAGCACAACAGTATGAAACGAGACAAAAACACGACAAAACGAAAAGACAAACGAACACAATAGTTTTACCAAAACAGAAACAAGCGACGTTTCAGGAACTGCTATCTGCTCCCGTCCTCGGGCAGAGACGCACATGGTACAGAAACACAGGTAGATAATATGCTGTGTATTGACTCTTATTTCAGTGTTTGGTGGTGTATTGAATTAAATTCTGCTGTTATTTTGGTTTTATTGCTATTTACCACTAGGAATGGGGAAGATATATTCAAGGTATTTTTTGACATACGCCATTGCTGGATACACTGTCTGTCATAAGAAACCACCTCAATAACGGACCAAAAAAGATGAATATGCAAACAAACCAAGATCAGCCAGTGTCATAAGTTTAAAAAACAGACAGCACAGACAGTTAAGTGTCTTAGGAAGCCTTCTGTGTTCATTTGTGGTGTCCAGAATATACGTTTTGTTACATTGCTGGGTTCACCTGTGCATCTCTGTGCAGTCCACATAGATGTTTAGTACCATCGTTGGGTTAGTCTGTTTGTCTGTGTTTTGTCCATGGTAGTTTTTTTGTCTTTATTTACTGTTTTTGTTGCAACTGTCCAGTCGTTGTCAACTCAGTGTGTCTGTTTGTGATGTAATGTTTTTTGGACTAATTCCTTTCACAGAATTTCCTGTGCTAAGTTTTTTTTAATTTTAACATTGGCTGATCTTGGCTTGTTTTCTGTGTGTTTGCATATTCAGCTTATTTTGTCAGTTATTGAGATTTCTTATAACGTCATAACATACAGTGTGGCCAGCAATGAATAGCATGTATCTAAAAAAAATATCTTAAATAAGGTGACATCATGACTTTTTATATTTAAGTGATTGAATTTGGCACAATGGCACAGTTTTGCAGAGCAGGTGTTCCGTTTACAAATTTAAGTGGGTGTTGTTATCTCTGATAAAAGTTGCTGACCTAATTAGACACACCAGCATGATCATTATCAGTGCAAAACAATAACTGATAAAACTACTTTTGCAATACAAGTGTACATTAAATTGTTTTGGAGGACAAATGCTGTTAACCAAATTAAAACGTAATTAATTTACAACTAAATCACATGTACACAAAAGTCAAACCTGAAGGGACCTTAATTTTGTCACTTTGCAACAATGAGGGTTTGTATTAATCAAAATAGGTATTACAAAATTTAAACATAGTTTTAAAGATAATTTTTTTTCTTTAGTACAAGCATAACACACTTTATAAAAAAAAAAAAAAAAAGCTCCATGTAACCTTGCACACAATTTTAAACAGCGTCAAATGTAAAATAAAATTTTTGAGGACTACACCTGGGACTCAAAAACATATTTAGAGGATTTAAGACAGAATAAAGCAAAGCTTTAAAAACTACTTACAAAAAGACATAGGTACCATTATTTTGAAAGAATCTGAATTTCTGTTTTTTTCCCACCTACATTGAACGAAATAATGTCAACAGTATTATTTTAGTTGATACTTCACATTGTTTCGTAACATCATTCTTGGGTATTTTAATCCAACATCCTTTACTACATGAAACTGTTTACCCTTGGAACAAAAACAACTTTGTATTACATAATAATAACCATACTTTTGTATTAAACAAATTATGTACTTAGTATTATAACTTCTATGTAATTTCTAATAATGAGTGTTTTGTAATAACAAGGTTTTTATTACTGAGGTTTCACTGTATTGTAATTTATTTGTATATTATTCAAAGCCATATATTATTAAAAAAAAGTTATGGTATTGAAGGAAACATAAAATTAAGTTCAAAACCATTATGATTGAATTAATTTTCATTAACCCAAATTGATACAATGTGCAATTATGTTAACCAATTGTGTGGTTTTGTTTACTTTATGGCGAAAAATATATATTTTTAGTTCGCACTACAAGTCCTCTAGAAACAGTACAAAATTTTCATTTAAAATTTATTTAATATAAATTTGTTAATACAAGCCTTGTTATTAATGAAAGATAAGGATATGTTGACTCTTGTTTGCATCACAGAAACTGGTCATGTGCGTGTGTTTCTACAGTCATTTTAGAAATACTTTTTTTCTTTAATGAAATAATACACAATGTCAAACAATGAAAATAATGCTAGCAATCATGTGTAAAAATATTTTGAATTTGGCTGGAAACAACTGGAAGTTGACGAAGGTTGTGTTAAAAGGCAGACTGTAATGCGCCACTACTGGCTAACATCACCTTCAGTTTCATGACTACGTGACTGCTTCCTACCTATAATGATGCAAGATACTTTGGGTGGTTTGGCCTCAATATCTTAGCTCGGTCTATAACATTTCAGGCATGTGGAAAAAAATTCCTGGATTTATATCTGGACATAAGTTGTTCTTTGATCTTCAGACTGCTCATGTCAGTCCAAATCATTGCAAGCAACCTACTACGTAGTTTGCAGCCTTGATCGACCGCTGTTCCCATCACCCTGGTCTTGTCTGGGGAATAACATCAGCCTCCAACAGCACCATTGTTGGAGAGACACAGTTTTGAGCATGGGGGGGGGGGAGGGGAGGCAGTTGATGATTAACTTTGTTTATAGTCTGAAGCATCCAAGGCTGTACCACAGCAAACAAGTGACAAACAGCTTGTTTGAAGAGGGCACTTGACCTCATAAGAGACCTAACCAGGTTACAGTTATCGAGGCGAGAGGCACGCCAGGGGTATATATAGCAGAGCAGAGCACAGTGGCAGCACGATCACAGCGACATGGAGGATCTAACCCTACTGCTATTCCTGCTCCTAGCGGCCGGCGCAAGCGGCCACGGCATGGTGATGGAGCCTGTCAACCGGGCGTCCATGTGGCGACTGGGCTTCCACACGCCAAAGGACTATGACGACGACGGGCACTTCTGCGGTGGCATCAGCGTGAGTGGTGGGGTGCTCTTGCTCCATGCGAACCGGCATTCACAGGCAAACAACCGGTCACTCAACATGGCACAGGCAAAACTAATACAATTTTCTTTTTGGGTTGTCTGCATTTTTTAACATTAAAGTTATTCTACGCAGAGGAGAGATTAGTTTTTGTATATTTAAGAAGAGAACAGTAAAACTTAAACTCTGTAATAAATTCCTTTGTTATTGCTGACCATGTAAAAATAAGTTCTGCTAACGAAGAACAATTTAATCTCGGTTGGAAATTTTGCTGTGTTTTATTAATTAAAATTCATAGTAACTAATTTAATTAAGTTAATTTCCAAAGGAGCCACATAATGGATGTATAAATTTTAATTCATTAAACCTAACGCACCAGAGAAGTGAAATTTTGGGAGATTCTAAAAGGATGTTGGTAGTTTTTGTCTCTTTAATATCTTCAGCATGATAAGCTTCGGTTGTATGAATCGTAATCGATGAAACTGAGAAAAATTAGTAGGTAATTGATGTGCTAATCAAGAGTAAATTGAAAATTTACTTGCTAGTTTTAGTGTGGGCTTAAACTTCTGTTGCCTTGCATTCTTGAACCATAAAAATACCTCAGTTATACATTTTCAACCCAATTTATCTCTTCGATAGTTCCTTCACAAGTTTTGCAAGTGAGCCACGTGATGAATGCAGCCGGTGTGACGAGAGGGTTTCCTCAGGGAGTCATGCTGAGGCACTCTTCGAGGGACAGACCTCCGGCTAAGCCCCTCTCGTGCGCGTGCAGGACCACAGCAGTCTCTGTCTCTGCGCAGGTCCAGTGGGAGCAGAACGGCGGCAAGTGTGGGGAGTGCGGGGATGACTACGCCCTCCCTCGCCCGCGTCCCAGCGAGAACACCGGCAAATACGGGCGGGGGATCAGCGTAAAGACGTGAGTCATTCAACACTTTCTTAATAGGTAGGGGATGAGCTACAGTTTATCTAGCACACACACATGAATAACATACATTTACACAAAAGTCTTTAAAATTGAAGGAAATGAAGTTTGGTAAATTGTGTGTGTTTGCATTCTTGCAATCTTATGGCGCTAAATTATATCTTTCAGAATTTCCATAAATAGTTTAAGTACAACTTGATCTAACTACAGATGAAATATTTGGCTGAGGGATAAGGATATAGAAAAACATAAAACAACTCGACACATTACAAATATTTTGCAATAAAATTAAAATCTCAATAATCAGGTAAGACAGACAGAGAGTAAGTACGTGTATATTAAAAATTTAAAAAAATGTGAATGGATGTTTCAGTACTCGCCAGAGATGGGTAACATCTAACCTTGGTAATGAGAAAATTCATGTGTTCTCATGCCGCAGATACACTTATAATACAAAACTCGAACACCAAATTTAATGTAGAGTTTTTAAAAATAATGCTGAGTGTGGACGCAAATCAATAAATCATATTTAGTTTTCTCACTCGCCACTAGAATTCACTGCTCGAGCATCTACATTGACTATTGAATCATTTGATTAGCAGATCAAAATTTTAAATTACCTATATAATGAAACGGCTCCGATAAGCGAAAAAGACTTGAAAAAATACTAAACCCCAAATTTGTACTTGATTTTCGAAAAGGCGTGTCATTAAAATACTGCCCTTGTTAAATTCATTGAACAGTTAATACTCGTAAAGTTTCCATTTGTATTTGTGAACTTTGGTTCCCATCATCCACTATAGATGGATGTGTTACACGTTTCCATTCCTTGATTTCCATCGTACTCACGAAATTACTCTCACCAAATACTGTATACAGAGAGCTATTATGTTACACATTAATATACTTTCTCACCTAACGCAAGGTTCCCACACTTGATCTAAATAATTTCCCTGTCCGAACACACACTTTTTTTTTTCTGTCTCATAAATCAATTTTGCATGCTAACATAAAAATATTAAATAACAAAAACTTATTTCAACCATACATAAAATATCAAATTTACCATAAAATCTTTTCCGGCACAATATACATTTCGCAATGTTACCATTTCAATCAATGCTGCACAACCAACGTTGTTTGAATGTATAAAAACTTGGAAAAATACATTATTGACTGAGACCATGTGAACCATTATCTACATTTGAATTTGTTCGTTCAAGGATTATCTTAATTAATTGACGACTAAAACAGATGGTTTTCTACTACACATGAATGTGAGATTAACATAGTATGGCTTCAAGACATCAAAGGAACATGCTAGTATTAAAAATTACTTATCCAGTTTCATAACTAAAGTACTTTTAATTTCCCTGTGTTTTCCAGGTTTTGGAGTCAACTTTTCAAATTCTTGAGTTTTTAGATTTTCTCTATCTGTGGGAACCCTGGTAAAGTCAAAGACATTTGCTTGTACTATCTAGTATGTACTATTATAGCTAAGTGACGCACAACACCCTGTCTGCAGCTACAAGAGCGGGCAGGCGTTCACGGCAGCCGTGGATCTCACCGCGAACCACAAGGGCTACTTCCAGTTCGACCTGTGCCCCCTGCGCTCTGCCGACGAGCTGGAGACGGACGAGTGCTTCTCGCGGTACCCCCTGTCCCAGGCCGAGGGCAGCACCCAGTACCGCGTGCCCTCCACCAAGCCCGGCTACTACAATGTCAGCCTGGTGCTGCCGGCCGGACTGCGCTGCGAGCGTTGCGTCTTCCGCTGGACCTACGTCGCAGGTAACACCCGCCACCTGGGTTGTGCTAATAGCTTCCCAAGTGAGTCTTTCAAGTGTCTATTGGGTAGAGCAACATTTCAGTACCAGTACCAGTACGTCCAGCTACCCCACAGATACTCCCTTGACAACGCATGAATGTAGTAAACCAAGCATTCGAAGTTGTAACGGTTCAATATTGACAATTACTAGCCTGCAGTCGCTGGCAATATATAATTTTTCATACATTGTGAGTGAACAGATATGAAATATGTATTAGTTTGAGTGCCGAGAGAGATATCCGAACCACATGAGTCAAGTTGTAGCTTAAAATTCAAAAATTTAAAATACTGAAGCCTAGATCTCTAAACTGCCTGATTTTGCACAGAATCACCATAGAAAGCCTATTGTGTTTGAATGTTGTCCGTAACTGTTTGCATATTCTTGTTAAGTCCAGTGTTTCACAGTTATTGCTGCATTTGCAAAGTGTTAAGTTTTGAGGACTCTCACGACTAACTTTCAACCAAGCTACTATTAATTGTCAAGTCATGATTTGTGCCAAAAATTTTACTACTCGGACATAAGTACCTTGTGCAAACAGTCTGTTAAATTTTGTACAGAAAAGAGTGGTAGAAACTCCACAAAGCTGCCATCCACAGAAACGCATTGAACCATTTATCACACAAAAAATCTCAGTAGCAAGGGCCCACAATTCCTTCCTCATCCAGAGATGTTTCAGTTTTTAACACTGTGGTTATTTTTATGCTGATACTTTGTACTCTTTGTTCCTTCCAGGCAACAACTGGGGAATATGCAGTGATGGGAGTGGGGCGGATGGCTGTGGACCACAAGAGAACTTCAGAACATGTTCAGACATCACCATCGCGTGACAACTCACACATCACCCCAAACATTATTTAAACTTCAGCTCTATATAGCATCTTCCTAAATTATTTATTTATGTTTTCAATTATGTAATTTTTCAAATTTTTTCAATAAAAATGTTTTGAGAAATGTGTGTTGGTTTGTCTCTCACTGTCAGGTTAGTAAAGATAAAATTCCTGCGACGTCATCAGCACTTGCAGCACTGCCTGGCTGCCGATTCCAGAACCAACGTGGACGTGGACACACCCTCCAATCATAAAACATCAATCGCCCGAGTTGGCAAGCGATCGTGAGGAGGGTGGGGGAGAAAAAATCAATAATCTGAGAAGATGGTGGAGGAGGGGGTGTCTTCCCAGGCATACCCACAATTGTAAAAAAATCAATAATTGACAGAGGGCTAAGCTGGATCAGTATTTGTGATTAATGAGATTCTTAATTAACATTAAGTGAAAGGGGTGAAGGGGATGTGGTTGGTTGGTAATTGGACACATGATGAAAACACTTAAACACACATGTGGCTGACACATGCACAATTAATTGTACTTAAATGGGTTTTTAACTGACAAGTGGCAGGTCACTAATTAAGATTAATGGATTTTTAATTGGCTCATTCTGCTGGGCAGAACACCCATGGTTTTGTTGTATTATTTTGTAACATCAAAAAATTTCATAACATCAGAACGAGGTAAAAAAAAAAAAAATTGATTGCAACATAACAACTGTGGAAGTTTTATAGTCCTGCTACCACTACGTTCCATCCAATTATTCTGTACGGTGCCATACTCCTATCCCTGAGTTGTGCTGTTTTTGTGACAGACAGAAATAATATGTAAAATATTCTCACACTGATTAGGTTTTCAATATAGGTATGCAGTGTAAGTATAAAGTACATGTCAAAACTATTGTACAAATGCAGTACACCTTGAAGAAGAAATAATCGGCCATTAACACAAGTCTGTAAATGCTTATGTTTATTGCTAGATTTGTTATCAGGTACAATGTGATACACTGTGTCCCTGTTATGTGGAATGCCATTATCAGCAAGATACATGACTAACCTCTGTTTCCCAATATACTTCATGATGAACACACGACAGTTTACCCTAGTTGCTTGGTGCTCTACACAGCAATGCAGTGTATCTGGAATGTTGACTGGTACAGTAAACACATTCTGAGCTACAGCATATGCTGACATGAACTGCCAGTACATACATACATATTGTTTTGTATGGTACATGTACACAATCGCTGATATGACATTCTACGTATCTCACTGTTCACAGGATTAGCTCTACCGATAAAGGTACACATTTCCTGTTCTACGTTATTCAATACTCTCAATTCATCTAGTAGTCCTACATATTTCCCACAGGTTGATGATATTTTACATGCATCCTGTATAGTATTACGTATATTTCTCAAATAATTTGTTATACAGATAAGCTTTGTAATTAATATGTTAAGAACTTTAAGGTTTCTGCAAGTGTCAATTTTTTTTTTTTTTTAAGACAGGTTTGTAATGACTCCTTTTTTTTTGCAACAGGTAGCTTACAAAAGTAACTACATACTATGTTTTATTTGAAGGGAAGCAAATAACAACAAACTCCTACCAAAACTTAAATATATTGCATAAATGTAACGTAACATAGGTAACACAGGTAACAAACAGTTGTTTTCTTTGTCTTCTAGGAAACACACATTCACAGGTCCGGTATGAGATTCAGTCTTATTTTCTTGGCACTTCTGTGGCTTGAACGAATGCAGAACAACTTCCCGTAAATGGTGAACTCATACTTATCCAATGACACAGAAAATATGCATGATTCTTTTGGGATTTCTGCAAAAGAAAAATGTTTGTAAATATCACACACAAATAAAATTCTTTAGGTAACATCTATATTTTTAAACAATGTTTTTGAGACACAAAAAATTAAGGCATCATGTCACTGTAAAATATATTGGTAAGCGTTGAGGAGTTTAGTATTTGGTACTCCAGTATAAATCATAAATCTATTTTTGTAATTAATACTCTAGTAGAATAATTCTTAAGTATGTCAGAGATATTTCATTAAATAGAATCTGCTCATAGTAAAGTCATTAAAAATCCAGAAATAAAATAAATTGTGTTATATTATAACCACACAAAAGTTATTTGTGCAGCAACCTGTGTTATTTGTGAGGAGGTAACTAACAAGTTTATCACAGTTTTAAAAAAAAAAAAAAAAAAAACTGGTTTTCCAAGTAAAAACTCCACTTAAAAAATGTAAATGTTTCAGATACTAGAAAAATTTACAGAATGGTTTTTGGGACTTTTCTAGAAACCCAAAAAAACTAGACTAGAGGTTTGGGTATACATAGCAGGTATCCCCCATATACCCGAAATGGTTACCAAATAATTATTATAGCTGATGTGTGCTGATGAAAAATATATATTCAATGGATGAGTCCAAAGGCAAGCCTTTATGCACCAAGTAACAACCCTGAAAATTAAAATGCAGTGGAATGATTACCACAAACACATTTCTATATGAACTCTCCTCGTACAAACTGGCATTCTGTAGGTTAAGTGCACATATTCTGTAACAAAAATTCTTTATTCGTGGTCAAAAGGCAAAAGTCAACTTGGTTGCCACTTGCCATAAGACTTTGTGTCCTTTTGACCATGCATTAAATAATTATTAACACCACTACCTGTATCATGACTGACTTGACACTGGGAGGCAGTAATGTACTTCTTGTGCCAAAATGTTCCCCAAAGAATGAGGCAGATGGTGTACAGGATATAATATATGTACAGGATGCAATATATTTACAACCCAAATGGTTCGAAAATGACAACTACATAGTTAGCATAATACACACAGATATCATGTCTTTGTGCAAATAAAACTTGCCAAAAGAGTAATAGTCCTGAGGGATGCTGGCTCTGTGGCAAGTATTACCCCTAAACACCCTAATTGTGAATGGTAGCCAGATATGTTTAAAGCATGACTATTAATTCGCAAAATATTAAACTTAGGGTAGTAAAAAGTAAATAGGCATGATCAGTAACCTACATGTAGGCCTAACTCCTACCATAGAAATTGAATAAAATGAAGTTCCAATAAAAAAACTTTGATTTTCAAATAACTAAAGAATAACAGATAATTCTTTCTCATTATAATATTGTAACTCAAATTAACCTTTACATAAGTTTATAATAAGAAGAAATAGTTTATATACAACAAATTAACAAAGGTACAAAAGTTGTTGAAACAGATGAAGACTCTGGAAGGTAATGAAGTAAAGATGTACAGGCAAGTCTTGATTAACTGAGTTAATATGGACTACGGCAAAATCGGATGAGATAGAATAAGAAAACCATTTTTATTTTCAGGTGGCCTGGTGGTACTTCATTTTTTGGAATGATGGTATTTCAACTTTTCTTTGGTCTAGATTCTTTCATATCACTCCATGATTTGCCCAACCAGTAAATGATATCTTTGAGGTAAAACTTTGAAAATATTTAGATCATTTTCTAGGTTTAGTGATACACAAATAGAATACACATAAGTTTAAAAAAAAAATTTCATTTCTTGAATTTCATCAAAGAAACGTTACAAGCAGGAAATGCATGATTCGTGAAATGTTGGAATATTATAACAGAGTTTTACTGTCCTTAGGGTTCTAAAGGCTTCTACAAAATCTCTGAAAGTTTAGGAGCCAGAAAAAAATATATATATAAATAAAATTTGGGAGCAGTTCTACTTAAAAATTTTATTTGAACTAAAAGTACCTAAATAGCATTTTGGTGAACTTATTACAATTTAAATACTATCCTGGATTCTTGAACTCAGTCGTTTCTGTAAAACAAGATTTTGCAACAACAACACTGGCTAATGTTTTCAAAATCTTGCAGAAGCTAGTGACCAGCAAGGAAAAGTTGGGCGCCATGGCGACCTGGTGCCCGGGAGTGATTCATTCTGGCCTCGAGACAAGTGGCACACCTGCACTGCATACTCACTTCTGACTACGTTCTTCTGGTCGATGACGGTGAAGGTGTTGAGGGTGTCGCACAGGATGATGCCCTTCTTGCCGGTGAGGCTGCAGCACTTGGAGCGCTTCACCTTCACGAACGCCCCCACGTACTCCGCCTTGACCAGGAGCAGCAGCACGTTGCTCCTCTGCCTGTCGTCGCCGCTGCCTGTGAAACTGCCCCGGCGCTGGTGAGTGCCGTGCACTCTCACCCAGTGTCGCCCGATTTCCCCTCGCATCACAATCCCGTACTTCAGAATCAACTTCCATGCACACATACAGACGAGAATGTAAATACATTTACCCACCTAGTACACTGCGTGCCAGATATTTGTGAGCCCGAGAGCTACAAGAAAATCCTATGTTACCATGGTCAACATTTCGTGTTACGTATTCTTTACAAAGCATGACCATACTTAGTTTGATTAGTTAATTTTCTCCTGTTGATTCAACCATGGAGTTAGAAATATGAATTGTCAGGTAAGGGCATGCTGTGATGTAGTTCAAACCAAACTCTTTTACTTCACCGTCACCATACTGTAATGTCCAAAACATTGCGGAATTTGTGCTTGACTACGTCTGATGATAAGTACAAATCAGTAAGTACGAATAAGAATCTCCCTATTTACACAGTCATTTTCCATGAATAGTCTCTTCAGCAGATGTTTTGGGCATCTATAGCAAAATGTGCAGTCCATGAGCTTAAAAAAAACCCAGCTACACCTGGTTACCATATAAACATTTAGACATAGCCACACACTGGATTCAATCATGTATAGTACAGAAATCAACAGTTGCATTCCACTCTGTGGTGGCACTTAGGCTTGTAGATACATCATGGCACATAGTATACATAGCTGTTGTACATATATTACTTACATAGCTACTTATAGTATTAATTGTCATTCATGTACCAAATATATCCTTTAAACTGGCCATAGTCTAGATAGTAAGTAACCATCTCACTGTGTTTTCCCGGAATGGGTTCGGCAATTCACATAATATAAATAACTAATGAATTGGCAATGGTTTTTGTGTAGAGGGAGCAAAAAAATTATGTAATTATTCTCTGGAATTCACACAATGGTAACGACTACAATAGGTAGTCTTTCTTCGAAATCTACCTAAAAGAAACATACCAAGCTTATGATGTTTTCTGTTTTCCAACAATTAAGCTAAAACAAATCAAAGAATTAAACTCATAACACTAGAAGTCACACTATATGAATAAAAGAGGACTGAGTTTTACACAACGAACAATTTAACAGTTTGTGTCTTAGACGTACATAATTTTAACCTACATGGAAACTAACTATCACCAACTGCTTATTTAAGCTCCTGCAGACACAATTGTCCCTCCCACTCAACCAGGCACTCTGCCCCTCTCTTCTTCTTCCAACCAGATGCCGCCACCACATTAGGACAGAGCACTTACGAAGGATACATAGCAACTCTGAGGAAAACCAGATTTACACAACAAAGGGGAATCCTTGAACTATGACATTTCTACAACATATCACTTATTTCGTCAACTTGTCACTTATGCTAAGTTGTTTTTGATAGGGAGCAACAGAAAAACCCATGGTACATCCAAATTCGCAGTATTTCGAACCGTGTTCCTACTGTATTATTTTTGGGTGGCTCGCATTCCATACATTTGTGACCTAAATAAGTAGAAAGGCTTTGATCTACATTACAAATCATATGCACAATAAAGACACAAATCGTGAAACTAAGAATAATACCTTAAATTTTTAAGGTTGTCCAAATTGAGATAGTTTCGCATGTATTTCTTCCAAAGTTGGTGCAGGGAGTGGAAATCCCGGAACTTTAGGTTC
This sequence comes from Bacillus rossius redtenbacheri, assembly GCF_032445375.1. Taxonomy (NCBI): domain Eukaryota; kingdom Metazoa; phylum Arthropoda; class Insecta; order Phasmatodea; family Bacillidae; genus Bacillus; species Bacillus rossius. The sequence continues at coordinate 34,003,696 of NC_086335.1, read as the reverse complement.
TTGTAATCTAATTTGTTAAGTCCGAGTTCCTTCCTTTCCTTCCGAGACAAGTAAGTCTTTCGCTGGCGAGTTTTACCCTGAATCTTCTTTTTATGCTTCTTCAACAGTATACTCTGCAAAAAAAAAAAAAAGTACACAACTTTCTAAAAAACAAAACAGATATTCCTTGCTACATGCTTATAGTACTTAAGTAGGGACAAGAATATATGGTGAATTGCGATAAAAAATAACACCGAAAAGCATGTCAAATCAACATAGAACGCCAACACGCAAGTTAATGTACCATAAAGCAAAGGAATAGAACTGAAATCACAAAATAATCAGCATTTTTTATCAAAAATTTAACTCAAATCACAACAACTCTTTTAATATATTAAACTTGAGGAATATAACATATTTAGCATGAAAGTTATACCAAATTTATGCATGAACAAACATGAATTTTTTAAACATTTTTAAACTTGAGGAATATAAAATACTAGCTGCCCGACCCGGCTTCGCACTGCTATACTAATAAAAAAATTAAGCCACATCTCCCATTTACAGTAATGGTAAATAAAAAAAAATTCTGTGAAAATTTATAACAATGCTGTATAATGTACCGGAGAGAAAATGAATAGCACCGATGGTTTCCCGACTCGTGCACGCAACGTACAACTGATGTACCCGTACTTCGCTACGGCAGTCTACAGGTAGATCACTCTTGCGCCACTCATTATACATGCCCCTCCTTGTGGGTACGCCACTGCCGCGCGATGCCCGTTGCCATGGAGATGCAGAAGGCATGAACAATGCAAAATCCTGTTCTCATGCAGACAAAGTACCCACTGTTGTCTGGTTTTAACCACCCATGGGATCTAATTTTCGGAAAATATCATCCTGCGTAACATAAGGAACATTACTGTGAAGTTTCAAGTCTATAAAATATATATACTTGAAAAAAAGGGGCAATAAAAAAACAAATTAAACACAGAGAGAGGAAAAAACAATAGTTTAGGTTTGCAATTTAAAGTGATAAAAAGTATTTAAATACTAATTGAACTCTTATGAGGGTACTGATTGCTTCGTTGTTAATATTACACGGTTTTTTTTTTTACTTGTATGGGAAAATTAAGAATGATAAGGCATCTAGTGCGTGGCAACAATGTTAATAGGCAATAGGAAATAAACTTCTAGCGCCTGCGGCATTGTCAACACACACTTTGTACGTGTACTGCATGTTGTATCTAACCCCCTCCAACGCATTTGATTCTAAATTGGACTTTTAGTAAGGATCCCTAATGTTATTGATAATATAATATAGCCTATAGCCTTCCTCGATAAATGTAGTATCCAACACTGAAAGAATTTTTCAAATCGTACCAGTGGTTCCTGAGATTAGCGCGTTCAAACAAACAAACAAACTCTTCAGCTTTATAATATTAGTATAGATTTAGCATGAAAGTTGTACCAAATTGATGCACGAACAAACATATTGAATTATTTAACTTTTTTTTAATCTTTTAACAGTTATTAGTAACTCATTTTTACATTACAGCATTGGTAGATTTTTCAAACACACAATTACTAGCAGATTTATTTTTATTGTTCCGAGTAGAAATATTTATTACAAATTATTATATTGTAAAAAAGAATCATGTATTAATAAATTGTTTTGGTGAATTAAGTATGTATTATGAAACACCTGAGAGTCATATTTGTTTAATAATCTTATTTTCTTATTCTTATACATAAAAACGAATGTTTGTGTGTTCGTCTTCTATATACTCACGTATCATTCATTGAAACTTTTTACTCTTGACCTAAAAAACAAGGGGAAGGTGACAGTCTAAGTGAGATTTCGATAAAAAAAAAAACTTAAAGCATCATTTAATTATTTGTGGTGAAATCTCACCATTCCATCATTGTAGAACAGATTAACCATGAAAGAATGCTGGTATGTAGTTTACTCGGCAAGAGACAGAGCGTGCGTGTTGAATGCAATCAGTGAGCTAGCAATATTGGATATTGGACTATGCGAGCGCACTCTATATAGTTAACAACTTAACCAAATATGAATGTGCTGCAGATAATGACTATAAGATTTAAAATGGCTTTGAAAGAAACTTTACACATCACCACCTTTGTATTTCTGTTAAGTAACTGGTAATAACCTAACAATTAATGGTTTTCAACTTTTAATAACATCATCTTATAGGTATAGGAAAAAAGTTAATGGGCAACATCTTAAACTGGAAAAAATAATAACAATAATAATAACATATATCTTACTATTGGTGGGAACAAAACATTTGACTGTATTGGACGGGAAAACGTAATTACTGTACTGTCTCGGTGTGATTCTGATAAAACCAATTTTTAAAGCAGAATTAATTAATTCTTGATAAAATTTCGTAATTGTATTGATAACCCATCGTTCTTCCGATCTCTATGAAATTTTGCACGCTTGACCTTTGAAACTATGGAATGATTGTCTGGTTTGAAGTCCTGATACAGTAGCTGTATAAAGGCTAATAAGCTATAAATTTGTTTAATAGATTAAAAATTGCTCGCTAGGAAGAATCGTAAATATGCCATCATGTAGTGAATATTGCTAAAGAAACATAATACCAACACATCTGCAATAAATTAGGGTTGAAATTCATTATAACCAAAAATCAATAGAGTAAAAATGATAATGCAAATATTTTGTACATCTTTGTGATGATACATTCATAAAGGTTTTGAGTTGCAGTTTTGCACATGAAAATTTGAGTAATTCCAGGGTGTTGGGATCAAACCAATAAATCTTGCCAAAAAAAAAGTGTAAATGTTAGCATTCAATGCAACTGTGGACTCTTAGTGTGATATACGAACAAACAAACTGAGCAATAAACAAAAAATGGAAAATTGTCTAAAATTTTTTATAACTTCATACATCAGCCCCCAGATTAAAATAAACTGCTTGTGTATCATCAAATGCATCAATGTTGATGCAATAATATCTGCTTACTTAAATACTACTAGTATATGACTGAAAATTATAAATAATTCACTTCAAGTAATATCTTTATCAAATACAAGTAGGTAGTATTAACCGTTTTTACCCAAAACTGCAGAAACTAAGAGTGGAGGTCGCATTAATTGCAAACGTGTATCATGGGAACAGCTTAGTTGAGATGCACTGCATCGTAACTGTGTCATTTAAGCCACTTTAGACAGCTGCCTCCTGAACCTCTGCTTAGTTGAAAAAACACACAATCTGTGTCACTTATGCCTTTTTAGTCGGTTCTCGTACAAACACTTTGGAATACTATGGTGGGGAGGGGGAGAGGGTTCAAATGAGTTTGTCACTGGCTTCCCTCTGCTTCTCTTGACCCCTCCACCTCATCTTCACCCACCCAAGCAACCACTGTATAATGCAGCATTCTTTGCTTTCTGAGGGATGGTCTTTAACTACAGCCATAAAAATCAACTTTTCTTTCTGTGTCTTCCTGTTTCATAAATTATTAATTACTCTTCTGATGTAAGTGGCTTTTGTAAAGCTTTTGTAAATAAGTATACAGGCTGGCCACTCTTTTGGCAAAACCAAAGTACTTTAATTTGTAGAAAAATCACCACTTCAAATGATTGTCTATTATTTCAATCTGATATTAGTGCAATTAATTTTAGGTGCAAGTCAAATCTACTTCGTCTTAACAGTGACAAAACTAAAATAATATTCTTTACCAGGAAATATTTTCAATTCAAATATGATTATAAAGTAGAAAATAACTTAATTCCAAAAACTATTACATTATAAGATCTTGGAGTTATAATAGATTCATAATTATATTATCATCAACATGTAGATTATCTAACTTCTAGTTCCAGCAGAACATTTTCCCTTATTAAATACATTACTAATTATGCTACAAATTCTAATCAGGTCAAAATTTGAATATTGTTCAGTAATATGGAACAATATTAATTCTTTGGACAATGATAAAATTGAACATATTCAACATAAATGTATCAATGTTACATATTGTTCAAAAAATTTTCCTTCCACTAAATTAATTTCTCTCTTTGACCTGCAAGCCTATCTTTATTTTCTCCTTATAACAAACTTTTATTCTATAAAATTCATGGTAATTATGTCTTGCATAACACTGGTATTAGAGTTGCCTTTTTTGAGTCCAAAAACACCTCCTTTATGTACACTTCACAGGAAAATTTTCATTATTTTTAGACTAAACAATAACTATAATATATTAGATCAACTTGGAAATTAAATTAATTAATTAGTACACATAGATATTACCATAATTAGTGTATTCTCAGTTGAAATCATTTACTCTTCATGTGTTATAAAATCTATAAATCTATTTTATTCCCCATCAAATTTTGTAGTTCTTGATTTTATGAATATTTATAAGTTTGATTTAATGAATGTTTATTTGTTACTGTGTCCATTGTGTAATGTATTTTAATTTAACATTGTTTTGTTCCTTATATGTTTCGTGCACACCCTTGCAATCTCTTCAAGGAGAGTTGGTGTGCATGTGACAATTGTAAATAAATAAATAAATTCCAGGTTTTTTTTAAAGGTTTATCTAAGAATTGTCATAAAATATTTTGTAAATAAAATTAGCTAACCATTTTTGTTACATCAGAGTTGCTGCTATGGTTTTTTTCTATCACCGGCTAATCATTCAGTTCCAGCATGGTGCATAAAGTTATCAAGCTCTCCTGAAAAATTTGCTCTTAGTCACAAAGGCAGTTTTGTTACTTAAGCGACGATATAATATATTATACATTACATTAAATAAAATACAAAATATTTCTGTAAGACTACATTACTTTTGTAATATGCATTTTTTCCTCAATAAAAATTAGAAGCTATTGTATGTTGTTTAAACTATGCGAGTAGTAATCAACAGTAGATTTTAAGAAAACACATCATTAGTAAAATTATACATTAAAGTGTAAGGGCACAAATAAAATCACTTCAACAGGTATAAAAAATGTTTACATATTTCAATAATAATTTTTAACATAGACAATTAGAATTGTAATCAGCATTTTTGTAAGGCGATATTAATAAATCATGTTTAAGCTTTCAAATCTTCATAGAGAGACTTTAAATAATAGTCATCTGCACATCATGTCTTTATCACTTGCTAGACAAATAGATAATTCCCAAATGCTTGCAAATATTCCCAGAGTTACTCACGGATTTCCCAGCAACAAAAATTTTCACAGCTAATTCAAGGTTTCCTGATTTTTCCAGTCAGGTAAAACCTGAATAGTATAAAATTACTCATTTAAATAAGTTTTAGTTTATTGTATGCATCTGAATTGTGATTTCCTAGCCATAAAGTATTTTTCATAAACTAAAAATAAAAATAAAAAAGGTTTGGGGTCACATTAGACTCGGTCACATTATTTCAGATAGATAGGCCCTAAATACATTAATACATAAAAACTGTTTCACAAAGTAATTTAAAACAGGTCTAGGTACACCAGAATAAGTCTACATGTAAAAAAACCTACGTAAAAAACCTATGCTGATTCATAATAATACAGTTTGATGACACATCATTCATATACATACCCTCTTCAGTTCATTTTCTGATTCAAAAAGAGCCTTTTCTGATAAAGATGTCTTCAGAAACATGTCGAAACTTGCATCTGGATTGCTTGGCAGTGTATTGAAGGCTTTCCCTGCGACTGCGCGCGGCAACTTTGAGTACAGCTTGCCTGCCAGCAGACAGAACAGTTTAATAAGCCTTTACTCCTATTTACCAATGTTCACAGGACATCCTACTACTGTCTAAAGCAGGAATTAAAATAGCTTATCATCTCCGTCTGTCAATAATGTGACCTACAGCCAATAAGATGGCCTACATAATTCCATCGGTCCATCAAACAGTTGGCAAACTCATACTTTTGACAGATGGACAAAATTATAATATATCAATCAAAATATCTAATGTCTGCAAGGTTTTTGCCTGTCAAAACAATTACTGTGCAGGTAGCATTCAACGTATTCTTACTGTTGATCAAACACATTAGCCTCTTGATGCAGGAATAATAATTTAATTTTTAAATAATCTAAATTAAATATTTTATTCTTCTTTATGAATCAAATGATTACTGGTAGTTAAAGTAGATGCTATGAGTAGGCATCGCAAACCTATTTTCTCTGATCTTGATGGCAGAATCATGTGCATCATCCAATGAAAACGATTAAGGAGTTGGGGTGAGAAGCATTACAGAAGAGAAGGGTGGAAAGGTTTATCAGACTATCAGGTGATAAAGGGAGAGGGAACTGGGGTGCACATAGGTAGTTATAGAGGACTGATCACAGGTGAAAGCTCCAGAGGGAACGGAGGCAAACGGAAAGAGGGAGGTACTCTTCGCTTGGGAGGCCTAGGAGGAATTGGAGTGATCTGGAAAAAGTAATTTTGGGGTTGATAGATAAAGGTGATGACTAAAAGGAGAGGGGAGGATGGGAATGAGAGGAAAAGGCGGCCTTCTTTCCACCGGGTAAAAGCCCAATTTGGGTGTAACATATAAAATAAAAATTCATTTTGGTAAATATTTACTTGGGCGGTATTTCCGAAAAAAAATGTTAAAAATCCGAAAATACCTTTATTTTATGCTCTTCAACTTCCTCTTTTCATTAAAAGTGGCGGAGGTAAGAAATTCCAAATACTTTAGGAGATATCAAATTTTTAAATTTCTTCATATGTAGTTGAGCGGTATTTGCGAAAAAAAATGTTAAAAATCCGAAAATACCTTTATTATATGCTCTTCAAATTCCTCTTTTCATTAAAAGCGGCGGAGATAATAAATTCCAAATACTTTAGGAGATATCGAATTTTTTAATTTTGCAATACAAGACCTGTGGAACCATTCGAGCGGCGCCATTTTTGTTATTTTGCCGTGTGTTCGTGAACGTGAATACGTGAATTGTGAATGCGTAATTAATAAAATGGTTGATTAGGTCAGGTCAGTTGCATTATTAATACTTTCAAACTAAGCCGACATTAAAAATTATTTTGTGAATTAATTTTAATGGCTGTTTAGTTTTAAAATATTTATAATGTAACTGACCTGACCAAACAAACCCGGACAGAGGGTGAACAGTAAACTAAAATGGTCGATTAGGTCAGGTCAGTTACATTATAAATACTTTCAAACTAAGGTGATATTAAAAATAATGTGAATTAATTTTAATTATTCTTTAGTTTTAAATTATTTATAATGTAACTGACCTTACCTAACAAACCCGTAACAAAGGATGTACAGTAACAACTCACGTAAATTTTTTTGTTACTTATTACTTGCGCAACAATATCAAAATAACAAATAAGACTTTAAAATTAGAAACGTTAAAAACTCACCTAAGTTGGAGGCGGTAATTAAACACAGTTTTAAACAATAATTGAACTAAATAATCACGTACTATTAGTTCATTTGAATCCTGGCCTATCACGAACAATCACGTGACATCATATCCAATAAAAAAATAGATACTCGTACGTAAACAAGAAACAATTGTGCACGCACGCCACAGGAATGCGCTGGTTTTGTGCTGAAATTTAAAAATTCGATATCTCCTAAAGTATTTGGAATTTCTAATCTCCGCCGCTTTTAATGAAAAGGGGAATTTGAAGAGCATATAATAAAGGTATTTTCGGATTTTTAACATTATTTTTCGCAAATACCGCTTAACTACATATGAAGAAATTTAAAAATTCGATATCTCCTAAAGTATTTGGAATTTCTAATCTCCGCCGATTTTAATGAAAAGAGGAAGTTGAAGAGCATAAAATAAAGGTATTTTCGGATTTTTAACATTTTTTTTCGGAAATACCGCCCAAGTAAATATTTACCTTAATTTCTTATGGTATATTTGGAATATCATGCTATATCGCAATTTTAAATGCCAAAATATAGCCTATATATTTCGTTCTTTAATTTCTTTCGAAATGATCGGTAAATACAATTGGTTATTTAAATTACTACAATAATAGGTATTATTAGTAATAAAGCCAATACTTACCATTTCCGTCATCCATGTTACCACACTACAACGTTCTAACCACGGACAGAAACATACCATCAGATACTATTGTTTAAATAAATTACTTTGACGGCTGGGTTCACAATTTCAAAATTATAAAACATACGCGAATGCAACGACCGTATAGCACCAGAGTCTGTATAGCACATGCCAACGAGCATACAATCATTCTGGCACATGCTCACAAACAACATAACAAAAACATACTTCGTCAATAACATAGATAAATGTTAAAAATACGACACCCTTTTCTAAAATCCACTACCATCGCATTCAAGGAGTACGGTGAAGGCGATGGAGTAGCTCGATACCGAATGCTGTGACGTAACTGAAGTCAATTTTTAACCACACCATCGCCATATTGAATACGCCCAAAACATTGCGTAAATGGTGCTTGACCATGTCTGATGATAGATAGTAAGTATGAATTAGAATCTCCGTCGTTAAACAAGTGCCATTTAAAAAAAAAAAAATTAAAACTGTTTCCACACTGCAAGCACTAATCTTCAGGCAAAGTTTTTGGTGTTTAACAAATAAGGCGAAACAGTTAGTAGAAGGAAAAAACAGCTTCACGCAGTTCGCATGTAATCATGCAGACATGACCACCCCCTGGAGGAATCCCCTCCCAGCGCTCATACAGGCTAGGAAGTAAGGCATTCGCCAAGCCATGCAATGCCTACATCGAGCCAAAAATATTCCATTGGTGCTATATGTTTTGATATGCAATGACATGATTTTGAATTGGAACACATATTTGTGTATATGCCTACTGTAAAATTTAGTGAAAATGAAATAACTTGATGTGGCCTGGCGATTGGCCAGTGTCAGAAAGGAGCTTGAGGTGGGGGTGAAAACCCCCGGGGTGCGATGGCTTCAGTCGTCCCTGTCGAACAGCGCCTGTAGCCGGGCAGCCAGCCGAACGGAGATGGGCTGGGGCCTCGGGTCTCGAGGCAGGTCGTCCGCTGGGCGTGGTAGTAGTGGCCGGTGCAGGGGAAGGGCAGGAATCTCAACAGAGAGCAGGATACTGATGCGGGTTTCGATGGGGGAGAGGAGCATGGGCGGATGAGTGAAAAGGGGGGGAAGGTGTTTGTGAACTCAGCGGGGAATAGGGAACAGGTGAGAAAATTGGTAGGAGTGGCCGGGGATGTGCACTGGGCTCGGTTCGATGGCACCAGTGAAGTAGCCCTGTTGGTGGGCTGACCACTGCTCCTCCTCGCGGCATGGAGGTTGAAGTTGCTGGAGGTGCCTGAGCCTTGGACGTTTACTAGGCATAGAGAGGAAAAAGAGGGCCTTAGAGCACAATCCTGGGAGGCAGCTCCAAGGAGGATAGGAGATCTAGAGCGTAATCCCGAGGGCCGCTCCAGAGGAAGGGGCCACTCCAGCGAGAGATTCTAGAGCATAATCCCGAAAGCCTCTCCAGAGGAAGGAGTGAGGGAAGGTGTTGGAGTAGGAGACTGTAAGATGTTATGTTGCCAACATGTTAACCAACATCCGGGCGGCCATGTTGTGTGGCAGGAACAATGAAAAACGTGTAAGCTTTTACAGACGTGCAATTAAAGACTCAAGATCATAAAACAGCAGTGAACTTCTTTTTTATAACATGGTATCAGGCGCGGGGTTATTTGTGTTCGTGTTGCGAATGTAGAAAATTCGTTCGGCTCGCCATCCAGACCAAAATGGACAAGTTTGCGAAACCACCTGATCACCTTTGTGTCGAGGGTAACCTAGATAAAAACTGGACATTTTGGAAGCAAAAATTCAACCTATATCTGCAAGTTTTAAAGATAAAGATGATGCCGATATCCCACGAGTTGCACTCTTACTTAATGCTATCTGAGATCAAGGGATTGAGATTTACAACTCATTCAACCTCGTTGAAACCGAACAGGAGAAGTTTGAAACAGTGATTGCACGATTTGATAAGTACTGTTCGCCACGGAAGAATTTGCTGTAACATCGGTTCCAGATCTTGACTTCGAGGAGGCTAGAAGGTATGGCAATAGAATAGTTTGTTACTGATCTTAAAAAATTTTCACGCGTGTGTGAGTTCGGCCAGCAAGAAAGTTTTTTGTGCCGGGACATATTAGTGGTGGGAATTAACGACTCTGTTATGCAAGAGAAGCTGCTGCAAGGTGGAGACGACTTGACTCTTGACAAAGCTGTAGATGTGTGCCGGTCTGTTGAAGCAAGTCGTATTCAGCTCAAAGCCACGCAAGGCACCACAGGGAATCCAAATGCAAGTTCATCTAAGAATGTATTGTCAGTTCAGTCAGCCCAAAGTCTGGGAAAATCAGGTTATGTTAGGCAACAGCGCAGTCGTAATTGTGGTTATTGTGGATACAATCATGGACGTGAGAAGCAGTGCCCGGCTTTTAATAAAACATGTGCTAAATGTCACCAGAAAAATCATTTTGCAGCAGTGTGTAAGAATCCATCGGCACGTCAACAATCTACAGATCATAGTAAACACAATAGGCAGCCTAACCTACGTCAAGCCAATGCTGTCTCTGTGGATGTAGAATCACTGTCACATCAAGATGAAACTGTCTATAATCCTAATAAGTACCTATACATATCTGAAGTTGGTGTACCCACTCCTCGTGATAATCAGTCATGGTGGGAACCAATCACTGTTGTCTTCACAGATGTACAATTCAAGCTTGACACGGCTGCGCAAGTCAACACATTGCCGCTTGTTCTGCTCGATAAACTCGTTGGAGGTGATAATCACATTCAGAAGAACGGCCCAGTTTTGCGAGCATATGGGGAGTTTGAAATACCTCACTTAGGGTCTATCACACTGCCATGTGTTGTGCGTAATAATCTACATACCTACAGTTTGAAGTTGTGGACGTTCCTAAAGCTGTTCCTCTTCTTGGTTTGGAAGCTTGCCAGAAACTGCACCTGGTCCAGCGTGTCAGTGCTATCAATCAACATTTTGGATCATCTAAGGAGGACTTACTACATGAGTTCCAAGATGTATTTACAGGATTAGGAAAGTTTCCTGGTAAGCCACTTACTATTCATGTTGATCCTAATGCATCTCCAGTTGCTAACCCTTGTCGGAGAGTTCCACGTAGTTTATTTGATAGACTGAAGATAGCTTTGACAGAACTTAAAAGGCGGGTGTCATCTCCAAAGTAACCAGTCCGACGGCATGGGTAAACAACCTGGTGATAGTTGAAAAACCAAATGGGGACCTGAGAATATGTATTGATCCCAATAGCCTTAATAAAGCCATTCAGTGGGAAATGCATCCTATTCCTTCTCCAGAAGACCTCGCCTCAAGGCTGGCAGGGTTCAAGTACTATGAAAAATGTGATTTGTCTAATGGTTTTTTACAGGTCACTCTTGATGAGGCAAGCTCAGAGCTGTGTTGTTTTGTAACACCGTTTGGGAGGTTTAAATTTAATCGCCTACCTTTTGGAATTAGTTGTACTCCTGAGATATTTCAGAGGAAAACAACTGAGATATTTGGTGATATTGATGGAGTTGAGATATACTTTGATGACATTATTATGAGAGCAAACACTCAGTCTGATTTAGAGTCAATAGTTCGTAAGGTCTTGTGCAGGGCTAGAGAATGTAATGTCAAGCTTAATAAATCTAAGTTTCAGTATCAAGCATCTCGTGTAAGCTATGTTGGAAATGTAATCTCTGCACAAGGAATTGAGTCAGAAACAAAACATGTTGAAGCTATTGTGTCCATGCCAGTGCCATGTAATAAGACAGAGTTGTTACGTTTTCTTGGCTTAGTAAAGTATGTAGGAAGATTCATTCCTAATCTAGCAAAAGTCTCTGCTCCTTTGAGACTCCTTACTCACAGCGATGAACCTTGGCAGTGGTCAGGTGAACAGGATTCAGCATTTGAATTGCTGAAAAATCTCATTTCTTCTGCACCTGTTTTAGGGGTCTATGACCCAAGCTTGGAACTCATAATCCAAACTGATGCATCCTCTCTGGGAATAGGCTGCTGTGCCTTACAGAATGACAATCCGATTGCATTTGCATCAAGGAGTCTAACTAGCTCTGAACAGAAGTGGGCACCAATTGAAATGGAATTTTTGGCTGTAAAATTTGCTTGTGAAAGGTTTCATGAATTTATGTATGGGAGGCCAGTAACAGTTTACAATTATCATAAACCACTTGCAGGCATCATGAATAAGGACTTAAATGTGTTGACACCTCGCATTCAGAATATTAGGCTTAAATTGCTGCGATATTCAGTAACAGTTGTCCACAAACCAGGGTCTGAAATGTATGTTGCAGTTGCTTTGTCTCGGGCATTTCTGAGAAGTGATGATAACTCCCATGATGACTTGCAGTTTTCAGTTCATTCATTGGTGTCCTATCTACCCATGTCTGAAGAAAAAAAGAGCAGTTCAGAGAAGCTACAGCACAGGATCCCCAACTCTCGGCCCTCATGAAGGTTATTTCTGATGGCTGGCCTGTTTCAAAACAGTTGTTACCTGATTCCTGTAAAATGTTTTGGAGGTTAAAGCATTTGTTGGAAGTAGTAGATGGCTTGATTTTTGTTGGGTTAAAAATATTTGTGCCTGCATCTCTGAGACCAGCCATGCTATCTTTAATCCATGAAACTCACTTTGGGATCAGTAAATGTAAAGCCAGAGCCAGAGAGGCACTTTACTGGCTTATATGTCCCAGGACATTGAAATACTTGTTGGTAGATGTGAAGTTTGTCAAACCTATCAAAGATGCAACACTAAGGAGCTGTTGTTGCCACATCCAATACCTGACCGGCCTTGGGTTCATTTGGGAATGGATATCTTACAGTTCGCAAGGAAGAATTTCTTAGTTGTCATCGATTACTACTCTAAATGGTTAGAAGTGAAACTTCTTACAGATAAATCATCAACTGAAGTAATCAAACAGTTGGAACATGTTTTTGCTAGTTTAGGTATTCCAGATTTAATTGTCTCTGATAATGTGCCTTTCAACAGCTATGAATTTAAGAAGTTTGCTGAATGTTGGAATTTTAAAGTTCAAACCACTAGTCCACACTACCCTCAGTCTAATGGGCTTGCTGAAAAAGCAGTGGATATTACAAAGCGTATGTTACGGAAGGTATCAGGGTGTAAAACCCCCTTATCTCTAGCACTACTTGAATACAGAAATACTCCTATTCCTGGTATTCAACTGTCCCCAGCTCAAATGCTGTTACACCGTCGATTGAAGTCCAAAATTCCCACTCACTCAGATCTGCTTAAACCACAATTTTCATGCTGATGTTCCTGATAGATTACAGGCACGTCAGGAGAGTCAGAAGTTGTACTTTGATAGGGGTGCGAAAGCCCTCCCTGAATTGCATCCAAATCAGTTTGTTAGAGTTCAACAAGGTAATATGTGGAACCCAGCCACTATTGTTAGTAAATATTATACACCTCGCTCTTATTTGCTTAAGACATTAGATAGCACTGTCTACCGGAGAAACAGAAAACACATAAGGACAGTACCTGGCTTTGTAAATAATGTGCCTTCAGGTTGTGATACTGACTTGCCAAGAGACTGTGAAAGTGCTACTTCTATTATTGAACTGGGTTCTGATTCCGTCAGTGGTAGTGAAGAAACAATGCTCGATTCATTGCCAACCCTTAGGCCAGGAAGGGTTATTAGAAGGGGGCAACTGAAAATATCCAATCGGAATGGTTACCATTCCTTAAATTATACATCCTCATGTGCCCATAGCAGTCCGGAATGGTTACCATTCAGGATTTGCTGGCAAATATCGTATAATTGCAAATCCTGAAAAGTATCCACTGTATGAATGGTTACCATTCCGGCTTTTACTGCAAATGTGCTGCTAGAAAAAATCCGGAAGAGTGTCCGCAGTGTGAATGGTTACCATTCCGGATTGGATGATAGTTTTCCGTCTTCGTCTGCAAAATACGGAAAAGTATCCGCTGTCCAGTTTTGTGTGCGCAGATATAAAAGTAGCTCCTAAAATCCTGAATAGTTACCATTCCGGTTTTCCTTGCCAATGCACTTAATTTAAAAATACTGAAAAGTTCCCGCAGTGTGAATGGTTACCATTCCGGGTTTATTTGACAATATACTTACTTTAAAAATCCTGAAAAATGCCCACAGCCTGAATGGTTACCATTCCCATTTTCGCCGCTGTTGCACATCTCATAATAATCCTGAAAACTATCCATTCGGAAAAGTATCCGCTAAGGGCGTGCAGTTGACTCATTTACCCGTTGCTAGATGGCAGCAGTGTTATCTGTACACTAGAGATGTTGTGCATAAAACATTTGTATATGATTTTATGATGAATTATAATATATTTTCTTTTAGAAAGATATACTACCCATATCTGTGTTGCGAATAACTGGATAATGTCAACCGAAAATAAATTTTAGTGTGAACAATAAGTTTTGTAAAATATCTCTGAAAATGTATTTTGATTTACGGGACTGGACTTGTCTTTACCCTAAAAACACACAATTAAAAACATTGTACGTATTTTAAATTTAATTTTTTATATTTCAGAAATAATATGCCTACTGCCAAATTATACTCGAGTGTTCATGAATACAAAAATATCTTGACATCGTACGGCCGAAGGCCACCCCAAAGCCCGACCTACACCCGCCAGTACTCGGCTCCGCTAACGGAAAGCACCCCTAGCCTTGGCCCACCCGAGTCAAGTGAGCAGACCGCAGCCCAAGGTAGAGAATAGCGAACCATTTTAATTACGCATGCAACGCACTCCCCGTGCCTACAAAATTCCCCACACAATAATAAAGTAATCAAAAACAAACAAAAGCCCCTAATTAATAGAGTGCGACGTAGGAGTGCCCGGGTCACTCATGTGTAGCTTTCTACTAAAACAGCTGTGAGTGCAACCCTTGCGGCCTTCAGCCTAAATTCAGTAGTGAAACGTGTGACGTAACGCAAACCGCCCCAAATTAGCATTATCATTCGCCACTGGAGTAGTTATCAAGAAACAGACAGTCTCCAGCTTGACTCTAATATTCAAACTTATTTTAGACAAACTTATTAAATGTCAATTCTAAAACATATATAGATATTAAATTAATCATTAAGTTTTATTATGTGAATTTAGAGCCACTTAAATTTAGTTAATTATATAGATTTTTACGAATAACGGAACTTTAGAAACTCTGGCGCGACAGGGTCAGACGCCAGTACAGCAAGGTAAGTAAAATAGGAGGTAGGCCATTCCGGGCTCGCGCGCTTTTATTTCCCCTCCTCCGCCGCACGCCGTGACGTCACTTGGGGGACACGAGACTCGCCGCTTTAGAGATCAACAATCAGTAATATAGCAGTTGTTAGTTCGTTATGACTTTTGGTCAGTGACGTGGACGTTATTGTGTTGTGAATAGTTTTCCATACTATTTTCTAAAACACTTAACGATATTTTATTTAATATCTTTCATCCTTTTCGTAAGCTTGTGTAGCTATTTATCCGTGAATATTTTGCATCGTTTTCGAACATGTTTGACGTTTCGTAAACGAAATTTGTGTGAGTGTCGGGAAATGTTTCCTGAACTTTTCACAGTATTTCCTAGAAATAATTTTCTTTTTAGTTATCCTGTTCAACAATGAGTAAAAGCAATCACAACTGTGCAATAGCAAGCTGCAGTAACTATGGACGCAAGACTTCAGACATTATTTACCATCGTTTTCCTACAACTTTCGAACTTCAAAAGGTGTTGGTATCACGATGCAAGCGGGAAGATAAATTTAATATCAGCAATGCTCGCGTGTTTTCAGTCCACTTTCTTTCAGAAGACTATGAGCGAGATGTAAGAAACGAGCTTTTGGGCTTACCAGTAAGGAAGAAGTTGCAACCGAATGCAATTCCTTCCCAACAAATATCCAATTGGCATGCACAACAAACAGTGTCAACAAAGGACCCATCGGAAGAGCAGGTTATTTACGTTATTGTTTAGTTAATTCTAACTTTATAATTTGGCGTTATTTGTTATAGTAAACTAGTCTTCAAAACCTTCTACATTCTCTTGACCTTATGTATGATTTTAGCTCAATAATGTATGTAGATTTTTATCAGGTATGCCATTCCCTCAAATGTTAGAAATTTTAACTATGTACTAACTTTTTATTGAGAATTAAATAGAGAAATAATTATTTATTAAAAACATATTTTAATATACCAATTAAAACTGCTATATGGTCTTTTTTCATTATGACAGCTGGCAGGTCAAGTTTATGTAGGGAGGGTCGCAGGCTTTAAAATAAAACATAGTGACTTCAATTTATTAAGTGACACGTCGGTAAACAAGTGGTTGGAGTATTTTACAATATTCGGGTCTCGCCGCTGTAAACATGTTAAAGATTAATTTTTAAAATAATAAGATCAATTTTATGACTAAGATGCAGTTAAATAAGTAGCTGGATACATAGCATTCAAATGCCGATCTATTGACCCATGTTTAGGATTAACAAGTGAAAATTGTGCTATGACCAGTCCACCCCGAGATTGGCTTTCAATAATATCAAGAGAAAGACTCACGATACCTTCACCCGAGTGGTTGGATAAAGTAATGCAGTTCGAAGTCGTGTTTGCTGCTGTTCATGGGTCATACATATCCAAGAGCTCAAACGTAATAGAAAAAATGACATCTTTGCTGCAAGAGAAATTCCCTGAAATAAACAGAAAAATTTTACATTTGTTCGTGAAAACAAGAACATTCATTCGCATTCGACATTTAAACCATAAAAAGAAAATTGAAGCCTTGAAAAAACATGCAGCGAAAAAAAACCGCTTATGGGTATCATCATCATTATCATCGTCATCTGCTAAAGATTAGGAGTGATCAGCAACGCCTGAGGATGACATCGGTTGAAGCTTCGGATACGCTTGTATGCGAAAGGTAATGAAATGTCATGACATCGTCATCTTTCGTCGTATGTAACATGTTTAAAGTGATGCATTTATTTTTTTGTATTAAAACATAAACGAGTGATGCATGTACTAAGCTAATTGTAATGATTTTTAGAGACTTTATAATTGTATAAATAATGTCACGGAAACACGGTTTGAGCCGTCTTTTTTGATTCTTCATAAAATTATATTTATGTAAGTAATGCAAATTTACATCGCGACATAATGTGTATAAAATGCCACTTGTAAAAGTGTAAATTGCATTGTTGTATCACATTTTTGCCATTAACTTTTGGAGTAGTACTAGGCCTACTCACATTTGAAACACTATGCTTATGGTATGCGTAGATTTGACAATAAAAATGCATGAGGAAACATTGCCTAATAATTTATATTAGCATTATATTAGCAGCTAGTATGCATGCAGAAATAAAACAGTTTACGATTATGTTTCTTTTACAGTGATAATACATTGAGATATATTTAAGCTTTAATTTAACTAAGCATTAATTTAACGTTTAAATTAACGAATTTTTCTTTTTACAAGTAAAAAAACTGCAAATTTACATTCAAAAATTGGAGTAAAACATTTATCAACTCAGAAGAATTTCTCGATAAATATTATCTACAAACTAAATGTAAAATACATGTGTTGCGAATCATTGTTTTTGCTACTGTATCTGCTTCTGAAAGTAAAATGTTTATGTAGTTTGGAGCAATAACTGAATCGCACTTCAGCTCCGGCGATTACCGTCGCTGCGCGGCATTATTTCACCCGACCAGCTGTCCCCCCAGTGACGTCGTACACTACCAACCAATGGCGCGCGAGCAACCGGAGCGGCCCCCCCTGCCAGTACAGCGCGACTCGCGGACCGGGATGGACGTACGTCCCACGGGGAGCCAGCATCTCTTTGTTTCACCGAACGTCCATCTGGTAATTATAGTCACAACCAAAACCTTTTTTTAAATACTCCCCGTGTGCGCCCGGTCCTTTACCGGTGTAGGGCCTAACCCAGCCGCATCAATTTAACACGCCCCACACAAAGCATTACGTGGGGCCGTGCAGTATACGGTACGGGCCGTCTCCCGCCACCCCAGAACTTTAGTTAATCGCCCAGTGCACAGGCAGAGGCTACATCCAACTTAAACGTGTTTTTAATTTAGTAGCGAGCCGCGGTCCACACAGGTGGGCCCGCGCGTCGCAAGTTACAGATTACGAGATTAGCCGATGCTAATCGAACGCCCTCCCTCGACTGCGACTGGCGTGAGGACTTAATAAGTAAACACACGTAGAGGTACGCAGGTGGCCCTCTCAGATAACGTGTGCAGTGTAATCGTGTACGTAAAAGCACCACAGAGTGCCGTTTTATCAAGTGTAATTGTAATAATAGTGTAATCAAAACTTCTACGTGTTCCGACGCCCCATTGGCAGTCATGTATCGCCGAGTAAACCTCGCGCCCAATGTAATGAACCAGTGTCAATCGTGAACAATAAAAAGTCCACCCGCACCTCCCGTGGGTGACGTTAGACTCGTAGAACAACCAGAACAGTGTATGTAAATTAACCTAAACAACCCAACCTAATCAGGAAACAAATTCCATCACCGCCGACGGTTCTAGCGGACCACGCTGGGGCAACGAACCCACGACCATCACACGGTTAGACACCGAGCTAGCCTGGCGCCCTCCCGGAACAGAAATCTCTAAGAAAGCCAGCCACCCCGCTAGGACCTGCGCCCGACCTCGAACACGAAACCGTGGCGGACGGCAAGCTACATTAATGGAGTTCTTAAAATCAATTTTGTTTGGACAAAGGCAGAAAGTACATAAGTGATAATAGCTGTATCTGAATAGTGGCCTAATGGATACCTTAGCTAAGGGATCCATAGATAGTGCATCGTAATGGACGCGGCCATCTTTGAGTTGTATCCGAATTCTCACAAGGGATGTCGATGCATCCTCTCATGCGTCCACTGATATTTCCATACATCCCTTAGCTTTGTTATTGTGACCATAACCCTTTGAAAACGAGAGTGTGATACGAGATAGTTAATAAACATGGATTTTGAACTTGAAGATATTCACGTATAATGTAACTATGGTACTTATATATACTTATACTATAAGTATGTAACATAATTCACATAATAAGTAAATTAATTTTATTTGCAGGAACAACAAGTGACCGATTCAAATTTTCTTCTATATATAAATATTTCCTGATTTTTTCTCTCGGAAAAGTCGCTACTTTAGAAAATTTACCTTTTCGGTAAATATTTACTTGGGCGGTATTTTCGAAAAAAAAATGTTAAAAATCCGAAAATACCTTTATTTTATGCTCTTCAACTTCCTCTTTTCATTAAAATCGGCGGAGATTAGAAATTCCAAATACTTTAGGAGATATCGAATTTTTAAATTTCTTCATATGTAGTTGAGCGGTATTTGCGGAAAAAAATGTTAAAAATCCGAAAATACCTTTATTATATGCTCTTCAAATTCCTCTTTTCATTAAAAGCGGCGGAGATTAGAAATTCCAAATACTTTAGGAGATATCGAATTTTTAAATTTCAGCACAAAACCAGCGCATTCCTGTGGCGTGCGTGCAACATTGTTTCTTGTTTACGTACGAGTATCTATTTTTTTTATTGGATAATGATGTCACGTGATTGTTCGTGATAGGCCAGAATTCAAATGATCTAATACGTGATTATTTAGTTCAATTATTGTTTAAAACGGTGTTTAATTACCGCCTCCAACTTAGGTGAGTTTTTAACATTTCTAATTTTAAAGTCTTATTTGTTATTTTGATATTGTTGCGCAAGTAATAAGTAACAAAAAAATTTACGTGAGTTGTTGCTGTACATCCTTTGTTACGGATTTGTTAGGTAAGGTCAGTTACATTATAAATAATTTAAAACTAAAGAATAATTAAAATTAATTCACTTTATTTTTAATATCACCTTAGTTTGAAAGTATTTATAATGTAACTGACCTGACCTAATCGACCATTTTAGTTTACTGTTCATCCTCTGTCCGGGTTTGTTTGGTCAGGTCAGTTACATTATAAATATTTTAAAACTAAACAGCCATTAAAATTAATTCACAAAATAATTTTTAATGTCGGCTTAGTTTGAAAGTATTAATAATGTAACTGACCTGACCTAATCAACCATTTTATTAATTACGCATTCACGATTCACGTATTCACGAACACACGGCAAATAACAAAAATGGCGCCGCTCAAATGGTTCCACAGGTCTTGTATTGCAAAATTAAAAAATTCTATATCTCCTAAAGTATTTGGAATTTCTTATCTCCACCGCTTTTAATGAAAAGAGGAAGTTGAAGAGCATATGATAAAGGTATTTTTGGATTTTTAACATTTTTTTTCGCAAATATCGCTCGACTACATATGATGAAATTTAAAAATTTGATATCTCCTAAAGTATTTGGAATTTCTTACCCCCGCCACTTTTAATGAAAAGAGGAAGTTGAAGAGCATAAAATAAAGGTATTTTCGGATTTTTAACATTTTTTTTCGGAAATACCGCCCAAGTTAATATTTACCACCTTTTCTTTCCCTTGCATAAATGACATAACTGGCCCAAGGCCGCCCAGGCATGTCAGGAGAAGTGTGGTCTGATCAGGGTCGCAAATAAGTGTGCGAGCCTCTAGTTAAAACTAAAAACCGTAAACACCCGTGGGTTCGATTGCCTGACCGTACTCAAGCAAATGCCATCAGCTCACTGTGACATCTACTGGCTGAGTTGCCTGTGCCCCTCGCTTCTTCCATTGGCTTGTATTCCTTCAGAAACGTGCTGTGCCCCGATCGCCAAAGAAGCACGATGACAAACTTGATCGCATCCTGATTTGTAGCAAAATCTGGATCGTGAGCTTACGTGTCTGAGTTTTTTGCTCCTTGGCTTTTGGATTTAGACCACGTCCGAGGAAATTCCCGGGGTGACGGCATGCCAGCCGCAGCCACTGATCCTCGTAGGGGGAAAAGGGGAGGGGGAATGGTCTGGCCAATACTGTGTAAATACTACGCAGAACCCCAGGCCCACAGGCCTGATTCACCTGGACTTACAGATACGGGCTAACTACCCATGAACGTGTCTAAAGGTTTCGTGGGAGCGGCTGAAACAGATCTACACTACACGGCACACCCGAGTTTACCCGACCACTTGAATTTCCGCACACTAACAAGACTCTTATGCTCACTGACACACTACAGCCTCACTGGTGGGGGAGTATCACCCCTTCTCCCCGTCGACCACCAAAATGTAACTTTCTTTTGGCATCTCAAACCACAAGCCAGCGCACAGGCCCGTGTGCAAAACTGATAGGCGATACTGGAAAATAGGAGGTTTATGTTTTCAATTTGTATTTTGTAATAAATTTTTCCCACGACAAAAAGTGGAAAACTGCAGTGGCGGATGTTCAAGAAATTGTATTAAGTCAAAATTCCCCATTGCATGAGTTGTTTAAGGAACGTGTCCCAGGACATGGTCTAATACGTCAACTGTGTGCTATGTAGGAGTGCTGATGAGGGCGCTTTGGCGAGGCCGGGTGGGCAGTACCAGGGTGGCCACCCATTTGACATTTTGAAATTCCTGGTTTTTTCCAGGTTTTCTCAACTCACTGAAATTGCATGGCAACAAACTTGAAAATTATAAATCACAACAAACAATGGCTGTAAAATATTTTTAACGCCGTAAAATTATTGAACTACATAGGAATTATTACAATTAGGTATATACACTTAGAAGATAACAGGAAATGGACAACTTACTTGTTACTTTCTTTTCATTGAAATCTCATCTTCAATTAATGCAGCTGCTTTTGCTGCATCTGCTAGCAGTTTAGCCTTCTTGGCTTCCAATTCCTTAATTTCTAAGGCTTTCCTTTTCTTTTCTTGGATAGCAAATGACTCTTCATGCTTTTGTTTTCGCTTGATTTCTGAGAGTTCCACATATTTCGCATGAGCATTCCGGCACGAATGGATAAGACTTTTATCAATTAGAACTTTTCCTATGCCCCCTAAAATTGATACAGAATCATACACCTGTCTTAATGCTATCAGGCTCTCTTCATGTTGATTTTCAACAAGGCATTCTGCATTTACTGAAAAGCCCCTTTCCACCGATGCATTTCCATGGGACATAATCAGCATCATTTTAACCAACAATGTAAGATTTGGTGAAAGCTTATCAACATCAACCACTTGCATCCAAAATTTATCCAACCTTACTTCATTTCTTCTGTACGATTTTACAGATTCCAGCAGATATGGTAACTTGCATAGCTCCCTAAATTCACTTTTTATTTTGTCTGCTAACAAACCAGCCATCCACCTCTTCTCAACAAGTGCTTCTAAAAGTTTTTGCATCCTGTGTTGAGCTAATGTGGGACTAGCACAAATTACTGCTGGATCCAAGCAGGATACATTCTTTGATAACCTAAGTGAGAGAGGCGACTTAGAAAGAATCTTTTGTACAAATGATTTGTAGAATTTGACACAATCATGTTTGAAATGAAGAATATCTACTTCTTTCACATGTAATGTAGAGTTCTTTAATGCATCTTTTGTGGAAAATCCCAAGTCAACATTCTTTGCAAATATAAGATTGTCACTGAGTGTTAGATCTATCTTCGTGATATCTTTGTTCTCAATTATAACTCCTTTCACAAACCTTTCCATTACAGATTTGACCATCAAATGAAGAGCACTATACAGAAAAGGAGCCATTGGAGCTTCATTCTGAAATTCCTTAAGGAAAGGCTCCACTTCTGCTGCCATGGCACTAAAAAAAGCTAATTTAGGCCCAAGAAGTTTGTCATTTAAAAATTCAGAAACAATTCTGTAGCTTTCACAATCTGGAACTTT
The DNA here is from genome assembly GCF_032445375.1 of Bacillus rossius redtenbacheri. Lineage (NCBI taxonomy): Eukaryota > Metazoa > Arthropoda > Insecta > Phasmatodea > Bacillidae > Bacillus > Bacillus rossius. Next base: position 33,980,866 of record NC_086335.1, on the reverse strand, counting down.
CTTTTGTTTGGTAACATTGCTAGTGTACAAAAGTAAGTCAGGTAGCATAGCCTGAGCCCTGGATGCCACTTTAGCATTTTCCACCCATCTAACTGAACAGAACTTGTGGGGGAATCTGGATGAGTTTGTGTAACTTATAAAATCTCCTCTCCTAGAAGGTGAATTTTTGAACAAATTGTACAATGCCCTTAAAAACTGAACCAACTTCCAGCCTGTAGATGTAACACCTGTCTTAAAAGCATTATGCACAGTGTGCAGACCACATGTTCCTAATTGAAGAAAGTAAGGAGCATCAACATTCCCTTCATGTAAAACATATTCAAGGTCTTTAACTACTTTAAGATTAACATTTGGCCCATCCATAGAAATTTGAATGGTTTTCTCAAGAAGCTGAGGAGGGACTAATTCTTGAATAGCTCCCAGAAGGTCACTGGCACAGGCCTTATTAAGGAAAGCAGAAGTGAAGTATCTACTAGTTACCTCATTGTTATCATCGTCCTAAAATTTGACATGAATGTCCATTTGCTGACGTTGGGAGATTTTATTCAAGCTTTCATCAAATGCCAAAACAACATGAGGACAACTATTTAACTTATTTTTTAGTTTTTCAGTGAAATAAGGAGCTATTCCATGTACTACTGTGTAAGCTAACTTTGTTCTCTGTATCTGCAATTTACTAGCTATGGTACTGTCAGCAAACATGATGGGTAGCAAAGATGCCAAACCAGCAGCACTCCTAAATGACAAATGAAACATAACACTTGCTAAACACCATAAAATCTCTGCCTTGGACGTTTCTTCGTTAACAAGAAAAGTTTTTAATGCCGGAACTACACTGCTTGAGCAAGGCAAATCTAAAGATGGTGTAAGGCCGGCCGCACACCGGATACGGCGCGGCACGGCACGGCGCGGCGTTTTGCCGTAAGGCGCCGCATGCGATGTGGTTTGTATTGCTATCAATGGAGGTGCCGCACACTGCATCGTGCACGGCATGGCGCGGCGAGGCGGCGCCGCAAGGCGCCTTGTACTGCCTTGTCAAGTTTCGTCTTTCGGGCAAGAGGCTTGATGCAAAGCGTTCTGCGCATGCGCGAGAATCGTAGTTGAGAGGCAGTGGTAGTGGCGTGTAGCAGTTGTTTGTCTGTCAAACGAAAATGGCAAGCCAGGAGGATGATGTTGATGCAGTTACTAGTGTTGATGTTGACAGGTTGTTGTTTTATGTACAAAACAACCCACCAATTTACAATACATCGTTAAAGGAACACCATAATGTGGACGTCATCTCAAAAATTTGGAACGACATTGGCAAAGAGCTGAGTGTACCAGGTAAATGTTGTTATACGCCTGTCTTTAGTACTATCTGTTGTGCGAGTATTTTAATAATAAGATAGTTCAACAACGAAATAAGCTAAGAATTTTCCCTGTAAGTTTTAAGCTAGGCCTAATATTAGCACTTGTTATTGTTGCATAGGCCAAAAATGGCTACAAGAAACTTCTGTCTGTCTGTCTGTCTGTCTGTCTGTCTGTCTCTTTGTCCTACGATAACGGCTAAACGCGTTGACCGATTTTTATATTTTGTTGCATGTATGTTCCTTATACCTAAGCGGATCGATGTAGATATAAGACTTTTACTTTCTCTCGTCCGTTTTAAGATAGCGGCCAGTTTTATGACGTCACTACAAGAAAACATCACCTTAAAATCACTGAAACAATTAAAAATAACCCACTTCCCGATATCGTAGAAACTTGAAATTTGAAATGTAGGTTCTCCTCTATATTTGGACTGGAAAAAAAAATCACAAAATTGAACATTTTTATAGTGCGGGCTGTTATGTGGGGCTGAAAATACCCTTGCATCCTTAAGATTACATGTTAATTTTGATACTACTGTGAGTTTTAGGTTCCTCAATAAATAAAGCGGCAAAATTTTACCAAACTGAGCGCTCACACTTGTAAACCCTAACACTTATTTACGACATAAAACAATATCTTTTTTAGTGACCCTAGTTTTCAAAAAACCAATATGGCGGCAAAAAAAAACAATATTTGTTGTTTGTTGACCGATTTTGATGAAACTATGTTTCACGCTGTATTTTTGGTCGCTAAAACGAATATGATGTAATTTCTTTTGAAATTTCAAAATTCAATCTGCCAAAATCCAAAATAACGGCCGAAAATCGATTGTGGCTACCGAAATTCAAAATTTAAGTATGTTTATTGACCGATATTGATGAAACTTACTGCATATTGTAAGACATTAAGAATAAAATAACAGCAACATTAATTCATTCAGAAATAGTCATACTTTATTTAACACATCTTCTATACATAATACAGTCAATAACAAATCATGTTGTTTATACAAAAGCCATTTGGTCTTGCCATGGTACTGAACCTTCAGTGTTGAAGTATTCTTTAAAGTTCTCTCTGATGTTGTAAGCAGCTTTAGCTGCTCTTGCCCTCGAAGTCTCTTGTTTATTGTCACACTCAACTTCAATGTTCATCATTTCGTCATACACCTGACTCATAGTACCCTCTTTTACTCTAATTACATTGTGGAGAACGCAACACGCTAACACAATGATTTTTGTCTTATCTGGATGAGTTAACATAGCCAATTCGAAAACACGAAATTTCTTCGCCATCATACCGAAAGCACATTCAACAATTCTACGTGCTCTAGATTGTCTATAGTTGTATATCCTTCGTTCTCGTGTCAAAGAATTCTTGTTGAAGGGGGTCATCATGTGTCTGCTGAGGGCATAGGCTTCAACCGCAACAAAGACATAGGGAAAATCAGTTGTCTTTGTCTTAAATAAAGTTTTGGGCTTTGGTAAGTTCAGTTTTTTATCGTTAAACAAACGACCAAATGTTGAAGAATTAAATACACCTCCATCACTGTGTTTTCCAGCTTCTCCAACATCGACTGCTACAAATTTACCTTCCGCGTCAACAATAGCTTGTAGAATAATAGAGTGGTATGATTTTTAATTAAAGAATAATGAGCCACTATTCCATGGGGCTTCAATGCGTACGTGCTTGCCATCAATAGCACCGCAACAATTTGGAAAATTCCATAGCTCTTCAAACCTCACTGATATTTCCTTCCACTTCTCTGGTGATGGATCAGTCATTAGGAACATTGGAGACATTACGGACCAAATGGCAGTACATGTTTCTGCTACAATCTTTCCTGCAGTAGTAGCGCCAACTCGATGGTTGAAATGCATATACTGGAACCGATCACCGGTTGCAAGAAATCTGTAAAAAAGGACAAGATAATAGAGTTGCTTACAATTTTTCCCACAATTAAATATTACAAATAATATTGTTAAGATGTGGAATTGATTTGTTTCAGTATGGAAAATAAGTTTACCACTTTTATTTTATTTAGTGCTCTTTCGTAACTTCTGGTTTCTTTTTAGGTAACACATGCAAGAAAAAGTGGACCAATCTACGTGGCTCATACGTTAGATACGTAAAGGAGTTGAAAAAGACACCCAGTGGTTCCAAGCAACAAAAGAAAAAGTGGCACTTATTTGATGCTATGAGCTTCCTCCAACCTTGGATTGGTACTACGCGGAAAATGACAGGTAGTTTAGATGACTTTTTGCAAAATAACACCGATGTGACCCAAGACATATTAAACGAATCACAAGAACAGGGAGAGGTTGAAGACGATCCTCAACCACTTATTGAAAAGCAAAACAACTTTAACCCCTCAAAAAAACAAAGAAGAACTACAGCAGATATAGTGGCTGCACCAATGGTGGAATACCTAAAAACTGTCACAGAAAAACGTAAAGCTGGAGAGGAAAATTCTGATAGTGCAATGTTAACATTTTTTAAAAGTTTAGTGTCCGAAGCCGAAACGCTTTCTCCAAAAAGACAACGCCTCTTCAAATCATCGGTCATGGCAAAATTGCATAGCCTGTTGGAGGATCAAGATAGTGAGCAGAGTCGCTACACTCCGTCCCCTGCTTCAGTGGCTTCGTCCTCAAGCTCAACGTTGAACCATCAGTTCTTTCCTCTGATTAACCAGTTGCATGGCGTAAACTATAATGATGGTACAACTCACGGTGAACAATATCATCAATTTCCATGATTGACCACAAATATTTTGTATTATTTCTCAATAAAAATAGCATTTGTAACGTTTGAAACCTGGCATTTTACTACCCGAGGTTGTCACAGGTTATTTTATACATTTTAAGTAATTATTTGTTTTTTAGGGGATACTACATGAACGAATTATAGTTAACAAATTGAATAATGTGCAGTTAATAAAAATAATCTTACCTTAATGTGATCAGTAGTCGTTCTTCTGGAGTTATGCTCAGCCTATAGTTGGTGTTTTGTTTTTGGATGGATGGAGAAATTAATCCAAGAATGAAATCAAACGTTGCCGGTTTCATACGACAATAATTATAAAACTTTTCCGGATCTGCTCTTAGCTCAGCAATAAACAGTTTTATGTTACGTCTTTCATTGATAGGATGCACCCAGATTTGTCTCTTGGGGGAATCATCTATTGACTTTAGGAAGTACCACAACGCTATTACAGTTGCCTCTTCTTCTTCTGCGTTCATTTTCACGTGTCACAGACTGAAACCTGATTTCACGAAATATGTATCAATCTATCAAACACAAAAGTTCACTTATCTGAATTCTTCAATCCACTGAGCGTCTGCTCAAATTGCTTTCCCACGCCGTGCCGCGCCGCGTGCTGCTCTTAACCATCGGGCGCGGCGCGGCAAGGCAAAACGTCTCGCCGCGCCGTGCCGTGCCGCGCCGTATCCGGTGTGCGGCCGGCCTTAGTGTTACAACCGAAGATGTAGGCTTTAAATCTTGTTTTTTCTTAACAAACACATCCATAGGTAAAGATCTTGCCTTATTTGCTGCCGCAAATGTGTGCTTTGCACCTTTAGCATGACTAACAAGGACGGTTCTACCCATACTACTAATATTGATTTTTCCATTACACAATTTGCACAATGCATTTGTACTACACTTGGGGTCCCTTTCCACCCACTCAAATTCATCTTTGTACTTATCACTGTACGTGGTAACGGAACACTTCGGCATATTAATTACACACTGTTGCAGATCACATAACCTTACTGTACAGAAAATAGTTATATTTACATCATAAAACAAATAGTTGTTACATCAAACTCTTTCTGTTGTTCACGTAAATAGGATATATTCATCATAAAACAAATATATGCAAAATCAAACTCAAATGCGGCGATTTATATTAAACGATTACTGTAAACATAAGACGGACTTGAGCCACGCACAAAAATACTTCAATTGATAAATCCTCAAATGCTGCGCGTATGGACTTCTAAACGTAATATTCCAACATCTAACACACTTCACTTGCGTAGAAAATCGTATAACCTTGTCCGAGCACTAAAACTGTACAACAAAGATGGCGAAGCGCGTGTGCGAACGAGGAAGCAAACAAGTCATGTGACTTGACTGCTAGAATGCATGCTGGGAGAAATATCGATCGATCGCTGTGCGCGTGCGTACCTGCGCAAGCAGACTCGTCACATTTTTTTTAACCCTTTATAAGGCAGAGGGAAATATCTTCCCATTCAATAATTAATCGTGTAACAGGCCAAGGAAATATTATTCCCAGTTGTGCATTGTGCTGCTATCTTATGGTGTCCAGACAAACCAGTGTAACATTAGGAAAGTGCGCATATATACCTTCTATTGTTGATGTATACATTGTTCTATGGCGACTACAGTAGTGTTGTGGAAATGGATAGCTGATATTTGAAGGTAAATAATATTGCAGTAGATATCTACATGACTTTTAAAGTTATAATATGATAATTATTTATACTTTACCTGTTTTATGAACCGAGCTACAAGTGAAGAAATTTTAAGATTATGTAAGATACAATATATTTATTTGTTGTATGCATGTGGGAAAATATTTCCCAGCACCCACATGTAGAACCAAATTTTTTTAGAATGTAGTAAACAATGCATTTCTGCAAAATAAATAAAGCTCACCGAACTAATTTCTAAATGTAAACTGTTTAAAATATGCAAATACACAGAATATTAGCTGTTATACCTGTAAAAAAATCGATTGATTTGACAGTTGGAATAAATGCTGACCAATTATGGTTTCAGATCATGGCATCTAAGAAACTAACTTCAGAAGAAGCATTAGCCCTATATTTTTCTTTGCCTGAAAATGCAAGTGAATCTGAAGAAGATGGTGACACTTCAGATGAAGATGAACCTTTTGTTCCAGTAGCAACTAGAAATGAAGCACAACAATCTCCATCTTCTTCGAGTGTCTGTGACCCAGGAACTTCTACGCATACGCCTCAAACAAGAGGTTTTGTCCAGCAACAACAAAAAATAAATGAAAGCCAAGAGAGGGCAATAACAAAGTCAGCAAATAGGCCTACGTGCAGACAAACTCGTGGCCTACAACGAAAATCAGATGAAATGTTAGATGAAAATCTAAGTAGGGTTAGTGCAGGCCAAGTTTCTTCAGATTCAGAATCTAGTGAGTCAGACGAGTGTGTAGTTCAGAGTAATGAAGAAATATGGTCCCAGAATGTACCCCAGTTTTATGAATCTTTGCCAGATTTTAGTGTACCTGTGCAACCTAGAATACAGTCCTTAGACTTGGTTGAGTGTAGCAGCCCAGGAGAATTTTTCTGTGCCATTTTTGACAATGAACTCTTTGAGCACCTAGTGTCTCAAACAAATACATATGCAAAGCAAAAACAGTTGGTCCACTGGACACCATGTTGTGTTGAGGAAATGAAAGCGGTGTTTGGCGTGTTGTTGCTAATGGCTGTTCATGTGTTACCATCATTAGACCATTATTGGTCTTCAGACCCACTCTTCAGAGTTGAATCAATTTGTCAGACGATGACTTGTAAAAGATTTAAAAAAATCTTAGAAGCATTGCACTGTAATGATAACACAAAGGCCAAAAAGCGTGGAGAAGAAGGGTATGATAAACTGTACAAAATACGGCCTGTATTTTCTGTTCTTCGATCTAAATTTGTGGCACTGTATACTCCTTCATCATGTCACTCAATTGATGAGTGCATGATACTCTTCAAAGGGCGGTCTTGTATGAAACAATATATGCCACTAAAACCAATCAAACGTGGGTACAAAGTGTGGGCGAGATGTGATCCACTAACTGGTTTCATGAGCGATTTTGATTTCTACACTGGTAAGGGAACTGAAGTACATGAACAGGCATTAGGTTCAACACTTGGTTCAAGAGTAGTTACTAAGCTCTGTTCCAGTTTGTTTGGCAGCCAACAACCTACTCTGATTGTATTCGATAATTTTTTTACTTCTGTAGAATTACTGGAGATACTGTATCAGAAGAATCTCTCAGCTGTGGGCACTGTTAGGCAAAACAGACGAGACTTACCACCACTACTAAAGAAGAAGAACAAGTTAGCAAAAGGAGAGCATGTTTACTCAGTGAAAGCTTTTGTGTGTGCAATTCAGTGGAAAGACAACAGGCATGTAAACATCCTATCATCTGCACATAATCCTCAAGATATTGTCGAAGTGAAACGTACACAGAATGATGGTACAAGAACTTTAGTCAAATGCCCAAAAGCAGTAAGAGATTACACTATGTATATGAGAGGTGTAGATCGTTTTGACCAGATACGTGCAACATACACTGTGTCACGTCGTTCCAGAAAGTGGTGGCACCGAATTTTTTATTTTCTGGTAGATGCTGCACTTGTGAATTCGTTCATTTTGTACACACTTTCTGGTGACAGAGGTCAAATTTCATGCAAACATCTTGACTATCATATCAGTGTTGCAAAGCATTTGATTGGTAATTTTTCTTCTCGAAAACGGAAAGGTCCTATTTCTGCCAACTATTTGAAAAAACGCTTCCATAAAGATGGCAAACCCCTTGGAGTTCCTTTAGAAACTAGGTTTTCAAATGTTGGTGTACATCTACCTGTTGAATTGGCATCATTCAGAAGATGCAGACTGTGTTCCTCCAGTAAACACGAAAAAAGGACAAGAGTTGGTTGCAGTCAGTGTGATGTACCACTCTGTAGTGTCCCGTGCTTTAAGACATTTCATACAAAGTGAAGAATTTTGCTGGAACATGAAAAAAGCAGTTAAGATTTGTGTCTTTTTGTAGGCCATGGGAATATTATTCCCACTTGTTAAATATTTGAGCAGGCCATGGGAAATAATTTCCCATGCTATTTTGAAAAAACTAACGCAAAACATTGTTATATAAGGGTTTTGTGTATGATACTATTTCCACTGTATTGTAAATAAAGTAATAAAACTGTCTAAATATAACATTTCATAGTACTGCCTTATAAAGGGTTAATAGACATCGAAAACTGTGGTTACTCGCCATTATAATGCGTTATTTTAACTTACATTTAATAAGATAATTATTATTTAAAGAGTTTATACAACAAATGTATTGGAAAGCTAAGGTTATTTACTGCTGATGCGTATACATTTCATGATGAAAAATCCCGCACATACACGTTCCCGACTCTACGAAAATTCCTGGCTTTTTCAAGGTATTCCCGGTGCTCACGAAAATTCACGGTTATTTCACGGATTTCCCGATTTCCCGGTTGAGTGGCCACCCTGAGGACGTCCCAGGAGCCTCCCCCGGAGGCGATGGACGTGTCCGCGGAAGACGTCCAGGTGGAGAGGCCACGAGAGGCCTGGACGCGCGAGCAGGAGATGCAAATCATCATCATACGTCTCCTGGGGAGGCTGTGGCAACTCGAGCAGGACAGGAGGAAGTCCCAGGGGCCTCCCCAGGAGGCGGTGGAGCTGTCAGGCGGAGTCCCGGAGGAGAGCACGCCTGAGGCCTGGAGGCTGGAGGTTCTGGTCTTCTATGCGTCGCTCGTCGTCGTCGCAGTGGCCATGGCGGGGCTGCAGCTGGCCTGCGCTGGCCTCGTCGAGGAACAGCAGCGCCAGTGGGATGCCCCGAAGGACACCCCGTGCCAGGTCTACATTGAACTGCCGGTGGCAATGCAGCTGGCCTGCGTGAGCCTCAGCGAGGAGGTCCAGCGGGGCCAGTGAGCCGCCAATGGAGCTGGCCTGCCACATCCCCGCACTGAGAGAAACATTTGGTTGGTGCAAACAAAATTTGTTTGAAACAACCAAATCATTTGTTTACATATGAGCAATTATATATTTAGTTGTTCTAACCAAATATTTTTTTTTTTCAGTAAATTTGATTGCGCATGTTTTCCATTCAGCCAAATATTTTGTATGGCCAAACAAATGTCTTATTGGTGTAACCATTTTGCTTTAAGGTTACTAATTATTTTGTTGGTTTGACCAAAAATATTGTCAGGTCAACCTAATATACATGATTAGTGCAAACATACTGTTTTAAAATTACCAAATATTTTGTCGGATCAAAGATATACTTTATCAATCCAAACCAATCTTTTTTTACTCTCAACTAAAAATTAGGTAAAAACAAAGAAGTTTTTATCATTTTCTATAAAAATTTTGTTGGTTGAACAAAAATTTCAGTGCAACCAAATGTTTGATTGACACAAAACGAACGGTCTATCGTACCCAAGTATTTATTCAGTTCAACTGCTAGTTAAAATGATTTTTTTTTTTATCCTCAGCCAGTTTTGGTTGTGTATATTTATTATTTTCTTCTACTAAATCCTTCACTAAAATAAGCCAGTTATAATTAAATATATTTTTATTAAAACAAATCTGTTACTCCCAACCTAATATGATTTAACAAAATTCTTATTCTCTTTACCAATACATTGTTTGTTCAATCAAATGCTTGTCATTAACTAACAATACATTTGATTGCTTCGGAATTATTGCCCAATTTTGTTATGTTCAACACAATATAATTTCCAGCCTAGCTTAATCAAAAAACAAAAAGGAATTTTATTAAAAGATAAAATTTATAAATTGTATATATATTTAAATGCAGGAAAAACTATCCTTGCATTTAGACGACCACAGTAGAGCAAAACTGACAAATAAGTAAACACAAATTCTGTCTTATAAAGAGTTAAGCAACTGCAACTTTTAAAGACAAGACTATTTTATTCATTAAATGCTCAACTTAAATACCTACTTATATTAGTATTGAAACACCTATAGATTAACAGAATAAAGAGGCTGAAAATTGACTTAAAATATAAAATTATTGATAAAAATACCAACATAGCAAAAGCAGAGCAATTTTGACTGAACACAATTTATATAGAAATAGACCTAAAAATTTTTCAGATTTGACTTCTGGCTGAAGTTTAAAGCTGTGTGTTCCTTTTCCCACTGGCCGATTTCTTAGCAAACACATTTCAGTTCTAGTTTGTAGCACTACTTGATTCACTTACGTATCACCTATCTAGGCGTCGACTCACAGTAGCAGAGGGGTGTGTTCAACTTATGTTCACTCATTAACAATCTGCAAGAGTTAAAGTTACCATTATAGCTTGCAACCAAATGGATATGCAAAATATCTCACTTCAGAATTCACGAAGTATAAGAATACAGAAATACAAAATAGCCTATTTTAATTAGTACCAATTAAAATATTAATCTAAGGAAAATATTGTTTAGGAAAGCAAGGAAAAAAAAATCTCTAAATGACTTCTCACACTCTACTGTTTATATATATATACATACATATATATATATACATACATACATATATATATATATATATATATAAGGTGTACAATAACTTCAAATATATTTGATTTTGCGATAGTTAAGGTAAACAGTTTTTAAAGGCACATTAAAGAGTTAGTTAAAATTCATAACTCTGTGACTATTGTTAATTACTTTTAAATTATATCAAATGTCCATTACAATATTAATTAGATACAAAAATATGTTAGATTAACTCCTGAAGGAAATATAAAATATACGGATGAACAGCAAGTGTAAAGTCATATAGTATGTACTTAATTTGTTATAACGAGTGTATAAATTTAGTTTTTGCAAATAAAATACAATTATGCTTCAATTTGAGTGAATTTTTTTTTTCTTTTTTAGTCAAGTGGCTGTTGATTAGATTCTTACTGTAATGAGACAGCACAAAATCAAATTTTTCCCAATGATGCTACACATCTGGTAACCATTGCAAAAAGACTATGACTGACATCTTCTTTCTCCTGTGAAAGCAAATAACTTACTAAGCAGGAACATAAGGGTGCATAACAGAAGGTTTTGATAAAATAAACTAAGAAAAACAACAATATACAGAACTGCAACATTTAGTCTGCTGGTAATTGCTTTCAAAAGATAAATGAAAAGTAGTACTTAATTATGTACCTGAAATGTTTCTTAACGGGTCAAATTGAATCTTCAGACAATATAAAAAATTGGTGAAAAATTTATATAGGTAAGTACCTTACTAGGACCAGTTCAAATTTTTAAGAAGCTATAATTTAGCATCTTTAAAGTTCTTAAAATTTTTTCTTCATTATATGAATACATTTTTGAATAATATTGATTAAAAATTTTTTTTCTAAAAATAATTTATACACTCATTGTCTCTCTTAAGCAACCGTACATTAACTAAATGACAGTACCACCAACCACTTCACACAAATTTTCCATGGAGCCAGAAAAAAATTAACCATGCTAGGTACATCTAAACGGAAGTCATGGTTGTGTTAGAAAAGATCAAGAAAATCTTAATTTTTGAAATGACCTCCACCTTCTTCACTGAATCTTTCTGACAGCTGGAAAAAAATTCCTTGATGTAGTGAGTAATGTTTCTGGTATGTTTCTTTAGCAGAATTTCAAGTTCCTCAAAGGAAAGTAAAAAAAATCTTATAATATTAATTTTTATGCAGTTATCACACATAGAAAAATATGAAATATTAAAAAAAAGAAATTTTCAAAATATTTTTTTTCTAAACAAATTATTCTCAGACATAATAAAATTTATTTTACCATAAATAATTTTTTATGGATACACTCCAACAGTTCCAAATGATATTTCACTAAAGTCCTAGCTAACCCAAAACTTTCAGAACATGGGCTCAGTTGAGACATAGAGCTTACTTGCTGCTGATAATCTTCAATTTTATCACAAAGTAGACCCAGGATGATTTTATTGATTATGTCTCTTTCTACTTCAGTAAATTCATATGCAAATATTTTTTGTTGGAATAAATTTTTGTCAAAACCACATGCTGCTCTCAAAAAAATGTATGCTTGCAAGGTAAATGAAGGACCTTCATTTGAAAAACACAAATTTTCAGTAAGCCTGTTTTGTTGTATCAATTCATTTCTTGCCTTACAAAATGTTTTGCTAGTTACTTCACAGATGCTGTTCACAACCTGGTCTACTTCCTCAGCAGTTACGGGGACCACATCGTGAGGGTTGCTGCGGACCACGAACCCATACTCCAAGTAGAGCTTGCAATTGGAATGTGGGCCGTAGCTGATGAAAACCTGGCTGTTGGGCTGCCACTCGCCCGAGCTAAATAGGCAGTACGCCTCGGCCGTTTCCTCCACTGTCGTATTTGTGAGACACGAGTGGTTGAACAAGTCCAGGAATGGAGCGAGTGCCAGCGTGTTTTCGTCCCTGAGCTTGACGGCACTCGTCGTCGGCTTTACGTACACGGCTCGCGTGTTCACGGTGTTCCACGCCCACTGGAACGATGGGAAACTGAACACATCTGCCAGCAATGATTTCCCGCAATGCTCGCACAAGCTGCGCTTTCCGATTGTGGAGACCAACTGCTTGTAAGCCTCCACGACCATCCGCTCCTGCACATGCACCCCATCACGCAGATATGTCGGGAGAGCTGCTTTCTCCCGCCCGGACAGCATCAGTGGAGTCGTGTACTCTCTAGGAAGAGATCTGATGTAAGCATCCCACCGGGACTCGTGCCCCAAATGCCTTTCCCAAGTAATGAATGCAGCGAGAACTTGCTGGTTGCTGAAAGCCTGGCTGTGATCCGCACGGCAGAACCAGTTCCCAATGCACGACTGCAGCACCGTGTGAACGGTTATCAACAAACGCTTCGGCAGCCTGATGAGCAAGCTGTCTTTTTGAAGGTACGTGGTAGAGAACAGGCCCCTACCAGTGTCATTGAAGTATGCCCACCGAATATTGTCTGGCAGGGCACAATCCTTTTCACCCATCCACTGAACTAACTTACTGCACACGCTGTCACCATCTTCGACAACACCCTTCTTCCATTTCCTCTTCCGTTTACGCTGCAATCTTCCCATCCTGCAAATTCCACCTGAACTGTCACATAATAATTTGATAACCTACGCACATTGTTTGGCTTACAAGACAAAATAAAAAGTAAATTTTGGATATAATTTCTTCATTTTATGCACATTTACAATCATTCCAGAATATAATAAATATCTTCAATAGGGTTATCATGCACAAATACTTTAATTAAACAAACACACACACTAAGTATTTCACAACCATAATTATATGGGTACTTGATATGTTTCAATGCTTCCATCTTGCCTTTCAGTTTAAACATACAAGTAGTAGGTGAAGCCAAGATTCAGAAACTTGATTTTAACCTACCAGTTATAATTAATATGAATCGAGAAATGAAACACCTAATCTTATAAAATCTAACAAGCCTAAAATATTTTTTTCTGCTGTTTTTCCGACTAGTAAGGATGTATTCTTTATAGATGGAGCCTTAACAAAAGGATTCTTTAGTTTCAAGAGTTAATTCAGTGAGAAACTAGCAACGATATTCTAATTCTGTCGACACCAGTGTATAGACACAGAAATACTTTTTTGGCAGTCATTTATTTGCTTGCAATTATTTTTTTCTAATTTTATTTTCAGGCAATTACATTTTTCATACATTCAAGAACAGTAATGGATAAACTCAAGTAAAAGGAACAACAGTTGGCTAACAAGTAACAGACTAGCGCTACATTTCTACAAAAAGATATTACAAACTCCTTAAGGATGTATGACATGAGTAACTAATCCTTTAACAAAAGGCTGCATTAGCGGTTTCATAAGGATCCTCAAGACTATTCAGAAAACCAACAAAAATGGCTGATATCCTTCAATATGCACTTTTCAAGGTTCCTTTAAGAAGATAAGTATTTTGAAACAGCATAAAAGTTTTGCTTAAAATAAAATGTAACAAGTTTTTTTTTATCCCACTATTTTTGGTGTCACTTTCATTTCAGAAATGTTTTGGCATAGAAGTCAGGAATCCAGGCTGGTGAGCCAATGATTACAGGTCACAAATTTATAATTCATGGAAATATTTCCTTCTCTGTTCCAGAACTAGGTGTCGACCCTTCATCACCCTGTGACAAGAGGCAATCTAAAACCACTGCAGCGTAACCTTGTCTTGAAAACATCAGGAGCGCTGTAGCATCCATCTCTGTGCTGCTACCTGGGATCATCGCACCGAGAATTGAGCAATAACAGGGTGTCTACACACAGGTCACAAAAATCCCATAATAGTAAGGAAACTAAAGGACTGACAGGAAATTAACTAAAATGTCCCCTAAATAAGCAGCAATGGTGCTGGAAGTCATGAAACTTCAAATCCAGCAGCCTTTTACGAACTTAATTTTGTTTTTTTATGCCTCACTTTAGTTTAGGCCTATAGTCATGTGAAGTATTTTATCCCTGCACATGTTTTAGCTTTTTTAACTTAAAAATCTTTATGTTCCTGCAAATTGTAGAATATTTTGTATTGCATTTGCTCATGTTTATTTTTGGTTTTGTATGTAGATTTAAAAAATCACTTAGTGATATTAAAAAAAATTGTAAAAAATTATTGTTAAAAGGTTCTGAAAAAGTCCTGAAATTGGTTCACCACATATTTGAAGACACCCTAAATAAGGATTAATAATCATGTAATAATTGCCTGTCTATTATATAAGTATATTTTATTTGTGTAATTCAATAAATAAAGAATAATAAAACTTGAGTGCTGTAGTAGTAACCTTGTATTTATTATGTCCTATGCAATATACAAACATCACCTGTGAAATAAAAATACTTCTCAGTTACACATAACCACTGAAGTTTGATAAAGTAACTACACAATGTTCCTTTCGTGTCACAGAATAGAGTTTCCGAACTGACCCAAGTGAAGGATTTTCTGAAAATGATTGAGTTTGACTGGTTTCATTGTTGTCACAGATTTGTTATACATGATGAAAAATTCATTGCACATTCCCAGTTAATTCCTGTGGTCGGGTTAACAAAATGAAGCCATTAATTATTCCAGGTGTAATGTAAAGGTAGGCCCTATATGAGGCTAAAAATGGCAGTATTGAGCAAAAGGTTAACGCAGGATTAAAAATACCCCTTAACAGAACGGAAATGGAATACCGTGACACAAATGGCAAGACAAGAACAAATATTGTTCTCAACAAATCAAAATATAATATGAAAGTGCAAATACTGTACCTTAATGTTGTTTAGGCCTGTTCTACAATGGCAAGGAAACGAAGACAGATCACGTAAACAATGACAGATTTTCCAGAAAATTTTACTATCATGTCTCTAATGCTTTCACAATGCACAGAAATGTAAAAATAGTAACCAATGAGAATGCATTTCAAGGTTACGAAATATTAATTTAAAAATATGTATTATGCTTCAAGAACCTAGCACAGGCAGAATTTACATACATAATAAAAATAAACAATAAAGTAATAGCAAAACACTATATATTCTTGTACTTGAAACAATATTTAATGTATTTATAACATAATCATTGCTACCACCACAGCCAAATACTCAGCTTCTATTGGTTGGAGCAACGTAAATGGAATAGCTCAGCATTGCCGAGCTCATCCGTACAGCTCCGTCTACGTGCTATTCTAGAAACTCTGTTCTGTGAAATCCATCTCCATTTCCATATCATTATTGAATGGGCCTTAAAAATGCCGGACTTATTTTGTCAGATAAATGAGTACCTATACAGAATGGAGTACAAAATTATAATTTAAATTCTTTTAATATTATTAAAACTACTTTTTTTGCTCATTTTAAAACACAATTTCACGTTGGCATGTTGCACATTTGCAAATTGCATGTGGCTATCTGATTGGCTGAATGGAAAGCGGACGGGAGATATGTGGAAAGAAGTTTTAAATTTGTCCATGTTTGTCCCCAGATTCATTACAATCCCGAGCTGCTTCTGGTTCCACGCTCTCGAATGTGCAGCGGTGATTCTAATAGCCTGGTTTCATGTTTCCGGGATGTCTGTCCCGTCATATTCTGGTCACAGGCCATCGTGAACTCGGCTCAAAGCAACAGGACCTCCAAGTTTATAGTGGGTTCCAAACCACTCGATAACTTACTAGGTGCACTTTCATTAAGTCATACCGATGTTAGAGGAGAAAACCAGTAAGACTCATTATTCACATCAGCGTGTTGTGTGAACATGCTATTTCTTTAAGTAACAATATAAATTTGTCAGCTACAACTTAAGTAATAAGTTTAATTTCTAGTATTTTAAAGGCAGATGAAACAGTCTTACTATTTTATTCTGTTTGCAATTCATCTGCCCTATGGCAAGGAGCCTCCAAACCACCACCTCTCTGAAAACTCTTACACCATTTCTCGCAACCTCTTCCTCAATAAGACTCTCACTTCCAGAACTTCCAAAAATTCACCCAGCCAACTCATTTCAATGAGTCCTCCTCCTCCACACCATATGCCAATTTCCCTCATGGTATTTTCTGTTTTCTTCCCTTTTAGAACTTGTTAACAAGTAGAGTACCTAGTGACTTCTGTGAAAAAAGTGTGTACTTATGTACACGTGTTAGACGTTATACTGACTTGGCATAGTAAAAAACTAATAAAATAATAAAAGTACTTAGTGATATGAATACGGTTCGTAATGATGGACTCGTGAAAGCAGTAGCGCCTCTAAGGCCGGGTTTATAGAAAACGCAAGAACGCAGAAACGCAAGAAACGCAACTACGGTAAAAGTCCAACCTTAACTCTTCTACCAGCACGTTTATAAAAAACGCAAGACACGCAATAACGCAAGAACGCAACGCAGAAGTTGTTCAACTTTCTACTTCTTGCGTTTTCTCCTTGCGTTTCGGCCTTCTATACTGGTTGCTTAGTATGTGAAAACTGAAACTGTTATGTAATGCATATAGAAGGCTCTGCGATTGTAATTAATCGTTACGCTTGTGTTTATTTATGTTTTGGGCTGGCATTCTTCAAGTGAATACAGCGCAATGGAGGAAGCTGATGAATTTCTTGTTCAGCTTATCCAAAAATTTTCCCTACCTGTACGATAAGTACAACAAAGATTTTAAAAATAATCATGACTTATTCCTGAAATTTTAATTTTTGACGTTGGCGATGGCCGGCGTCCTTGCGTTTTTTATAAACGACTGTGAATTTCTTGCGGTTGTCGCGTCCTGCGTTCTTGCGTTTCTGCGTTCTTGCGTTTTCTATAAACCCGGCCTAAAGGCGACTGATGGCAGTTAATGTTAAATGTGATATAGACAATTGTATTGCAATTTGTTCTGGTCGTCGCAGCTAAAAAAGGTAAATCTGTATTGTACGGATTAGCGCCAAAAAAAATCGTACAAATATGAAATAACTTTCATTATATGCTCTTTTACGTCCTCTTTTCAAAACCGCCTGCGGAGATTAAAAATTCCAATTACTTTTGGAGATATCGCCGTTCTTATTTTGCAATACAAGCCCTATGTAATCATTCAACAGACGACATTTTATATTTTGCCGTGTGGGCGTGAATGCCTAAATAACAGTAATTTTCAATAAGGTAAGGTTAGTTACATGATAAATACTTCAAAATAAACGGAAATTATAAAATAATATCAATTAATTTTACTTGTATAGTTTTAAGTATTTATAATGTAACTGACCTGACCTAACAAAACGGGACAAAGGTAGCTTAGGTCAGGTCAGCTACAGTATAAATACTTTGAAACTGAACGGACATTAAAAATAATAAAAATTAATTTTAATGGTTGTTTAGTTTTAAAGTATTTATAATGTAGCTGACCTGACCTAACAAACCGGGAAAAAGGATGAACAGTAGGAACTCACGTAATTTTCATTTTACGTGATGTAGTCGTTCAACTACGTCGCAAAAAAAAAAAAAATCATACTTGTAAACAAGCAACAATGGTGAACGCGGGAAGCCTACGATTCACTCATCTTTCTGGACATACCCGAATACTCACGTTGGCAAGCCTTCTTTCAACAGACGAGAAGCAAACGCCCGATCGTGCATCTTCGGTTTTTTTTTTTTGTTTATTGTAAATAAATATGCAACTCATGAAAACTAATGGTCAATTAGATTATGTTAGCTACATTATAAATACTTCAAAACATTGTGGATGGTTGATTTGGTTAGGATAGCTACATTAAAAATACTGTGAAATCATGTAAACGGTTTCCTAGCGCTGGATAGCTACATATTAAAAAGTTATTTGCTAAGCAACCATAAAATGATTTTACAGTTTGTTTAATGTAGCTATACTTACCTAATATAACCAACCATCCACAGTGTTTTAAAGTATTTTTAATTACTTCTTGCTAATTTTAAGAAAAGAAGGCTTGCCAACGTGAGTATTCGTGTATGTCCAGAAGAATGTGTGAATCGTAGGCTTCCCGCTCAACGCCGCATCAGTGCACATCATGAAAATTAAAAAATTCCATGTCTCCTAAAGTATTTGGAATTTCTGATCTCCGCCGGGTTTAGTGAAAAGAGGAAGTTAAAGAGCACAGAATAAAGGTATTTTCGGATTTTTAATTTTTTTTTTTAAAAAATCGCCAAAAAATGAATATTAAAAAATTCGATATCTCCAAAAGTAATTGGAATTTTTTATCTCCGCAGGCGGTTCTGAAAAGAGGACGTAAGATAGCATATAATGAAAGTTATTTCATAATTGTACGATTTTTTTTGGCGCTAATCCGTACAATACAGATTTACCCTAAAAAATGTTTTGATAATATATAATATTAATTTTTGTTATTATTGTAATAATTATCATACATAAAGTTCAAGTTATATAACGAAAAGGGTATAATATTTTGCAAAATTCTATATTAGTTGTTTTTGCGTAACAAAAAAAAACATTACAAATGTGTCATGTTACAGTTCTACTAACTATTTTCGTGTTTTTATAGAGAAAGGAGTGTAAAAAAATATGAGATTTTATTTACCTTCAAAGTTTTTACAGTTAAAGTGTTGTTTTCACGTACGATTACGAATTTTTTTTCTCTTCACGGCACAACTGATATTGGCCTACGTTGTTATTGCAGCCATAAGAAATTTGTTTTATTTAAATTAATTGGATCGCAGATCTTGCCAACGACAAGCGGTACAGTGTGAACGAGGGAAAAATCTCTTCATCATATTGTTTTCCATCAAATATCTGCATTTAAATTTTAGACCCATGCCTTACCAGGGACTCGCACCCAGAGCCTCTCGAAATGTAAGCTAGTGTGCATCCAACTATGCTACAGAGATCGGCCAACCACAAGCAAATCTGGTACTCGGTATTCCATATTAATAGCAATCGAAGATGTCAGTAGCCATGTTCTTGACACTTTCGGAAAAAAAAATCCTCTAGAAGTATATCTTAAATTTGACCACATTTTGCTAAACCATGGACATAAGTACCTTACAGTGCAAAGGGTTCTGGGTTCGAGTCCCGGGTAAGACATTGGCGTAAATATGGACTGCTTGAAAAATAAACTTCAGATAAAAATAATGGTGAAAACGAATACTGAATTTCAGTCTGGCTGCTGGCTAAACCGGAGACCATAAAATAATTTTAAAAAAATAATAGCTAAACCCAATTCTTGACCAATCAGTGTTTTAGACAATTTCTTAAGGAATATATGCATACATCATCTACTTTTTTGTAAGTAGGTCTGTGTATGTACTTTATGTTAGTCGGGTTTTCAATTAAAAATTAATCCTTGGATGGGGGGGGGGGGCGGGGCATGCTAGCGAAGTTTAATTCATTATAGAAGGGAAAAGAAATGAGTAAAACTAAAAACTTCGTATTAAACTTCAACAGTGATTCGCCCATTATCTCGCGCCTGTCCTCATACACTCAGTCGCACTCTCACAGTCCCTTCACTCCTCGTCGCGCCGCTTTCCTTCACTCGAGGAACTCTCTGAACTCTTCGAACTCTTGCGGAGGCCAGCGTTGTCACTTGTATGCCTATGGCATCATTTGACGTCGACCCAAGTGTCTCCTCGGCTCCTTCAGGCCGTTATGCCTCGTCAACGTCCTCTCTTGTTTCCCCAGTGCAACCATTAGTGCAGTGCATCGGCCAGGGACGAACCCGCGTGCGCCCTAGCATGCCAGTGGCTTCTTTTGTGCAATAATAATTCTGTGTTTGTATATTTTTCCCAAATGGTCACGGGCCTCGACGAGTATGTAAATAATGTAATCGTAATTTATTAATTCTGTAAATTTGTTGTTGATTAATGTTTCGTTTAGCTGTGTAAATATTCGGTGTTTTCTCAAGTGTGCTAGTATGTAATTGCAGCCTGGCGCGCCACGGGGCAGGACCTCTCCCGCGCCGGCCGATTTCTCCTCCCCTCCCCGCAGCCCGCGAGCTCCGGCCAGCTGGCGGGCGGGGAGAGTCAGTCGTGTTCAGGGCTCGAACGAGGACAGTCGTGTACGCCGCTCCGCGCTGCTCGCGAAGCGCGTGCCCTGAGCTCGTGGCCAGTCTTTCGTTTCCAGTTCACGGGTTGTCGCGGCAGTTAAGCTGCCTCCGCGAGTCATTCGCCGCCTTACTGAATTTACGAGTCTTCGAGTGACGTTACCAGCCGAGAGTTCCAGAACGCGGACGTGCAATTACGGGTCTCAGAACCTACATCGTCTTACGAAACGTTACGTAACGGGACGCGCGCGTATTGCGCTTCTTCACGGAGTAACCTTAAACTGGGTCAGTATTACGTTGACGTCGTCTGGCCGACGACCACCCCAGAGCCCGACCTGCACCCGCCAGTATACGCTCCCGCTAACGGAACACACCCCTGGCCATGGCCCACCCGAGTCAGGCGACCCGAACAGCAATCAAAGACAAAGCCGCGGAAACCTGAGTAGACAAGAGAAGAACCGTACCCATTCCTCCTAAAACATTAAATTAGGATTTTAGCGACAGTAAAATCTCTTCCAGACACACCCGTTTGGAGTCTAGCGTAATGAGGTCACGCCTGGCGCGAGAGAGGCCGAGCCTCCCTCGGACGCCATGCCAGTTCGGCAGTTCAGCGCAGCTCACGGACCGGGGCGGACCTACGTCCCACGGAGAGGCAACATCCTTTGTCTACATCGAAAGTAACGTCCGGTAAATATAGTCACTAATTAACAGAACCCCTTTTATTACTTAACCTCTCCGTGAGTACCCGGTCCCTTTTTTCGGTCCAGGACCTAACCCGGCCGCATCAATTTAAAGACACCCCGCACCACACTTGGTCAGCGGGGCTGCTCTTCAGTATACGGCACGGGCCGCCTCCCGCAACTTACAGAACTTTATTTAAGGTCACGCGCACGGCGCTGACCACAAACCCGCAAGGGAACTTGGACAAACTTAATTGCGGTGCGTGTTTCACCACAGTGGGCACAACACCCGCGCCGAGACATTTGCATACGGGATTGGCCGTCTCCAATCGTCCACCCCCTTAATTCAGTGTATTTTTGTATCCCGTATTTTGTATTGCTAACTTACGTTACCCGAGTAACGAGTGCCACGTAACTTGTGCGCGCCCCCTTAATTCAGTGTATTTTTGTGTCTCGTACTTTGTATTGCTAACTTACGTTACCCGAGTAACGAGTGCCACGTAATTTGTGCGCGCCCCCTTAATTCAGTGTATTTTTGTGTCCCGTACTTTGTATTGCTAACTTACGTTACCCGAGTAACGAGTGCCACGTAACTTGTGCGCACCCCCTTAATTCAGTGTATTTTGTGTCCCGCCTTTGTGTTACGAAATTACGTTACCCGTGTAACCAGTGAGACGTATGAGACGTAGCAGCGTCCGAGGCCACGTAACGCGGAACACAAACCATACGGCGCCACGGAATAACGAGTAAACCCCCCCCGGGGACCTCTGTAGAGTGTTGTATTGTGTACGACTCGTTCCTATGAATGAAAGGTACGACACCACCACCTTAACTCCACGCCTCTTATTTAAAATCATCTCACGCAACACCGCCGCCGGCCCTAGTGGGCCACGCAGGGGCACATACATCCACGACCCCCAAACTCACGACTAGAACCGAGCTAGTCTGGCGCCCACCCGGACAATACGTAGCAAGAACCGCCTTTTCCCACTAGGAGCCACACCGGGACTCGAGCCCGAGACCCCGGACGACGGCAACGTATAAAAATTCCCAATCCGTGTCAGGACGTCTTAATGGGCAGTACGGTTTTACGGGAGTCCGGGTCGCCGCGGGAAGGGCGCTTGTTCCGCGACGGTTCCGCCAGGCTGCGGCAGGCTCTAAAGCGTCAATAAATGAGGCTCGTAAAATCGTCAACGCCGAGTTGTTCTTGGAACAGTCTACCACTATTCCTCTTCACCTAACTCCTCCCTCCAGGTCCCGCAGTTCCCAGTCCCGGCCACGTTGGGCTGGACCCACACCTCACCGACGAGAGCAGTACGGGCATAACTGGACAGTCACGCAAGCAGGGAACCGGGGGCCTCAAGCCGAGGGACGTCACATTCTTGAAGGAAGGAGAGTGGCTGTGATGTGTCGCATCATCTCGGGCCGATCCAATGCCCGAAACACCCAGAACAGCAACACTTATTCATGCCACTCCTTGTGGTAGCCTCTGTGAGCCCAGAATTTCCAGGCCACTAAATGTGACAATAACCCGAGATGGAATGATGTGCATAACACGGAAGGGGGGGGGGGGTAAGCGTGGACCCTTGTAATCTGACAAGGCTCGCATCACATGCCTTATATCAATTGATGCCAAGTGATGTCAGTGGCCATGCGGGGTTGCCAGCCAGCTCCGAACCTGGCTCGCATCGCAGTCCTCTCTGTATTCATAACAGTATGATAGTAAAATATGAGTTACTTTGGTTTCTCTGAACATACAAAATTTCACCTTTTTTATATATTTATAATGAGCAATTTCACCTGGTAAATATTAATAATACTCTAATAGTGAGATAAAAATGTAATAAAACAATTTATTAATTTTAAAAAATTAAAACATCGTAGGCCTGCTATTTTAATGCACAAATACAAGTTATTAAATAATTTGTTTCTAAAATCCCTTACAACAACAAATATTACATGCCTTGATCTTTTGAGCTAAGATAGATGTGTCACAGCACATGTCACGTATCGCTGCTCAGGTCACATGACTCTGAGCAGATTGTGTGTCATGGGTCGTGGTTACATAAGATTAACGGCGCGGTGGCGCATAATAGAGATGGCGTGACTTGCACGTAGAGGTGGGTTGTTACAGCAATTTTCGGTATCTGTTCCAACCTGAATCTGATACAGTAATGTACCTAGTTACAAGTCTCTGATACTTCTGTATCAGACGGTCCCAGGAAGCAACAAAGCTCCGCGTACGCAGACCGTGCGACCGGAAGGAGAATCTGATACATTATTTATCACGCCCGGTAATTCTCTACCTCTGTTACTCTCATGCCCGCCTGATACAGCCAGTATCAATCAGTTGAACATTCACTGCAGTTCGTCCTAGCCGTGTATCACCATGTACATTGTTGCGGGCTGTCATGCTTTGTAGTTAGTATCTTTATAGTGAAATAAGGAATGGATAAGTGCACGAAAAAGACTTCATTTGTGTGAAATTTTTTTACGGAAAATAATGAGTTTGCTAATTGTATTTTGTGTAAACAAAAACTGAGTTATAAATCATCATCGACTAATCTGAAGAAACATTTGAAACGTAATCATTGATATAGTATTCTCACTAATGTACGTATCTGTTTTTTTTAATTTTTAATTTTTTATAAAATCGTAATCTTTTAATGTATGAAAACACTAGTTACTAATTGTTTTCGGAAAAAAAAGTCCTAATGTTGATTACATCTGTTATTAGTGTCAACTGAGAATTTATTTGCATTTACATAGCTGTTAGGTGCACAAATATAAATATTATATATTGTATTAATGTACTTTTTAATATTAAAATTTCATTAGTTTTATTATTGAACGAGTCTGTGCACGCACTACGCTCTGAGCGTACTTTGATGTGGGACAATAACCAAACGACTCGTAACAATTTCGCTTTGTGCCTCTCCTTCAACGCCTTCCCCTGCGCTTCCTCCCCTACATTATTTCCCTTCTTTATCCCTTATTCGTCGTTCCTGCTCCCTCCCCTTTCACAAGCTCCGCCCAAGTGACCGTCATCTGCGATCGGGTTCTGCGCACATTGGCCGTGGTGTTGTTCCAGGCGAATTCTGAACTGATACTAAAGTCTCTGATACTTTTCAAGTGTACTCGTTTGCCGTTCCTGATACAGGCGAAAATCAGTGACAAAGTATCAGGTTATTACTTTTCGACCCACCTCTACGATATGCTACATGGCTATCACTCTGATAAAGTTGCCGCGACAGTAAAGAATCTCCATCCGTAGTCTACATAGATGATGCTAATTAACTGAATTTTAGTACTAGTCTAGACTAACTAAAGGAAAAAACAAACAAATAATTCAGACCTGATTATTATTTGCTAAGATATTCTAAATTTAATGTGTTATATGTCATTCTATTCATTTGAAAATAATTTTCCATGATAATAAGTTTGTTATAATTATCTATGTTTTTTTTTATATATAATTCGAAACATGCTTCGTAGAAATTAAAAAGAAATATTGACATTATTTGTTTAAAGATAAACAAATATTGTTTATTTTCATAATGCATCTCCTCCAGAGCTAACAGACTAGTATATCAACGTATTTTGAAACCCAACATATATTTGTGCTCAAATGATATACATGAGACGAAAAATGAGTATGAAAAAGTATTTGCTTTGGTTTGCAAATGAACATGTAGAATTTAGATTACCAGTACGTATTTTTTTTGTCTTGTCAATTCTGTAATTGCGTGACTAGCAAAAAATTGCTATTTTAATAGTTAACTTTTGGTACATGAAGGTTATGGTATTTTGTTATATGAGAGAGGCCAATCGGAAAATGAAAATTAATTATGTTTTAAAATATGGAATGCTGGTTTGTAGAACAATATAAAAACATTTAAAAAATCAAATTTTGGCAATTTTTTATTTTCTTGTGTGCTGCTCTTCTAACAACCTGATTTTTTTTTTAAGTGTAAACTTTTGAAGACTTATGGCAGAGTTAATTTTCCCTTGGTTAGTCGAGGGGGAAGGGGGGATGGGTTGTGAAAGGAGATAGGTGAATTCACTTGCTACAAATACTTTTAAGATGTTGACAGGAGTAGACAGTCTTAGGTTAGTCTTGAGGCAGTGGTGTCTTGGTGCAGGGAAGGCATACAACATTTTGATGTAGTTTGTGCTGGAGTTAACTGCAGTAGTGTGGGATTTGAACACGGTGGTGAACATGAGAGAACTGTAGAAGGACCGTAGAAGAGCAGTTAGGTAAGAGAATTGATTAGTAAGATAATTTTCTAGAATGGTGGCATGCCACATAGTCAGGGGAAATTTTTTTTAGGGAGACTGGGAGTTATTATATTTTATTTGTTCTGCCAATCCATCTATAAAAAAGAATAAGTAAACCTGCAATATGTACTAAATTTATTTAACTTAGTTATTAAGCCAATAAAATTAGCTACAAAACATCTGCCAAGTACGGCAGTAAATTTAAATACAGAATTGTTACCATGATAGAAATTTTAAATGCCAAATCTGCTGTAGTATTTTTTTTTTTTTTTTTTTACAGGAAATAGAGTCTCTTTTGTCTCTCTATAACATTCACTACAAGTGGCTTCATCAGGAGGATAATCACGTAAGTATTATTTTAGCAATGTTTCATATCCTAATTTTCTTTAATCAGAATTTTGCATTCAAATCCCAAAGAGTACCTCTAATATCTAGAATTCAAATCTAGATGTCAAGAGGTCAAAAATAAAATTAGGTACAAGAAATTAAAAAAAACATTAAACAAAGTGTTAAAACAATCAACTCCTTAAATTTTTTGTTTCACTAAATAAGTTTCTAGAATCAATACATATTATAACTTAATTTATGTTATTACATATAACATGTTCTATACCTTGGGAATGGTAATAGGTATGAAAATTAAAATAAGACCAAGTAAATTCAAACTTATCAGTGTAAAAATTTGTATTTACTAAATTTCCTACAGTACTTATCTCATTCCTCAAACCTCAAATGTTTTAAATACAAGATATTTGAAGTTTTAAGAATCTGTCCATGTTCATACTTTACATTTGCATGTTCAGGGTATAGGTGACAAATTTTTTTTTTGTGTGTCATAAATGTTACCTGAAGTTCTAAACAAACATTGACAGAGAATTGCAGGTGGTGGCAAATACAATTTTTTTTATAGCTTTCTTAGGGAGTAATAATATATTCCTTTTTAACCACACAGGTGCTAGTGTTAAAATTACTAAATTTTCTTTTCTGAAAAAGAATCTTTTGAATACTGAGGACTTGATATTTGATGATTTTACTGGCCTATTCGAGTATTAATTATAACATAGCTTTTATGGTATTATGTTAATTAGGTCTACCTGATTTCAGTATTGAGCTAAGCTAGGTTGTAACTTGTTCGTAGTTAACTTTATGAAAATTTGGAGAAAAAAAGCATGTGCACTCACTCAATCAACAGCTGCCTCATGTACATCTGCCACTCTGTGTCCTCTTTCACATGGCGTAGTACGTACAACACTTCTTTATAACACCCGCTATTTTACTCCAACACTCATTCTTAAAACCTAAAAAATCGTGAGTCTGACAACTTTTGCTTCAAAGACAACTAATACCATTGTATGTACAAATAAATTACCATTGTTTTGATATGTATTTTGATTAAATAACACATATGGGGTAACTTAATAATACTAACTCACCTGTTTATGCTTAGCAAATTAATAGTGGGGCCGAACAAAACTTAGGTAACTTTTTTTTTCATATGTCCTGTACTTTAGCTTTTCACTAAATTTATTGATTAAAATAATGAGGAGAGTAAAGATTGAGTGAATTTTTTTTTTTTTAATTTTCTTTAATTAAAGGTTTCCTGGCCATGACATAACTAAGGGGGTACCTAGGTGTGATTTATCAGTTTATATGTGGTCTTTTATGAAGAAAATACTCATTTAAATAACAGATGATAGGTCAATTTTAGTCTGGATTTGTACTATTAAAATTTTAGATATAAATCTTAGGCACTTCCATTAAAGTTGATAAGTAAATGGTAATAGGCCTACTGGTGAAATATTTTTTAAATTCAAGTTTAGTACCCTTTCAGCCCTGCCAAGGAGCAGGTTTTGTATGCTGGCAGTACTGATTGACCTCTCATTCAGCTGCACCCCATGTGCATCCTAAAATATAATTGATTCTACCACATTTAAGATAAAGTCACTTGTAAGAGGCATCCCATTTTCCGAGTTATGAAAGTCTCAGTAAAGGTGCCTCGTACAATCGATTAGATTCTGTAAATTTAAGATGCTGTCGATTGTACGAGACATCCTATTTCTTTAGTTATAGTAGCCTCAGTAAAGGTGCATCGTACAATAGAGTAGATTCTGTGAATGTAAGATACTGTCGATTGTAAGCGGCACTCCATTTTTTTGAGTAATGAAAGTCTTAATGAAGGTGTGTCATACAATAGAGTAAATTCTGCGAATGTAAGAAGATACTTTTCAATTGTAAGCTGCACTCCATTTTCTTAGTTACCTATAAAAGTCGCTATAAATTGAGATCTTGTGAATTAAGATGCTGTCAGTTGTAAGAGTCGTCCCAATTATAAATAAAGGTTGCATTTGGCACGCAGAGGACCGAGGCGAGGCGGTGGTTCACAGCGGAGCGTTGTTCCAGCCGTTCTGGGTGCTGGAGCTGCCCTCGGAGAGCGTGGCGAGGCAGGTGGCCGGCCGGTCCGTGAGCCTGCACGGCTGTGTGGAGCTCTGGGCGCACGCCAGCACCGAGGAGGAGCTGCACGGGAAGCTGAGGGCACTGCCGGCCGAGCAGTTCCGCCAGCACTTCTGCCCGGGCAAGTCCTTCAGGATCAAGGTCGACACGTTCTGCAACAAGCTCAGCCAGGCCCAGAAAATCAACAAGATCGAGGTTGGTTTCTCAAGCTTATGTTTTGGGTTCATTTATAATAGTAATATAGATCCTATTTGGATTGATGATGAAGCAGGGGTAAATGTTTTATTTCCTTCTTTTGTCTCTGAAAGTCTTGTTATAAACTGAGAAACAAAACTTTTTTCATTGACGGAATCTAATGTTGTTATAATATTATCAACAAATTACCTCGTAGTATATAGTGGTTAGTTGTTTCTAGGGATACTTATTTTTAGTCTAACCCAAGGGTTTCCTAACTCTTTCAGTTCGCGGTGCACTTACAGGTTTAGTATGTTGTTGTGGCGCCTTACCTAGTCGAAATATGTGTACGATGACAAAAATTATAAAGATTTTTTTTTTTTTTTATGAAATTAGGCACAGAACTGAAAACAACTACAATCTGAGGCTCACATAGGTATATAGATTAGAATTGACACATAAGAATGATCTATATCCTGCATGATATCACCACTATAAAGTGGTGGCATTTTTAATGCTTGTAAAATTTGCGCTAATACAAAGGTTGTAAAAAAAAAAGATAGGGTTATACAACCTACACTTTTGCACAGAAATTGTTACCATCTGTTTTTTGGCCGTGAAAAGTGGAACTGGCGCTTGAAAATGGTTTTATAACCTTAAGGAAGAGACATACATATATATTTTTTCTTTTATTTTCAGAATTTCAGTTATCTGCCCATTGAAGGTCACGTGAACCTCAAGGATCCAGACATATGCCTGAACGTAATAGAGTACTATGGGCAGGACTCAAACAACATACCAGAAAAGCCACTCGACTTGTACTTCGGCCGTTGGGTAAGAAATATACTTTGCATTGTGTCAAGTGGTATGTAATGGGTTGATTCTGGAAGTATTTATTTAATCTTCTCATTTCAATCCAACCTTAGTTCTGGAAATTTTCTAATTGATTCTCTTGCAAATTTTTATTCCTTATTTAAATAAGCTGATAACAATTTTGTTAGTTAGTGTAATAAGTGATGTATGGAACAGTTTTCAGGAGATAAAAAAGGTTGGCAATGTAATTATGATGTGTCTGGCAGATGCTGTTATGTACATATTTTAAACTTAATTTAATACAGTAAGTACCTGTTTAGAAAATGTTTGAGGTATTCTTAGAAATTAAGACTTATTAACAAGGTAATTTTATTCAAAGGGTATAATAGTATACTTTTATAGGTCCAATGCTAATTTTTTAAAATTTACTATGCAGGAAATTTTTTTAAGTGTGATTTTCTTAAGAGGGTTTCAAGGTGTGTTATATTATAATAATTAGGAAATAAATTCTCTGTTTCTTGGTGTCTTGGACTAAAAGGAGAAATTGCAAACAGATTTTGGATTTTTTAATAGAGGCAGAAGAAGGTAGATAAAAAACACAGGCTATTTTTTATGAATGGAAGAGACGTAGTAATGCAAGTGAGACAAGTTAGGTCACTGTGTACTACTCTAGTTTGTTGCATCCGATCGAGTCGTAGCCAGTTCTTTCTCATGCGAAATGAATCCTAGTAGTGCCAATATGTTTTGACTTTCCTCTTCACCTCCTTCCAACCCTGTCGTGAAGATGATTGATGCAAACACCTTGGTATGATAGAAATTTATGAGCATTGGGTCGGTGTCCAAGTGCATATCTGTGAGACGTGAGACCTTATCAAAACATAACCATTTCCTTACTCTTGTACATAACATGAATAGTCATGTGTATAGTCATGTTCTGTTGTTGTCCTGAGCTGCACTAGCACTTTGTTTCAACGAAAAAAGTTTTTTTTTCCTGCCAAATGTGACATCCAGAATTCAAAGCCTGAGATATCAAAAACACAGTTGTGGGCAGTTCAGTGTTATAAGTTACTAGGTGTATATTGACTGAGATTGAAATGTGAAAAGAAAAATTCTGATGCACACATCCTTCGTGATAAACTTTTAGTGTGATTCACATTTTCAACCTATCTGGTTGAGAGTTGGGTGCCGCAAATACTGATGTTGCAGGTTGCAAGTGGCCAGAGAGACCTGCTTGCAAGACTGTCTCTGAAGACGAGGAAGTTCATCGGCAACACGAGCATGGACCCTCAGCTCTCTATTCTAATGGCCAAC
Organism: Bacillus rossius redtenbacheri; assembly: GCF_032445375.1. Lineage (NCBI taxonomy): Eukaryota > Metazoa > Arthropoda > Insecta > Phasmatodea > Bacillidae > Bacillus > Bacillus rossius. Next base: position 33,950,517 of record NC_086335.1, on the reverse strand, counting down.
CAGGCCAGGATTGTGGACGGTGATTTGGTCCTGGACCCGTTTGTGGGAAGTGGTGAGGAAGCAGCTTGGTGACTTTAAAGTTATTTCAGTTCACTACTTTTATAGTCATAGTATGGTTCAAATGCATTGTGTCTATGAAGCTTAGGTACAATTTTTTTTTTATAGGTTCTCTGCTTGTTGCTGCTGCACATTTTGGTGGCTATGTTCTTGGGACTGACATTGACTATCTAATGTTACATGGCAGAACCCGGCCAAGCAGGATACAATCTAAAGTTAGTGGCATTTGCAACCATGGTGGACTTTTAGCATGTTTAAGTAAATTGTGCATGTGGTGTGTGGGTTACGTACTGTTAAGCCATGTAAAAATATGTCATACAATTCTAACCCTCGAGTTTCTTTTTTTTATGTATAAAAAACCAGTTTTATAAGTCTATAAGTTTTATTAAATTAATATTTGAGCCTATAATCTCGGTGATAGCGAGGTAATTATAGATGGACCAGGAATATTGGGGAAGGGATTGCTCATGGCGTATAGTTAAGGACATGCACTTTTCATGAAAACCATAAAAGATAAGAAACTCGAAATCTACACCTAATTTTGTTTTAACGCGATATGAGAGATAGTATTCAGAAAACGTGAAATTTAATATGAATAAACAATGTTATCAATGAATTATAATAAAATAATTACCAATACAGCGCAAGCTTTTATATCAGCACCATGTTTTTGACTCCATAATGATATTGGGAAAAATTAAGATATTCTAAACCAAAAAATGGTATGTTGCCTGCTTTTTTACTCCATTTGGAACTGTTACTGTTTCATGGCAATGTGCGCCATCTTGGAAAGAATTTCACAAGCTGCGAAATTAAAAAGCACTGTACTGTGACATTTATGTTATGACATGTTTTAGTTTATTAAAATTTTAAATTAAATTTTGTATTATTTTGATTTCTTTTCACTTTTCATCGTATTGTTACGATTTACCGCGGGTTCGTAAAGGATAGCCCAATTAAAGATTTTTATCACACATACAGTTTTATTTATTTCCACTACTTATGTCACTTACAATTAATCCTCTAAGATGGCAAATAATTAACTACACTTAAAGAAATGTCTATTTCCCAGTCACTCGTTTTCACACTCCGCACACCTCGCTGGGCCGCACCTCTGGCGCAACTCTTGCCGTAGCACCCCTCGCGGACCTCCGTCGCCGCACTCCACCGCCGCCGTCGCACTTGCCGTTCGCCGAGATCCCACTCGACACCTTGCTCGGAACTTCGCTCGGGACTCCGCCGCACCCGCGGCACTATCGCCCGGAAACTCTGCAGCGGGAGAACTCCCAACTGAACACTCCGAACTGACTCAGACTCACTTGAAGGTCGGCCCAACCTCCTTATATAGCCCTTGGGTTCCCGTCCAGAACAATCGGGCATGTCTCCGAATTATCGCGCGACCTTCGCCGTCGAAATGCGTCGTGAGTCCTGTCGAAGGACGCGGCGGCTGCTCAAAGTACGTCGATAAACGCAACAAGTATCGGGTTCCCACAAAACGCGCCGATAAACATGTCTTGAGTCCTTTTATGCCGCAGTGTCGCCTCTTTTAAGTAACTCGATCTGAGGCAGGTGCGCGCTGCGAAGGTCAGGATGTCGCGAGATAGTATGGCACGAGATACCAGGGAGAGGATGCAGGTGGAAGGGGGCGCAGACAGGCCGAACAAGCGCGGCGATGCCAAGCACTGCAGCCAAGCGCGATCGTAACAGTATAAACAGGTTGATGTTTTCAGTAAACAATTATTTATAGTTTTTTATTTTAAAAAATAATTGTTTGATTTTAACAAAATTATTACTCCACTTTGCAGTACATTCACAGAATTTTTATACCATTTTAACATATTTTTAATGATGAAATTGGTAGATTTTTATCACCACTTACATTTGTCCCTTGTGTACTGAGGCAGTTTCCATATCCTAATTCCTGCTCAAGTACATAGTAATTATATCATACTTGTTTTTAGTTCACACTTTATACATTTTATTAATGTCAAACATGCTTAAATTTGTAACAAATGCATGTATCCTGTGTGTCTCTCTCTCTCTCTCTCTCTCTCTCTCTCTCTCTCTCTATATATATATATATATGTATGTATGTGTGTGTGTGTGTGTGTGTGTGTGTATATATGTGTGTGTAAAAACTAAGTGTAAAAAATTCTGAAACATGTTATCTTTTCACAATGTCTCACTTTGCTTTTAGTATGTTTTTGGCTATATAAACTGTAAATATTACAATGATTCATATACAAATGACTTCTTCCATAGCGGTATGGTACCTATTATAAATAATCAAAGGCTCTGCAGCAAGTATGTTTAAATAAAAAATCAGGAACTATTCCATTATTTGGCTTGGAGTGATTTCATGGTAGCCAAGAAATCACAAGTATTAATGTTCTACTGATAATAACATAAGTTATACATATGAAAGGAGACTTAAATAGTAGGGAAGCACAATTTTAAGTAATTTTTGCATGTTGTAGAAGCATCGAGAGGAAGACGAGAGTGTCCGGGCCAACATGGAGCAGTATGGGATGATTGGTCGATACTTGGATGTTATCGTGGCAGACTCTTCTCTTCCGATCTGGCACGACTCCCTCACGCTAGACGCTATCATTACAGATCGTAAGTAGAGTGTTTATGTGAATGAGTTGTTTATGATAATGAGTCAAGACACTCGCCCTTCAAAGAACTGCCCTAATTCGTTCCAGTAAAACAGCACTAATCAAGAACTTTTTTTTTCCTTAAGAATGTATGTTAATTAAAATAATTGGTATTTCAACCATTGAAGTAACATGTTACTTTTTACACAAGTGCTATTTTGATTTTGTGGACATGGAAATTAAAAATTTATATAGCTGAATAAAGAGCACTATGTTTGACTACTTCAAATAACGCCCTAATTCAGTGGTTCCCAATTTTTTTCGGCCAGGGAACTCTATGAACGACTTTTCTTTTAGCGGAACCCCAACTCCTTCGGAGAAAGTTATTTGACAATAATTGAGCCTGCTTATATGACATTCGTCCTGACTCACGGAACCCCAGGGTTCCGCGGAACACCTTTAGGGTACCGCTGTCCTAATTCATTGGCCTTGTTATTTCAAAAGCACACAAATTGAGCAGCTTACTTCAGGGGCGAGTGTAGTGAATTTAAATTGCCTTTTAAAACTAAGTAACTGAATATGCTATGAAATGTGTTGCCAGGTGTTTTTGTTGCCTCTAGACCAGGGGTCGGCAGACCTCCAAGTGAGATGAGCCAAATATTAAGTCAACAGATTCTCCAATTTTTTTAGAGAGCAGCAACATGTATATTCTATGTATCTACGTGGAATTTTAAGTTTAACTATAGAGTGAAATTGCTCACTGTACATTCTTTTTAAACCCACCCTCTTGATGTTTTTTCACACACACTGCAATTTCCTTACATATATACTTACTTTGCTCTGTTTATTAAAAAAAATTTTTGCAGGTCCTGTTTTGATTACCACAAAAAAAATTATATATATATAAAATTTAAATTTAAATTTGAATATTTCAACAACATTTTACATATAGTAATTTAATTGTAGCTGATTTAACCTGACCATCTTTTCAATTAGGTAGTATTATTTATCTAATTTTCCAGAAGCTACAGTACTACACAATTACTTTTACTTTCAATATGTATTTTTTATATCTGGAAAAAAAAGGTTTTTGTGGGAATCTAATTCTTACTATTCAAATCCAACATTTGTATTCAAGAATAATTTTGATATTTGTATTCATATTCAAACTGAAAAATTTGCACAGGCCTAGTTATTCGCCTTCCCTCCTCCACAATAAAGTGGCCCACTCCTGAGTGTGACTCTTTTTATTTTTCCTTAAGCTCTGATCATTGCCTCTACCACTAGGGGTCTGCAAATATTCTAAAAAAATTCAATATGCTCAAATATTTTGATATTTGATTCAACATTTCAAATCAAATATTTTTAATTATCCGTTACTGATAGATACAGCATGTGGAACTAATTAAAAAATTGAAGAGGAAAAAATGCAACAAGTACGAAGCTACAAAGATTTTAGTGCAAAATTTTAGAATTGTTTTCTGCAACATTATACATACATATTTTTAATTGTAAGAAATAACCTGTGATTATCATTACAACATATAAAAAATACTCCAGTTTTATTTTTTATATCAGTTGGAACAATTCTAAAAATTAATATTTTTACATTTTACTGGTTTAAGAAAATGTGTTGCCTTGTTTTTATTTTCTTGCATGTTACACTACTCTTTTTAATTATTTTTGATTATTTATTATTTATTTAAATTTTCCATATTTTGCATTAATTTTTCTTTGACACCTGTTAAGAAAAGTTGCACCATAAGGTAAAAATTGATTAGAAAAATATTTTAAATTCTTTTGGAAGTATGATTTTAATAAAAAAAACAAAAAAAAACATGATTTTTTGAAGCCTACCTACCACTTTCGTCTTCTTCCAGCTCCGTACGGAATCCGTGAAGCGACGGAGCGCTTAGGGTCGACTAAGAACTACACCATCAGCGAACACCACTTGGAGACGCACATCCCGTCCAAGGTGGAGTACGGTCTGCAGCACATGTACACGGACCTCCTGCAGTTCGCCGTGCGCCACCTGAGAGAAGGCGGTCGGCTGGTGTGCTGGGTGCCTGTTGTCAGGTGCGTGGCGCGCCTGTTCCACCGCCGCAATCAGTCACGTTGCCAAGTTCTGTGGTACCCGTCAGGTTGGATTTACATTTCCTCGCAAGGTGCTCGGATTAACTCGATGCCTTATATATCTAACTAGCTGCGATACCCGGCGTTGCCCAGGCTGAACTGTTCGCGAGTTAAAGCAAAATGGATATCGCGAAAATATTTTCCGTGTTCAAATATCTGTATGTACCAATTTTCATTGAGATTGGTTGAACAGTGTATAAGGCACTGCAGCGCCATCTAGTAGCGAGTTATAGCAAAATGGATATCATAAAATTATTCTCTGTGTTCAAATATCTTTGTATACAAAATTTCATGGTGTTCATGTGAACGGTTTAGAATTTGATGCACTGCAGCACCATCTAGCGGCGAGTTACAAAAAAAATGGATAGCATAAAAACCTTTTATCAATTAAATATATTTTATAAATTTAAAAAATAATATTTTCAACAAATGTGTATTGAAAATTTAAACATATGAGTGTGTATATGCACGCTGGATGTATTGGTTCTACTTTTTTTCTCAGTTCCGTTCCGATTCTTAAAAATCTGTTTTGGTTTCTCCCCTCGGTTTTATGTTAACTTCCACACAATTACCAGTCCTATTAAATAAATACTAGTGTGTTTTTGGTTTTGTTTGTATAGCTTATCAGCAACCCTTTTTACCATAATTCGACCTTAAACAAGTCACATAGCCCCTAGGAAGTACAGTTGCTTCTGGTCTAACTAGATGGCTGGTTGGAGCAGCAATGTACCATCATGTGGTGCAGCAGTACATATCTAGTAATAAATAGTAACAACTTTTTTCACTGGGTCAGTATTTTTTTTATGCACACCAATAAATAATGCTTGAGAAAATTATAAAAAAATAATTATAATTGGTATGTATTTGTACAATACAACATATTGAAATTTCTTTTATATAGTTTTTTTTAAGGCTCTAATTAGTTCCAAGGAGAACCATTGAGGGTATATGGAAGACTTTAAAAGAGACAAGAATGAAGGAATGAATTTTGTCACTTGAACAGGTGGTTAACTGTAGAACCAAGTTTTTTTACATCATTTGTCTTAAAGAAATCAGTCATTATTCTTTATAGCATTAAAGAGACCTAGATAGTCACCACTTTTGTAATTTATGGAGACATTATTCTTTATTGCATTATGACTCAATAATTATTTTGATATCTAAAATAGGGTGAGGTAAATCTTCTTTGATGAGAGAGTCAATTGCTTTAGTTACTACCCATTGGTTCAGATTGGTGAAACAGAGTACTAGGAGAGAATTGGAAGGTAGGGTGTTGTTACATCCAAACCCAGATTAGTGGTAAAGTGCCTTGGATTTAGTATAGACTTGCTTTATGTTTAGCATATATTTTTTGAGCCTCTCTACACCAGGCACATTAAAATCACCACGGATTAGCAGATCATCTTGACAGTTTGTGAATTTTTCTTCTAGATCTACAAGGTGGGATATAGATATTACCAAGTGTTATAAATTTGTTTGAAGAGGTTTTAATTTTCATCCAGACTCTTCAATGCCAGTGTGATCATAAAGTTGGGTAGGCTGAACAGATGCAAATTTATGTTTATTTACAGCAATCAAAACACAGCCACCTTTTTGCATTTTCACAAGTATTGGATTTCTGTAGGTTTTAAAATTAGATATTGGTCTGTAAAATAATGTGAGGTAATACTAGAATTATTGAACCATGTTTAAGTGAGACAGATTATATCATGTTTTACCCATTTACAAGTATGTTTAAAAATTCATTAGGTTTATACAGAATCCCTAAGCATTTTTTTTTACAATATAAAAGTGCACAAAGTGCATGTACAGAAAAAAATTGAGCAAGTTTTTCAGTATTCGCCAGTGATGTGTAACATCTAACCTCGGTAACAAGCAAATTCATGTGTTCTCATGTTGAAAATACACTTATAATATGATACTCGCTTACGAAATTTAATGTAGAATTATTTAAAATAATGTTGAGAGTTATAAATATAAGCAAATTTTGTTTTCGACTACATCAGTGGATGCGAATCACACATAGTCACCACACCCGCTGCTAGAATTCGTTGCTGAAGTAGTTACTTTGACTATTGAATCATTCCATCTGCAGACCAAAATTTTAAACTATATAATGAAATGGCTCCAATTAAAGTGAAAAAGATTTGAAAAATACTAAACCCTGACTTTGGCCCTGATTTTCGAAAAGGAATTTTATTAAAATATTGACCATCTTGTTAAAATTCATTTAGTTAATACTATAAAGTTTACCTTGGATTTGTGAACTTTAGTTTACAATATTCGCCACAGATGGCAGCACTTCGGTTACACATTTCCGTTCTATTCACGAAATTACTCCCATCAAAGAAAGCTAAGAAGGTGCACATCAATAATAAGCGAAAAGTCATATTTAAGATATTTTGAACCCTGGTGGTTACGAATTTAGAAGAGTGCTGAATAGAACAACTTCTATGCACTCATAAAGGCAGCATTGTCAAAGCCGCTGTTAAAAATATTTTGTGACAGCTGCATTTCATTTTACATTTTAAATTGGGTCATGTTTATTATGTATCGACTTGCATTGGCTGCCTAGAGGACATTATGGTAGTACAGTGTGCTGTGACTTTGGCAAGAGCCATCAATTTCCTGACTCATCCTTCACCAAGTTACACGCTAAATATGAAAGTACTGTTTAAGACTTCAAGTATCATTGCCTTCTGAAATTAGAGTTATAGTAACTGTAACAATAACATTAGATTTTTATTCTCTTTACTAATATGATTTTGAAGGAAGAAACTATTTATGTAAAAACAAAACACTTTTTAAGTCATCCGAGAGCTATTAAATAACATATCTTTACACTTCCAACAAATAAATAAGGTCTCCATAGAGCAGTTTACAATTGCTAAATTGCATGAGTAATTTTATAACTTATAAGTACTAAAGATAGACCAGTGTGTATGGTGGCTGGAAGGCTTATCACGAAGCTGCGTGATGCACCCTCCTACTCCAACAGACGGCTCTCAACTGAGTGCTCCCTACTAGCCACACTGTCTATATACAGTCCCGTGGAGTAGTAGGGGACATAACTTTGACACCACCTACCATATTATAACAACAGAATACATACATATTTTTAGTGACATACATATGTAGACATATTGCATGTCTACATGTGTGTACGGCACAATATTAATTAATTATTAAAAAAAATAAGTATGGTATTTTACTGGGATAGGTTTAGTTTGATTTCCCATCAAACTAAACCTATCCCAGTAAAATACCATACTTTTTTTTCCTAATAATTAATTAATATTGTGCCGGAAATTAGGAATTTCGACACGTTTTTTAAATTTTTTATTATAATTTTAAATTATTTTTGGAAATTTTATTTTTTTAATTTATTTGGTTGCTAAAGGGGTGATTTACTCTTTGTTAGGCCGGTGTACCCTAGGTAGTTCAACTTTGTGCCAGTGGACTGAAGCACCTTTCTCAGGGGCCAATCTGATATTTTGCTGTCTAATGTGAACGTTGGCAGGCCGGTTGAAATTTCTCTCGCCTGCAGTCACGTCCTGGGTTTGTAATATTAATTCCCGCATGACCAAAATTGCATACAGCAGCTTGTGGCCTGCAAGCTGCTACTTCTTAGAGGCCTGCTGAGACTAGCTAGTCTCGTCACGAACGGGTCTCCAGTGGACCTCCGTTCCCAGCTTAGTGGCGTTTTCTGTCCACCCTCCCATCTCTCTCCACCCCCCCTTAGTTCTGAAAAATTATGCTAGGAGCAGTGACCTGACGTGAACCTAGCCAAGATGATGGCCTACTTCAAGGACATTCTCCCTGGTCCTACAGAGACCTCCACGACATCTAGCGGAAGAAAAAGCTACTTCGGCCCCGGTGGCCAGCGAGCAGAGCCTACGCCAGTGACACCTAGCGGCGGTTGTGTTCACCGCCTCCGTTAGTTCCCCTTTAGGCCGCCAGAGTGCACCACCAGCTACGCCTTAAGACCCTAGGCTTCCTCCTCGCGACCTGTAGAAGTCGATTGTTTGTTGCTTCCCGTTCCTGCCGGTAGAGACCGCAGCTGTCGCTCTTCGGCGCGAACAACTGAAGTCGTGCTTACAACCACTCTGGCACCTCCGCATGTTTTCGGCCCTGGGCCGAACCTTCCCCCTCCTTTTTCCTAGGGCCGACCGCCCGATTTAATTAGGAGCTTTGTCACTTAGTTCTCTGACGTCGGCTACTTACCACGTATTTTCGGCGTCCTCTGTGCTAAGAGGCTTTTCGCGGCAACGGCGAAATCGTGTGCACAAGAATGTAGTCAGCTGTCTTTAGGGATGTGATCCCAGTGGTACAGTAGCCAGTCAGATGTAGTCTTTAGAAAAAGTCATGTTAAGTTAAATTTTATTATTTTTTTTATTTCCCTAAAAATTTGGTTTCTTTCGCGCATCCGCGATTTCTCGGTGCGCGCCATCCTGATGTCGGCGCGATATACCTCGTGAGCCCTGAAGTCTACACCCTGTTTGGTGAGTAATCCGGCCTTTTTTTTTTCCTCCCCAAATTCCCGTTTGTTGGCCTTTCGCGCGACTGTGTATGACTGTCTGGAAGCAGGTCTAATTCGTTTTGAATTTGACTTGTGTTTCAGACAGGGTCCAAGAGCTGAGGAGACAAATTGCTCCCCGCATGATCTTCGGGACCTCCAGCTGATTTTCCCCTTAAGAAGAGTTTTCCTCCCGGTCCGATGTCATCCTGGGAAGACCCGGGTGATATGAGCAATATATTTTCCACTTGCATAGAATGAACTAAATTCATTAAAAATATACCAGCGAACAGTGCCTTAAGAACTTAATCGACGTGAAGATGTAAAATTCATGAGACTGTTATCTGCAATCATCGAAAGAAGCTAAGAGGGGGGAATCTTTCTATTTTTGTTCTGTGACAATGTTTAATTGATATAATACAAATTGTTTTAAATAATTTCGGGCCTGCCCCTAGTTTTGTTACTTACTAAGATCTTTATTGTCATGTCGAAATAATGCGAAAACAAAACCTCTTCATAATAAACCAGGAAAACCTATAGACCAAGCTACTGATGTAGTGTATTTATTTATCATACTCCTTCTTCTATTTAACGATCCACGAACTCCCAAGTGGCTTGTGTGCAGGGAGTATGAAATTTGTCTTGTTCACCGCCTCGTGCCCCCTCTGGTAAATAATTTTAATTTTCTTAATATTTGTGAACCCAGCAGTTTCCAAGGTTTTATTATCAAGTTAAAATGATATAATTTTAGGGCACGAGGGGCGTTACAATATTTAGGAGATTAATTATAGAGTTCATATCACAAGATTGTTATTAAGAATACTACTTATTTTATCAACGGCTCTTTTTCTTAGGGAAACTTACTGTGAGGAGAAGCTACCTTCGCATCCGTGCCTGAAGCTTGTGTACAACTGCGAACAAGTGCTCACGTCGTACACCAGCCGACGCCTCATCACCCTAGAGAAAACACACGAACCTGACGTGAGTTACATTGTCCATTGCATATTTCTTTGAACACTACTGCACTAGCAGTATTTACATAGCATTTACAAACAAATATTATTATTATTGTTTTTTAAGTCAAATAATTTTTATTTCAGTTCATTTTATTTCAAGGGCATTACAACTCAGATTGGCCTGACTAAAAGACGACCGAAGTTGCAAAGTTCACGAAAACACCTAAAAATAAATATCTAATTCATTTCTGAAAAGGCTCATCGAAAATTCCTTTTAGATGTTTTTAATTTTGATGTTATGTAAGAATTTAGTTGGGCAGTTATTACTGAAAAAAAATATTTCTTAGAACTTTTATTTAGATTTAATTTTTATATTCCTTGCACTAAATCAAAATGTCCACCACTACACGATGCTCACAAACAGTTCACATAGCTTCCATAGAGAATAAAATAAATGTTTGTTAATTTCGATGATGTACTCAAATCTTTCGTAAATACGTTCCAAAGTTGCATGGCGTTGATGGTACAAGCCAAGAACTTAAGTGTCAGCTCCGGAAACTGTGGTCATTAAAATTCTAAATAAATGTCCGAAACGAGGTTGATTACCGGTGCTGCCCGGACCACAGCCGTAAAATTCATCACTTAGTGTATATTATGTTTTGGCATGACCCACTGTCAAACATGACCTATTGAGTCCACATCGAGCAGAGAACGATTGAGATGATGACACAGTCTACCACCTTGCGGGAAGGAGGGAGTTGTGTGATCTCACTGACCAATCACAGCACAGCTTTCTTGCACAAGGACATAATATTACATAAAATACATTGAACTTACATCTAGGTATTTCTGTAGAACACAAATACACATTTATAAAGTTCTTCCTGATTGGCTGGTTAAAATCCATGATAAAAAAAACATTCTCCCATGAGAATGAATATCAGCCAATTTTTCCAGCAAAATAAATACATACAAAATCCACCAGAATGTCTTGGTAGAGCTGTGCTGATAACAAATCAGCAGGAGTCGATTTTGCGAATATTTAGTTTAATCTGCATTTATGATGATTCACGATTTGCTTTTTAATTTTTGGCCGATATTATTGAAAAATTAAAGTGCCTGTCATAACCTAAAAATCCACCCGTACTCTTTTCACTTTTCGTACTACTGCATTCTTTGAACGCGCTTCATTTCTTAGCTACGTGTGCCAGCCATACATATCAAACTTAAACATCCAATGTTTTAATAACGTTCTTTAATCTAATACATTGTAAATAATTATTTCATCAGCACGGTAAAGTTAAATAACAACAAAAACTGGCTTTATTTAGAGCATGGCTATCACTACAAACAACGGATAATACCAACTGCTTGAACTGCAAAGAAATGTTTGTAATATCATGACTGAGACTTTTTTAATTAACTTAAGGAAAGTATTTAAAATTGAATAAAAAAAATAACCAAATAATATTGGATTTTACAAAACGGTAATAACTTTTACTGTTTCCCTTGCAAAGCGACCACATGAAACGCATTTCCGTATAAATGTTTGGTACCGTAAATTTTCGCCACTGCGTGCATTCCCGTTCTTGAATCATAAACGTACAAAATCTCGCAATTTTGCACATTTGAAATTAATTTTTTTTAAATTTTGTTTTTTGTGAATACGTAAATTATTTCAAAGTTACCTATTATTAAATAATCTTATTTTGTATAGTTACGAATTAAATAATTATATTTTCCAGCCTCCATTAGTAAATTCACGTTTCAATAAACAACTAAGGTCGTCAACAAACAAATGAAAACAAGTTAAAAATATGTTCGTTAGCTCCCCTAATGTTTTTAAAGTTCCTGAAGTTAAATTATTATTTACAATACGCCAGCTAGAGAATAATGTACAAATGACTGTGCTTCAGCACACAGTTGGGGCACGAGACTACTCGGGGTCAGGGGTTTTGACACCCAAAGGCCAAGTTAGGGTGTTCTAGAGGTACGATGCACGACAGGTTAACTCCGGCTGTTCTGGCCACAGGAACGCCACTGACCAAAACCCCCACGTGGAGAGAGACTAAAACATTTTTATTACAAACGACCTCACTATAAAAACTGCAACGACTACGTGTAAAGATACCACACGACTGCCTATTCTCAACAATGCTACTTCAGTTCAAATATCCGCATCTGACAACAGGTTAGCAACATGGTAGAGCTAAAGGCCAACACTCTTGCAGTAGAGTCTTCCTATGACAATAGCACAGGTCAAGAGATGAACACTCATAGAACAGCCCTTGTCTGCCCAGTCTCGCAGTCTCATGACTCCAGTGCTGAGCTTCATCCAAGGTCAGCTGCCGACTGACTCGCCGCTACTCCCCTGCCCCCCTCCACCGCGCCGCCACCGATGGCGCGTGAATCTTCCTGAAGCCTACCTCGGGCAGCGCTCTCTCTCTATCTCTCATTTCTATCTCTCATATATATATATCTTTTATTTATATCTCTAATATATATATACATATATATAGACACACACACATACATATATATAGACACTCACACACACACATATATATAGACACACTCACATACACACACACAATGCTATGGTGCTTCATAATACAAATATATTTATAACCATAAAATACCCTTATGAACTTACAAATATCTGTTACACTCTTAAATACTACTATAGTCCATGTCCCTTTATCCTATTACAGACACATATGTTGGGTGGCGATGCTCCATTGAGGTCTCAAATGTCAGGAGGGCAGTGGCATTGCACATCAAATACGAGTTAAAAGCGAGAGAGGATATGTTCAATTTTTAAACTAAAATACATTTGCATTACATGCTTTTCTTAGAATTAGTTATTTTGGGTAATACAGTAAATTTATAAAACTTTTTAAACTAAATGTGTTTTCTCCCAATCGGTTCAGAATCAAATTTGCAACAGTTGTGTATCGGCAAAATTTTGTGAATCGTACAGCTCTAAGTCTCAGTACCGAAAAAAGTCTGAAAAAAAATTGGCGCCGCAGAGTTGCATACCTCTCTCTTGTTCTTTCTTTCACTCAAACAATACCCAATGCTCTAGAAACATAATAAACACTTCCATATAAAAACAAACTTAAAATACAAGCATAGAAATAATATTTGAAGTAAATAAAATACTGAGAAATTCATATATACAAATAATAACCTTGCAACCAATATGAAACCAGTAAAAATAAAATACAAATACCAAACTCTGTCACTATAGAACCTTGAACTATTTAATCAGCTGATTTGTCTGTGAATGAGTTATAAATTCCTCAAAAATTCTTAAAAAATCTGGATTAATAAAATTCTCAAATATATACATAATAAAATCTTTAGTATTCAAAAGATTTGATATTTGAGGAAAAGAGTTTGAAGAAAATATTTTAATAAGGACAATTCATAAATTAAAACTCTAGCACATGTGTAATTGACAAGCTGTATTTATCTCTGCAAAAGTTACAAAATAAATGTTAGTATCTACCACCAGCAATAATAATCTGGAAATATTTTTTTTTAGCAGACAAGAGAACATTTTGGACGCAAAAATAAATTTTAAAGCCTAAACTTTTTTTATTTTAAAATAAAAATATTTTGTTTTGAATTTCTCTTTAAAAGTTGATTTTTTTTTGATCATAAAAAAATTTATTTCGGGCTCTTGATTTCTAGAGCAAGATTCAAGGTACTCTCTTAAATATTTAATTAGAGATTTGGATTTGAGAAAAAGTGGATTTGACCCAAAAATAGTTTTGTTTGCTTGAAAAATTTATATTTTATTTCTGTGTAATAAATAGTATTAACTTTTTTGATTAGGTTTGCATCTCTGCACTACAGTGAGTTTGGTTTGTAATAGTGGCTAAAACTAAAATTGGACAAATCTCACAGTAATAACACCGCCCACCAGTTGGGCTGTTACTATGAAATTGCCATCACAGCAATCAGTAGTAAGCGTCCACAGTTGGACACAACAGCCTGGCCGGTGATGTTCCAGGAGGTACAGCACTGCGTCGCTTCGGAGACGTCGGCGGGCGAGTTCCGGGCCAAGTTCTTCAGGTACGGCGAGGAGGTGAGGAAGCTGAGGAAGCTGAGGAAGGCCCTGGCCGCGAGGCAGGAACGGCCCCCTGCAAGCCCCGTGCCGCCCGGCTCCGACAGCCGCGCGACAGCTGCGGACGACAGCGAGAGATGAGAGTCCGAGGACGCGTAGATACCTACGTGTTTAGGATTGGATTTGTGCCTGACAGAACTGGGACTGGTTTCCCTTTTGAGACATTCCATATCTAAGATGTGCGACCACCAATAATTTTAACATTTGCAGATTCCAGCTCGTTGAACGTAAGTTTGAGGTTATGTTTTTAGTTCAGAATACTGTGGCATCAGTTTGTTTTTATGGTTAACACACGTGTTATTTTATCTTATTGAGTGAGAAAATATATTGTTTCCGGATTGTAAGGATGTCTCTTTTACAGATGCAGCCTTAACCATAGGACCCTTTTATTTCAAGGCTGCACTCAGTGAGAAACTAAGACTTCAAAGGATATCATTATTAGGGACGAGATTCCATGGTGAATTGCGATAAAACCAAAATCAACACTGAAAAGTACTGACATGCAAGTTATATTATGTAATTAAGTAACATTTAACCAAATCTTAATTCAAATAATAAAAAAAAATTGTAATGTTTAAAATTCAAGGATTGTCAACTCCAGACGGAAAGTTGTACTTAAGTGCATGCTAATTTAATTTGTTTTATTGTCCATCTCTTATTCAATCACTTTTAAATGACAAATGCTTGCTAATTTATTTTTATTGTTCTTTAATGTATCTGTTTTAGACCAATTTATTACAAATTATTTAATTGTAAAAATACAGCATATTAATTGTACCACTATTTTAAAGCCAGTTGTTTTCATTTTCAAATTTTTTGCACTATACTTACAGGCAGTTGTCAATGCAATCATTTGAAAAGTCATACATAAACATAAAAAGGTATAGGCAACAGTGTCTAGCTAAGCAACTGTCTATATCACATTTTTACCAATACGTAGTGCCACAAATCCCCAAAGGCCACAAAAAGGCACATAAGAATGAGAGTGACTTTCACTAAAGGCTGCATTGGCGATTCTATAAGAATCCTTGCAAATTCAGGTCAACAAAAATGGCTGACATCCTTAAAAGATACACTTGCAAAGATCCTTCAGGCTAAAGGTACCTTATGTAACTATTTGGAAACTGCATTAGTCCGCACTGTGCATCTTACCCTTAGTTATAGTTATATACTAACTGCTGTCATATTATCTGTTGCTTTGTGTCATGATTTCTAATGTCTTTTGTCTTTCCATTAACTACTTGACGTTATGTACTATGTAGTAAATGGTCCCAAGAACTTACGAATGATCATTTTGATTTGTGCATGATTAGTTTCAAATATACATTTGCTGGAGTCAAGTTTCAGTTTACACTTGAACTTAGATGACGTATATAATGTAGACTGTCTAAATTTGACATTTCACTATACAATTTTGCTATCTCAATGCTTTAAATACATCTCAATAAATGCTTTTAGCAATTAACGTCATGTAATCAAGATTAAAAACTGTTTTCAGTAATTGTAGCTCAGGAAATGTACAATTTTTTTTTTTAAAGAAAAAAAGTGATGGCAAGACAGTATTCTCACATGTTCATAATGCAACAGCTTTGCTTCTGCATCTTATTCCTGACAATAAGTCGCCATGTTATTCACGCTTCTATCTACCTAATATTTTTAATTAACAGAAGGGTTTTTCAAATACTAAATGTGAATTCTACAGCCTTTATTTTAATACAGTAGTACCATTCTAATTTAAACTTCGGTATTTCAAAATTTTTGCTTGCACTTAGAATTTCTTGTTAAATCATTTTAAAATTGTTTATAGCATTAGATTTGTTTGGATGATTTCTGATTTGGAGTAAAATGCCCAGATGTGTATTAAAAAATCCTGAATTTCTACAGAGGAAAGAGACTGTTTGCAGCTGAGGACTTGTTTCGTGACAAAGAAATCAACTCTCCTGTCATAAATGTGTCCAAACACTTCACTCTTTTGTCTTTTACTCTATCAATAGACAGGTATAGTGAGTGACCTTGAACAGAATGCATCCAGTTAGCTACCAATCCAACTATTTTTTAATTTTAATTATTTTGTAATTGTTTACCCTAATTTTATGCTACACAACATTTCCTGGATGCATTCATTAAGGTCTGTCTGCCAAAATTTATGGATGAGATGTGATGTTGACGTTCATAAGAAACAGCGGAGTAAATGAAAGAAAAAATTAACCAAAACTTTCATTACTTTGGTAAAAATACTATGTGATGCAGTTGCCATTTGTTAATTTTTAGCCCAATTTATAGTCCAGTAGGAGTATGATAATTTTTTTTGTTAAATTCAAACACAAATACAAAAAAAAATTGAATACAGCTTTTATATATAAATAGCTAGAGGTTTTTTTTTAGAGTTTAAAATTTGTATTTTGGAACATACTTTTACATGGTTTTGTGCAACAGCAATTGATACTTACCATTATAGTTATAAGATACTAAAACACAACTCTCTATAAAATAAATTCTGCTGTTTACTGTGCACTTTGTTTAGTTATGTGGAACAAATTAATACAAATATTTAAAGTGGATAACACTTTAATATTGCACATGTACTCTTAACCTCATTTCAACAGTTATACAAAGTGATGATGTTTCAGATTTGCTACACTTTGAATACCTATAAACATTCATTTTTTTAAAGGTTAAATATTTTAAATTAAATTTAATACAATTTTTAAATGTATGTGCATCAGAAGTAAAACTTCATACTTCAGTAATCCACCAATAAAACCAAATATTTAATTGAACGATCAAACTAAACAACAAAGTTCACAATAAGTAACATATTAAATACCATCATGTTTACGAAAAATTCAGCTGGAAGATGCTGTGTGTGTGGCAGTGTAACAAAAATTGCATCACTGTAGCATCTCTTCACTAACTCTTGCCCGTGAGGGAGGAGTGGGGTGCTCAAGAAGTACCCTACTCCTAAATATTTAATATTTTTCTATGATCTGATGAATCATGGCCTTAAGAAGTTTGACTTCAAAAATGGTTTGTTTTAATTTTTGAAAGTTCGAATATTCATACTGGCCTACAATTCATGAAACAATTTTTGTTTTGCTGTGTTGCTCGAACCAAAAACTGCCTTCTGATTGGCTGGCCAGAACGAAGATTGGACTTGGATGGAATGAAAATTTTTAGTTTTCAAGTCAGTTCCTGGGCCTGTTGTGTTCCCCGACTTCTTCCGTCACCCCACTGTCAATCGTACAGTTTATTAGTTTTGTGTTTTAAATGCCTGTCATGTCACACGTTACATTCTCAAAAATATTTAAAACGTGTACAAAACGATACCCGTACTTTTCAAGGGTGGTTAATTTAATAAGAATCAAGTATCACCGTTATTAGGGGAAAATGTGGATAGTGACAGGAGATTTTGTTCTTAATTCAAAATTTTTTGTTAGTTCAAAATTATTTTTTAGTCCCTCCAGGTTCTAAACAAATTAAGCAAGTTCTAATGTACATCTCAGCTTCTCTTTTAATGTGTGGTTGGAAAATGTTGTAAATCTTGACTGGTATGAAGGTGGAATTACCGAGATCAGCCAGCTGACACAGCCTGTTGTTGAAATATATGGTTTCAGTTGTGGAAAAAGGAAATGCAGTGTTTCTCCAGAAAGTGTAGAAAAATCAGTTGGTAGTTGCTGGCAGGAATAAAAAACAATAAAGAGAAACTTAGAAGTAACACACAGTATGTAGTAAATAAATAACTAAATAGCTACTCATTCGTCATTCCTATGGCGAAAAAAATACACGCCACTTCGAGGAATCTTTTTCCAAATAGCAGCATCAAATATAAAATAGTTTGACCACAGACATTCATAGCAGTGTAGAAAAACACCCCATTCAAAGAAAGTTGCAAGTAAGCAATATTTCATGCATTCGAGATAACTCTTTAACTGCGTCCTTTAACTTAAGTTTCTAGTGTCTGGCCTCTTTAAAGACCTTCTGTGTAGTGAAACCAGGACTAGTTAGTTCCAGGAAATTAAATGACAGTGGAGATGTGATGGAACAGACAAATTCTCAATTAATATAGAAATTAATTTTTTCTGTAAAATTTATCTCTGTTGATGAAAAATACTGTTAGTATGACGTGCATGTTGTATTTTTTTTTTGTGTTTACTGCATTTACAAGAGCTATGAACTAGTCTCAGCTTACTTAATTGTGTGTATATACGTACATATTATATGTATGTGTATATGTATAATTATGTACATCCAGTACGTGTTTGTTTTACTTCACAAGATATTTTGCTACAGTGAAAGAATGACATCACTAATAGTATACATATTAAATAGTAGTACTAAAAAAAAATTTACTTTTTGAAGGTAAATTGGCTACAAATGAAAAATAAGTTTGTTGATAACATTTTTATGTACGCTCTTTCTTTCAGGCTCAAAAATAACACTATGGGTGGGGAAAAAAAGTTTGATTTTGAAATAGCATTTATATTTTCAGTTGGTAAAGAAAATATAAAGATTTACAATTCGTAAAAGTTTTATAGGTATGCCATTCTTTTATTTTGTTTAAGGTGTTTTAATATACAAATTTACAGGAATGTTTGTTTGATAATTTATATACATAGTATTATTTTCTACTCAGACAATTTTGTTTAACGTTACTGGAACAAAATACTATCCTTGTTGATATAAATTTTATTTTGTGAAAAAATGTTTGGTAAATTAAAATTAATCATGTTTAACTTTGTATGTAAAAAGAATATGGCACAAATGTATACTAAAGTAGTTTGTTCTGATGCACAGTAAACATTTTTCTATTAAGCCTTCCAGTTTTACTTATCTGTATGGTACACTTATACTGTGGTCCCAAGTGCATGTGTCATTAGCACACAGTTAGCTAGGTAACTGATTAATCTATTTTTTAAATTATTTAGTTAATAATACAGTAAATACTTCTTACACCTAAACGGCAACTAGAATATCAGTACATGTCATATTAAATTTATTTATCTCTATACTTATATAAATGTTCATGGTATATCTAGGAGAGCAATAGGTATAATGTAAACATAATATCAAGTGAACTTAAATTCGGGTAGTTATCTCACATGGCAGCAGAGTGAGAAAACCAGAAATAATGTGGAAATTAGGACAGGCAAGAAATTAAGATGTTGCCAAAACATATGAAAACTCTGAGTGGAATGGTTGCCTTCCTTCAACTTAGCTCCTGACAACCATTCCAAATGCAATACCCAGCCAGAATTAACTTTGCAAAAAATAATTTTTCATAAATAAATTAAAGTTGAAAATATGTACTATACAAACTATTTACAATCCTGAGCTGAATCACGTAAACTTCATAAAACACAACCACAGTTGTTTTAAAATAATTTAAATATTTCAGGAAAATAAAGGAATATTACAAATTAAATAAATATCTTGCCATGGCTCAGACTTTGTTTCATACTGGGAATTCACCTCCTATCATAACTATAATTTGTGTACAAGACCGAGTGAAAACAAGAGGTGATAATGTTAGCATTTAGCTATTGGCTTCAAAATCAATTGAACAAAATCCAAACTGCAAAGTAATCCAATAATGAAGGGAAACAAACCTCAAATCAAGCATGACTATGCATGTCTTAAATGCAAATGTCCAGCTTAACTATTCATAGTTAATACTTTTACAAAACCATACAATTATAATAAATGGCCACTTAAAAATTATAAAATTCAATAAATGTCAGTGAGAAGACAATTAAAAGTTTGTATCATATTTCTCTACTCATTTCCTATTGTGGTAGAACATAAGGCCAGGCTGGGAAGACGTGTTGATTGAGTTGAACCAGCACTGCTCTCACAGTATAAATCCAGTTATCAGTAATTCAAAATATTTTCTACAATATTATTTATATATGAAAGAGAAGTTTTTCTTGATTTTATTTTCACACATTAAAAAGGGAGATGAGTGTAATTTTATTTTTCTTTGTGTGAACCAGGATAGGAGGGTTTGTTATAGCAGGGTTATAGCCATACTGAGTTAGAGTAAACACACAGTGAGTGGCATCACAAGTAGGGCCATTTCAATCCGTGTAAATCAACACTGTGGTTTGAGAGGTAACTGGTGGCTTCCGATGCCCAGCCGACCAGGCTTGCGGTGGTGCGGTCTGCTGTGGTTGTGTTCCTGACCAACCACAGCGTCATCAGGCATGACCATTTTCCCAGTGGACCAATGTCACGGAGTACTTCCAGTCCTGCCCAAGGGTTCGGGATGTGGCAGCCGTGGGTGGCAGATCCACAGTAAGTTGTTTCCCGGCAGCCTAATGTTGCTAGGTACTCCAACTGCTAAGAAACCACCCCGCGGCTGTGTCGGCAAGGCATCAGGGTCAAACCCAGGCCACAAGCCATATTACCTGTCCCCTCCCTCGGGTTTGGTGGGGGCGCTGGCAAAGGGCCTTGCTGAGGGAAAGACAGCTAATGGATAGTAAAAGGGGTGATTCCCTACTAAACAGAGAAAGGGTAAAGTGGCGGGTGTTAAAATAAATAAGCAACACACCTGCATTCCTCTGGTTTGCTCTAAGCTTAAACTGGCCCTGACTCCGGCGGCAGCTGGCGAATGGTAATGTCAATGTGGAATGGAGAGGGGAGGCAGGGTGTGTGTGCAGTGTGCGATATGCCACCTGCAAGCTCTTTTCCTCACTGTACCCGCCTATCCCTGTAGCATGGCAGGGTTGCACCTGAACCACATAGAGCCCGCTCAAGGTATCACGGCCTGACAAGTTCTCTGCACTGTCCACAACCTATTCTCCATCCTTTAAGCGTCAGAAACGTTTCAAAACAATTTTACTCTTATCGTGTCCAAAGAAGTTTCACTTCAAAAATCCACTTTAAAGGTGAACCATAAATAAATATTTTATTTTTTGTTTCATTTTCCAACAAAATTCGCCAATTATAGTTTCATTTTTGTTTTATTAAAAAATAACATTCATCCAACCCTACACCATTTTCACAATAACTACCTACAACATTGTTAACTGTTTGCAGCACATCTTTACTTCAACTTGGCGAGACTATTAGTGTATATAATTACAATTATTTGCAGAGATATTCTTAGTTCACTTATAAGAGACTGAATATGAATGTTGAGAATTCTATTTAGAGTAACAAACTGAGGAGCAATAATTATAGTACATAGTTAACTCATTTTAATATTATAATGTTGCAAACAATTGTTACACCAAAATAAATACGTATACTGTAACTTGTAGTCAATTAACATGATGTACAAAACCACTTGAACATCTGGATATGTATATGAAATTGAGACAAAATTTATACATGTGGTATGTTTCTTAAGAAAAACATGGAAATAAAATAGTAAATTCATCCTAATAACGTTGTCTGGAGATTCACAAATTCACCACCTTAAGAGGCTGTAATGTGAACTGCATTTATCAATCCTTCCAAGGCTGCCATTGGAGTGACCTGTACACACTTTTCTTCATATCTGGAATAAAATGTAGAATTTAATTCACAATGTTCACCAACACAATAACAGCACCCAATCGTTCAGCTTATGCTAGGGTTTAAGTACTAATTGACTTAGTGAGGGTTTTTAACTCCATTAAATAAACACTTATTATCATTGATAAAACCATTTACAAGGCCACAACCATAGTTATTGAATAGTAATGACAATGAAAAATGACACAAAACTAAAAGTTGAAAAATAATATAGAAAACTACTCCATTAAGATGGTGGAAGGAAGTATCACGCCCAAAAAGCCCAAATAATGGCTTAGTTACATTACCTGCTATTCAGTTCCTTCAGTGCCCACTTGGCAAGTTTGCTGGCACCCTTCCTCTTCACAGGAGTGGTTTTAGGGTTCAAGGCAATATTCGTGGAACACTGAAACAATTTTGTCAGATGGCAATGGTCCAGTATAAATCCCAGTAAAAAAACCACATGGCAGATTATTCAACGTTGACACAGAACATATAAATTTAAAGAAAGACTTTGAACTCTACCCCCTTCAGAACTTAAAAGACTTCCTAACCTGTAAAATGTTATTAAAAAAAGCTGAAAAAGCTTAAAAAGCTGAATAAATTGGTGCTACTATCAAAGAATATTTCTCAAAAGGGTAAAACTATGTTTAATAATCCAAGTATAATAAGTAAAAAAACATTTTACATGAAATTTCTTAAAAAAAAAATTGAGGTACTAAGTAGTAGTAGTAGTATCAATGATATTTTGTTCTTTATGAACTGCATTAAATGAATAAATATTTTTTGTTCTTTCTGTAAACTGATACACCTAACATACTTACAAAGCACTTACCATGAATAATCCGTACAATGCACGAATGTTGTTAGGATTAATTTTCAGTGCCAAACAGTAGTGTGCTTTTGCTATTTCTATGTTCTCAGTGCCACCCTGCAACAAGACAACACCAGTGAGTCAGGTTTTGTAGCACTCAGTCAGTTAATTCTCTGTAATAACTAACAAGCAAGGCTACTAAGTGCACTTTCATGTTGACATTCATTCAAGCAGTGTCAAAATCATTGTTGCTACAAAAATAGAATCTTAGAATTCCCTGACTTTTCCCTGTTTTCCAGAAATTTAAGAGAAAAATTCCCTGACTTTCTTTTGAAGTACATACCATAAATATTAACGTGCATGATTAAATGTAATATAAAAATTTCAACATGAGGTAAAATAAGGTTTTTTTTGTGTTAATTTGACGGCAGAATTGCGAATGTGTTTTTTTTCCTTCGACATGGCTGGTGAGAGCTCTTCGACCCATATTGCTGAGTTGAATACTTTTGTAGCACAAAGTGCAGTACGCAGAATTTATGTTTTTTAGCAGAGGGTTTGATATGCTGAAACTGTGGCTCCTTGAGCCAATTCTCCTTAAAAGTAGTTTTCTTCGACATCTCTAAGCTAAAAAAAAAGTACATAATATTTTCAGGTTAGGTTAAAACATTATTGTTTATGAATTCTTAAAAAAATATAACTACACAAATACAAAAACTACTATTACAAATTCACACCTAGCAATATAACGGGCCTACTTAGAGAATTACAATAGCAGCATTACAACATGCAATACTCTTACAATGTTAACTAACGATTCTGGGGGAAAACATGTTCAGTTATGCATATTTTTTTATACACAAGTGTCACGCAACAGAACTCACGGATTATAACGGTTGGAAAAAAATTTTAAAAAAAATAGGTAGAAAAAATGTAATGAGAATTGATATTGCCTCTTTATCAAGTGCACTTTATTTTCTTATGATCGCATCAAAAACTAACTTCACCTGAAACAACGCCTTTAAATTCACGTAATAAGCTTTGTACTCACCTTATTCCACGTGAAAATAGCCTTCAAAAGATAAACAACGCCATGTCCGTTCTTCAGTTCACAGCATGGAACGGAACATAATACAAAGTCTCAAGGGCAAATTAAAAAGGGGCAAAACATGAACAAATGAAGGCCTGGGTTCGCTAGTGAACAAACGAGTGCCTGGATTGGCCAGAAGTTATGGTGGGTGGTTGTAACAGCCTATTGCAACGGACAAAAAACGTTGCAGTTGCCGTGTACCTTAAGCAGCAGCCTTTTAGCGGAGTCTTTCGGTAGCGGTACGAGCGCATCAAAACAAAGCTTTGTTTGAATTATACGCAACTTTAAAATTTCCAGAATTCGTAGCATTTTCCCTGACATTTCCTGGGATTCCCTGACCATTTTAATTTCCCTGACATTTCCCGGTTTTCCCAGTTTTCTAGTCCTGTAGCAACCATGAAAATGCAACAAAGTCAGGTGGAATAGAGCGATTCTCAAATTCATATAGGTAAAAATTAAAAAAATATACCGTATATACTCGTGTATAGCGCGCCCTTTTTCCTCCTCAAGTAAAGGAAAAAAATAAGGATGCGCGCTATACACGGGGAAAAAAAATTTTGGGGGGAGGAGGCGGGGAGGAGTGGAAGTCGTTAACTGCCGGGTGACGGGTAACGTTTCTGGCCAGCCCCCACACATACGCACAAGCAACAAGGCCTCTGTTTCACACACACACACACACACACACACACACACACACACACACACACACACACACACACACGCGCGCGCGCGCAAGCTCGCACATCATGGTCTCTTGTTTATTTTTAGACCTCCCCCCTTTACAGAACGCCAGCTCAGAAGCTAGTAAAAAGAGAGAGAGAGAAAGAGAGAATGTTGTCACCAGTTCCCCCCCCCCCCGGCAACTTCTTCGCTTCCTCCATTCCTCACCGGTGAGTCATCAAGTTCTCCGCGCCAGCTTAGCAACGTAGCGCGGCACGCCTCCCTCCCTTCCTTCCTTCCACGTACCAGTTGTGACGATATAGCGCTTCATTATCTTCCGTTTAGACAGCAGAGTTTATGTATTTTCCTGACGCATCACCACACATCAATTTAAATAATCAGGTACCACAAAATGTTAGTAAAATTTATTTATGGGGGAAAAAAAAATTTCAATTTTTTTTTCTTTGGAATTAGTTGCAAAAATCGTGGTGCGCGCTATACACGAGGGCGCGCTATACACGAGTAAATACGGTAATCTTGACATTAGGCTTCTGTGAATCCTAATTTTTTTGAAATCTATTTGAATTTATAATTGAATACCAAATTATTCATGAATTCTGAGTATTTTTCTAATCATATTTTAACTGAGTGAAATATTTTTTTCACAGAAACAGTAGTCCAAAAATATAAATGTAAAAAAAAAAAAACTGGCAATGAATCTTTTAAACCAGTAAAATTTTAAGTTTTAAAATTAGTTTATTGAACCAAGTGATTCTATATGTAAAAAAAAATAGAGTATTATTAATAACTTCAAATTATAATCACATATTGTTTATTGGCTTTATACAAGTTACACATTTTTTCAAAATTGTTTTGAGTATGAGTCCCTCTTTGTGTATCTCGACCTAGTATATTGAATATTGGTAATGAATAACTAAAAAGTAAAAATTATTTGATTAGAAATAATGAATCGAATATAAAATTATTCACGAATATTGAATATTATTTGAATACTCGCAGAAACCACGGTTTCAGATCATCCGAGACACTCGTCTCCTGCACTGTCGTGATCAATCGCAGCTCCACGCCACTGAAACAGCACAAGGATC
The DNA here is from genome assembly GCF_032445375.1 of Bacillus rossius redtenbacheri. Taxonomy (NCBI): domain Eukaryota; kingdom Metazoa; phylum Arthropoda; class Insecta; order Phasmatodea; family Bacillidae; genus Bacillus; species Bacillus rossius. Next base: position 33,924,962 of record NC_086335.1, on the reverse strand, counting down.
TCACGACGAACTAACGGCACCTGTGTGTATCTGATGTCGGCATAGCGCTGGTGTATCAGGTGGCTGTGTGGGTTGTGCAGTATTATCTCCTCCATGCAGAAGGCTGCCTTGTTGAAGTCCTGCTCGAACAAGTACAGTTCGCACAGCTCCTGCCACCCCTCCTGGTCGCTCATGTACCTGCAACACGCACCACACGCTTCAGCTGCCAAGAAACGTCAAATGTCGACATTTGCCTTGAACAATGAATGATGACCGAGGATGGGCCAACCAAATCCTCAAATACCATCAAATCCTCAGTATTGGATATTTGAGTAAAAAGATTCTAAGAAAAATATTTGAGGATAATATAGTCATAAAAATTAGCAATTTGTAGTTAAAAAGGATTACATTGTTAATCCCTAAAGTACATATTAAAGAAATTTTCCCATTGGCCTTCAACTACAATGCTCTGAGGTTGTTTGTTTAGCATTCCAGGAAACATTTTTGACACAAAGAGAAATTGTTATACATGACTTGACCAGGTCTAACCCTCGAATCTCTAGCAATTGAATGATTAGAGATTTGAGGATAAAGATTCTTAGAATAATATTGGAGAAATGAAGTAAATTCAATAATACAACACAGAAATTTAATAGGTAAATTTTTTTTTCCCTTCATATCTATCATATTACCATTCCCATGATACTGTACATTTGATATGTAATTATATAAATAAAATTACAATAGGAATTGATTCTGGAAAATTTGTGAAACAAACATTCAAATGATAAAATGTTTCAACAGCAGTTTTTTTTCTTGTACATTATTTTATTTTTGACCCTTGACACCTAGATTTTGATTGAAGGGGTGGATTCAAGGAAGTCTTTGGCATTCAGATTCAAGATTTGAATTTGAGAAAACTGGGGTTCACTGACATTTAACACCATCATACATACTTCTTCAGATATTCTGTAAGTTCTTTAATGGCATCTGAAGTTCTTCCTTTTGCTTTGAGAATAGCTACTTTTCGCTTTCGTGGAGCTGCATTCGTCTCATCTTGCTTGATTATTTTCTCCAGCAAATCCAATGCCTCATCATACCTAAATACAAAAACATTCATATATACATATTTTATTTAGTATATTATATAATTCATTCAGAACATGTTTATAATATTAAAAAAAAAACAAGCACTATCAGATATAAAAAAAACCTTGCAATTTAATGGTATAATTATTCTTAACTTGACATTGCATAATAAAAAGCAATCAAAAGGGTCGTTACCACAACGCCGAACGTACAATAACGCCGAATACCATAACGCCGAATTCCAAATTGACCACAACGCCGACAGCTAGAAAACTGCTCTGTACCACAACGCCGAATGACCACAACGCCGAAAAATTTTGCTCCGGGAGTGCCACATGAGCAAACTGAAAAGAACTAAATAAATTTATGTGTGTTTCTAAAAGTACCTTAACGCCGAAATACCACAACGCCGAATGCCATAACGCCGAATGCCATAACGCCGAATCGGTAATTGACAATAACGCCGAATTCAAAGTTGACGATAACGCCGAAATCCAAATTGACCATAACGCCGAATCCATACTTGACCACAACGCCGAATCCGTATTTGACCACAGCGCCGAATCCCAAGCGTGTTGCCTACCAGCCAGGAACCTAAACGCAGTATTTGGAAACTTATTTTCTTTATAACGAAAGCAGAAAAGTTTAGAATCTTATCTGTAGTTGTAAAGCGGCACAATTAATTAAAATAAATTATAATTGTCAGTTATTATATAAATTGTTAGCGATGATTAGTAGCCCCGGATACTTGGTGAACGCAATAGTGATTTATAAAATCATTCCTCTCGAGCTGTCTCCTCAGTTACTGCTTCGTTATCATTTCATGATAGCATTTAAACCCACTTCTATGTATCATTATTAGCCCGCATGCCTAAGTTTCATTGTGCACTGTGGAGGTACATATATACCTAACTGAAGTAGCTATTCAAACGCTTGGAAAACATTTAAGTCTTGCAAAATGATTATATAACATAATGATGCATTGTATTAAGGTGGTTTGGACGCAATAATAGTAGTTTTATATTTGTACCAAACAATGTCCAACTTTTAAACATTGATTCCGGTTTTCAATGGTTTCCTGAAAGGCTAATGCTGAAATGGTGCGGTTGAGATATTCGGGGGTTTTAGGGTCTTGAAAATTACATTTCATAAATTCCTGACTTATCGCAGGGGTTTGTGAATTTTTTCATGTTAAGAATAAATCTTGTTCTAGCCGCAAATGCGTATTTAACTGCGGTACAAATGTGTTTAACAAAAAAAAAAAAAAAATACGCATAGTACACCTAATAATATTTTCTTGCACCATTCGTATTTATGTTACAGATTTTATGAAAGTATAATTAGTGAACATATTTGGCTGTTTTTTCATTCCCAGGGACTTTATTTGGAGCCTAGCATAGATAGAAATTAGTGTGATTTCCATAAATAATAAATCAAATATTATTTACTTGGCTACTATAAATTGCATGCACCTAATTATAAATTTATCTTATTAAAGCGTAGCGACGAATTTGTAAAATAGCATGTATGTAAACTGATAGAGCTAGAGTTAGGTCCCGTTCGTACGTTTACTGCGTTCAAGAAAGGTAATTGGTTTGTGCAGGAGCCCAAGAACTATACCGCGAGGATAAACGTTGCTTCCGAAGAGCCCGTTAGAATGCGTGGAGTGCGCTGCTGGGAGGTGCTTGGCGCGGCCAGTGTGCTAAGGAAGGCGCGCAGTTGTCACTAACTCGTTTGTTCTTTTCCAAGTGAACGAAGAGCGCCGGAAAGTCCAGAACACAAAACGTGACAACTTCGTAGCCGACAGTGTGAATATTTATGTAAACTAAATATATGTATGTTCAGTTCGAAAGCGTAGGTCAGATATTATATTGGGTTTGCCATAAATATACGTTGCCGTGATGCAGTAGGTACTGTGTGTATAGTGAAAAATCGTTACGTTTTTCTAGTAAGGCCTGTTCTACAATGCAACGGTAACGGAACAGACGGGACCGAAAACGAAAATGGATCGGATCGTTGTTCCATTCCGTCCGTATTTTTCTCTTTCTACAATTACACAGACCCGTAAGAAAAACAGCCAGTAAATAGCAAGCGTGACGTCACATAAAACTAAGAGTATCAAATTAATTACTTTTTAAATCCTTGTATATGTACGGTAGTATATCCGGAAATATAGAAATAGCCATTTGGAAAGGAATTCCGAAATAATGGAAGGCATAACTCTCCTCATCTTACGTTTAAACATTTCATTTTAAAGTTTTTCTCCATCTTGTCATATATATATATAAAAATATATATATATATAGAATATTTTACCATAAAAATCAGCAGTTAGTTAAAATTCGTCACGAAAAACACGCGAAGAATTCAAACACAACACTTGTTTCCATTTTGTTTCTGTCAAATAAAAAATTAAAATTTAACAAAAATAAATAAAAACAAATATCTTTTAGTTGTAAGTATGAAAACACAAATGTAGATTGAGAACAGCAGTGAAAAAATAACGTGCTCCTATTGGTCGAACGGAGCAACATAAACGGAAGACCTCAGCATTGCTGAGCTGGTCCATGCGGGTCCGTCTCCGTCGGCGTGCTATTGTAGAAGCTCTGTTCCGTGGGATTCGTCTCCGTATATGTGTCATTGTAGAATGGGCCTAAGATTTCTTAATAGTTATTTTACAACAATGGGGCGAAGGAAACAATCGTACTGTCCCAAGAAGAAAACGTTTGCTCAGAAGTCGAAACTTGAGAGTGCAGCTATCGTGCATCGTGATCCTGTAAAAGCAATAACGCTAAAATTTATTTTTATTTTATGGCCGTACTTATATAAATAAAATCCTGCCAGTCAGTCAGAAGTGATAAAGGCAAAGAATGTGTTGCAAAAGCATTACAGTCGTACAATTAGTATATCTAACTATTATTTAACATAAGTTAGAAAATATGCAAACTATGCTTACAACTAATGTATATAGAATTAACGTTATTTATAATAAACATCAAACTGTGAATTTTTCACACTTGAACGCCTTTAAGGGGCCCGCCTATTGCAAGGCCTTTAAGTAGTTTCATTTGTATCCAGCTAGTACATTTTCTGAAATAGCACCCTAAACACCCCATTTTTGGCTATTTAGACGCGATCTAAAAGGTGTTTATATTGCGCATGCGCATGTTTTCATGAAAGGAGTGTGTGTTTTTTCCGTAGATAAACAGCATAAAGACACTTTACTAAATCTGTAAAAAATTACTCTGACATGCTACAATGCAGTTTAGGCACATGTAGGCGAGCTCCTTAGGGAAATGCCAGGTAGTTTTACAGTGGTTATAATTTTTTTAAATATAAATATAGTAGGCTTATTGGTATTAAAGAATATCTTAATTATTTCGACACTATTATACAATTATCTATAGCCTATCTACATTATTTTATAGCAATGAATCAAATAGTTTTTAAATTTATGTACCTAAAGTATTGTAAATATTGTTATGAAAATAGTCTAAAATGGTATAATACTTGTTTTGCAGACAAGTGGTGCACTATTTTTAAAAAGCGTACATTTAAAAAAAATACTTTATGTGTAAATTACGAACTACAAACTACTACACTTATTGAGACTTGTGTGAATGAGACACTTAATCGATATATCGCCCTTATCGTCGGTGCCTCCAACTCTGAGTCGCCCTTCACGCACAAGCAATTGAACGAGCATGCAGTGTTTTCATTGTGCAGCGTGTACCTACGGGACTTCAAGCGGTAAACTTAACATTTTTGTTATAACTACGTAATTATGAATCGAATAATATATTAGTAACTCATCCGCACTGCAAGAGTGGGGGTTAGCTACAGCATTAGCCTCCCAGCAAGGCGATCCGGGTCCAATTTACTTCCAGATTTTCAACGAAAGTTGCCAATTTTTTTCGGGATCTCGTGTTTCTCCTGCCCATCATTCCCGGCGCTACTTCATATCTAATTTATTTCCTCAAATCAACTATAACGAGCTGACATTTCAAAGGCCGCCTACTCTTCTTGAAACCCTCGTAAAAACGTCGCATTTTCGAAATAAAAAACATTCATATGACTTTGAATTGTAAAAAAAACAATTATTATTTCAAAAATATATTTCATTTCGATCAATGTTCCATTTGCCCTATAAAAAATAAGAAATTGTTATGTTTTAACTAGGGGAAAAATCAGTACTGATAAACATGTTGGCTGTATAATGTTTAGCTTCACAGTTGCAAAAGAGTGCGCTTATCTTACGAATACAGCATTTCAATGCCTGGCAGGTAGGCAACAAGTTATGGTTTCGGCGTTATGGTCATATTAGAATTTCGGCGTTATGGTCATATTGTGGTTTCGGCGTTATGGTCATATAATGGTTTCGGCCTTATGGTCATATAATGGTTTCGGCGTTATGGTCATATTTAAGATTCGTTGTTGTGGCATTCGGTGTTATGGTATTCTCTTTGGAATTCTCTTTCAGTATATTTAGTGACTTTCTTCTGAGTTTGTTTTTGTGGCAGTACTGCAATGACATTTTTCGGCGTTAATGTATTTCGGCGTTGTGGTCATTCGGCGTTGTGGTACACAGCAGTTTTCGGGTCGTCGGCGTTGTGGTCAATTTGGAATTCGGCGTTATGGTATTCGGCGTTATTGTACGTTCGGCGTTGTGGTATTTCGGCGTTGTGGTGCGTCCCCCAATCAAAATTGTTAAAACTAACTCATCAGTACATACTTACAATATGAATCCTTTATTTAAAATATAGAAAATATATTATACATTTTTTTTAACCCATGAAATCACTAGAGGGAACGAGTATAAAATGATTCAAGGTAAACTCAATAATTTTAAAACTTAATTCTCCAAGTACAGTGAATATGCTCAAAGGCTGGCTAGTATATATTCACCTGAATATGCAATTGGTCCGAACTACGTGGAGGAAATAGAATCTACGTCACAAACAAGGACAAATATTCACATTCTGGAAAGTGACCATACCATGCCGAACGTCAGTGTAGTTTTAACGGGAATACCAAAAATCTGAAAATGTGAAAATTTAATCTGCTAGAAAACAGGAAAAACTGTACCGAAATGTAAACAGACGGTAACGATAATCTCTGGGTGAAATGAAAATGCCGGCAGTGGTGTTGTTGATGACGACGTGTCATTCGTGCAAGTGTTTCCAACTGTCGGTGAACGGGCCAACATACTGTTGGAGCGCCTCGAGCTGCAGGACCCTGAGGCGGTGCACGCGGAGGCTGGTCGGGAACTCCGCCCGCAGAGCCTTGAGGCAGAGCTCCGCGACCTCCTGCCTGTTGCAGTCCAGCGCGGCCACACACACTTGCTCCAACACCAGCAGCTCTGCAACACCCCCCGGTCCGGGCGCTCCGCTGTCACTCGGGTCTAGTGCGGAGCATCCACACGTTGTCAACAGCTGTGCGTCTTTAGCCTGGCTTGTTCCGCCACGGCCGGCGGATTTGCGATTTTGCCGAATTGTCGAATAGTAATATGGTTTTATTTTTATTTATTTATTATCATTTGTGACATGCCCACCAACAGTTATGACACTTTTATGGTGGACACAAATAAAAATAAAAACAAAAGACAAGAATTACAAAAACACAAATGCACAAAAGCATGAGACCACATGCACCGCAAGAAAGTCAGAACCACGCAAAGGTGGGCACCACCTACAAGACGCAATCCGTGCAGATGGACACCACACACAAGCAGCTCCAAACCAACCAGTCAGCATTTCACACTTGCAGGGACCACACAATGGCACAAAACCTTGACACAACAAGTACAACCACAATCATAGGTATTATAAAACAACATAATAACAAGAAAACATAAACTGAAGTAAATATGACAGCAAATGATTATTACAAAAGATGATTAAGCATAGCTATTATAGTATACCAATGATAAGTAAGGAAATAAAAGATAAAAAATAATAAAGTTAACATCACTGTAGGGGAAAAACATTTTTAGCATGTTACTTATCTCTAGCTGGTTTATGAAAGAGTTCTCATATTTAATGAAATGCGTAACAAGTCTATTGATAATGTCATTAGGTTTATTTAGGTTATACAAGAAAGGTAGGTAGTGAGTATTAAATGCAAAAATTTTAATGCTGGAAACTTCAAAAAAAAAAAGAACAATTAAGGTTGTGACTAACAATTACAGACAAATATAGTATCTAAGATATTTCTTCTAGTAGAAAGAGAACCTAAATGGGAATTTATATTGATATTATTGCCATTAGTTATTCATTTTTATTATTAATTCTAAATTTTTAATTTAACTCTATTACTTTTTCACTAACAGGAATAAAAAAAAAGACCAGCATTGCTGTTAAAAAAATCTCTGATATCTTGTGTCATCCATGGTTCATATCTCTTCTTCAAGAAATCTGTATGGAAATGTACATTCATAAAATTTCACTATAAATATTTTGAAAGTTTACTTCTGCAATGTTTGTCTGTAACTGTCAAGCTACAATGCGAAGCAACCAAAATAAACATTAAGTTTTATAAAGAACTAAATAATATTTTTTTTTTTAATTTTAAAAATTGCTTGGAATTTTATTTCTTTTACACCTAATATTTCCATTTTTTTTAAAAAAAAATCTGAATCAAAAAGATGTTTTGCACATTTAGTAAGATAAAACAATCTGACAATATCAACTGCAGCACAACCTCCTTAAGTATGCTGCCTTTAAACACAGATCACCCTGATCACCCGGACCAATTTAGAGGAAAAAAGAAAAAAAAGAAAAAAAAATAAGACTTGCATGATAATCAGAGAGAAAACTTAAATATACACTTAAAGAATTACAGGCAGCATTATTGATTTCATTGGTGCGCACAATTGTAACTGAATTGTACAGTTAGCACGGGACTGTATGACACCATGAGTCATGCTGTACGCCAAGACAGAGATGGAAGGTGACGTAAATTTTAAATTCAAATAACATTTTCCGTATGTACCTACATTATCTTTATGGTTTTTTGTTCCAACTATTCACTTACCCTGGATTTTCGTTACACCATATCGGCTCCGGTCTCAAATGATCCACTTAACTGGGATTCTAGAGATATTAGCATAAAAGGCATAACACAGTTACTTTCTTCACATGTTCTTTCAGGAAAAAAAATTTAAAAAAAAAAAATTGGTTTGATGTAGGTATGTGCAAGAAATTATAGAGATTGTAAGTGTAGGGGCTAATCACTCGTAATTTATTAGAAAGCATTAATGCCACTGTATCAACATATCAGCTGATGAACGGGACCTTCCTTCCTTTCCATAAAACAAAATAAAAAAAACCATTTTCATATTCATGAGTGTATGTATTGTAGAATACTATCCCAAGAAACCTAAAAACTCTACAAGCAAATGAGACTGCTAACTGCAGTGATGTTGCCAACCTCTGTTCAGATTCATACTGCTAACTACACTACTGGTGGCCAAGTGATGGTCACTATATTAATTATTTAACTATGCACATATTTGAAGCATTATATTCAATATATCTCTCGAGATGATTTTTAGACTTGGTAATTGGGTTCTCTTTTTCAACATCTTGACTAGATTAAGCAGAGTACAAAATAGCCTAGATTAGTGTACCTTGTAAATGAGTGATATTTGTAATTGCTGTATGCATTTTACATGAATTTGTTTTTTATTTGTTTTTACCTATGTATTTGAGAAGAATAAAGTAATAGCATCAAAAACTTTATTTACAAATAAATTTTGACTTACCGATTGTTACTGCACCTGTGCACTTCTATCACACATCTGACTATGTTTGTGGACGACTGTGTGATGTATAAAGCAATGGGGGAAGGGAGACACTTACAAGGGGATCTGGTACGTCTAGAACGCTGACAGTGGAAAATGAAATGTAATTAAATGTAAGATGAAGGTGGTCAGTTTCACGAGGAAGAGGAAGGTAAAGAAGGATTGCAAGGGGCAAGCAAGCAAGCAAGTAAAGGTACCTGAGGATAACCCTGCAGAGCAACCTGTGATGGGCAAAACAGGTGCAGCGGGTGATAAGGACCGGGAGGAGGGCGTTTGGCAGGACCCTGCAGGGAATAAGACGGAGGGTAAAGGTCGTACTCCTCGTTAGTCAGGCCGATGATAAAGTATGCAGCAATGGTCTGGTACCCGTACCTAGAGATAGAGATAAGGGAGCTGGAAAAAGTTCAGTGCGGAGCAGCAAAATGGGTCATGGGTATGTGGCAAAGGGAAGGCCAAGAAGGTGAGATAGCATAGACCATTTGAAATCATTAGAGAGTTGGGGTGGAAAAAGTCATAGAAAAGTAGGATTGAAAGTTCAGTAATACTGTTCAGATAGACAAAGAGAGAGGGAGGCTGAGGAAAGCAGCGAACTACGGTTCACAGAGGTAGGTACAGAGAAAGAAGAGATCAGAGGGAGTGGAATGGGCTTGAGGGATGAATATTGCAAAGCAAGTGAGTAATGCAAAGGACTTAAGGAAAATGATGAAGGGGGAAAAGTGAAGTAAGCAGAGGAATCCTTGCCACTAGGTGAAAGCCCGATTGTAAGTGAAATTTAAGTTCAGTTCAATGAATCACATCAATAGTGTGAACAGTAAGAGCATTCTGATCGAATTAATGCTAACAAATACCGTCAGCATCATTCTGCTCTGCTGCAGACTGTAGACGCATGACAAGCAGCTGAAAGCCAATCAGATTCCAAATCAAAATAGGCATTAGATCTAAGGCACTGCAGACAATTGGCTCACTGTAGTAGGGCCTTAAGAATCAAACAAGTATTTACAACTTTTATTTTTAGTGCTGTAGACTTAATACTAACTTTCATCGCCAAGTTTATTCATTTTCTTAGTAAGGGCAGATTCCCATATGTCAACAACTTTCGAACTCTCCCGAACATTTTCTTCACGCCAACACCTCAGTAGATCACGAGCCTCTAAAATAAAGAAAAAATATATATAATTAACAATACTGAAAACTTAAAAAGTAGATTATCATAATTTATCAGTTCATGTTATTGGTAGCCTAAAATTAACCTGTCCAATGCATTGCCGCAATATTTTCACTTCTTTCCATTTCTAAAGGCGAGAAACTATTATTTATTCCGAAAACTTCATTAAATTCAAATGTCTGCTGTTGTAGTCATATAACTATCATGTTAGAAACACAACACATCCTAGCCAATCACATTCGACAATTCCTAACTCCATTCTGGTTACACATCTGTGACGTCAATGAGATAAAAATTCTAGGCGGGAGATTTAAATAATGTAGTAACTAATGCATAGAGTTAGGAATTTAATAGTCTACAATATTTGCTGGACACTTGGAATATTTTATTTCCATCGCACCGCTGTTAAACAAATGAGTGTCATTATTTTGTTTTTTCGAATATGGGCTAGTCTGTTGCATTGGTAATATTATTATTATAGCATTGTACTGACGCCGACCGCCAATGCTCCTCTATGTCACATAGACCAACTATGCCTCATCAACGTCTCGCAAAGGCGTGTGCACCGAACGCGCTCGTGCGCGCAACAAAGTGTAGTTCGTGCGACGAGGCGAACGCCAGGCAACGAATGCTACGTCGGCGGAAGGATCCGGCCGGGTATAGCATATCCGTCCGCCGCACTACAACAAATTATTCTATGCATATTTTTCCACAATTTTTATTAAACATTATTTTCATCAATTAATATTTCAGTCCTTTCAAAATCATGTTTCACTGTGCGCTTTGTCCCGAACCTGGCCGGTTCAGTTTCCCGCGAAATTCACACGTTTCCGCAGGAGGGATGGCGGTTGAGGAGGGTCACGCACAGCGACACCGGCAGTGTCCTTCAGAAGCTCGGAGAGGCCGGCAGCCTGTGCGCAACGCGTAACCATCAACCTTTGCTTTCACCGACATGTAGTTTCAATAGTATAATATCTTCTTAATCTTTTACGTACAGTTCCGCGGTCGGCCTCGATCTACCATGAGGTATTTCACTTAATTAAATCAGTGCTCCAAGATGAGTGTTCTACGTAATACGTAAGTACTGTGGGGAGACTACGAGACTTTACGTCGGCGCTTCACGCCCCAACTTAGCTTACCGGCTACTTAGTTTTGGCCCGCACGGGGCAGTCAGAAGGCAACACGTGCCACCGAACGTACTAACGAATCAGTCCCTAGGACACATCTGCCATCACCCGACCTCTGTGAAAGGCCCGGGGGGTACCTGACGGGCGCTACGGGCGTCGCGATGCTCTTGTTGTCCAGAGGGGCGCCAGGCTAGCGGGTTGCTAGGCCGTTGGTGTTGGGTCGTAGGTACTCTGCCCCCGCGTGCCCCGCCAGGTACACAGCTTGAATCTACCCTGAAAGGCTCTCCCTTGACTGTGAAGGCCGCTCGGCCGTGTGGAGGACGGGAGACTACGGAAAATTAGTGTACACGAGTTGGTGAGAATTACATTTAATTTAGTCCCGCTACAAAACACTCTCACCAACACTTGGCGATGTCTAGCCGTTACACGATTAACACAAAAAAAACATAACACTACACGACACTAATGGTTACCGCGGCAGTCTCGCAGGGCATGGGAATATGCTCGCTGGATACGGACAGCGCCGAAAGTTAACGGTTGCAGAGGAGGGGGGGTCGATGAGCGGGCTCCTAAGTTCAGCGAAACACTTACGTGAGTGATACGACGGTGATCACGATGAAGGTGGTCGGGATAGGCCCGGTTCCGTAAAATACGCGCCGAGTCGAAGTGGGCAGCGATGAATTAATAAAAAGTTTTAAATTTAAAGATTTAGTACAGAATAAAAATAATCAATGAAAGAAACTTGAATGCTGCCCACGGACACACGTCTGTTCCCAGCGCGGAGTGGTTTGAGACTGCCGAACATGGCCGCCTCGCAAGGAAGAGAAACTTTCTCTTCTTTGTGAGTAGGCGTCAAAAAACTTATATTAATTGAATTAACTCTATTACCAGTTAAAACATGTTCCAGGTGCCCAATTAAAATGTAGCACCTGGTAATTGGGTGCTTAATGCTTAACAATGGTTTTAATGTATTTAATTATTTAAATTGTGACATCAAGTTGGCGACTGCAAATTTACTAACATATTGTCCCACTGCGAATTGTTTTAGAGGGATTTCTCCTATTCTGACTTGATCATAGTCACGGGCATTTTAATTAAAGCCAGTGGCCGCGGTGACTGTTAATGAGGTTTGTTTCTGCTCTGTGCGTGGTGTACTCGCCCGGAGTGGCTACGACGCACTTATTACATGTCGGGTAATTAGTAATTTCGTACTAATGGCTTATCCCTTAATTTAATTATGGGTTCGAGCCTCCGGGGTTCCGTACCTTTAAATTTCATTACGTCTATTGGGGTCACGCCCGAGGCGCTCGCCTGACTCAATCCGGCTGGGCAAAGGGCGCGCTCCAAAAACAGGATACGGTACTGGCGGTGCGGAGCACGGGCTTAACGGCCATGGTCAGTACGACGTCAAAAGCCCCCCCCCCCCCCAGTGGAAGCATGTCTCCGCCCCATGTTCCCGCTTCCGCGGTACGACGACCCCCTAGCACAGCCGGCACCCTTCGACACGCGATCCCATGGCGCGTGGGGCCTCAGCGTCGGCGGCGCGTGAGGTTTTGGTGCAGGCGGACGTCGCCTTGGTCGCTGCGTGGGCAGCTGGACCGGGAGGCGGCACCGTGGCGCGTGGAGTGTCGGCACTGGCGGACGCCGCCTCGGTCGCTGCATGGGCAGCTGGGCCGGGAGGCGGCGCCGCGGCACGTGATGTGTGGGGCGGCATGACAAGACTGCCCAGGACGTACTCGGCCAGGTGGAACGGGGGTCGGCGCTCCCGTCAAGGGCGCTCTCGCGGGCTACTCCCCTCGGGGCACTCCCCCGCGACCTTCATTACCCGATGCCGGGCACGGCGGGGTCGGCCCTCTTCTCTGCCGGCGTGGCGTGGTGTATGTCCCCGCAGGCTCCTCTTGCCTCGGGGAGGGCTTGCTCTCGGGGGCTTCCCCCCGTGTCGGGGCTGCTGTGGAGCAGGGGACCTCGCGGGGGTCATGTTCTGTGTCCGTTTCCGGTCCTCCGGGCGGGTGTGCGTCGGGAGGAGTCTCAAGCCCGTCGGCAGCTGTGCTGGCATGTGTGGGGGGCAGGATCTTGTTTACCTCAGCCTTGTGAATGGGGGGGGGGGGACGTCGATGCGCACGTCCTACAGGGCCAGTACTGTGTTCTGGTGGAGGGGCGTCTGTCCTAGAGTGTACACTACACATCTCTCCGCCCGCACCCAGGATGAGGCAGGAAGGTTCCAGCGCTAAGACCGCATCTTGCTGGACTAGCCAGGAGAGTCCCAGCACCACCTTCTCACGCAAATCCTGCACCACCACCACAGATACACAACTGTCCGATCCTCTGGTACTCACCGCGATCTCGGCGTGTCCGAGCATCCGCCCGGTGTGCGTCGTGGTGGCCAGGCGTAGCTCGCCGCCGCCTGGTCGTAACGCGCCTGCGGGCACGAACGAGGGCCGCATGAAGACGTCGCTCGCTCCAGTGTCGACGAGCGCAGCGGCCGGCCGTCCGTTGACCTCCACTTTTTATATCGTTATAATAGTTCTGAGTTTTCATTCAAGTGTTATGTCAGCTATGTATCTGCAGCCTGACGCACCACGAGGCGGGCCTCTCCCACGCCGGCCGATTTCCCCTCTACTCCTCCGCGGCTTTGGCCTGCTAGCAGGCGGAGGAGGGCAGTAGTGTATCAGACGCGAGAGTGAGTAGACGTGCGTTCCGTTCCGCTCCGCTCGAGCGACGCATTTTCTTAGCTCAGAGTTAGCAGTCAGTATACTTTCACGGGACTGCCTCTGCAGCCGAGCTGCTCTTCTTTAGCTTTCATTATACCGCTGGACTTTCCAAGTTTTACGTATATATTTTCGGGACTTTAGCCGCATACGTCATAGGCCGTGTAAGTGCCTCTTCGAACCGCCGAATCTCTCAGTCAGTACGTGTATCTACTGGACCTTTTCCGCTTACGTGACGGGCCACGTACGTGCTGTGTGCCAATACGGAACTTTCGTAACGGTACGATTAGCTACGGGGTTACCTTCTCTGTCGTTTCGGGTCGCATCTTGAGGACGAGACTTATTTCCGGGAGTCCGGGTCGCGGCGGGGAGGACGCTCGTTCCGCGACGTACCAGCCAGGCTGCGGCTGGATTTCTTTACGGAATAAACAGAGGCTCGTGAAGACGGACTTCATCGCATTATCCTTGGAACAACTTACCATTCCTCCTACCTACGTAATGCTCCCTCCCTCCCAGGCTTGAACTAACTTCCTCACCGACGAGAGCTACATGGGCAAAACAGGACATTTTCGCAAACAGGAAATTAGGTACCATAGGCCGAGGGATGTCAGTAATATAGCCATTAAAAAAATTGGTTGTATAAATTCGGTTTATGGACGATAGTTTAACGTGACATCATAACAAAACATTGATTAAATGATTGCATACTTTTATGAATAAAATTGAATCATTTTTATTGAATTATCACTATTTTGTATGGATACAAAGAAGGAGTGAAATGAAATCTACAATTTAATTGATAAATTTACTTTTATTTGCTCTCATTAATTCAAATAATTATATTTATTACTTTAACGAAGACATTATTTTAACTATAACTTTTATACAAGTTTGCTATTTAACTTCAAATCTGTGTTAATCTGTTAAGGATAGGACGATGATAGGAAAAGTAGGAAACGAATGGGAGTGTTTCAAGTTTAATGTGCCTCGAAAAAATCAAATCGATGGTTGTTTAATCGAGTGGAAGAGAGATATTAGCGCCACGGACTCTGCAGCAATGCTAGGAAGAATGGGTTAGCAAAGAGCAATGAAAATGTTACATTGAATTGCATGAAAACAGAATTACGTCACGTACTTGGTCGCAATGCTAGGAGGTTCAGGTTAGCAAAGACAAAGAGCAATATAAATTGAGCATAACGGGACACAGCTAAACGGGACAATGTGCATAACAGGACACTTTTCCGTGCGTGCAGCCGGTGTTCATTGATTTATTAGACGTCTTCACGTTAAAAAATAAATTTTAGACAAACCTTAGGCAAGTCAGAGTTTTAAATTTGAATATTAAAAATATTTTTGGAAATAAATACTGCTGAATTAAAAAAGGAATTTTTATATTTATAGTAATAATACTTCTTATACTGAATTACTGTCAGTAGCCATAGTGCTAGCCAGTATATCGGAAGCTATACCATAGTGGAGTTGTGGAATTGTGTTTGTATGTGTTTATGGATTGGATGATGTGTGAATGGTGGTGGTTATTTAATGAAATAACTTTGTGTGGATTACGAAATGCCTGTAATTGATTGTGAAAATGTCGTGTAAAATACTGTATTTATTTTAGTGTGTTTTTGTGTGCATAATCTTTTATCAGTTTCGGATAAAAACTATTGTTCATTAAAGTACCATAGAATGCACGATTATTAATGACATGTTTCGTATTAGACATTCGAAAGCCATATTTCTGTTCTGCTGGACTAAATTTTATTGAGTTTGAAATTAAATGTACATCAAAACTTTTCATGTTTGATTGGTGTTAGTGTTATTTGAATTATTGGATTTTCAAAATGGAGTTGGGAAACAAACCAATTTGTTGCCCTGTGTGTACACTATACATGCGAGAAGGTGTTACGTTGCAGAGCCATCTCGACACACATCCTAAAGAAAAAGTAATTGAAGCATTAGTTAAATTTTCATGTCTAAAAGAAAGTGATGTTCAAGAAACACCAGATTTTTTGAGAAATGTTCAGTCTGCATTACCATCAGCTTCTAGAGCTGCAACTTCTCAGTGCATTACCAGCAGTGGAGGTAATTGTTTATCACCTGGACGAAGCAGTGTGTCAACTAATATAAATTACCAACAATTTTTAAGCAACGAGGGAACCTGTGGTTCTACTGTTTTACCACAGCAACATATTCCAGTATCCACTCTTCTGAGTGGTTCAGAAGTCAGTTGTGGCTCTTCAGCACCATATAACCCTTTTTTACTTCAACAGCAGCACATTCAGATAATAACTGCCAAAACATCTAGTGGAACACAACCTATTGTGCATCATCGTGTGCCAGCAGCATATTCAAAGCAGTTCCCACATGTAACAACTTCAGTGTCTAGTCCTGTTGCCTTTCAAGCTACTTCATTTACGCATTCTCCCTCTCCTACACCAACACCTTTCACAAGCCAGGCTAGGTTCCCACCATCAGTAAATCCCATTGGTCGGACTTCAAGTCCACCCATCAAAGTATATTCAGATGCTGTAACAAGCTTCGCAGAAGTTTTCCCAGATTCATTCTCTCAGTCGACCTTGTTATCTGCCCATAAAACTCACAAGCAACTTAAAACAATGCAAGATAACTCAAATATCAATTTAAATACTCAAACAGTGAATAAAAATTCTTGTAGAAACACCCTGTCTAAAAATAACAGTATAGAAGTTAATGAAAAAGTACATATGTCTGTTTGCAGTAAGAATTCCAAAGGAATAAACTGTGGCACAGAAATTATTGAAAGATCACAAATTTCAAATGACGTTCGGAATTCTATATCAAGAAATAACAGCACTGATAGTAATGAAAGGATTCAAATTTCAGAACATGTTTTTGGTGAACATTTACTGATGTCTTTGGCTAATGATAAGGTACGTGATGCTTCAGGTAAAGAAATTGCAGTGGAAATTTTGGAGTTCACTGATAAGCCGGAACATGTCCTTACTAGTTGTGATGGGATTCTGGACAAGATTAAATTATGTGGTGTAGGAAACAAATTACCCAGGCTTGGAGTGTCAGATGTGAACATTCAGGACCAGCCTGAAGTACCAGCAACCAAAGAAACAGTTCATCAGGCTAGTACAGAAGCAAATCAAGACATTGTACTTGATTGTTCATATAGAGGTACGCACGAAGATTGTTTAGAAAACAGTGAGCTAGTTCATTCTGACTGTGATACATTAAATGTGTTTCAACCATCAAGTCCAGAAAGCCTGTTGAGAGTTAGGAATGATCTGAGCTGTTCTGTCAAAAGTTTTCCAAGTGCTTCATGTAGCAGTTCATTTCAGTTACAAGGCATTGAAGAGGAACGTCAGCATCAAGAGGAACATTTGGAGGATCCGGAACTCATGATGGTTGCGAGTTCTCCTGGATGTATCATACAGGTTTTCTCAACGCAAGATGAGTACATCACATCGGATAACATCAACGGAGGTAAGGAAAGGTTCTTGCAACTGGGAAAAATGTCGTCGGAAGCAAAAGATGGTTTCGCAAAGTTGACGTCAGATTGCAACGTGGCGAGTGAGAGCACTTCTGGAAACGTAAATGTGATCACGTTTGACTGTGTGGGCGTCCCGGCGGACGTGGGGGGCTCGCCCGGGCGGGCGGGCTACCACACGGACAGCAGCAGCAGCGACTCGCACGTCATCACGGAGCTGACGGCCGTCCCGCCCGAGGACCTGCGAGCGGAGCCGGACGTGACCACGATGGACATCCAGACGGACGAGATGATGCCCCCCAAGGGGGAGCTCTCCGAGCAAGAGAGTGTCGGTGGGAACGACAGCTCTCTCTGGGCCCCAGTAAGTAGCTCATTGCTTCCTGTCTAACAGTGAGGGCTCAGTTTATGAGTGTCAAGATAGTATCAGAGCACACAAGGTAACTGTGTTGGTCTGCTGCTAAGCTAAAGTCCGTTAATAATAAAAGGTCTAGACATTTGAAAGGAAAAATTCAGTACATGGAATGTTGCTTGATAAGGGTAATGTGGGTAAAAGGAATTAAAAACAGGAAATATAATTGTAAAATATCTTAAAATTACTACATAACAAATTACACCAGCAATTTTAATGATTTTTCATCAATTGGTCTATTTAGTAGTTTCATTCATGAAACCCCACAAATTTCTTTGAGTTCAAAGCCATTTACAACTAGCAAGTTTTGCATAATATGTTGAGGAAATAAAATAATGCAATTTTGGGAGGGTTCAATATTACAGTGACAATTTTACCGTATTTTAAATGTGATTGACCTAACCAAACTTTAATGCAAGTTATGATTGCCTAGATCTACAAATACTGGTAATTGTTCTGTATCACGTATCCAAGTTTATCCATTGATCCTGTATGATTGATCCTGTGGTAGGTACATGATGCTTGCTGTCTTAATTTAGTATATTGAAAGATCCGGGACATAACAACAATATTACAATACAAACATTGTTAGGAAGTAAAAAAAGTCATATTTGGATTTTTATTTTATCTGATAATACGATCATAATTTATTGTTACATCACAATTTTTATTGTATTCAGGATCTTTTCGATGTACCAAATTAAAACAGCAAGCATTATGTACCACAGGATCAATGTATTTAGGATCATGCAATTAGCATCAAGGAATAGACTTGGATACACGATACAAAACTTTTATCCAAATACCTAGCCTTTGTGGAAAAATCACATAACTGACTCATAAAAATCTTACAGAAACACTATTTTAGAGTCACTACCAATTCTCTGAATGGCTCATCGCTCATATGTACACTTTTATGAGGTAAAATAGGTAGTGCCATGAAATTGGAGATTATTCAAATAATTGTACAATATGTTAGGCCACAACTTCGTAAAATCAGCATAAAGAGCACCAGTATAAATTCAGCATAGAGAGCACCAGTATAAATTCTGCATTCACTAACAAAAATATGAAATTAATTTTTTATATGACCAGTCTAGGGCTGTTACAGTCCAAAGACTGGCCATATATAAAGAACAAAGTCTGATATTCATAGAGGTAAAAAAAAAGTACTTGGATCTTTTACTGCCATTGTTCTAGAAGGTACCAAACTCGGATGATATAGGTAAAAAGCAAATAATTAAAATATAAATAAATAGGCCTACTTGACAAATTCACACAAAATAATAATAAAAAATTATATATGCAGTAAAATGGATAAAAAATAATAGAAACAATTATAATGGGAATTTAATAATACCTCAAATTGTATAAAACAGTACAAATAATCTTTCAATATTATTTTTTTATGTCCATAGATGTAATACATTAAGTTGGTATTAGAAAGTCCAGCCTTTTACAATTTTTAATAAATCAATTATATAAATAATTTTTATTTTGAGCATCTATACTTAGCACTTTGCTATTTTTCAGTAGGCAGAATGATACTCCAGCATATTTTTTTTGTGAATTTCTAATTTTTCTTTATTATGTTTGTGTTATGGTAAAATTATTGCACATTAAGCACAATAATGGTTATATTGTGGTACATGGTCTTCTTATGAGTATAGTTAAATTAAAAAATGCACTTATGTGAGAAATTTAATTTTGAGGTAGGTAGGGATTTTACTGTTTCTAAAATTTGGCTGGCCCGATCTTACCAAACCTTTTACATAAGTTACGATCATTTAGACCACCTAAAACCTAGCTATATAGGAAACAGTAATTAGAATAGGTAGGTTACAAGTGAAATTCAATTATTAAATTTCCACAAATTTGATTGCTCGAATCTGTTGAAAGGATAAAAACAATATGTAACACAAAAATGAACTAAAATTTTAAAGAATATTACTTAATAAGTAAGAATAATGCATTAAACAACTCAAATCAAACAAGTGATGCCTGTAAAGGGTAACATAGGTATAAAGAATTATTGTAGGTCTACAAATTCGAAAATATAACTAGTCACCAAAAAGTTGGTCTTAAAACACCTTGTTCTTTAATTCATCACAGAACACGTATGATGACCACATTTGAATGGATTGTGAAAATAAAGGATGAATACTTTCCAAAGAGGGAAGAATATGTGGGATATAAAAATTTATAGGTAAATAACTGATTGCAATATTACTACTCGCTGCTAAGAAACAACATAGTGGGGTAAATATGTAGTTGAGCGGTATTTGCGGAAAAAAATATTAAAAATCTGAAAATACTTTTATTATATGCTCTTTAAATTCCTCTTTTCATTAAAGCCGGCGGAGATAAGAAATTCCAAATACTTTAGGAGATATCGCCGTTCTTAATTATGCTATAGAATATCTGTGTAATCATTCGACTGCCGCCATTTTTGTTATTTTGCAGTGTGTTCGTGAATGCCTAATTAATTAAAGTGGTCGATTAGGTGAGGTCAGTTACATTATAAATACTTTGAAACTAAGGTGACATTAAAAGTAATGTGAATTAATTTTAATTATTCTTTAGTTTTAAATTATTTATAATGTAACTGACCTGACCCAACCAACCGGGACAAAGGATGGACAGTAGGAACTCACGTAATTTTTTTAAAATTATTTCTTGCGCAACAATATTCAAACAACAAAGAAAACATTAAAATTTAAAACCTTAAAAACTCACCTAAGTTAGAGGAGGGTACAATTCCTTTGCCATTAGTAGAAAATGATGTAGTCGTTCACCTACATCACGGAAAAAAAAAATTCATACTCGTAAACAAGAAACAATGCTGAATGCCGCATGAATGCACAGGTATTGTGATGAAAATAAAAAATTCGATATCTCCTAAAGTATTTGGAATTTCTTATCTCCGCTGGGTTTTATGAAAAGAGGAAGTTAAAGAGCATAGAATAAAAGTATTTTAGGATTTTTAACATTTTTTTCGCAGTTACCGCTCAACTACATATTTACCCATAGTGGTAATGGTAGATGCCAAAAACAATTTTGTTGGTTATTTTATGAAAAAAGCAGAATTTTCAACATCCATCCATCTATCCATATAGGTCTTTGGACTTTAATATGGCAGAAATGGTACAAAATACAGACAATCCAGCAAATAATTAAAATACTTACCAGAAATAAAACTGCGTGTAATATCTCAAATAAATAACAAAAGTATTAATTTGAGCTTCATAAAAGAAATATTTAATTGGTTAGTATACCTTGTTTCAAAATAGCTATTAAGTTTCACAAGCAGTTTTGCAGAAAATAAAGTATGTTAATCTCAGAGTAAACCCAAATCTCAGCACACTGCTTCTCGTAGCATATGCCAGAAGTCCATGCCTATTTACCTGCAGCATTTCACACTTTTGTTAATTCATTTATTTCACAAAATATTCTAACAAAAGAATATGCTGCAGGTAGGCTGGCTTGCCTTCTGTGGTTAATCCACTCACACCCCGGAAAGCAGAGAGGCATAGTAATATTATAATAATGTGATTAATATAAATTTATTTTCCCTTTAAAACCATTTTTCCAGTTCCTTTCCTTTCTTGATTCATATTACATAGCCTATTTGTTTGAAAAAATTCTATAATACTTAATGATATAAAGCATTTTTTTGTTATTTTTTACTTATAGCCTTCACATCACTTTCCCAAAGTGAGTTTTTATGAACCCATTAAGTATTAAAAATGATACATTTATGGAACTTTTAATAATTGAAACTCGTAACCTATTTAAATTAAGCTGACCCTACCAAATTACCTTTGCATAATAAATTATAGTCCTTCCTATATAAATAAATTTCAAAAATCCAGTCTCACCGAAAAAACTTGCTTTGAACTAACTTTAATAATTTAATTATGCTTATACCCAACTAAACCATTAGGTAACTACATACTTACCTTAGTGAATGGCATGTTTTTGTATGCTTTGTGAAAGAATCACAAGTGACAATAATGCAAGAATAAAGTATACAAAATTCAAGAAACAGGAACACAAAGAAACAAAATGTTCAAAAAACACTCCTTTTTTTTTTTGTAGGTTATCCTATTTTGGCTATCAGCTCACCATAATAGCTATGACTGAAAACTGATTTGAAATGTCAGGGAAGTGAACACGTGAACATAAAACTGCCATGCTTTCCATTAGTGTGTGCTAAGTAAAGATGTATTTTTTTGATGAGGTAACGTTATTTTGCAGTATGTATGACTTTAACTCACAGTTGTTTGTTGACAGGTCACAAGAGTGGGTGATGATGTGTGTGCTTCGTATGACCTTCTGGCGAGGGAGAGCTGGGAGGCATCTGATGGTTCAGACGGTGAAGGAAATGAAATTTTCTCACCCAGCATATCCGAGAAATTGCACATAGAGAGAACTGGCAGCGAAGCGAAGGTCAGCAAGAGCTCGTCTTCCCGGGCAGCTAGGAAACCAAAAGCGCCAGAGGTTGCCAAAACGTATTTGTGCATAACGTGCGACAAGATATTCAACTGCCCCAAGGAGCGACGGGTCCACCAGCGGCTGACTCACCACGGTGAGGGCGGTAGCAGGGTCAGGACCGTTCCAAAAAGAACGTGCAGCAAGAAGTGGGAAGGCGAGACAAAATCCAAGACCGTCAAAAGTGAGAAAAAAGATGTTGAAAACAAAATCCTTTCGGAGGATTCTGACTTTACGAAATTCGAGGAGGTTTTTATTGTTAAGACTGAGGCGAGAGACGAGAGGGACGAAGAGGAAGCTGGTGAAGTCCATAGAGCAAACTCTTGCAAGTCCGAAACTCAACCGGCAATAAAGAGTAGTGAAGGGAAAAGTTGTGTTGATTCAAAGGGCATACTTATAAAAGAATCACATCAATGCTCATTGTGTGAGAAAATGTTTGCCACATTGAAGCTGTTACGAACTCATACCCGGAACTCACATTTCACTGATAAAATGATAAAACTTACTTGTAGGATTTGTAGCAAAAGATTTGTGAACGAAACTTTGATGCAAGCTCATTTTAAAATTCACCCTTTAGAATGTACACAGTGCGGAAAATATTTTTATAGGCGACAAAATTTTAAACTGCACCTTAAGCGCCATCTAAAAATTAGACCATATCGGTGCGATATCTGTGATAAGTCGTTTGTTACCAGGCAGAAGCTAGGAGAACACACAAACATTCATACGGGAAATAGTCCGTTCAAGTGTTCCCTTTGTGATGAAACATTTAGACGATACAGCAATTTGATCGGGCATAGAAACAGGTGTCACCTTAAAATTAAAAGGAAAGTCAAAGATTACGTATGTCATTGTGGTGAAATTTTTCACACCAAGAAAAAATTAGAGTGGCACAAAGAAACTCACGACACGAAACCCAAGTCATGCTTGTGTTGCAGCGAAAAGTACGTGCACGAGACGAGTCTGACCAGGCACATCCGCAAGGCTCACGACGGTTCGTACATGTCGAAGCGCAGCCCCGACGGCAAGCAGGAGCCGTGCAGCGTCTGCAACGGCATGCTGCTCAAGTCGTCCCTCCCCACGCACATGCGCATCCACACGGGCCTGAAGCCCTACGCCTGCCCCGTGTGCAGCAAGCAGTTCACCACCAAGTGGAACCTGAGCCTCCACCGGTGGACGCACGCCTCGCGCAGCTCCAAGCCCTTCAAGTGCTCCCTGTGCAAGAGCGCGTTCTTCCGCCAGAACGACTACAAGTCGCACATGCACGCGCACCGCAACGTGCGGCCGTACACGTGCAACCACTGCGGCTGCCAGTTCATCCGCAAGTACAACTGCCAGCGCCACGTGCGCGAGCACGAGCGCAACAAGGCCTTCTCGTGCACCCTGTGCGGCAAGCTGTTCCACCGCAAGTACTACCTCACGGAACACATGCGCGTGCACAGCGGGACGCGGCCCTTCGCGTGCCACATATGTGGCAAGGCCTCCAGCACCAAGTCCAACCACAACAAGCACGTGAGGATACACCATGCCCGCGAGCCCGTCAACACCGAGGGCTAGGTCGCCGCCCGACCTGTACTCCTTCCTGGCTGTTGTTTCCGAGTCCGCCCACTTGGTCTGGCTGTTGTGCCGAGGGGCCCGGCCGAGGAGGGACTGTCCCGACGAAAGGTAATGGCAAGCCACCGTGGAATTACGCTGCCTCGGCAAGCATAGGGACGTCACGGCTGTCACCACTGTTGCGTTGCCTGTGACCACGGCACCCGGTAACGTGTAAAACTACTCATTATCATTGTTTCTGTAAGTGAGCTGCTTGCATGTCCAGAGATTAAGAGGATGGAATTACGTACCACACAAAAGACAACCTGAGAAAAAGGGAAGTATTTTGATGTTCTTTCATTGTTAAATCTTTTTTGTTTCAGTTTTTAATGTGTTATATCGTATCGCACTATACGACAATTTGGTGTATTGTTCAGTATGCCTCACTGGTTGTGCCAAGAGGTACTGGTTTTGATTCTCAGCTGGGTTTGAAATTTTTTATCACTTTCAGAAATTTACTTCCCGGGTTCAGGACTGGTATATTTCTGTCACCCCCATACCATAGAAAGTAATATATTTATGTCACCTCCATACCACAGAAAGTAATAGAAAGCTGTTGTACCACTTTTTTTTTATTTGCTGTATGCTGTGCAAGTTTTTTTTGTGAAAGATCTTGAGTGTTCTGTTAAATATTTCCATACAACACTGAAGCATGCCATAATTCATTCTTCATGGCATGTACTGTCCATATATATATTTTTTTGTTTTTGTACTGTTGGGTATCATGTAAATATAGCTTATCTCTAATTTGAAACACTGAAGAGAAAATATAATGAAACTGAATGTAAGCAGACTTTTGACTGTATAACATGTGCTTTATATGCGAAAAGCACATGCGTGACTGCTGAGTTCTTGATCAGGTGTTAAGTTTCGGATTTCAATTGGAACTGCACTTGTAGGTAACCCAGATAATTGCAGGGTCACTACACAAATCTGTAATACAATTTCCCTGGCTGTAATTTCAAATTTCCTTTGATTAATATTTAAAAATAATTTATCAGTTAGAAATTTTCTTATAGAAATAAATAAAATCCAGCCTGCACCGTCCCACATAAGCAGCCTATTTTTCTCTCTATGTATTTTCTTTATTTCAAACAAAATGTTGCCTATGCCATTTTATAGCATGTATGACTATGCACTAAAACACAATCTAAAAATCAAAAATTGCTTCCACATTCTGGGTAGTAGCAGACTGGAGCATGTTTTACCCTCAAATTACCATCACTGGGGAATTTTCATGATTTCAAATAAATTTCCTTACTTTCCATAATGTGGATATCCTGCATTGTTAAAATGTTTTGTCATATAATACTTTGTGATGAAGCAATCTATTTAGGTGGTTTTAATATTACTGTTATTTTTGCTTCCCCAATGAGATTTTGATAAGTTCATTCAGGAAAAGTCAGAAAATCTGATGGTAAATTTTTAGTGGGATCTCTGAGTGCTGTTATAGTAGTGGAAGAATAATTTTGTAAGCAAACCTGCAACCAACTTCTCATTGTGTGGCAAATGACTGAAATTATTCCTTTTGAAGAGACACTTTTTGGGTCTTCGTACCATGAAAAATGGCGTCCTCCATTGTTGCATAGCTAGCCAACCTCCACATTGAGATAATTTATTCAAGATCACAAGTGCTACATTTTGTTTCAGAAAGACATATTGTATCAAAAGCTTGATATGATTGTAGTGGATAAACATTTGCATGATTTTTTCACTATTGGAAAATTTGAGAAAAACATGAACTGCAAGATAGCAATCATGATAAATTTACAGGAAAAGCCCTCAAATAATAGTAATGACAATAAAAGGAGATAACCAATATGGTATGTGAGACCAAGCCTTAACATTTTAAATAAAGTTTCCCCTCGTTTAAGGTTGAAGCCTCCCAATAGTTCAAGTCATGGTCAACAAATATAATCTGTGCTCAAAATCTGGTAAGCAATACTTTAGGTTTGATGAACTATTTAAGGGAACAAATGTACCAAAATTTTACTAAAACAGTAAAAAAAAATATGATTCTTAAACTAGAGTTCATGTTAAATTCATCCATGGATAAATTTGTATTTAAAGAAACTGAGGACCAAGAGAGCTTCTTGGATTTGAGCAAATACAGTAATATTTTTTGTTAGGCACCATACAATTTTTACAATTGTTTACAAGTAAAATTGTACCTTTTATAGTACATGCTTGATCACAGATTGTTTTAATCTGTCCTTAATTTTACAAAATAGATTTAATGTAGTTATATAGTAGTAAACAACTACAAATACACTTTTCTTGTTCTACAGCCATTTTCACAAAGTCTTAAGGAAAAATTTTACACTTTTTATTCACTGCATCATAATTCAGCATTATTATTTTATTTACTTATTCCCCTTTATAGCGATTGACAGTTATTAATATTTTTTTTTACCAAGATCCTAAATTTAAGAAATGACAATTGGTACCTTATTTTATAACTGTGTTCAACTTGGAAATAAAAAAAAATATATTCAACTATTTGGCTACCATGACTTTTGACAACACATGTTTTTTGAAATGTTGCTATAGATCAGTTTTAGTAGCCACCAATGATATTGTGTATATTTTATTGACACTGCTTGGCAGATCATGTGTGTCACAAAACTTATATAAATATATTCACAGTGTAATGGTAGTGATGTTAATTTTACAGCAGTACACAAGTCAGCAAATCAAATTTTTTATGAAGTCCCATAATTATACTCTGCTGTGTAGAATTTTACTGTCAAATCTTGTTAAATCATATTCCTGGTGACAGTGGTGAATATGAGAAAATGTTTAATCAGTATTTTTTTTAATATTGGCGAACATATAGCATGTTATGTTTATTAAGTTCTTAAAATGTTCCAGGAGTTTATAGAAGTTTCCAAAACATTTCCAGAAGAAATAGGTACTTCAAAATCTACCTACACATCTAGGCTGTGCCGAAAGGGATTTTTTAACAAAGTAATCAATGAAAATGGCAATGAAAGTGGTTACATCATGACAAAAGTTATTTTTCTTTATATGCATCTTGATTACATGTCAGAGCTTTATTGTAAACATTGGAATTTCAAAGTGAGCTGCTTAAAGCATTTAAATTTTCTGCTAAAATTTTTAAATAATATTTGGAAATGCAATTAATTATAAATTAAGGGAAGTCAAGAGATAGTCATATTAGAATATGGCTAAATTTTTGAAATAATAATCTAACAATGCTGCCCTTTATTCTCGTAAGGCTCTTTCACACACTATGCTGATTATCCCATTTTATTGTCATTAATATTAATTAAGGGGTGTTCCTGTAAATATATCACAATAGTTGTTTTTAAATCAACTATGTTACAACATTTGTTGTTAAATCATAAATTTTGTCACCAGACATTTACTGAATGGTATTCTTGAACGGTTAAATGTGACACTATTGTGTGACTTTTTACTGCTATGATACACTTAGATAATTATTAGGTGTCAAAAGATGTAATGGAACATAAAATAAAATAAAATAAAATAAAATAAAGCTACAGTGATAAATTAACAATAAAAGCCCTTAAATGATATAAATGGCAAGAAAACAAAATAACTAATGTGACCACTAGAATGTGTCTCAAGAAACCAAGCAGTACAGTCTAAGCACTCTTAAATTCTTCATAATTAATGAAACTCAAAATAAAAGTTTCTATGTTTTAGTGTTTATTTCAATACATCAGATTTAATCAACATTAATTATATCTTATAACATAACATTTGCAAGGTTTTTTTGTTGTGCTGAAAACTTTTCCACATGTCACTTTAACAGTATTTTTGGCCTCAAATTTTAACCGGGATTTATTGTATTAAATTATCAGTTCTCAATTACAAATAAATCCAGTACTAAATTGTGTTTGGAAAATGTGCGTGTAGCTTTCTGCTGTGTTTGTGTTGGTTTGCTTATAACCTGGGAACTTTTGCGGTCATCTCAAAAAACATTCAGTTCACTACCTGGCGTGAGATAGCACTGTAAGATGTTTGATATACTTGTTTTTAAGATAATTTACTAAGCGTATTCACAATCCTTTTCCTACGAAAAGAAAAACAATATTCACGTTACATGTGAGTGGCAAGCAACCCAGTCAAGCCTCTTAGCAGACAAAAGTGACTCGATTGTGCACAGAAGTGAAGAGTCAATTCTACGAACTTTCCCAGTTCACAAGTAGAGGAATAATTTATCTTAGAGGACATTAGTAACAATTTTTTGTAAAGCACTCAGCTTTCCTGTCCCTGATAAAATCGTTTTCAGTCTAATTATGCAGAAAACTACACATTTAATCAAACAATTACTTTCACAATTTGGCAATATTTGCAGGATGCTGTATTTTTAGTAAGTGAAATAATAATTAAATTTTGTGCACCTTAGTCAAAAGTAATATTGAATTTCAAGTATGTGATATAATCACATAGCTTGTTATTACAATAAATTTGTTCTGCATGAAGCATTATTATCATCATCATCATCATCATCATCATCATCATCATCATCATCATCATCATCATCATATTATATTCCATACTTTGCTCCTATACAGTAATTTGTTAACATTCTTGTGCCAGATTTCATTTCATGACAGTTTTTGAAGATACATTTATTAATTGGATTATTGTTTGAGGCAACTTTATCTGTCTCGTAACAGGTGTTTTAGTGGAAAATGGGACAAGATAGAAAGTTATTTCCTCAGAATATTTATTGCTTTGACCCAACCCTGAGAATTTTGTTTAAAATTTCGTAGAATTATTTAGAAGGTGTACGTATTCCATGTATGTGATATAAAAACTGCAAATTTTTAAGTTAAACAAGCATGTGTGTAATAGAATATGAATTAACTTATATTTTTTTTTCTTAGTGATTACTGACTAGACAAGATTCAATGGTTTTTACTTTAGCACAATTTAGTTTTTGAAATGTAAGATTTTGGTCTTACTGGTTTATTATTTAACAGTGAACTTAAAATATCACTTAATACTTTTTTCTAACAAACCACATTTTACTTGGAACAGAAAATAGATCAGCAAATATTTTTTTCCAATTGCATATCAGAAAAGAAAGCTTGAGGTAAGAAGTGCATCGTCAATTGGGGAACATAATTTAATTTTACAATGTACTCTGTCTGAATATTTTGTTATTACCTACATACTAAAATAATAAGGGTCATTAAATTTTGATGAATTAATTAAGAAACATTTTAGTGATATAAAAACAGTTTTTTAAAACTGTTTTATTTCAGGAATTGATAAATATTTTGGTGTCAAATGATGTATTAACTGGTATTTATGTGATAATTGACACGTGTGTGTTATTTCCATTTTAATCACAGTTTACCATACATTTTTGTTCCTAGTTATGTGAGAGGTAATTTGATTTTATGGCCTTTATATGATGACATAATGTTTCCATATAAATTAGTATGCGAGTTAATAGCAAAACTTAATTTATGGTACAGGGCCTTCAATGCTCAAGTCCAAATCTCACTTGCCTGGTTTGTTAATTGATAATCAAGTAAGTCATTGAATTTGGTGTGTTAGAAACTATTAAATTATAAAAAGAAATCTTGTAATAGAACTTGTGGGATGGCAGTACTCAATGTTATACACCTAACTCACAAATCAGTGCAAGGAAATGCTTCTTTGCTGCCATGTTAAGGTCACAAGGCATGCATGCTGATGCACAAAGTCATCTAACATTTCAAAAAAAGACATGTTTGTACTAAATGATTAAGGCTTTAGCTGTTCTTATAAGTGTGTAATGTTAAAATTTTTTAAAAATATTTGAATCTAATTTACACACATTGCTTCACAATACATATTGCATTTGTATTGTTACGAGAGCTTACCAGAGTTTTAGGTTATTAGTTAAATAAAGCGATATTGCGTAGAAATAAATTTACTGAACTTAATTTGTTGCAAAGAACTCTACAAGACAATTAAGTAAAAAAAAAATTGCATTATTATTATTAATGGGTTTTATTAATGAAACTCTAAATGTGGGTGATAAACCTGTCATATCATCAGATAACAGAATTTCTGTATGTAATACCAATGTTCAGAGTCAGAAAATGTTCAATGCTGCGGTGGTCAGAAATGCCCAGCTGGTGCCCTGGCCGGGTCAGGGATTCATCAGCCGTGGGAAACATTCTTGCTGGGTTCAGGACTTCGCGTAGCGTCATCCCTCTCCACCATACTGCGGAACACAATAGCAACCACCGCGGAACCACCTTGGTTAGTGCCTCGTCCTCGTAGTCTTGCTGGGGCCAGTCTGCAACTATTTGTGCACCTACCACCTGCCAATGCAGTCCCTCACTTGGATCAGAGATGTATTGCTACAATTTCAGGAAGGAACACACTTCAGTAATACTGCCTTCGAAATTAACTCTACGTTGATGCCCACTGGAGTTGCATGCACACGCACAATCATCAACGTTCCTTTAATTATTTTGCAGCTAATCATGCTCTATTAAATCACTCTTCTTCTTCTTCTTTTTTTAAAGCCAATAAGATATTGAAATACAAAACTTTAGTAATCATTGGCTGTTGAAAAATCGATTATATGCATTGTAGGTGATTAGGCAGTGAACTAATCATGGTAGTTTGATGTTTTACCATTTTACTGAAAGTGCAGTGTCAAATTGATGATCAGTGAAATGTTACTTTTATACTTATTTGAATAAGAATCGACATAACGCTTTTTTATGTTACTAATCGCAGAACATACGCAACATTGCATATAAAATTTGCATTAGACAACATCTGGAAGGTGCAATTTGAACACTTTTTTTTCCCGTACTCCTTTTCTACAAAGCTGGAGGATTTTGCATTTCTCATACTTAGGTTTGTGTTAATATTTTTAATGTGTGAATTGCACAGGAAACATATGTGTACAAAGGACTGTAAAATTATTACTGATATTTACCATTTGCAAAGGCATTTTGTCTATTCTTAATCCTGCGACGTGGTGCACGGAATATAATTACATCTCAATGTACATATTTTTACTTTTTAAGGTTTAGTAATTTTTTTTTACGTGGAATACATCATACATTGTTAATAACTATCAATATCCTTCCGTGCATAGCTGGGATTCTTCAGAAATGACGTGTATGAATTGTGTTATTACATATTAATAGTGGCGTATCCTTTTAAGCACAATTTCAAATTTTTAGACCATCAATCATTGACAGTAATGATTAATATTTATTTATTAATTTAAGTATATAAATATGTAAATATTTAATAAGATTCGGTTTTCTCAAAGTTGTATTTGTGGTTTATCTTTAATTTTATCTGATTGTGGTATTGTAAAAATTTTTTTTTCTTGTGACTTTGTGTTACTACGATTAATTTCGTATTGTTGTCATGTTAATATTTGTGATTTAATTTTATATTGTGATGTTATTTTATGAGGTCTATGTATTATCCTCGTTACATAGTAAATTTATGATACACAAGTTGTTATGGAGTTGATGTCAAGTTTTAAAATTAAAAGTGCAAAATAAAATTTTAATTTGTAAGTTTCCAGTGTCACTCATAAAAATAGATCAAATCCTGTTCTTGAACTAGTCCTTTTTGTTCATGTATATCTAATGAAGTGATTTTTTTTGTATTGTAACAAGAGTGCAAAGCATTGTAATAAAAATTATTATCCAACAAAATTCAAATATGGTTTTAAGCATTAGTTAAATCTTACTGTACTTGTATATAGTTTTTATTTTCATCTAACAACCACAGAAGTGTCTACACTCGATGGTATTGGACACGTCACATATCAACTTGTTGCAACATCAAACATTATATAATAATCTGGATATTATAATTACCATATCCTATCCGATTATAGAAATTGCGCAGGACTGAAGGATGTTTATGAACACAAATAAAATGATTTTTACAAGAACTCCAACAAAGCACCTCTTTCCACAATTAAAATTTACAAAATGAGTGCAAAAGAGCTACATCACCAATGGATCAGTACAACATGCATTGGCACCCACCCAGTGCACGTGTATATAATATTTACTTTAACAAAAATGTGCAATGCAGAACTAACTTAAGCATATTCAGTAGTATCTACCCTCCTTTTTTGTTCTATGTTCCAGAGACTAATATTTTAGAGAGGATTAATTCAAAAAGTACTTTTTAATAGCATGTTTATATTTGCAAAAAAAAAAGAAAGAAAGAAACCAATACTGTGTTCTAAAGTATTGTACTTACAATGGTTTCCTATTTCAGACTGAGTAGTGGTGTGTGCCTATGCTTGTGTTGATCTCAGTTTAGTAAATTGTGAGGGTCATGGCTTTACCGTAAAAAAATAATAATAAAATTCTGAATGTGTTTAACCCTACAGACGTTCCTCTGTTTACGCTGAAAACAGCATTTCAAAATTCCTGCTGGTTTCTGAAATTACGGTTTATAGATTACATTAGGTAGCTTGTGCAGAGTAATGTATGTAGTATTCAAAAATATAACTTGGAGAGATATATACACAAGCTACCTAATGTAATCTATAAACCGTAATTTCAGAAACCAGCAGGAATTTTGAAATGCTGTTTTCAGCGTAAACAGAGGAACGTCTGTAGGGTTAAACACATTCAGAATTTTATTATTATTTTTTGTAAAGCCACGGCCGTTTAATTTACCCTCAATTCATTACAGTGAAGATATAACTATGGACTTGAATTTGTTTTGATGTCTATGGCAAAAGAATAAATGTCCTGTAGGAGATATTCATTTGTACAAGGTTGAGTTTTTTTTTGTCTAACTAGATAATTGCCTGTCTCTTGTCATCATACAAATGCTCTTTTTTGTAAATTCAGTATAGTTACTGTTTTCTTTAGCATTTCCCCAAGCGTTGATATAAGCCATAGCTTTGAATATATATACTGTATAGAAGTCGCCAGCCCAGGTTAAAATTTCTAATACGGTTTTGAGGTAGTTGGTTAATTCACCGCTGCAATCGCCACCATCTCTAGGGCATCGACTTGTGGTGGTCCCTAGCGGACAAGTGTCGAACTCTTCAAACACCCCTTCCCCCTCCCGTTGAACGACGTTGAGCTGCAATGAATGATGGATGAGGGGTGCGGGGTATGACAGCAGGCGACAGCGCTGCGCTCTAACGTGTAAATAACAACTAAGACGATACAGGGCGTTACGGCAGCGCACTGCAGCGGTGAAGTTCCCAAGCTGCTCATCATACGCTTCTGAAAAACGTAGAGTAAATCCTATCCACTCGCGACTTCTATACAGTATATATATTCAAAGGCCATAGTCAAGTATTTGAAGAGTTATGATGCCACTTGACTTACCAAAAGCATTTCATAGAGGGATCAGTGTTTGGACTTCTGTAAATAATTTATTATGTGGAGGGATACTCTAACTTTTTATTTAGTATCTACAAACGTCAATTATTTAAATAAAATTAAAAATTTTCTCACATGTAGGTACTCTTCCTTCTTAATTTTACAACAATTTTGTAGCAAGTAACATTCATGAACATAAGCCTTAAATGTTTCAAAAACATTTTTACATAAGTATGTATAATTATTTTGTTTGAAGTAACAGATAATGCAAATAAATAATTTTTTTTCCCCCAAAATTTTACATTTAAAAAAAATATATATTTGAGTGTCCCAGAAAATATTGCGCTTCACATATCCACGGTTCCTTGCAGCATTGTTAACAATTAACATTTTACTACAGTAGGTATATAAACAAATAACAGAGAAAGGGCGAACATGTGCTGATGTGAACATATGTAGCAATATGAAATACAAAATATAATGGATATTACATAATTATTAAAAATTCTTAAAATAAACATAAGTTAGTATTTGTCTTACAGAATTAGACCAAGATCTCATTAAGTATCTGTTTTAATTATATTTACATAAAATACAATTTACTTAGAGAGTGCATGTGCATTCAATGGCACCTTCTTAAGGGAGGTTTGTCCCAACCATTGTAGATAGATTATTTGCCATAGCTCATATAGTTAAATATTCACGGAAATTATTGGCATGACAAGGAATAAATAACAACTCTCCAAGCTTTCTTGTGTTATTGCCCGGTGTTCATTAACTGGCTGTAGCATGCAACTTCAGGGAGAAAGTAACTGGTTATTTCTGCAAGAAACCACAAATGACTAAGTGTGGGCCAAACATGCAAGATAACACAGGGTGAGAGGCAAGCAGAACTAAAGGGTAAGAAGGGCGAGGGAGTACGTATCAACGAAGTGAGATTGCATTTTTCTTCTAGGTGACCATGTGCTACGTAGATACAAGTACCAGTATTATTAGAATGATGGATTATATTTTAGAACAGTTGATATGTAACCGGGCTGTCCCGAATGGGTACTA
Organism: Bacillus rossius redtenbacheri; assembly: GCF_032445375.1. Taxonomy (NCBI): domain Eukaryota; kingdom Metazoa; phylum Arthropoda; class Insecta; order Phasmatodea; family Bacillidae; genus Bacillus; species Bacillus rossius. The sequence goes on along the minus strand of NC_086335.1, from coordinate 33,890,740 downwards.
TTTGTCTATTAGGCTCCCAGCTCACAAGATATTTTGCCCGCACCATAGTTTCCCTGGGCTATGAATGTTGACCTCGACAAATGTTGAAAAAAAGATCCTGTGCGTTATCAAGCTATAAAATTCAATTTATTAATTGGCATTGCAAGCTGCACAGGTAATATCTTGTGGTTGAGGGAGGGGGGAATGGAAAGTGCTGTTTTACCATATTCAAAAGTTATGTTTTTTTTTTTTGTTTACATTAGACAGTATTGAGTTAAATATTACGACCAAAAATTATATGAGAAAATGTTTGGTCGCTAGCATCAGGTTGGCTTAACTTTGGTTAGCAAATGCTCCATCTGGACTCTTCCTATCTTTTTTACTAATATAATAATTTGTAAATTCCAAAAGGGGATGAATCTGCTGCTACAGTACAAAAAGCAAACTTCAATATCCTGTTCAGTACCCTCCAGACATTTCCTGCTGCATATTCACTAAATTATTTAAGCTGTAAAGTGCAATAAAAACTGCCAACATTTTCTAGTTTATAAGTCTTTGAAAGAACTAATCACACAATTAACTGAACAAGGGTTTTATCTTGGACAGGAAAATTACCTTTTTTTTTTAGATACTTGTAAATATTTAGTTACTACTTGTAGAAAAAAAATAATTTTTTTTTAGTTCATTTTGTTAATCCTTGTAGAATCTCATCAGCATTTATAGACTAGTTGTGGCAGTTATAATCTCAAAGCCTCAATAACTGTGAGCTAATTTATCCTTTAATCATCCAATAATTTACTCCTTGAGAACAAATTCACTCAAGTCATCAACACCTGTTAACCATTCTTCACTGCTCCAGTGAGTGAAGTTGAAGAATTGTCTACATTTATCAGGGGTGTATGCACGGGGAGAAGAAAAAGGGTTGGGGGGGGGGGGGATAAATACCCCACCTATTTAATTCCTAAGAAATCCTTAAAAAAAGCTATCATTGCCACCAACAAAAGGAAATAATTTGAATGAAAAACAACAGGCAAATAGGTTTTTATCCCCCCCCCCTTGAAATGAAATTCTGCCCACACTCCTGTTTCTTAATTCTTAGTACCCAATGCTGTGTTTTAATTGATTGTCTCTCATAAGCAGTTGAAGTACAAAACCACTTAAAAATTATTAATAGTTTCAATTAATTTAAATAAAAATAATAAAAGCAAATAAAATCATTATAAAACAAATACTGTACTTCAAGAATAAAAATATTACCTATTTTGAGTTTATTTGCTCTGTAATATTGAAACATATTGAGCTACAGTAGTGACAACATGCTCAAACATTCACAATTTCCATTGAAAATAACTCATTAACCATCCCTTTGTAACCGAGTCTTAAAAATATGGGTTTTACCCAAAGTTCCACAATTAGCATTCAACAACTCTACGAACTAGTCCTATTACCCCTTACGCTATTTAGACCAAGTTTTTATGTGGCATCCCATATCAAATCAACCAATAAAATAATTTTTTTAAATTTTGAAGTTTTCAAAATGTATCATATTTGGTGATTGTGTTCTACTCATCAGCATGACCGAAAATACAAAGTTTAAATTTTTTTTGACATTTTGTTTTTGATCTATAATTTTTTTGAAAAATGAAAAAAAAAAAACTATTCTGTAGGAACGTTTTGAAATATTTAAATGCATGTAACTAAAACTGTTTGTTCTAGAAAGCTCAAATTTGTACCATTCTCTTTAGAATGAGAAGGGCTTTAATTTTATATATAACTTGAGTGTATCACATCACTTTGAATTTTTTCTAAAGGATTAAAAAATTTTTTTTATAAAAAACAAAAATCAGAATTATTTATTTTGATGGAAAAAAAAAATTTATACTAAACCTCTTTAATAAGTTGTGTACAAAGTTTCATGATGGTATTCCAATAGTATCATATTGAAATGATTTTTTTTGTGATAATTCTGCTAATTCATGTCTTGTTACATCATAAGAAAAAACTTATCTAACTTTTTAAATTTAAATTTGTATTAGTAATTGATTCTACATTATACCATAAAAATTTACGTAAGAAAAATTTGGTATAAATAGGTTGATCATAGTTTCTTTGGTAAATATATCAACTGGACCTAACAGGAGTTACTCAAGCAGTGACATGTTTCTTTCCTGTCTCAACTTGCTACCCTTAGCAGCTTCCTCCTATTAGGGCTCTTGTCTTCAATCACTGTGTTGTGAGTTGTCTCTGAGTGAACAAGTGCTCTGTGCAAGTTCATAAGATACAAGTGGATAAACTGTGGGGTAAATATTGTTGCAACCCTTTTAATAAAGACAGGCACTACGTAATTAAAAACGTAAGAAATGTCACACCATGGATACAAAGCTAAATTATATTATAGAAGATGGACTGAAAATTTACACTTCTTGCTGCTCAGAGTTAAGTAAGAAACAAACATACTGAAGTTCTGAAAGTGATACAAATAGTCATGATGAACCATTGGCTGAAAATGTAAAAACAAAACTAGACTGCAGCAAAGATGATCCTGAGTATATGGATATAGAATCAGGCATAAATTTTTTTAAATGCCTCATTGACATCAATAGGAGAATCGATTGTTGTTAAAATAAAATGTAAATCAAATAAGAAATACTCCACAGAAAAACTTGACAAAATTAAATTAAGATTTAAATTTTTTTTTTCCAAGCTGGCAACATAGAAGAGAATAACAAGAATTCACCAAACAACTCGCAGACAGAAATTCTTATCAGCTGAAAGAAAATTTTGCAACAGCAAGCAAGATTGAAAAAACTTCAGATTTTAACAATTTTACCAACCAGTTGGTCTTGTGCAAGAAAACTATGTGGCGAGGAAAACAAAAAAAAAAAAAACTCGAAGAAAAGGGGGAGCTATTAACACCTGATCCAAAACCTGGAAAAATTCTACCTCACTAAACAGGTGTGTTGGTAACAGAATTTTATAATGATGACAAAGCGAGTAGGCAAATGCCTAGAAAAAAAAAAGGTTGATTTTGGTAAATTTGCATGAAATTTACAATATTTTACAATCAAAATTCCCTTATTTAAAAATTAGCTTTTCAAAGTTTGCAGAACTGAGGCCCAATAACTGCATAATTGCTGGTGCTAGTGACACTTATTCTGTTTGTGTTTGCACTGCACACCAGAATATATTAATTCATGTTTTCGGAAGGTAGGTTCCTGGCTCTTAAAGTCCTCTATTGAGTTACAAGGAATGCATGGCTAGTTATGTGCAATTCACCATTGCAGGCATGCTTCCTAAATGAATGTGACTTCTGTCTCGTGATTGATGAATTTAAAGAAGCTTTAACTGGGTTTTACGAGGAAGAAATGATTGGCAACATCACTTACAAACAATGGATTACTGTTGACAGATGCAATTTCAAAACATTTAAGAAAACATTTGATGAGTTTGTTCAAGAATTTGGCAATCAATTGAGTAACCTTAAAAATCATGACTTTGTTGCTAAACAACAATCAAGGTTTTCTCTGAGAATTTTTTTTTTTTTGTTGTGAAACTGTGGTAACATAGGATTTTGCCGAAAATGATTGGTTTGTTCTACAAGATGAGGCTCAAGGGTTTCATTGTTTCATTGGAACAATTCTATGGCTACTGTGCACCCTTATGTAGTATATTTCAAGAAACAGGAAAACAAGAGCTAGTTCACCAGAGTTTTGTTTTTATATAGACTGCCTAACACAATGCTGTCATTGTTCACGCTTTCCAGAAAAAGTTAATCCTATTTCTGAGAAATTATTTGCCAAAATTTGAAAAAGCTATACTATTTTTCAGATGGTTCAGCTACACAGTACAAAAATCGTAAAGAATTTTCTGACCCTTGGCTATCATAAAGATAACTTTGATGGACTTGAGGCTGAGTGGCACTTTTATGCTACATCACATGGGAAGGGAGTTTGTGATAGAGTTGGGGGTAAGGTAAAGAGGCTTGCTGCTAAAGCCAGCCTCCAAAATCCATTAGAAAAACAAATTCCAACACCTTTTCAGCAGAGTGTGAACATTTTTCCATTCATTACATTTTTTTTTATGTAACCAGTGAAGAGTATATAAATGAAGAAAATATTCTAAAACCAAGGTTTGAAAAAGCTGTGGCAGTCCCTCGGACCCAGAAATTCCATGCCTTCATCCCTCAACATCTAAACAGGGTCATAACCAAAATTTACTCATTTTCTGATGATTCAGAAACACATAGATTACAGATCAGCTCTGCTGTTGAAGACATTCCATTTGAAGAAATTGTGGGTTTCGTTGCATGCGCTTACGATAAGGAGTGCTGGTTGACGCATGTTGACTCAAAAGATGATGTTGGAAAAGAAGTTTGAAAAAAAAAAGTTATGTTTCCTTTCTTCACCCAAAAGAACCATTGTCATCATTCACATATCCTAGGAGATCAGATACCTTAGCACTGTAAAACTATATTTTGTGGAAATTACATCCAACCACAGCAACAGGTAGAACCTACCAAGTTCCAGCAGATGAGATGGGATAAAAAGCATAAGTTTTGGTAAAGAAGATAACTCACCTTTACTAATTTGAAGTACTAAAAGGAGGAGGAAACAAAAAAAAAACATTCCTTGAGTGTAAAGAAGTTGATTTTTTTTTGTTTGAATAAAATGGGTTAAATGAAATTTCAATAAAATAAAGTGTTGTTTAAAAGATGAATTTTTATTTAGGCTAACAGGTAACAAATTAACAGAATTTCCATATGCATTAATTTACATACAAAATCATTCCAATATGATACCATTGGAATACCATCACAAAACTTTGTATAACTTACTAAGGGAGGTTTGGCATGAAATATAAAGTGATATGATACACTCAAGTTATATGTCAAATTAAAGCCCTTGTCATTCTAAGTAGAATGGTACAAATGTGAGCTTTCTAGGACAAACAGTTTTAGTTACATGCTTTTAAATATATCAAAATGTTCCTATAAACTAGAGTTTTTTAACTCTTCAAAAATTTATAACTCAAAACCTAAAGGTGATAAAAAATTCTAACTTTTTATTTTTTATCTGAAGAAATCATGTTTTGACCATTGGTTGATTTGGTGTGGAATGGCCCTTGTGTATCTTAGCTTTACAGTTCACTTAACAAGTTTACCCAACACTGTGGACAAACAATTGAAAAATCTCAGTGAGTGTAAATTTATAGCAAGCCATCTATCACAGAAAAACACAAACTAGAAGAAAGAAACTATCAATACAATTCCCTGAGCAATAATTATTAAAACCAAAATGATTAAGGCACAATCTACTTTAAATATAAAGAATTCCATGGGCCAGAAGTATTGTAATCCATTAGTGTGGCAGTGAAGAGAGTAAAGTGTAAGCAGGATGCTGGGGGAAGTAGAGGAAGAGAACCATATTGGTGGGGGTAGCACTATCCCTTTGTGTACTCTACCAGTAGGTACCAAAGATGTTCACCGTTAGTATGTTGCGGAAATTGAGCAGAATGCAAGTGTAGGAAAAGCAACAAAATTATTTGTTGTAAAGAATGGAGTGTAATCCGCAATGACATAAAAAAATTAATAATGAAAGCAAGTAAAGAAAAAGTCAACACAGGGTAATATTCTTACAGGTAGGCTTTTCCATAAAATAATAAAATCCCTAAAATACTTATTTTGGACACTAGAGACATTCCTATATTTACCCTGAAAACATGTTTCTATATATCTACTGGTTTCTGAGAAATTGATGCAGCCGCCCCTATTTTTACTTTCTCGTGTGGATCTGTGTGTATGATTTGTAGAACTTTAGTTAAATTGAGAAAATGGTCAATTACATTAGGTTAGCTAAATTAAAAATACTTCAAAAGAATGTGGACATTTGGTTGGGTTAGTACAACAACATAAAAAATATTGTGAATTCATGTGAATGGTTGATTAGGTCAGGATAGCTACGTATAAAATTGGTTAATTTTTAAGCAAACATTAAAAATATTTTACAGTATTTTTAATGTAGCTATAGGTACTAACCAAACCAACTGTTCGCAATGTTTTGAAGTATTTTTAATGTAGCTAACCTAACGTAATCAACCATCCTCACGATTGAACTCAATTTCTCCAAATCATACAACCATAGACCCACACAGGAAAGCAAAAAGTGGCAGCGGGCACGTCGGTGTACACGCAATATAATGTAAGTTATAAATGGTGATTTCTCAGAAACCAGTAGGAATTCAGAAATTATGTTTTCAGGGTAAACACAGGAATATCTCTAGTGTTTGAATAAAGTACTTTTGGAATTTTAGTGCTAGTGTGTGTTTATTTGAATTAAAGTTGAAACAAAATAAATTGTATGTACCGTGGGATTGGAGGGTTAAATAAAGTTGATCTAGAGGAAGCACAAAGAATCACAATGAAGAATTAGGTATATTAAAAAATGATAAAAACTGAAGTGAGTTGCTACCCGTGACACACCATGTACATTTCTGTTAGCGGAACTCGTTGAAACTTTTTGACAAAAAAAAAGTTTTATTAAGTTTTTTGTGTTGACAAATACACACACCAGCATCATTACAATAGTAAATGTTTTTAGAACAGTTACTATGTAACTGGGCTATGCCAAATTGGGAATATGTTGCTCCATCTACGGTTTGGTTATGCAGGTACGTTCCAAGAAAATCATGATCATAGAACTAAAGAGCCCAGCTTATAAGACTTCTAGTCCACACTATACATACACATAACAACATTTTTTGTTCAGCTGATAATGTATCAGCAGTATTAAAGCCAAGAATTGAAGTGTCTTTACAAAATATTAACTTGTTCAGAAAAGCAGAGTGAACTATGTTCAATTAGAGATAACAATACTATAAACTTTAATTTGGAATGCAAACTTTCACTGCTTCATCAGTCTCAATACCCACTTCTTCAAGAAACTCTGCCTTCGTTTTTGGGTAGTTTTCCAAAATTGTATCTATCATAAGCATACATGTTGATTTTCTTTTCCGCCACTCTCTGACATATTTATCATGTTCCTTAACAATGTCATCTTTTTCTTTTGCCGAAATCTTAACAGGATTTTCAATTATATTCTCCCACTTTGCATTCAACACTTCAATTTTAGAGGCCAATAATTTAATTTCAGTGCGAATTTCTTCAGTGACTGGTTCTGATTTTAGTTCTTTTAAACTCTTTTGACACTTACTCAGATCTTTTTCAACAAGTTGCAGCTCTGCTGAAATTTTCTGCTCCTCTGCATCAAGGTCTTTCAATTTCTGATTTAAATTTTCAAGACTGGAATCACCACTTTGTTTTATGCCGTAAATTTTTTGTTTGCCATACACTTTCACAATAACTTCATCTAAGTCGACCAGTTTATCCAAGGCTTTTTGAATAACAGCCTTTCCAAATTCCTTATGTAGGTTTGTAGCTATGTCAATAGCATTATACGGGCGATTTTGATCACGTAAATACTTACGAACTGTTTCTACTGCTTCCATTTTTATCGTGTTTACAAGAGATACATTTGACGAAATATGTTTAAAAACACCAACTACTGAAGCAGAGTATCTGTAGCAAACGTAGGCCATAAAAACGTGTCAAAACAGGAAAAAATTGGAACTTAGAATGACCCGCCAAAATTAAAAAAAAAGAACAAAGCACACATTTCATTATCACCTTTGTAGTATTGAATAGAAATATGTAAGAGTTTTTTTACAGAGTACTTGAAAAATTTTTAAAACACGATATAGTTTATAATTATTTTACATTCAAGAAATTATATTTTTCATAGTAGTTTACGTCAGGTTTCTTCTGAACTTAATGAAAATAAGAAGTAACAATATGAATATTTTGTTTTTTCGCGTTCATAAACAGATTTCATGAAATTAAAAGAAATATTTTTATTAAGTTAGTTATTTCAAAACCAAAGCTAGCCGCTTATACGTGTCATCGCCATTTTGAGTTGTCGCTGGGTTTGTTTATATACAGTTAACTCAGCGTAATGTGGTCAAGACGAGATATTTTCGAGAATTATGATGTAAGAATTAAGTAATTCGTTGCGAACAATGTTCCGTGCATTTTAAGGAGATATATAGGAGACGATTAATCCCTGGTGAGTATCTTTGAATGTAACTTATACGATTTTTGAAGATTGTTTATTATGGGCCAGATAGTTGAGGCGCCAAAATAGGTCTAATAGATTTTAACAGCGGTTTGCTTATTGTATTTTCTGAAGTTAATATATAGTATTTTGTTTTCATTTAATAAGTGTTTTAAATAGAGAGGGACAATCAGCCACTGCCTATTTTAGCGAATTAATGTGAATGGGTGGGTCACGTTAACTGTTTTGTTTGGCTGGTCAATGACTCGTGATAGGAATAATTTTAAGTAATTCTGATTGAGAGCCACTTTTCTGAAGGATAAAAAAATCAAAATAAATCTTGGCGTATTTTAAAATTATCTTCTGAGAGATCGTTGTGATATTTTAAGCAGTTTACAACATAGTTAATCATTTTAACTAGTTGGTAGGGTAGGTTTACATATTTCAAATCTGTTATATAGTGAGAAAGGTTGTTTGCGTTAGGTTAGCTACATTAAAAAATACTTTTAAATAGTTTGAACGGTTGGTCAGTCTAGGTTAGGTAAATTTAAATACTTTAAAATACCTAGTAAATATGGTTGGTTATGTTCTGTTAGCTACATTAAATATATTGTACCAATAATCATTTCAACAGTTGAGTAGGATTTATCATTTTAAAATGTAGCTTACTTAACATAACCATTTGCCCTTATTTATTTGGTATTTTTAATGTAGCTAACCAGCTAACCAAACCAACACGTAATAATTGTTCTATATCACGTATCCAAGTTTATACCTTGATCCTGATGGCATGATTCTGTACGATTGATCCTGTGGTACATGATGCGATAAAAGTTCTGTATTGTGTAACCAAGTCTATCCCTTGATTCTAATGACATGATCCTGAATACATTGATTCTGTGGTACATGATGCTTGCTGTCTTAATTTAGTACATTGAAAAAGCCTGAAATAACAAAAATTATGATTGTATTATCAGATCAATTGAAAAACAGATTTTTTTACTGTCTAATATTGTATTTCAATATTTTTACGTCCAGGATCTTTTGGCGTACTAAATTAAAACAAAAGGCATCATGGGTAAATATTGAACACAGGGGTGCATCAAAACTAAGGCTGTGGTATCACTTTCAAAGTTTTGTAACACTGAAATTGCAAGTTTAAAATTATTGTATTGTGGTTGTACCTCACTGAACATAATTATAACAATATTGAATAGGAAGCCCAATTGCAAGTGTAATAATCAATGTATCAATAAAAAAAAGTATATGACGTTATAAAATTTATAAACTTTGTATGATAAAACTCAATAATATTACTGTAGTAGAACAGGAATATTCTCATGTAATGATTATTCATTTGATTGACATAAATATTTTGAAATTATGACAATGCATTTACGCAAACACCATATATATATATATGTGTGTGTGTGTGTGTGTGTGTATACACACACACATACACGCACATAGACACAGACACATATGCTTGTGATCAATGATGTATGAAAACAATTTGCACTGTAAATTAAACTATACACACAATTTGAATTGCTGTATTATTTATGTTCAAAACTAGATAATAAAATTTAAGTATAAAAGTTCAAAACATTTAAATATAATAGTTCATTTAAAAATTACTTCAGTAGCAATCAGACTTTTGTATTAATTTAATGTCAATGTCACTCACTGACTGGTTTGTTGTTAGGTCATAAAATAAATTGAAATATTCACAAAAAAATTTATATTGGTGAACCCAAAATTAAGTATTGTCATTAATATCAAACCAGTTCAAATTGGTAAGTAAAATTCTAAATCTAACCAATACAAGCAATAATTATATATACATATGTATAAACAAATACTTTTCTGTACTAACAGAGTTGGTAGTTGTCAAATTGTCTCTGATAGTTTTAAACGTAGTATAGCATAGACTTATTTAACTGCAGCTTGAAGAACTAGTAGATTTTTTTTTATTCATTTTATACTAATGTTTCAAACAATTATATATATATATATATATATATATATATATATATATATATATACACACACACACACACACACACACACACACATATATTACATACATACATACATGCACACACACACCAAATTTATAAGAACTCAAATCAAAATTCAACATGACCTCCTTTACATATTAATACCATAGATCAAATAGTTCTTCTCAGAGCAGTTAAAACCAAATAATGATTTAACGTGATTATATCATGGCAAATGAAATTATATACATAATAAAATTTAAATGAAATAAAATCTGTACCTTTGCAAGGTAATTAAAAATTGAAAATGCTTTTCTTTACATTCTTAACTTCTTCCTAATTACTGTGTCTAACTGCATTATGATAGTTTATCCAAGTAGTTTATCCAAAATGACTGTTTTAATGATTAGGTTAGGTACAGCCATTAGTCACGTTTATCAGTTTGTAACACCCCTCATGCCTCAAAATTGAATTATGTTGAATTAATTAAAAGGAGCCTTGGAAACTTGCTGGATACAAAAAAAATAAGTTAAATAAATAAATGGATTTACTAGAGGCGGCACGAGTTGGGGAACAAACGAAATTTAGGAACTTCCTGTAACAAGCAAGGAGGAAGTTGGTGTGGATCGATAAAATCAATAAATAAAAACTACACGATTAACTTGATCTATAGTTTCCCTGTTTTATTTGCCCTGAAGAATTATCTTATTTCCATTATTTTACACACACAAGGTTTTAACAATTTTCAAAGATTAACAAAAAGAAAAACGAAAATGGGGCCGGCCCGCGAATCTTTAAACACTTTACATTCTTAGTTTGACATATAAACATTTGCATTATAAGTTTCACACCCAAAGTTGTATGGATCCGATGATTACATTGATAATTAGTTCTATTCGCTCTACATTTTCTTGAGAAAAACACTGGTCGCTGGTGGTTTGGTCATCCGCTTAAAATAGTTCGTAGCTAGGTAAGGGGGAAATGTTGAATTTACATTACCACCCGGGGTCGTCAAACGATCACGTCGGGTAGTAGAAGCGTTTCTTCGAATGTGACCCACGGAACAGAAAGGGGGGGGGTGGCCACGAGATGAGAGCAATCAATCTCTCCCCGTCATCGAACCCTGTCTGCAACAGTCCAAATCAAAACTGATTAGAACTTGTATACAGGCAGTCTATGGGGCAGAAAATGCCCAAAAAAAATTTAAGGGAAAAAAGGAGGGTTCGCGAATTATCACTCACCAAAACAGGGGAGTTGCCCAGCACGCTGTCATCGTGGAGTCAGCCAGGGTCTGGAGCTCGCGAATTGCGCGGCAGGACGCGGATGATTTCTTCATGATTAAAATTTAAAAGAGAAAAATTTCTAAGGCAAATAACTAAACTATGCAGACAGACTAATCTACTAGAATTGACTTGAGGGATAGCATCCCTTATATAAAGAGACTACATAGCGGTCGGATGAAGTCTTGTCGATTCACCGATACTCAATGGAGGTCTGTCTGCGGATGCGACGCGAGTTGATCTGTGTCGCGGGAAACGGCGTCTCGTAATTAAAAGTGCCCACCGGCTCTAACAGGTGGAAGGGGGGGTGTCTGGGCCACCGAAAAATACCGAACTTGCCCGAATGCGGGCGGAGAAAAAAAATGTAGCAGGAGTCTTGAAGTTGGCCACACTGGGCGACCGTAGAGAACTCTGTCGGAGGAGGCTGAGTTGAAAAGAATCGACTCGCGCCTGGCGTCCATATAACTCAAGGGAGAGCGGTGCTGCTCTCTGGTGCTCTAGAGGGTAGGCAAGCGGAGAAGTTCGCGACTTGGTCGCTAGGTGGCTCCTGCGATCAGTTCTGGCGCCTTCGTTTTTGCGGGTAGACCTTGAGAACGGTCACCGGTGCCCAGGGGGTTACGACCGGTCATTGGTCTTACTTGGAACTGAGAAGGGGGGGGGGGGGTAACATGCAACGACGCTGAGAACAAGCGTCCCTTCGTGGCTGCAGAGGGGAGCGAACACAATACTAATACGTGATGAAAACAGCCAATCTCAGCTCGTCTCTGCGAACTGGTCGCCTGCAAGCTACAGGCTTGCCTATGCAGTTAGGGTCACGAAGGGAAATAATATTACAGGCTTGAGGCGTGACTGAAGGCGGGGGAAATGGTAAGCGGTCTGCCAGTCAGGGATTAGGCCAGCAAAGTATCCGATACGCCGATGGGAAAGGGGCTTCAGGGCACTGAGACAAAGTTTAACTCAGAGGAGTACACCAGACTAACAAATTAAAATTACACTATAGTAGAGCAAATAAAATTTCCACACAAAAATTTAAAATCATAATAAAAATTTAAAATATATCGTGTCGAATTTACAAATTAACGGCACAAGTTTACAGTTGATGTAAAAATTATTATAGGTAATGTTAACATAGTGATCTAATTTTATGGTGTGCTTTAATAGTTTAGTAGAGACTGTTTCCTATGAGAGATATCCTTGATCCTGTTGACGCCGCTTTACTATTTACTTTTTGCTGCAACTTGATCTTGTGGTTCGCCAGAGGGCCTTAAGAATATGGCGTACTTAAGACTGTTTTCAAAATGACATGGATTTTTAATGTCAGTAGGCTAGGGGTTGTCCATTAATCATGTGATGTTTTTTTTTATCAAATTTTTAACCCCTCCTCCCCCCTAGTGATTTGTGGTGAGGTTTCAGACTACCCCCCCCCCCCCTCCTCCCACCCAATTAATCACGTGTATTTTTTGGTACAAAATATTTTTAAAAATTTCAAAATATTATCTTTAAATATAGGTATAATCTCATTTAATTCTGGAAAATTAAGCACAGTGATAAATATGTCCAGACACACATTAAGGTTGCAGGTTTATTCTCACTGGCATAAAAATAATAAAGGAAAGGCTTATATGTGATATACGCATGTATTCGGCGCCAAAATCACAGTCTTACTGGCGACTGGCAAGCCGAGCCGTGTGGTTTATGTTGCGGCGGGTGGGGATATTGTTGCCTGGCTACGGCGAGTCAAGGTCACGCGTCCCTTTTCGGTTTAGTAGAAATCGCGCGAAAAAATAAATACACGTGATATCTCTCTACCCCCCCCCCCTCCCCCCTTTCGAGCCTCACGTGATTAATGGACGATCCCCTACCTACACATTACGCCCGGGGCCAAGAATGTTTTTCACCCTAATTGGTTTTCCAATTCAAGTGAATATTGTTCAGTACTAAAAACATAGGTAAATATCAGTGTCTTTTTTAAAACAGTCTCGGCTACGCTATATTCTTAAGGATCTCGGGAGACCACAGAATCAAGTTGCAGCTAGTATCAAGTAAAGAGTAGGGTGGCGACTACAGGATGAAATAATAGAAATATGTCGAAGGCGCATACATCTTCGCTGTGAGCAGAAATTAGTGGGTTCGCAATCATGTAGAACTTTTGACAAAACATGAATTCCACGAGGTTGTTACAATTCGTTTAATGAAATAAAAGATTTTGTTTCTTTTTCATTTGAAAGTTTTATTGTCCGAAAGACGAAACAACCGCATCCAATCACTTTCAATGTTTTGCTCACTCATTCAAACACTTATATCCGCCTGTCAAAATTGCTCGCAGCTCGGGCGATGAGAATTAACGAAAACAAACATAGTTTAAGTCTTTCAGTAACATCTTACTGTAAGTACATGAAATCGGTGCGGCCTCAAACCTGGCCGCACCCCACCGAACGCGCCCTCCTCGTGCAGCGATCGACAGACGACTGGCGAGATCATGGCACTGTGTCCTTCACGCAGTCACATGACCTTACCGACCAATCACACACACACTTCATTCACACTACAAATCACAAGCCAATCAGAACACAGAACATATACACTGAAAACCATTTTCATACATAGAAACAGCGGAATTCACTTTCTCCTTCTCTCTCCAACACCGTGGGAGAGTAGTTATCACTCGGTTCCCATGACCAGTGGGGAATCCCAGCTTTTGTCTCTGTTGGCGGGGAATCACCGTTTCGTTCTCACTCGCACTTAAAGGCCTCTTATGCCTCTCTAATACATCCCACACCAGACACAGTCCCTTGTTCTAGAATCATTATGTAACATCTGCATTCTAATAAAAACGTAATATATAATTACAATACAATATTCAAATTTAAATAAATAATAGAAAAAACTCATTACACATAATATTAAGTAAATCTAAATAGCAAAACAAAATTAAAAGGATGACAGAAGAAACATGATTATTAAATAACAGGGTGTCCAGCGACCTGGAAAACCTGGGAAACCTGAAAAAGTCAGGGAATTTTGGGGGTCAGGGAAAAGTCAGGGAAAAGTCAGGGAAAATTGTGAAAGTTCTGGAAATGACCAAAACCACTAACCACTCACTTATCATGAAGGTTTTTCTCAATGTTTTACAGAATTCACTCTTTAGTTTTACTATTTGACAAATCAAATCATATTTAAACTAATGTTTTCCTTTACGTATCTGGACTTGCGACATACAAGCGTGCTGCCTTCATGAAGTCTATAAATACCTACCGTATGTATGACATGCATATTGTATTTTTATAATACCGCACCCAACGTTATGAAGGGGGTAGATAATACCATAGTTTGTAAACTTGTAAGCTACTGTTCATAGTTAGTCTGCCTAATATATTGCTACTGTACCATATTTTGGGTTACAACATACCATACTTTTGGCGGTTCTCGAGTGTATCGAAGGTTACCGAAGCTGGCCGAACCGACCACTGGCACCATTACTGCAGTTTCCTCCGTTTGTTTATACGTTTCGTCAGTTATCTCAGATTGCCAAACATAATTTTCTTTGAAAGATACAAATATTATTTTGGAAATTTTTGTACTCTAATCATAGCCAAAATACTTATGAATTCTAGTGCTGTGATCTTAGGAAGTTATAAAATGTAGCATATTTCTTTACACTGTAGCGATGTGCATACAAACTTACGCTTTGTTTATTGCGAATCTTTCGCGGTCTTTCTGCTAGATTTTACTGGAGCTGCGACTAGGCCACTACAATTTCGGTGAATAATGTCTAAATTCAAGAAAACATTGTTCAATCCTACATGGTTACTTGACCCAGCATTTAGTTGGTGCACGGAAGTGCCGGGCGATAAATTTAATTTTTTTTGTAAATTATGCAAGACTGTTGTTTCCCTCAGTAATATGGACAAACAAGCTCTTTCAAGCCACATGAAAGGCCAAAAACACAAACGTGCAAATAATGCAGTGAATTCTTCCAAGTCAGTTGGTATTTTTTTCAAATCAGTTACTGCTGTGTCTAAAGTTACCACAAGCAAATTCGATGGACAAGCCTCTAATGAACAATTTCATTCGTGAGGTAACGTCAAATCATCTCAAAGCTCATAATAGTGATTTGCCTAGCAGATCCCAGTCTGTGAGTTCTCGAGGTGTTGAACAATATTTCAGGAAAGACAGTGTTACAAAATCAGAAATTTTGTGGTGTTTGAATGCCATTATGCAGCTTTCTTCTCTTAGGTCTGCTGCCAATAGTGTATCTTTATTCAAAATAATGTTTCCAGATAGTGAAATAGCTGCAGGAATGCAATTACAGAAAACCAAATTAGCATACACAATTGTGTCGGGCCTTGCTCCTTACTTTCAAAAGGAAATGTTAAATAATGTTGTTGACTGTCATCATATTTTTGTTGCTTTTGATGAAAGTTTAAACAAAGTTGCTCAAATGCAACAAATGGATATTTATGTCAGATTCTGGGACAAGGAAAAGGAAGCTGTTGCTACACGATATTACAACTCTGCATTTCTGTGTCACTCAACTGCAAATGATTTGTTACTTTCATTTAAGAAATCTCTGAAAGATATTAATCTGAAAATCTGAATTTTTCTGGAAAAATTTTCATTTTTGTCTGGAAAACCTGGAAAAGTCAGGGAATTTTTCTATCCTGGTTTGCTGGACACCCTGAATAATTATAAATTCAGAATAAAATATATTGGCAACCTAAACCATTCTTAGTAACACTTTTGTTAGTAGAAAAGGCTTGTATCCTGCAATGCTACAAGGTACCCAATATAATTAGGAATTTGCAGACCATAACAAAGTTTATTCTGCTTTATATCGTGTGACATTCACAGAAATACCAGCCATGCTTACATATTAGATAATATGATTCAAAACAGATGAATCCACTATGTACGACCATAAATTTCTGCTCCCAGCAAATTGATACTTTCACTTAGCTAATAACATAAAATGATACGCAAACAATGAATTCAATATGATGATTTTTGCCTTCATCCCACTATGTGCATCAAAAATATTCTTAAAATTACAAATAACTCAAATCTGCAATAATACTAAATATTGTACAAATTTTAATTAATTCAAATTGTAGTAGCCTAAAATAAACTGTAAAATATGTATAAAATAATTTCTATAATTAATAAATCACCACTCTTGACACAACTACTATTATAACATAAACACACACCAAGAACATGGCACTCATGAAATATTGTAATACCTTGACTTACACTATTCCATCTTATGCGAATCCTGAGTTATGCTATTTTTAAATCTTCTAGTTGATTTGTTATTTTATTTTAACATCTTGCGACTCTTGATTCTTCACTCACACACTTACGACATGTTCGTACATGTTTCACGCCGTGTCAATACGTAGTTACAAATTATTTTGTTGTGTTATTTATATTGTGTGTTCGTTATATCTATGGAGACTTGATGGACTCTAATATATCTTCCAAATGAAGTAGAACTGATTCTTCTGCATCAGACAAGAAAAGTAAAACATTATCTTTGTAACGTAAAATTAACATTATCAAAAACTTTGATGCAATAAATAAAAATTTGTGAATGGGTAAAGAAGTTTGATCTACTGGAATCATCTGTCAGAACAATTATAAAAGGTAAAGAAAATATTCTGGAAGTTGTGAAAAATGCTCATTCTTTGAATTCAAGCATCATTTCTAAATGTACTATCACTGGGTTGGAAACAATGTTAAAATTACAGTGTGAAAAATTATCCTGTTGATCAGAACGTGTGTTCTCAAGCTAAGCTGAGCAATACATTGAAGAATTTGATTGTTTAGATCAAGTTCTATTAGAAGATCAAATGAGGGTTGGAAACTTGACAGAAGGCCTCATTTCAATTAAAAAAGGGTTACAAATTTGGGAGACTCCAACAGGCAAATTTCTGCTACAAAATACAGGGGAAAAAAATTATTGTTAGCTTGCTATGGTGAAATGTTGCCTGAGAAGAAAAATCTTCGATCCGTTAGGCAATTTGATTAGATTTTACGAGGGCTTCTACATCAAAATAATCTCGGTTTATGTTTCATGATAATATAATTTGTTTTCTCTAAGATTTTATTTCTAAATGATTGTTTCTTTAGTTTAGTTTATACATAATTTTTTTTATTTATATGCCAATTTGTAACCAACATATCAAAATTCGACTTGCACAGTTATTGCTCAGTCCCACTTATCGTGCAAGTTCATGGTATTACTGTATGTACCTATGTGAATACACCATTTAAAATCATAAACCTTTTGCAGGTAATTAAAATCTCACAATCTTGTACTCCTAGCAATACAATCAGTATAATGGTTAGAAGAACTGAGGTATAAAAAATTTGAAATGTTCTTTTGTACGCATAAGCCACTAATCTACATAGTTACCTCCCACTGGATTCTGAGATAATCAGTAGTTGGGAGGGCCATCTCTATTTTTGCTTACCTTAAAAGTTCTTCAACTGTTGGTAGACATATTACAAATAAATAACAGTAATGTATGCAATCTTATTGATACGTTTCATTTAGCACACTGCAAAGTTCATTTAGCCTACATTAAATTTGATAATGTAGCAATGAAATTAATGGTTCTTGAATTTTATTGACATTGTTTTGGCATTCTTTCCTTGCAGATTTCGGGACCAGTTGCTTACAGTTATGTTCTACGCACATTTTGTGTTGGCGAAGAAAGGGCCGCTGGCCAGAATTTGGTTGGCGGCCCATTGGGACAAAAAACTTACCAAAGCTCATGTTTTTGAAACCAACATAGAGAAGTCTGTTGATGGTATCTTACAACCAAAGGTAAATTTTTTCTTTAAAGAGAATTACATTTTAGTTACAAGTGTGATAATTAACATCTGAATTTAACATTTTATGTGTGCAAGTTAAAAATAAACTTTCATAGAAAAAGTTTTTCGCAAAAAAATTGTTATAGTGATTGGTTCATGTGCAATGTTTTTCTCTAAAATTTTACAGGTGAAGATGGCTTTACGAACATCAGGCCACTTGTTGCTGGGAGTTGTGAGGATATATTCGAGAAAAGCCAAGTACTTGTTGGCTGATTGTAATGAAGCATTTGTTAAAATCAAAATGGCATTCCGGCCTGGCATGGTGGATCTTCCAGAGGAAAACCGTGAAGCTGCTGTTAATGCCATCACGTTACCAGAGGTGTTTCATGACTTCGATGCCATTCCCGAACTGAAGTGAGTGATCGACCTGACGTCATTATATGTTCAGTGCCAGTTAATTTGCATGGTATTGGCAACTGTTATGTTGTTTGATGTTACTTCATGAAGTTAATTAATTAGTCAAACCACTGTCTTCACTAAACATGGACCAATAACACTTTTTTTTGTTTGAAAATAGTGTGTGGCTTCATTTGCCCATGCATTTGTGGAATGTTTCAGTGATGTTGACATTGAAGCACAGTTCAGTTTGAACCAATCTCGGGCTGAGGAAATAACTATGCGTGAAGATTATGGAAATATATCGCTGGTGACGAATGATGAAGGATTTGGAGACATGGGATTTGACACTGAACCACCAGAATTAATACGAAATGTTTCCAATTTGGAGCCATCTTTGGATCAGGTAATTATTGAGTAATTTTCAAATGTATTTTAAGTATTTTATTTTTCAAGATTATATTCCTGTTACCGGGCTTCTGCCTTAAATTTTTTTTTGGCTAGTAAATTGCCTCAAATTAATCTCAAGATGGTTACTTGTTTATGTTGCTATTAAGTTAGTGAACAAATTAATCCTACAGGGTCTTGGTTCTAGAGGGCTGACCAGTAAAAACAGGTGAACAGTTTTGGAGTGAGCTAGTGCAGAAGTATGCAAGTGTAAACATGCCGTTGAGTTTCCAGATTGCCCTGTGAACTTTTACCCTTTTGTCATGCTGTGATGAAGTCACCTCATCTTGCCCTACCGGTGGTAAAGATGTTTCACTTGTAAAACTAAGGCATGATTGTGGGTATAAAGGTGGTTGAGTGCACAAGTGAGTGTGGTGCTTCGGCCACAGGCGAGCTTGCTGTTCAGCGACGGGCCGCCCGTAGAGCACATGGCCGCGCTCGAGAAGGAGAAGGAGCCGCAGCCCTCGACATCGGGGGGGCAGTCCTCTCGCTCCGCCATGGAAATAGATGCTCCCATCAGGGACGATGGCTTTGGCGGTAATTTGGGGCAAGACATCATAGGTAAGAAGGGCCGGCTTTAGCACCTCCCGTTAGATCTGGGGTATAGTCAACCTCCGATTAAGGAAGAAGTGTGTGTATTACAACTCATATTTAGCCAATGATTTGCTAGCAGAATCCTGATGGAGCATGTAGCGTAATACTGGTTGTGTTGGTAATAATATGAACCGGGAAATTCAGGAATTCTACATGAGTTTCACAAGCGGGGAAAAAAACTGGAATTGTACAGCCTAGTGTCAGGGAATTATTTTCTTTGCTATAGTGGTTTCTAATGTGTTTTCACATTTAAATATTTCGCAGTAATAAGCAGCCTTCGCTTTATCAGAATTCCGACTATACACTGATAACTTTCGCACTTTCGCCTCTATAGCACATCAATCTGTACTTTGGGTCAGGGATGTGGAGGGAAAGATTAAGATGAGTTTGTTGGCGATACTTTAGTTTCTCTCGCTCACACTTTTTCGTTTAATCAGTCGTCTCGTGTAATTCTGTTATTTACCTTATCAGTGCTTGGTAATTACCTAATCAGTGCTGACTTGATAATTCATGGGGCAAAAAATCTCTCACACTAACTTTGAAATCTTTAAAGAGATTTTTCTTGCTTCCTAGGGCCCATTCAGGTGAGATATTTTAGGATGTTGAAGGGGGCACCTACCTGCTTCTACTTACACAGTTTGAGTCAAATCAGTGAGCCTCAACTCAGATCCTCCCTTTGTTAGATAAGGATTCGGATATCAAATCGGAAAAAAATTGGATTGGCTGTATGTCTTTTAAGTAAACCATACAAACCGTAACAAAAACAAAAATCATAACATTTCGGCCATATATTGACCTGATTAGGATAATTCTGATAAAAGCAACTATGTGATCAAAAATATGAGTGCATTTTGTTGTCGTGTTTTGTGTGTTATTTCTAGGTAATGTGTATCTTTCAGTGTTTATTGTTAATTTGGAAAAAACGTCTAATAAAGTGTGGTGTGAACTGCAGCAGGGGGCCTGTTCGAGGGAGGTTTGTTCGACGATGCACCCATGCCCCCGGAGGTGGCGCCGGTGGAGAACCCGTTGCCAGTGCCCCCGATCGAAGAGCCGGAGAAAGTTGCAGACGAGGCGGTGGCCCAGGAGAGTGACGATGACCTGGGGGACCACTTTGGGGGTCCGCCCTCTGTGGGAGGCCACAGGTGAGGTCCCTTCAGCAGCTAATAAACTGTGCAATGGTATTAAAACAGGCTGTAGTAAACTGCTCTGTTCAAAGTAAAAATACCAATGAGTGTTTGTCAAGTTTCTAAAATTTACAGAAATATGACCCAGTAGGAATCAGGAAACACTGTACTGAAATAAAAACTAACCTTTGAATAATAATAACAATAGTAGTAATAAAATGTAATAATGCTGTAAAACTCTCTTAAGAAAATACCACATAAAAAAATTCCTGCATAGTAAGATTATTAAAAAAAATTAAGCGCTGGATTATAAATATTTACAACTTTACCCTTTAAATAAAATTTCCTTGTTAATAGGTCAAGTTTTTTTAAGTACCTTGAGAATCTTCTTAACAGGATTTTACTGTATACATCCTTTGACTAAATTAAAAGTTCAACTATGTGAAAGCATTATAATTGAGCATCAAGTTTTGTTTATCACCACATACCTGCCAACTTTTACAGTTTGTTAATAAAATTTACAGGAAGGTAAGGTTTCTTACGGTTTTACAGTCAAAATCAATGTTTTACGTTTAGGACAGTTTAGCGCTGGTTCTTTATATATATGTTTTTGTATGATATTGACGTCTGTGTAGAAGAAAGGAGCATTTCTGTAAGCTGCATTCTAACCCTTACACCAAGTATCTTTTTTGCGAGATGATTGGGTTTCGTTTTCCAGCAAAATATCCTATTTTACTTCTTAACATTGATTGTTAGTTTTGTCTAATTGATAATTAATTTTCACTATAACATCAGCTGTCGGCTTGGGGTCATTGCGGTAGTAGTAAATAAGCTAAGAAAAAATGGTTGCCGAGTGGTTGCATAAACAAACTAAAATTTATTTAAGAACATAAGATATTAAGGTACTGGTAAGTGGTAGTGGTGCACCGATGCGGATACCGATGAATCGTAATCGGCGATTATGGGTACTTACCGATTAATCGTAATCGGCGATTATCTTAACGATTACTTTGCCGATTATTTACGTCCCGGCGTATTTAAGTAGGTTTTTACCGTGTAATATTTTGTTACACATTTTAGGATGAAATACGGTAATATTTGTATATATTACAAAATTCATCTAACCCCGTCATATAATTACAGATATTTCGTTAAGTTTAATAAATCTCATTGCCTCGAACAATAAAAAATACATTTTTCCTACACGTTTATTTACGTTTTGTCTTTTGTTTAGTGGCCTTGTACATTACCTATAGCAAGAGACGTAAAATATATGGCACACAATCAAAATATCACAAACAGTTGCAGTGGATTCTATGACAATTGAGCTTTTCGAGTCGTAGTAGCGGTTCAAAATCGTGGTCCCGATACCTTCTAGTTTTTATCACTGCGTTTTACAAACTCGTTATGGGCGTCTTTGGTAACATTATCCGTTTGTTATTTGTATGACGTGATAAGTGAAAAAGTATTTATAATTTTATATATTCAGTCAACATAAATAAAATCACATGTGCTAGTATTGGTTTTTAGTCATTTTTATATAATTATAGTGAGATGGCGAGTAGGGAGAAAAAAAGTGAAGTGTGAAAACATTTTTCTATAAACTCAAGTGAACAAAATAAAGCAGCATGTTTACATTGTTAAACGGTAATTTCTTGATGCAACCTTATGTGATATTCAATAATAATGCTAGTTTTCCGCAACAAAAACTTACCCATTGTAAATTACAATTATTAGACTGTAGTTCAAGTTGTTTACAATAACAAATATAAATAGAAGTTAATTTAATTTACACTTTGCAATGACTTAATAGTGTATTTTATATATTTTTATACTGTTATTACCTATAACTGTATTCGCGACTTTACCTTATCTTGTTATTAAATTCACATGGGAATAAAAATTTTTGTGTGCATTATTACACTTAAAAAAATTTCTTCATTATAATCGGTAACTGAATCGGTATCTGCCGATTATTGCTCTCATAATAGGTAATTGAATCGGTAATCAGTAAAGTCATATCGGTGCACCACTAGTAAAACTTATTGAAACTATTTTGTTATTGTGAAGAGGTTGTATTAAGAATAAACTTTTAATATTTATCTCACTTTTACAGCCCTTTTAAAATGCTGCACTTAGCCTACTTTTTCGTGCTAAAGTTTTAAGTTTGCCTACAATTTTTTTTGTGCTAAATTTTGGTTTGTTGCATTTTACCAACACATGTTAATAAAAAGACATTTAAAAATTACACTAGAGTTCCGTTATAACGAGGTGTCACGGTTCCGGGTTTGATCCTCGCTATAACCGAATTGGACAAATTTTGGCCCCCAAAAAATAAAAATTAACTGAAAATAGCATAAAAATTGTGTTTAAACCTGTATAATTGGAAAATAACAGGTTATATTAACAAAATCTTAATTTCTGTGAGCAGATGTGTGAATTATCTTTAAAACGATACCCCACAAGTACGGATGCGATCACCGATTGCGTCAAAATAACCAGAATACCCTACCACGCCACATAAGTGTAGCATCTCAGCCCGCGGCCAACGCAGCATTGTCCTGCTATCTATCGTCGACGCGGGCTGTCTGCTGGCGGCCATGTTGGTTCGGGGTGTTGTTAACAGGTGGTGCTAGTGTAGCGTGACGATTTAATTCCTTACAAAAATGCAGGAGTGCGGCACCGCACGCGCACGTACGCCTCAAATGAAATAGTCGCTGGAAAACTATGCTTTTTTCATTTAAAGAAACCTGTAAACTTTTTTAGAAAACAAATTTGGGATTAAACTCAAACCATTACCACCCCCTTCCCGGACAGAGACCCCAACAACTGACCGAAACAAAAGTTACAAGAAAACTGCCCTAGCGATTCAGAAATAAATACAGTAGTGCCTACTATTTGTCAGATAGTGAAATAAATAACGTGACATGTTTGTAAACGTGTCACGACTGAAATAATTCCAAACAATTGTATAAATATTTGTGTATTATTAACGCGATCAATTAACAACAAGTATAAAAACGGCTCTGACTTTCTTGGCCTAACATAGTTATAAACAATTATTATTCGTTAATGAAAATGTGCCACCAAATTAATTAAGAGCATTTATTTTTAAAAAAAAAAGTGCATATTGTTATGTTTAATGGCGGGAAAAAATAGATTTTGTCTATTTTCTAAATAATAAGAAATGCATACAAGTATATGTACATTCAAAGGCTTGGTTTATTCGACTCGAGCATACCTTGGCCTTGAAGCCAGCCAGTGATGCTGTGACTGTGAAGTCGCAGGCACAGATAACTAACGGAAGTTTGATAAAAGAAAGAAAGGACGGGATTCTATTTTTAAAGCCACGCACTTAGGTGGCGACTGCAAGGCTGAAGAATGTGACAGGTGTCAACAGCAAGATGTCTAGTGGCGAGCGAGAGGGGTGGAGATAAAGCAGACAAATAACTAAAGCGCGCTACACGCGATCACGCCGTAAATTCCTCAAAAAGACCTCGTTATAGCCGTTTTCTTGCTATTACCGTGCTCGCAATAACGGGATTCTACTGTATGAGCAAGTCTTTCAGTACTTGTCAATGATGAGTAAACATCTAACCTCGGTCATGAGCAAATTCATGTGTTTTCATTTTGCAATATACTTATAGTATGAAACTCAAACTCATATATAATGTACAATTCATTTTACGAAAAAATTGTTAAAAAAAAAAAATATTTTTAAAATCTATCTATAATTCTGTTCAAGTCGGTACTATGGATTTATCAGGGCTATAGCCCGTCCTACTCTTAGATTGCAGTACACGGCTTAAGACGCGCGCTGTTGCCAAATCTCTAACACATTACGAATTTCAGGAGATGTGTGTCTTTGTAATTCGGATCTAACAAGAAGAATTTTGAGAAATCATATCGTAATTTATAATATTTTGTACTATTACACTTATAAATTTGTAATAATGCCACTTTTATGTAAATTTCAAATAAAAACTACCTATTGTAGACAAAAATTTCTTATATTTTTCTTTTATGTTCTAAAAATCCAATATATATCACATTTTCATGGGCCCGATATATGACGTATTTTTGGACAAGTCATGTCCAAAATGATAAATAAAATACGGTAATGGAAATTCTCGGTCGAGTAAGTTATGGAAAAAATCCGAACATTTTTTGCAAAACAGAAAAATCGCAACAACTCCCATAATATGAATAATATCGCATCCGTTTTAACGTATGATAACTCGGAGTACCTAATGCCAAAAAATGTTTTCTAAGTAAATTTTTTACACGACCAGCCATAACTGCATGGCTTCGAAAAAAAATTTCACTCGACAAAAAAAAACATAACTGCCTTAGTAGACACCTTATCAAATCTGTTTAAATTGTTTGTAAATATCATAATTATTTTCCAAAACTTTGTTTAAAACAATGTTTGATAAGATGCTTGGTGTTGAGAAGGATAGAAAAATAATTCAAAATTTTGTACCATGATCGCTATTAAATTCCTTCGTATTTATTTAATACATTTTACATATTATGTTCAAGATTTTAACTTACCAGGCGTACTTAGGGTACCATGTCGCTACAGTTTCATTCTTATGTTGTAAATGGTTCGTTTGGAACAGCCGGTTGCTTTGGAAGCTTCCTTAACTGCATTGCACACACTCATAGTTTTTGAAAAATACTCAAATACATTCAACAAAATCTTGCGCTCCCTCCCGCGTAGCCTACAGATATAATTTCTTTTCGGTGTTCTATCTTCCATATTTTATATATACGTAATAAAAATAAATGTAGAAAATAAAATCACGTATGTTAATATATAATTTGTCAAAATTATAACTGTAACAAGTCACCGGACACAGGGTGGCCAGCCAACCGGGAAATTGGGAAATACGGGAAATAGCCAGGATTTATTAAAAAAACCAGGAATACCTGGAATCAGCCAGGAATTTTTATTAGTAACCGGGAATTTTTTTTATGAAGTAACGATCGCAATAACATACGGCTGTTAAATGAGCACGTTCACCACCCGTCGAAGCACGACAGTATGCTCGTGAGCTATATTTTGTGAAAGTTAATTTGTTTATATTGCATTTAAAAACTTTTGTAGTACGTAAGAAACCGTTAACAATTCAGACTTCCATACTTATTATGTTTCTGTATTCAAAAGCAACAGCATTTTGGCTGAAAATGTTGTTGTAGGGTGGTAGTAATTTCTCGCACGGCATGTTGGTAGCACTAGTTTTGTATGTATATTTGTTTTTATTTGCGCTCGTGTTGTTGCGTCACGGTATCACGGATACTTTTCTCGAGCTTTTTAAAAGTTTAGTTGTGCGGGTTGTTGTTTTGAATTTTTTAATCTAACATGTAATTGGCGCAGACTATCAAAATGTCAACGAGTTCGGTCACCACATACAATGACAAATATACGGAAGAGTTTGAATGGGTGGAGAAAGATCCAAAGTGCGGGACAAACGCTATTTGCAATTTGTGTAATGTTAAAATCAATATCGGTAGCATGGATGGGAAGAACAGCATTAGCCAGCCACGCAAGAGGGGCAAAACACGTGCGTTTGGTGTCAAGTAATTTTTGTGACTTGAGATTATAAATTTTTTTGTTGGTGGTAGGTTTTGTTTTAAGCAAGTTCATTGATTTAATTTTTAAGCCTATAGTTAAGATGTCTATTGTTTAACGCCAATAAAACATCATATTGTGTGTGCTTTGTGTAACAAAAATACAAATTGTATGCAAATATTGATAAAAACCACCCTTGAAAAAACCTGGAAAAAACCAGGAATTTTATTATCCCAGAAGAGTGGCCACCCTGGGACACAACGCGCTGCTTCGTCGCGAGACGCGATACTAACTGGCAGGCTGGTTTACAGAAATGAGTGTCTAAGGTAATACATGGTTGACTAAGGAAGTCATGTATTTGAAATTGCTTGCAGGACAGAACCCCACTTATCTAAACACACGACCCTGTTTCCTCTTACGATGGCTGCTTGTGAGAGAAACCTCTATTGCAGCACACTCTTGTACTGATAAGACACGTCTTTAACAGCTATTTCCATGGAAACTGTAGAAGCAATTGAGATGGAGCTGCTTTTAAAAACTAATTCAATTCATTGTGAACATTTTTCATGCTTTCGTCCCCCATATATCTTTAATAGAAAAAAAAATTTCCGCTGGTCAACTTTTTGATGTGTCAGTTTGTGAGAAAATGCATTTCAATATATTAAAAAAATTATTTAAGTGAAATCTGTATAGTTTTTGTCTTAACATTTGTTCGGTGGCGTCCTAAGGCATTAATTTATTAAAAAAAAAATCTGAATGAAATAAACATGTAGGTCATATATTTTTTTTGTGAAACATCTCGGAATACTTCAAAACAGTTCGTAGTGAATAAGTTATGTTTTTAAATTTTTTTGGACACTTAAAATATAGTTAAGTATTCAAAATAAGTATTGCCTGATGTGTATTTTGATGCTATACAATATGAAAAAAAGCTTGGTCCAAAAATTAAAATTTTAATTTCGTTTGATATTTGGCAACAACGCACGAAGAAACAAGGACAGCGCTAACGGCAATCAGTGTGTGTTAGAGAGAGAGAGGATGCGCCCATTTACTTCCACACTGCAATCTAAGAGTGGGATGCTCTATAGCCGAACAACAGGAGTACCAAAAGTGTCACATACAAAAGAAACTTGTTTAAAATCCTAGTTATTCACGAGTTTTCGTTGTTAACAGCAGCCAGGCAAATTGTATTTTAGTTCAGCAATATTATAAACACAATTTTTGCCAATAATTTCATCTTACATCTTCATCATTATTTTTTTTTTATATATACATATATACATTTTGAGTTGTAATGTCTGTGTTGTCATAGATGTATACAGCAAGTAAGCTGCTTCAGTATGAAATGGTGTTAATTTGATTGTGATATCGATTCATACGCTGTTGAAACTAAGATGTTTACTTCTTTTAATGCCCATCTCAATGGAGTATCTGTGATTTGTAGTTTTGTAGTCTATGGTTGTTGACTTTTTTTTTTTTTTAATTTTTTCCCACTTCTGTGTGCGATGAAAAGAATACAAATAATTTGTTTTCAAGTTTGAAATGAATAATATGCTGTGTTTTAAATTGTTAGTGAGACAGTAGCACAAAAAAAAATAATTTTAATACTTTTTGCATGTTTAAAACATCACTTATTGTTCATTTTTTTTGATTGTGAAGTCCAATAAACATAAAAAAAGTAGTACAGTAGAATCTCATTATAGCGAGCACGGTAATAGCGAGAGCACGGCTATAACGAGGTCTTTTTGAGGAATTGACGGCGTGATCGCGTGAAGCGCGCCTTGGTTATTTGTCTGCTTTATCTTCACCGCTCTCGCTCGGCACTAGACATCTTGCCGTTGACGCCTGTCACATTCTTCAGCCTTGCAGTCGCCACCTAAGTGCGTGGCTTTAAAAATAGAATCCCGTCCTTTCTTTCTTTCATCAAACTTCCGCTTGGCTTCAAGGCCAAGGTATGCTCGACTCGAATAAACCAAGCCTTTATATATACATATACTTATATGCATTTCTTATTATTTAGAAAATAGTCAAAATCTATTTTTTCCCGCCATTAAACATAACAATGCACATTTTTTTAAAAATATAAATGCTTTTAATTAATTTGTTGGGACATTTTCATTAACGAATAATAACATTGTTTATAACTATGTTAAGCCAAAAATGTCAGAGCCGTCTTTATACTTGTTGCTAATTGATCGCGTTAATAATACACAAATATTTATAAACTTGTTTGGAATTATTTCAGTCGTGACACGTTTACAAACACATCACGTTATTTATTTTACTTGCTGGCAAATAGTACGCACTACCGTATTTATTTCCGAATCGCTAGGACAGTTTTCTTGTAACTTTTGTTTCGGTCAGTTGTTGGGGTATCTGTCCAGGAAGGGGGTGGTAATGGTTTGAGTTTAATTCCGAATTTATTTTCTAAAAACGTTTACAGGTTTTTTTAAATGAAAAAAGCATTGTTTTCCAGCGACTATTTCGTTTGAGGCGTACGTGCGTTGCCGCTCTCCTGCTTTTTTGTAAGGAATTAAATTGTCACGCTACACTAGCACCACCTGTTAGCAACATCCCGAACCAACATGGCCGCTAGCAGACAGCCCGCGTCGACGATAGATAGCAGGACAATGCTGCGTCGGCCGCGGGCTGAGATGCTACACTTATGTGGCGTGGTAGGGTATTCTGGTTATTTTGACGCAATTGGTGATCGCATCCGTACTTGTGGGGTATCGTTTTAAAGATAATTCACACATCTGCTCACAGAAATTAAGATTTCGTTAATATAACCTGTTATTTTCCAATTATACAGGTTTAAACACAATTTTTATGCTATTTTCAGTTAATTTTTATTCTTTGGGGGCCAAAATCTGTCCAATTCGGTTATAGCGAGGACACGGTTATAGCGAGGATCAAACCCGGAACAATAACACCTCGCTATAACGGGACTCTAGTGTATTTATATTGCACAAATGACTTAAGCTCACCGGTGAACGTTGGTATTTGACAAACTAATAAGTTATACTATGTTAAGTATTCGTAAGCAAACAAAATATTCATTATTTTGAAGTGTTAATGTTCGAAGTCGAATTGAATATGAATAGTTTATTATTCATATTCATATCCGAAAATTTGAATATTCACACAGGCCTTATTATGACCCTATTCTTGGGAACCTTAAGGGGTTTTACTGTATAAAACCAAACCTACGGACACACTTCTTGGTATTTTTAAATAGATTTAATAGAGGTTTTTTTGTTATATTTGAATGTGAACATTTTGATTCAATTGGAATCGATGGGAATCAACTAATTCACGGAATTATTTTCTACGCAGCACGACAAATAAAGTATATATGTTTTATTCGCTAAATCACCAAATAGAATTTTTCACACTTTATATACAATTACTCTCTCAATCCTAGTTTCTCTTGCAAAATTTTTCCTCTGCAAGTGAGAACCTTACGGTATTAAATAATTTCATCATGCATCTTTTTTTTTTTTAATTGTTAATTTGAATGTTGATTAGTGTGAGATGTGGTGATGTCTCTCCTGTGGATGCAGCTACTTGCACGGCGTGGTGTGTTGCAGCTCTGACGGAGATTCCCAGCCGGCCACCCCCGCCCCTGGCCTGCCCCCAGAGCCCCCTCCGCCGGAGCAGCCGGAGCCGGTGGCCCCGCCCCCCGTCGAGCCGCCCTACCAGGACCCCGTGGACGAGCTGCCGAGCGTGGCCCAGGACCAGACCACGCTGCTGCAGAACGAGGAGGAGAGCTTTGCCCTCGCTCCCGTCGATGCCTCAGCCTTGAGGGGTGAGCACCTCTGCCTCCAGGGGCTGTTTTAGACTTACAAGTTTAAATAATTAAAATAAATAATGAGTTGAATTACAATGTTCTTGAATCAAAATTTAGAATGTGAATCACAAAATCAGACTTGTTTGCCTTGTATTGCTCCACGTTTATTTAGTTAGATTAATTAAATAAAGAATTATATCATAACATTTTTCAAATTTTAATTTTGCTGATACAATTACAATTAACTTCAATCATTAAGATTTTTATCGTCATTATCAGCTTGAAGAAATATACATTAAAAAAATTATTCCATTTATTTGGTTATGATACTTGCAGGTTTATTACTATGAGAGATAGGAATGGAATCTCCATAAATGGAGTAAATTACTTGTGATTTACTTTGCTCATAGGTTTTACTAAGACAAAACGTAAGCGGAAGTTGATAGTGGATGAAGTGAAGAACATATCGGGCGAAGAGATGAAAGCACAGTTGTCGGACACTAGCGACATAGTGACGACTTTAGATCTCGCTCCCCCGACCAAGAGATTGATGCACTGGAAAGAGACCGGGGGAGTTGAGAAGTTGTTTGCCCTGCCTGGTCGCAGCATCCCTGCCAGATGCATTTCGAAGGTAATCAAGGTATACTCTTTACATTTCTTAATTCACTCTAGCTTTAGTCTCATTAAATCTTTTGCATGCTCTTTGTAGTGTATCATAGACAAGTCCATATTCTCAAGATAGAAAATAGTTGTACATTTTCTTATAGGAAATTAACGGTTTTAAAGCCACCAAACTTTTGAGTACAGTAAATTTAATTTAATTAGTAGTTGGTTATATTCCGAAGCTGTAAAAAAGTGATGTCATCGCCCTGGCATGTTTCTTTGCTTGGCTGGTTTATATTTTTAACCATGCCGTTACCATGTGAGAAAGCTGTATGGTCCAACCTTTCTACCCTGACACTTCATGTGGCCCACCCTCTCAGCGGTCACATTTGTCACACTTTAAACGTGAGGGGGATGCCCAGACACTGCTTCTCATCTTGTCTCATCTGGTTTGTTTCACATGCTGCTAATTTCTATCTGCCTATCAGAGTGTGGCGGGCACCCATCTGGACAAAGGAAATGGGAGGGGGAAACTAACTATAATTTGTGCTTGTGCATGGTCTGCGGTATCTTGAGCAGTGTTGAGTTAACTTTCTCTCTTCATCTGTTGTAAATGATGAGAACTATCAACATAGGCAAAGGCATTCTTCATCACAACAGGTTTTCATGACGCCAACAATATCGTTTTCTCACGTTATTTATTTCCCACACTTGTAACTACAACATTTCATGACAAACACTGCCGCCACAGCAATGCATTTCCTTTGTTCTATCTATGAAAAGCACGCCTCTGAGAATTGCTGTATTGAAATGTTACTTAATATATTCCTCCAGCCTCATGTAAGTTTATTTGCATGCTAGTTTTATGAAAGGACAAGGAACTGAGAAGAAAGGATAACTTGCCACCTAGGGGTAGAAAAAATAAATACTTGGGAGGGGGGGAGGGGAGTGGGTAACTGCCGCCTTCCCAGTAGAAATAGAGCATGGCAACACAATTCTGTTTTCTTTACGTTCCAGTTTGCTGAGATTCTATACACAAAGACTTCATTTGTGCTCAGAATTCTACTGAAGACAAATATATGGTGCGACCCTAATTGTCAGTTATCCTGACATTAATAAGGTCCCAATTAACATGCATAACTGAGAGTTTACTGTACTTCAAAAGTTAAGGGATGACCAAAATTTGTTATGATATCGTGTCATAATCAGATATAAAACAATCAGAAAATTTGAAGTCCCTCTTTTATCGCATAATGTTGCACACGCATAATCGTCACTGATATATCAGGGGGTCTAAATTTGGATTTAAAAAAAACTTGTGTAAACGTTGCATGATGTTTTTGGTCCCGCTATTAGTTCCGGGCGCTTTTTGTAGGTATCTTTTCCATATAAAACAATGTATTTTTAATTAAAAATCTAATATTTATTCGGAAATTACCTCTTCAGACCTGCCAACTCTCACGATTTTGGTGTGAGGCTCACGATTTTAAGGTCCATCTCACGCCCTCACACCAAAATAGTGTTTCCTCACGATTTTTCGGTGCCCTAAGATTTTGTTTGTAAAAGTTACAAAACAAGTTTTAGGAATGCTTACAGTAACGAGTTTCCATCAATACTCGAGTCACGTAAAGGAAGCAATTTTGCGTTTTGTAGCGTGTGCCGTGCTGATTTTTCTATCTCGTATAGTGGAAGAGGAGATATTGTGAAACATGTCGCTACAAAAAATCACAACTAACACGTGAAGTTTATTGCTTCCAATAAAAAAATTAATCTTGCTGTGAACAGTGATAATAGTGTTACACGAGCAGAATGTTATTTTACATCTTTTTTTAGTTGCGGCCCTGCATGATCACTACACGACAGCGCTAAATTATGTTCAACTAAATTAAATCTGCAACCTATAATTTGTTGAAATAAATTTTGAGGCAGAGACCATGTAACATATGTACCTACAGGTATGTCACTTAAATTTAAAGATTCTGATTTGTTGTTTTTTATATCTAACCTGTATTTATGGGCCTGAAAGTTTTTATCGAGGACCTCATGATTTTTTAAATTTGAATGTTGGCAGGTCTGCCTCTTATTTAATTAATGGAAATACGAAGTTGTCTGATTTGTAAATTTTCTTCTAAAGACGTTTTTAAACCTTATAACCTTTATCTGTTAATCTGCGTCGCCGCGGTGTACCGCTTTTAAAAAAACATAGCCAGCGCTAGTTGGCATCATTCATGATTGATTATGTTACTTACCGTATAGAGCGTGCACATGTAGTTGTATATCAATATCTCACCAATTGCATGCAACGTGCGCTCTCTGTCGAGTGCCAAGTTAACTACATTTGATGGTACGCACTCTTTCGGGGTAAGTGTGTACTACGACGATAGTTATACGTTAGTTCAGGCTCGCATTCACATTTAGTTTTTCTATTTAAAGTTGAAGAAAGGTTTTTGTTGCATGAGTTATTAATTTAAATTGTTTGGTGTGCTCTTGTATACTCCACTTTTAAATAAACGTACTTTCCACGAATGGGTTTGGTTTTTATGATTAACTTTACCTAAAAAAAAATTTTTTCTCATAAACATGGCACTCTTACGTTTTTAATTTTATTTTAGTATAAAATTTGCGATGATTATGCGATAAAACACGATAATTCATTTCTTTGTCCATCATAATATTTTACAATTAGTTTTTTTTTTTTTTTTTTTTTCCCACTACAATGTGTGTGTTTTTGGATTTGTCTGTGTTACAACATAGTCTACTCATTAATTCAAACCACTTACAATATGTATTTCTTTTTAATATATGGTCTTTAAACTCAGCTTCAACATATTAAGTAGTGATGAGCAAACTTGTTTTATTTAAATAAGTAATTTTTTGTTAAATAAAAAATTAAGAGAAATGTGATGTTACTTTGCTAATTTGTTAAATTAAGTATGTGAATTCATTCTTGCTCTTATTGTAATTCAAAATTCACTTTTTGCCATCACAAAACAAAAAAAAACTTGTGTGATAAAAAAGGAGGGAGAAAACAAATAACAAATTCTTTATGTATCACCTTTAAGATAAGCTTTATCTGCTACATATTTACTTCCAGATATCATGAAGAAATACATATATTTTAAAAATACAGTAAATGAACCTCTTAGTGCTTGACAATGATGCTATGTATCAGTCAGCAAAAAGGATTTTTTTAAATATTCTGACTTTTTACAAATAGCAGATGTGTTGATAATATCTAATGCAAAAATTAACAAAATATAATAATTTTCAATGCTGATGTATTAAAACTTTAATCACAATAACACAAAAAAATATACTGAAAATGAGTGACAAAAATGGACTGTGAAGCCAAGCTTTTAATGAATGTTGGGAGATCATACTTATTAATATTACATTTTTGAACATATTTAAAAAAATTATTTATAATTGGTTGAATCCCAATTTTCTCGAATCCAAATTTCTTATCAGAATCTCAAAGAGTGCCTCGAATCTTAATCTAGGTTTTAAGAGCCAAAAAATGAAATAATGTGCAATAAATAAAAATTTATAAAATATCAAATGCATCTTCATAGCACTTATTTGTTGCTGAGATTGTTAGCTACATTTTAATTTGGAAATTCCTAATGATTTTTAGTATTTTAAATGTTGCTGACCTATACCAACCAACCCAATTTACAATATAACCTTATTATATTTATACCTCAAGGTTTTCCCTCCATTGAATTACTAATTGTTTTTATAAACTAAAAATAGTTTTGGGTTTCAGAGACTATCTTAAAAAAATATACACAAGATCAGCTCTATAACTTTCTAAAATTCAACCATAAAATTAAAATAACTTACTTTTGAATCATTGAAACACATGTAGGTACTAATTGAAACAGTACACCAACCTGTTGGCATAAACAAGGCAGAACTACACAATTTGTACTTTTCTATATATATATATAACAATTATATAGTAAATGAAAATGGGACGAGACTAAATGTACACTAAACACATTGTAACATGTCTTCAGATACCATTAACAATTAATTATTTCTTTGCCTAACCTATCATTTTCTAAAACGTTAGTGTAAACTTGAAGATAGGCTAATACCATATTATTTCTCAATTTTGTTTTCGGACATTTACTGGAAAACCATAATTTTCCCCATTTGAAAAACAAAATTTTTGTGTCACGTTAAGTAATTAAAGAAATATAAGTAAAATTAGGTGTAAACATAAAATGTGTTGCAGCTTTTCCTATTAACAAAGCCATCCTTTCTGTCCCCACCCCCCGGCCCTAAAAAACCAAAGATATGAAGATATAAGATGTACAAACACAGCACAAAAAGCAACTTATTGGTTTTGTGGCATTCATAAATAAAATCAGTGGGCTCTGTAGTAAAAAAAAATATGTTCGATATATATTGAAATACTTTGTTACTGCGAAATTCTGTTACAAGTTACAACTACTTCAGAATAGCGTATCTTTCAGTTCAACTTATGTTTTTAAATTCCCGCTCAAAACACCAATGTAAACAATGTAAAAATATTTCACTTCAACATTAAAAACGTATCCTATCTTTCAATACAACGACCATTCTTTTCCAGTTATCAGGAAAATATTACATACATAATTGTAACTGTGTTTGCGCAGGGGTTCTTTAATATAAATGTACATTATGATTAATTTTTATCACTTTCCATGAACTAAGTTTTTCTGATGAGTACATATGTATTTAATTTACTTAATACATATGCATTAAAAGAATAATATCTTGGAGAACAGTATTAGAATAAGTATGAAGATTAAAAAAAATAAGCCAGGTAAAGTTAAGAGTTTGCCAATGTTGAATTTTTTATTTACTATTTTTATTCCTATTTTTTTTCTTAGAATCTATTTTCTCAAATCCTGAATCTTTAGAATACGGGAGATTTGGTGGGATTCGAGGACTCGACCGGCTCATCCCTAAAATTTAAAAAAAAAAAAAAAAAAAGGATGTGAGGTATTGAAGTTGTAAGACACTGCACTTACATTCCAATAAATCCTGTCTCAAAACCTGGTCCAGATATCCTGAATAAAGTTTCCCTTGGTTTTCCAAAATCACTGCAGGTTTATTTTTGTGTATGTGGATTGTGTGCTGGTGGTTATTAACTATACGGACCAGAAAACCTGAAAACGTAGGGGATTTGATATTCAAAAATGTGTAGCAACTCTTGGAGTCCATGTTGAAGTAAATAATTTAATACAGGATGGCTAACAGTGTTATTCATAAACATTATTTTTTTTTTATTTAGTAGTTCGTGTACTCAAGATAATTTTACATTATATTTTTGATACTTTTGCGTCAAATTTTTCTCTTAAAAGATGTTAAAATCGAATGCTAAATATTTATTTATGTGTGTAAACATATTATTGTACAGAATGCACTGTTTTCCTGTTTGTGTTGCTGTTTCGTTTTCCATTACCACGATAGCTTGCTTTATTATTAAATATAATTTAATATATAACATTTGGATCATGATAAACAGAAAAATCTCAAGATCAGTGTAAACGTTAAATCATTTGAAACACAACAATCAGGACTGTTAAAAATCATGGCAGGAGAGAGGAATTTTACAAGAACACAAAATCATGGATTTCATCAGTTTTAATTATGTACTTCGCAGTACTTTCAAGCTTTTCAAATTCACATTTTCAGAAAATGTATGTATATATTTAGACGTATATTTATTCTTTAGGTTAATCTTCTGCAATAATTTCCATAATTTAATTTAGAACAAAAGAAATATTGGGAATTAAAATTGGAATCGAACCTGGGATCGAGAGAAATTATGGAATTGGAATTAAAGAAATTTGGAATCGACCCATCCCTATTTCATATATTATTACCTAATGCCTGGCATGTGTTGCAATGCCTCATTTAATTTTTTTTTTTTGTAACTCTTTTTGTGTAGGTACACATATACAGAGCATCTCTTTCTGTATCTCTCTAATTCTGTACATCTCTCTAATTCTTGGTCTTTATGTATATCTCTCTATATCTCCATATATATCTATGCTCTATAGTAGATCCTTATCTACCCCTTTATTTCATTCTCTATGTCTCTATCTCTATACCTCTTTATTTTTTGCTATCTCCTATATTTATATCTATTTCAACTCAATTGTATTTAATTCATCTCAATTCTGTCATGCATGCACTCTCAAACACTGAAAACACACGGACTGCAGCGTTATTATTTTTATTTTGTTTCCTATTTTGTTTTCAGAGAAATTTTTTAGGTTTATTTGAGTGAAAAATACAGCCTAACTTTATTACTCATATCCAGAAAGAGATATTTGAGTATGTTCTTATATGTATCAATTGCTGTTCTAGTAATTTGTTTCTTGTGTACCTATTTGCTTCTGTTCTAAGAAAATTTGCATACAATAGGGGAACCAAATCTACCTTTTTTTTTTTTTTTTTTTACAGTTTTTGGACTTGACCCAGAAACGTCATTCCCTCCCACTTTTGACTGCGCACGAGTGGTGGGTGTGCGCATGCTTTCGCAGTGTGTTGCGTGCGTGATTCCGCTTCTATCGACGCCGTGATCTGTTGCCTCCAGAGCTACCAGAGGCACCTGACGAGCCGGCCGGCAGAGAACTACGACTTCGGGTCGGTGGGCGACGAGCAGGAGGAGGAGGAGCTGCCCCTGGAGCAGGTGCGGGAGGGGGAGGGGGAGGCGGCCGACGCGACGGGCCGCCGGGTCACCAGGAAGAGGAAGCTGCCCGAGCCGGAGGAGCCCCAGGTACCTCCGCTCAACCGGGATGCTGCCGTCGGATAGCTCGAGACCATCACTTGCACCACTTTTATCCTCATGAATATTGTCGCAATCGCCCTCGGTCTCCGTCAAGATCTACAATATGTCACTCAAAAATAAAAAAAATAAGATAACATCTTATTATTTCAAAATAAACATTAGGGGGGGGGGGGGGGTAGCAGTAGAGCTGGTACAGGGATGGTCTAACCTCCTTAGGACAGGGGGTGTAGGGTGTTGACTGAAAGAAAAAAAAGTATTATTTATCCCACATCGTTTCAGGTTTTATTTCTGGTAAACTATGACCAACACAAAAGTAAATAATTAACTGATTAAATAAATAAATAAAGTCAATGTCAACATACTCTGGTAACAAACAAAAAAAATAAATAAAATACTCTTTTGAAATAAGTAAAAGAGAACGATTATTACTTTTTTTAAAATAACATGATTCTTAACACACACCTCGACCCATCCTTAAGCTAAAATTAACGAAAGAAATTTTACATTGCTGGATACCACAAACTGCCTGCACTCCTGGAAAGAATCAAAACGTTAAGTCATCCTAAACCAATTTTAAAATACGCCCACAACTGTTACAAGAGGTGAAAGAAAATTACGAGTTCGCCATTACTTACAACACCGTCGAACGGCAGCACGCAGCTACCCGCCAAGCCGAGGCTCCGACAGACCTCCAGCACCTCACCGAGAAGAACCACCCCGGCGCACCCAGGGTGGCCCCATTTATTAAATTCACTTCACAACGTCATCACGTCGAGAACCCTCCACGCGAAAACAAAAATCCCGGCCGCGATTCCACAAACCAACCGCCATTCCGCCAACCGACGCTATCCCCCCCCTCCACCGGTCATGCCAGACTCGCACGTCTGCCACCTGGTGGCGACACAAACACCAACGCAGCGAAACCAACCAGGGCAGCCAACACTCCCGGAGATTCCAGGACAGGATGACGCAACCGCCCGCGCAGCTGGCCAGGCTCTCGGGCGGCGAATCACGTCACCGCCCCAGAAAAACAGAGAGCGTTAGCAATCTACCGCGCCAGGAAAACAAATCAAAGCCCGAGTGTCGCAAACAAGTGTCAGGAACTCACGCGGGCTCACAAAGCACTACAAGCACAAATCCAAGTTCAAAAAAACCTACACGTAAAATTTTACTGCGTGACATCACTCCGGACGACGAGGGCTTGTGCCCCACAAGCCAAGAACCACAACTTTAAATTTACAAACAAAGGATTGAAAGAAAATTTTACAATGTTAACTATTAAGATTACAAAAGAAGCCTGAGAGGCACGAGCCAATTCCTAAAAGTCATAGCAAGACCGGCCAGAGGAGAATCAATAACATAACAAACAGAGCTAAACTTAAAGACGGGTTCGAGGTATCCAAAAATTGATCCGGTTGCTTACATCATAAAATTACAATTTCATATCTCCAATTATGAGTGTACATAGTTGTATTGAGCTAAATAAAGTAATCTTGAGGTACAAGCACATTTAAGCCTAACTTGACTGGCCTACAGCCGAGATAGGCGGAGTATGGTGACAGAACAGCTCGAAGGGGCGGCGGGAACCATGATCCCGGAGGACGATCTGCAGCTCGTCCCCAAGTCCAGGGCTCCACCATTTGGAGTAGCACCCCTCAGCTCCAGCCATCTCTGCTGTATGTTGCCAGCAGTGCCATCCGTCAATACTGTGAAACTTTCATACCCAGCATCAGATTCATCAACAAAATAAACAATAACAACAAAAGAAATAATCTTAGGTGATTCAAAAACACAAACTTACATAGGGGTAGGAACATACTTCAACAATAGAAAATGACAAACTCATAAATTTAACCTTTCATTAATGTCATTTAACAACAGTGTCTAACATAGGCAAATCTCAAACAAGGTAGGTATGGGAATCCTAAAACGCCTAACCATTGATGAACCCAGGTGCCTGTTTACCCCGCAGATTCAATAATTAGGATACAAAACTTACATCCTACGAATAAAGGTTAACCCGAGCAAAACAAGAAATTTGCAACAAAATATCCTTCCCCTTTTAAGAGGACCGAGGGCACAAGAGGATACGCTTCTAGGTAGGAACCAGAAGGTAGTTCAAAAGTTTCAAAAGTTAGTTGAAGTCCAAAATCTTCACAGAGTCGTAATGGCAGCAACCAGCTGCGGGATAGAACGTTCATCAAACTCATTAGTACAGAAATGTAGCACTGGCTTCTGAACGTAGCAATGCCATGATAGCGGCGAACCCCACTGCGACCAAGCAGTCTCGTCTCTTCTCTTCTAGAAACTGAGAGTCCACACATACATGTCGCAATTCAACTGGGGTCATCCGACGAATGCACTTACACAGGAGTCACACACACAGCCCACAACAATTCCTGGATGGGATAACAGTTACTTTTTCCCACCACCAGGTACAGGCTGTATAGTCCCAGATCCTCGGTAATGAGGATGGACACGATGATTGATGCTATAACAGTTCATCTTCTACACTAGCACCACATGTCGAGTTTAAAGTTGGTCCTGGCTCTCCGAGTCCATGGAAATCTGGTTCAAACGCACAGTACATGACACTGGAAGGAGTATGGAAGGGAGGTAAAGGAGATAAGGAACTCTTTCTTGGCTTAACTCCCATTCCAGCATAACCTATCAAAATAGCAGACACCTAGGGTCATCTCTGGTTAACAAACAAAATCTAAATCTTTATAAACAATACACCAATGTGCCCAAATAATTAGTCGTAACTTACTTTGTTTTAAAAAAAAACATAGCTAATTCTTCATTAAACAACAAATACCATTTTGAAATAATTACAAACCGTGAAAACAGTAAACAATTAGGATGAGTCCATCAATCAAAGAAAATTTACCTCATGGTTCGATAAGTGTGATGTTTACAAGAAATTCATCATCAGTGTTACTGGACAATTTGGCCTTTATTACATTTTCATTACGTAATCGTTCTCGTAAGTCCATAGCCTCTCCACTCGTGGAGGCCTCAACAGGCGTGACTGGGGACGATATCTTCAAATTTTTCTGTGCACTTCGTTTAAGTTGAATACACTTCCAGATAAGAAAAGCCAACATACCAATTACAATTCCCAAGACAAAAACCATAACAGTAAGTTCAGCATTTAACATAGTGGTCTCATCCAGTGCAGCTACACGTGGGAACGTTCCAATACCCACAAGGTATGGATTTCTAATAATAATCAAAAATAGGGTACCCCCTATCACAAATAATGCAATACTTTGAACATGTCTGACCATGAAACTCAATACTTCAACCGGTTTATTCAAAGAAATGGGGTCCAATCTAGTGAACCGAGAAACCGTGAAATTCAAATGAGGAATGGCAGAGGGCCAGTCCTCATCTAAACAATCCTCCAATGAGGGGAAAACTGTGTGGCTGGAAGCAGTCCGTGGAAAAATCTTTAATTTCTTTAACCTGGTCCAGGCTGCTGGGATCACATGAAGTAGTTGAAACTTTGACTTAGCTCTATAGTCACAAGGGTACAATTCATTAATTTTCAATTCACTATTCAAATACAATCGACAGTCACATGGAACTTCTATGTCCACAGCACCTGGTCGTTCTTCATCATCTATAATCAAAGTTTGGTTAGGATTCTTGGCACACTGTAACTCCACCTTGCCCCTAAGGTGAGTCAAAAAATAGCGTTCCGGCCCAGCCTGCGTGATCATGAGGTGAGTTCCGGAACGGCATTGAAAAGTACAAAGTTCTGCAAGTCTTTCGATTGTAACCCCCTGAAACAAAGCTTTGGGGCACAATGCACTTCCCATGGTGTCTCCTGAAAATCTAGGCACAAAACACAAATTCTCCTCCAAAGGCCGGCAGTCCAACAAGTTACGTCCTTGGATCGTCACTAGGTGGTTACCATCCACCGCTAAAAAGTTTGGTTCATGTTCTAGGTGACATGTATTATTCTTCCAATGAAAAGGTATACCAACAAACTGAAACAACTTCCAATTAGAGCTATAGCGTACAATAGGGATTTTAACTGACACATACAGACTTTCTTTAAACGCATTACATCTACAAATGGGCAAATGGAAATAGGCCTGAACTTGGGTACTACTAATTGCTAATTTATAACCATCTTTAACAAGGATAGCTTCCAAATCCTGCAATTTTTCCTGTAAAAGTGCCGGCGTAATCAAAACAGAAGGAATCTTATGTGAGCGGCATTGATCCAAAACTTCAATACGAGTTAGAGTGTGAGCTTGCTTAGCTAACTGAGCCGCTAATAATAATTGTAACTGAAAAGAGTGACCTATTTCTTTTACCATCCCGGAAAAACGAAATGTCATTGCTTCTCTAAAAGTTCTCAGGTAATCAGTAAGGTTAGTGAATTTCGTTTGAACTCTTTTCAAAACACTCGTCATGGCTTCATTAACAACACTAATAGAATTACTCAAATTGGCAAGCGCCACATGGTCATCTATGATTTGTGCTTCCATCTGATCAATATGCAGAGCAATCTGTTGCTGATTTAGAAATAAACTTTCTACTTGACTGGTCACCGCCACATCACAACACCATCTTACAAAATCGCCAATAAAAGATAAGCCTCGCTTTTCTCTATTAACCACACTGTCATACTCCAAATTCTCACCAGCTGCATCATTTAGTTTATTCAACAGCATATCAGAATAAAACATAACCTGTTTTAATTCCCGGAAAACTGAACACCAGTCAGAGGATGCATTAGAGGGGCAAGAACTCAAAAGGGTTATCCCTTCATGAATTTCTGTTAATTGTAATGGCCAGGGGACCTTAAAATTTAAAGGTACCGATGAGGTATACAACATCACCTTTGGTAGAGGTTCGAAATGGGCACCAGCAATGACCCCCACTGTCTCAGGTTGGAACGGCGAATGAGGCGCGTCATCCCCTCGAGACAGCACCAGCATACCCATCAGTAGCCACCAGCAAGTTGTCTTCATTATGAGGGCCCGAGTGGCTTTGAGGGTACCTGAAACACTCTTACGAGCGACTTAAAAAAAAAACAAATCTTAAATTGACAAGTCACTATTAAACAAAATAACCCAGGACCGAAATGAAATGTATCACAGGTTACAATACACAACAAACGAACACCAAAAACAAATACTTGATGGCCTTACAAAGAATCTAGACACAATACAAACAGGGCTCACAATTGACATCACCATAAAAAAAATAAATAAATAAATAAAACTCAGACAGCAAAGAATGGTTTCATTCTTTCCACATTAGTTACCTCATAGCTAACTTTACCACGTTGACACTTTTTTAACCGATACAGATTATCAGATATTTTTTTCTCAACAACAAAAGGACCAAACCAGCGATGCAACAACTTCTCCGAAAGCCCCTTTTTCCGGATCGGAGTAAACACTAACACTTCCTGCCCCACCTTATAACTCACCGCTCGTCTTCGTTTGTCGTACCTGCGTTGGTCTATTCTATCTGGCTTGGGATTATTATAGCA
Source organism: Bacillus rossius redtenbacheri (assembly GCF_032445375.1). Lineage (NCBI taxonomy): Eukaryota > Metazoa > Arthropoda > Insecta > Phasmatodea > Bacillidae > Bacillus > Bacillus rossius. The sequence continues at coordinate 33,847,726 of NC_086335.1, read as the reverse complement.
AAACACATCATCATGCAAAGAAACATTTTTGGTCCACCTACATAATTTTGTCTTAGGTCCTGAAGGCATTAACCTGGGGTCAGACTGTTGCTTCTTAGTCAAATCAGCATCTTTCACAACAAAAACTGGTAATTTTAATGTTTTCTCTTTGCCCCTTAGGGTTCTACTACCGACTTCCTCTGCTAAATCATTACCTGCAAAACACACTGGAATCCGTTGATGCATCCTAGCCTCGTTGTGTGAATGCTCTTTTATCCTGACACAACCTAACCTCAAAGTAGGTTCTGATTCAATTTTGTTTACTTTAGGAGGATCATCTTGGGTTTCTGACTTCTGAACTTGGTTATCACAAGGGGGTGCGTTAATTTTATCATGTTTTATGTGTCTGTCCTTAGCCTCCCTCACCTCTGCTCCTTGTACTGGAATGCCTGCAGTGGGATGGTTTATTGTAAATAAAGTATTTCTGTTTCCCTTACATGAAATTACTGCCTCAAACTTAGTAAGAAAATCACATCCTAAAATAAGACCACGGATTGGTGTCTCTACCAGTCCTACTGGGTGATGATAAAAAAATTGGCCTAATTTAAAACCCAGCATAACCATGTGATTCAAGTGGTGGGTTTGTGCAGACACCCCTGCTACAACTCTGTGTTCTGCTGGTTTCCAAAAACGTTTAGGAATTAACTTACTATCCACTAAAGATACAGCAGCGCCGCTATCTATAAAAACGGGGATCTCTGTCCCAAAAATCTTAGTTTTTAGACTGAACACCCCATCGCACTTAACAAGGGACATTGTGTTTTTACAGAATGCATTCCTAGTCTGTGCATAACTTTTCCTGCCTTGTTTCCCTGTTTTCTGCATATTTGGCTGTGAGCGACAGTTCCACTGAATGTGTCCCGGCTTGTTGCATTTAAAACAGATGGGTCTCCCATCAAAGGTCCTCTGGGGTCTAGCAAAGATTCTAGAACCGGGATCTTGGGTTGTGTCTCTAGGTGTACTGTTGTGTTTCTGTTTGTTAAGATTATTTCTATTTTCTCCACTAGGTCTGAAATTTTGTAAGTGTATGGGCTGAACTCTTAAAACTTCCATTTCTTCACGCAGTTGCTTTAACTGTTTCCCCAACTCCATTAGTCTATTTTCTATTTTTGAATCCATTGTGTCTGCCTCCCTGATATTTCGAACAGGAACTTGTTCTGGTTTTACAGCCCCACTTCCCTTTAATCTATCATGACTCTTCGCATAGTATAGGCCTGCCTCAATTTTTCTTAAATTTCCTAGCAACTGGTCTACTGTGTTGTTAGGAAACAACATAACTTTCTCCACAATATCCGGTCGTAAGCCTCTTAATAAATATCTCACTTTATTGGCTTCTGGCATTTTGGGGTCAAGCCGATTACAAAGGTGAAGAACGTCGTAAATAAAAGATTCAAATGGTTCCTCCCCACCCTGTACTCTTGATTGAAGTCTTATTTCCAGGTCTTCTACCTGACCTACACGAACAAAAGCAGCCTTTAAAGCAGTGGCTAATTCATCAAAAGTTTTCAAATTTTCCAATGTTGACTCATAACTGTCATACCAGCGGCTAGCTGGTCCCCTGAGAAATGTGGGTAAATACGCAATACATTTTTGGTCATTCCAGCCATTGACCTTGGCTGCTCTCCTAAACTGTTTTATAAACTCATCGACATCTTCTATTTGTCTCCCCCAAAAACAGCTAGGTTCCACAAAAAATTTTCCTGCCTCCATTGTGTCGTGGTGTTCTTCTCTAGGTGCTGAATTTAACAAATGCAATTTTTCTTGTATCTTTACCAGGGGCTCCTCATCTGAACTACTATTTTCACAAATATCAGGTATCCCTGTCTTGTCGTCAGTACATAGGCTAAGAGTGTATTGATAAGACATGCCCAAACATAAAAAAATAAACAGAATACTCAGTGTGTGGACATACTAAAAAAAATAATCATGCTCCTGATAAACATTCAGCCTCCTACCTAACCTGGCTTTTTTTAAAAAAAAATCTTAAATCAACTGCTTATAATTACACACACACAATACCAAAAAAAAACCAATTGAAATACTAAGTGCAATGTTTAAAAAAAAATTACTTAACTTAATGAAAATTAAAAATACTTAACTCTATAACAAGACCATTTCATTTTTACACTTATTCTGAGAACATGTAAGTAGGCATTCTGTCTCCACTCCTATAATTAAAACCTGAAAATGGAAGGTATGCAAATTAAAACTCCTGAATATGTTGTTCCTTGCTGATAAACATAAACACTTATCTCAAACACTGGCTGAAAAAAAAAAGAAAATGATTACCATTACAGAATAGGCCAAATTTAAAAAAAAATAAATTAATAATACTTTCTCATGCTTAAAACATTTATAAATAACCTGGCTGTACCTCGTGACCCCTGAAACAGATATGGTTAAAACCAAACATCACCATTACACCAAACAAATTTAAAAAAATAACACACACCCTACAATTAGACATACCCTAGCCTCACACCATTTTGTCGCAATCGCCCTCGGTCTCCGTCATGATCTATAATATGTCACTCAAAAATAAAAAAAATAAGATAACATCTTATTATTTCAAAATAAACATTAGGGGGGGGGGGGGTAGCAGTAGAGCTGGTACAGGGATGGTCTAACCTCCTTAGGACAGGGGGTGTAGGGTGTTGACTGAAAGAAAAAAAAGTATTATTTATCCCACATCGTTTCAGGTTTTATTTCTGGTAAACTATGACCAACACAAAAGTAAATAATTAACTGATTAAATAAATAAATAAAGTCAATGTCAACATACTCTGGTAACAAACAAAAAAAATAAATAAAATACTCTTTTGAAATAAGTAAAAGAGAACGATTATTACTTTTTTTAAAATAACATGATTCTTAACACACACCTCGACCCATCCTTAAGCTAAAATTAACGAAAGAAATTTTACATTGCTGGATACCACAAACTGCCTGCACTCCTGGAAAGAATCAAAACGTTAAGTCATCCTAAACCAATTTTAAAATACGCCCACAACTGTTACAAGAGGTGAAAGAAAATTACGAGTTCGCCATTACTTACAACACCGTCGAACGGCAGCACGCAGCTACCCGCCAAGCCGAGGCTCCGACAGACCTCCAGCACCTCACCGAGAAGAACCACCCCGGCGCACCCAGGGTGGCCCCATTTATTAAATTCACTTCACAACGTCATCACGTCGAGAACCCTCCACGCGAAAACAAAAATCCCGGCCGCGATTCCACAAACCAACCGCCATTCCACCAACCGACGCTATCCCCCCCCTCCACCGGTCATGCCAGACTCGCACGTCTGCCACCTGGTGGCGACACAAACACCAACGCAGCGAAACCAACCAGGGCAGCCAACACTCCCGGAGATTCCAGGACAGGATGACGCAACCGCCCGCGCAGCTGGCCAGGCTCTCGGGCGGCGAATCACGTCACCGCCCCAGAAAAACAGAGAGCGTTAGCAATCTACCGCGCCAGGAAAACAAATCAAAGCCCGAGTGTCGCAAACAAGTGTCAGGAACTCACGCGGGCTCACAAAGCACTACAAGCACAAATCCAAGTTCAAAAAAACCTACACGTAAAATTTTACTGCGTGACAATATCATCTCTTACTTGTATATATATTTTTTTTTGTTTCTACTGGTTCATGATAATTAATGTCTCTTAACTCGTGGTAGATAAGGTCATGAAAGTTGCTTAAAGTAAAAAATTTACAGATCTATAAGATATAAGAATTCAACCAAAATTCTACACTTATATCAGTTTATTTATTAGTTATTACAAAAAGTGAAGGGAAAAAATTAAAATTTTTTATTAATCGTATAGATATCCTTGTAGTTAAGATTTTATATTTTTATCAAAATTCAAGAGCTTTTATTTGCTATATGTTTAATTATTGAACAATTTACTTCTTTATCCCTTTTAATTAGGCCTCCGCGGTTCCCTGATTTTTCGGTTCCAGTACCTTTAAAATACCTAACCCGGAACACGCCTTTTGATATCTTTGGTTTTGGTTCAGAGAATTTTTTGTATGTTTCTGTCACCTCATGTAGTGATGTGTTTATCATGCGGTAAAGGTAAACAAATACATTCTTTCAGTGTTACCAACGTCTCGAGATGTAAGTCTCATGATGTAATAATGCACAAAAAATGTATGTCATAGAGTAAATTAGGTGTGTTAAAATTGTAAATTTTTGTTTATTCTTCTACATTAATGTTATTGCCTTAAAAATAATCCCCATTATCTATTCATTGTGATGTTGGCTTCCTCACTGGAACATTGCCAACACCAAAAACCTTGCCCTCAACCAGGTATTAAGTGCAAAGAAAACAAGTTGTTAAACCAACACAACTCACCAAAAATGCACCCTAACCTCTGCAGCCAATGTTCTCACGGAAGTCATCAAAAACCAAAGGAAAATGTATTAGCGATTGAGTTGTAAAAAAAAAAAATATTGTTATTAATTTTAGAGATATTTAGTTTCATTTTTCCCGAAATCACTTTAAGTGCAGCTTAGATAACCTAATGCCAAAGTCTCGTATTATTTAGTGTACAGGTTTTACACACATCGTCCACTTCACCATGGCAAACATCATTTTCTATCTTATCTAAAGTCCAGCTGATTGGTACAAAAAATAGTACTTTAGTTAAAATATAATTTACTATAACTATAAACGCCCCTTCATTTAACTTTGAAACCAAACAACTATGGGTGTGTAATACAATTTTGAAGCCATAATTTACCACACAAATACAAAGCATTTATCAACAGTTTAATACTTTAATAATACAAACCCACTGACAAATTAAAAATACCTGCTTTTTCTGTCCAGATTGTAGTATAAGACAGTTTTTTTTTGGTGCAATGTCACTTTTCTCTCCCAAAGCTTATTACTCCTACGTTAAGTGTTATACAGCGCTAGTTGTTGTGTGGCAAGTTAACTCAGATGAAAAACTGTTATCTTAAGAACTTCCTATAAATATCCAAACTAATCAAAATTGAAGACTCAGTGGGCTCACAGAGGTACTCCTCACATTTTACTAGACAGCTCCGCCTTTGAAAAACGTGCAGGGTAATCACAGTGTAAGTTCCGCCGCAATTGCCAAGTCACACTCAAACAACAGCGGCGTCAAATCGGCCATACCTTAACTGCGTCTTAAATACAACCCGAAAAAACAGAACACATTCGTTTATTATAACGCAGCATAAAAAACAACTTCCACTAGCTTACCAAATTTCAGTGTTTAGTAGCAAACACAGTTTGTTGCCTTGTTTTCACGCTAGTTGTGTATAAAATACTGTTACCAAGTATTCCCAGGTTATTACTACCCTAAGGAGCTGGATCAGATCACGTACTACTTGTGCCGCAGCAGGTCCCGTCATTAGTGCCTTGCAGACCACGCTCCTGCCCGCCAACAGTCCGTTTTCCAGTAGCCCTTGGTAACTAGCTGTGTGCTTGCTCAGACACTTATCACTGACTACCACACGATTATCTTCTCTCTATGTTGAACCACGACTTCCTTCGGCTTCTGCCCGTGGCCGACTCCTTCATGTTTCTCTTTCCACTAGTCTCTCCACTGTTCGCACTGCCAGCGCTGCAATCACTGCACTCGGCCACCTTGTGCTGCAGAGTCTACCCTTTTTCCACAAGCAGCACAGACACCAGGAACTATGCCCCTGGCATGGGATAATATTCAAACAAATAAGCTAATTAACAAGTGAAAAACCATGACCAGGCGTGCTATGTGCGATGTGGGTGTCCGGTGAAGCTTGCTGATACAAAAAAAAATCAGGTGTCCCAATAACTAATACCGACATTATGCACCCTGTTGCGGCTCCTTAACGGACGAATGCAGAAGTGTCCGGCATGGCGGTGGTTCGAATGTGCTGGATAAAAGACCTCTCTCACTGTGCGAAATGCTGCAAACAGCGGAGTGTGCTGTGCAGGGCTTGTAGACGGTGTGTGGTCGTGTTGCAGCCCAAGAGGATTCCGGAGCCGCCACAGGAGCCCGTGGACCTGCAGCAGTTCATGCCCCCCTCCAACCTGCCCCTGCAGCCACCCCCCACCCCCCAGCAGTTCGTGGCGCCCGCCACGCCCCAGCCCGCCGGCCTGGACGTCCCGTTGCTGGCGCCGCCCACCCCGGGCCTGGGGCTGCTGGCCCCGGGCACGCCCATGCCACCCACGCCGCTCCCCATGGACGTCGACATCCCCCACCTGCAGCCCGACCAGGTGAGTCCTACTGAGTCGTACTTTCACACTGTCGATCCTTTAAACATACATTTTTTTTTTTACTGCAAAGGAGTCAGAAAAAAAAAATTATGCAAAATACAGTAACAAACAGTCGTGTTTACCGTTTAATACGAACCAAAGATTACCACAAAGATACGACCCCGCCTGAGTGTCCAAAGTGTGTTTTTAACTCTTATGTTTTCAAAATCACTCATTTGTGTGTTCGAAATGTTCAGAAATCACTCGCGTTTGTACAATATTCAATATATTGAACTTCACGTGGGATTGTATTTACGTTCAATTTTTTACTTCCTTTGTATACATGGATCTGTGCCGGACCAATAAAATCAAAATATATATTACGCCTAACCCGTTTAATATTTTTGTACGTTGTAATGAAAGTTTAAGTGCATTATCTCGTGAGAATTTTATTAAACATTAGAATTTGTACGTACACACATAAAAATGGAGGCAAAACGTAAACGCAAGGAAATTGCATTGAAGACGAAAATTAAGGTAGTAAATTCAGTTCGTCAGGGTGAAAAAACGAAAACAGTACTATCTGAAGAGTTTGGTATATCAAAATCAACCTTAAACAATTCTAAAGCAAGCAGATAAAATAGAAGAAGCGGTCAGGAAAGGTAGTAATCAAACTAAGAAAAGGATGCGCGTCAGTAAACATTCCGAATTAGAGGCCAAACTGCTGGAGTGGTTTCATCAGATGCGCGCCGCCAGAGTTCCAATTTCCGGGCCTATTATCCAAGAAAAGGCTGATCAGCTGGCACTGCGACTCAGAATTGATGATTTCCATTGCAGCAACGGATGGCTTCAACGCTTCAAAGATAGGCATAATTTGGCCACAAAAACCGTTTGTGGCGAATCTGCAGCTGTCGATCAAACAGCAACGAGTGACTGGCTTCAGTCAGTACAGACCATCGTAAGTAAATTTGCACCACATGATGTGTTTAATATGGATGAAACAGGGCTTTTTTACAATCTGTTGCCCAATAAAACTCTAACCGTAAAAGGTGAAAACTGCCATGGCGGTAAACACAGTAAAGTTCGTCTTACAGTTTTACTATGTTGTAATCAAGATGGCAGTACTAAACTTTGACCCTTGGTTATTGGCAAGTCTGCCAAGCCAAGATGTTTCAAAGATGTTGCAGCAAAAAACCTGCCAGTAGATTACGAGGCAAACAGTAAGGCTTGGGTCACCACAAAAATTTTCCAGTTGTGGTTGTTAAAATTGGACAGGAAAATGGCGACTCTAAATCGCAAAATTTTGTTATTGTTGGACAACTGTGCTGCACATACTGCTCATGGTATGAAGTTGGAAAACATTACCTTACTCTTCTTGCTACCAAATACAAGTGTGACACAACCACTCGACCAAGGTATAATACAGTGCTTCAAAAGAAACTACAGACAGCGCTTGGTGAAATACCTTATCAGGCAGTGTGAAAAAGGAAAGACTGAGCTTCCTAGATGGTCAGTTTTGGATGCTATCCGCAGTATAGCCATGTCGTGGGACAGCATCAGCCAAAAGACAATTGTGCATTGCTTTGCAAAAATTGGTTTTGGCCAGCAAACTGTTGAAAAACCTGACTGTGATCAACCTTTAGAGGATTGGCAAGAGTTAAAAGAACATGTGCAAGTTGATAATGACTTCAATGAGTTTGTTCAAATTGATGACAGTGTGTACACCAGTGCAAGATTAACTGCAGAAGATCTTGTTGGTTCACGAGGATTACAGGAAACACCAAGGGCTGACGCTGTACAGTCACTTTGTGAGGGTGGTACAAGTCAGGATAATGATGGTGATGACGACAATGGTGAGGTAGTGCATAAACTTCCAAGCAAAAGTGACACAATCAGTGCTTTGCGTACACTGGAAAATGTACTTGCTGCAAGTGATGTGCCAATTGACTTGATTGCAGGATTTGAGAAGATATGTTCTGCTGTAAATGATATTTACAGAGATAAGTGTGTCCAGAAAAAAATTAATAATTTTTTTAAACTTATGTAAATATATCTTGCATACTTTGCATAAGAATTGCTATACACTCAACAGCAATTACCGTATTTACTCGCGTAAAGGCCCCGCCCGCGTATAAGCCCCCCTCCTTGTTTTGTAAACATTTTTGAGAAAAAAATTAAAAACGGTGTTTTTCTGGGTTTATCGGTAGGCAGGGCAGCTTGGCATGCATCAAACAACAAGCCATGTATTGTGAGCGGCGGCAGGTGATTTTGTAAGTGTCCGTTCTCAGTAGGACCGTCGTGAGGCATGCCAGACGTAAGCAGTTAGTCCTATCTCAAACGACATAAAGATAAAGAAAGCTGGACTCGCGCGCGCTGCCGCTGTGTTGATGTGGAGTGTTAAGAAGAGGGGAAGTGAAGGAGGAAGGGAAGTGGGTCAAGGATTCTAACACTCCTTTGTCTGGTTGGCTGGCTAGCTGACAGGAGGGAGGTTAAGCCACGCCTCTGCCTCTCTCCCCTCCTGGCACAGCGCTGCCTCTGCCTCTTTCCCCCCCCTCCCCTGTTCCAGCGCTGCCTCTCTCTCCCCTGCGGAGTCGATGCCTCTCTCTCCCTCCTGCCGCGTCGCTGCCTCCCCCGCCTGGCTCATTCGAACAAAGACGCACGACTTGAAAAGAAAAATCTATTTTTTCCTCCAAATTCACGTATAGGCCCCCTCCCCTTTTTTGGAGTCAAAATTTTGGAGAAAAAGGGGGGCCTTTACGCGAGTAAATACGGTAACTGTACGGTAAATGTTAATCATTTTTGTCAAAACTTTGGAAACATATTAAATAAGAATACATACATATGTATATGTATACTAATTATCAGTCTGTTAAAGTGTATTTTATTAAAACTATTAAAATTGCTTCTAAGTGTATTTTGTTAGTGTGCATGTCAATATCTGGCTTCTATTACAATAATAATATTCCATATTTTTAGTGCTCTGACATGTAGGAATTCAATATTTCTTATCGAGTTCTTATTCTACCTATTGGCTCAAGAACCTCATTAATATGAACCTCGTTATTACAAACTGAAATATTTTACTCCCCTTCAGGTTTTTATTAATGATGTTTCACTATATCTTATAAAGGTGAATGATATAAAAAATATATATTTATAGGATAGAAAATTGTTAAGTGGTGTACATTTCTTTTGATTTTTTTTTTCCTGATAGTTAGGGGTAGTCAAATTTTGTTAATGACGAAATCGCGAAATTTTAAAAAAATCACTTGCACATGATGTGTAATACAAATAACCTTACTTGGTAGTGATAAGACGTTAATATACTGCATTTCGTTTTAACGAAATTTGCTGTGATGCGCGAAATCTGTAGTTTTTCACGAAATATGACGAAATCGCGATATTCGCGCGAAATTAACCTTTTTTATCGCGAAAAATCATGTTGAATCATTCTGGAACTTGCACAAAACATTTATTATTCCAAGAGGTTATATGTGAGACGCCATCTTTGCTTTTGTTTTTCTCTAGCACCCATAGAGTAGAGCGTGGCAATAAACATTATCACTTTAGCTACTAGTGGACAAATCACAGATGGCGTTGGTAGTTACGAGTGTCGAAATGTTCTATGATTTTGTTTTCACGAGTGCGTGTGTCGAGTTTAAGTTCTTTATTTCCGAGTGGATGCAATATGTCTCTCTTCCGCATCTATGATCGTTTTCCGTTGAAAGTTTTTGTGTCATTTTGGTCATATTACCGTGGTCACTGGATAAACGTATAAAATGCCGAAAGTTGTGTTTTCGAAAGAGCTGAAGGATTTTACGTAATCAGTAAAGAAAAAGGCATCATGATGTGCAAGTTCTGTAATGTGCAAGTCGACTGGAAAATAAAATACACGTGTGAAAACACTGTAAATTTCGAGCATCGCACAAGGTGAACAAAGCATCGGGTTCTGGAACTAAGCGTCAAGTTACTCTAGAACCATATATTTCACGAATGAAAATTATTACATCCAGACGTACGCCTACTCAGTCTCCGTCGTCGCACACGTTCCTACGAGACGTAGAAGGCCATAAAACTGCAAAAATGACATTATTTTGCCGACCGCAAATGCGTCTGGTGACGCAATCGTCGATAGGCCTTAACTCAATCTTCGTTCCTTTCTCTGAATCGGCCAAACGCAGTCCAGAAAAATAGCGTCACATCCATATTAGCCAATCAAATCATAACTTTCAAAATGCTATTTGTTGTATTTGGGCGTCCTAGCCGAGGCGACTATTTATTTTCGTAGTTGTCACGGCAATGCACGAAAATAAATGCCGGCCAAGAGTGCCAACATATACATGAACAAATACCGCACACGCAGTTGAGGCGGTGAAAAAGTAAACAAAAAAAAAAACAATACTCTGTACTGTTGAATAAGTACAGTGTTTTGGTGGGGACTAGTTTGCAGGAAATATATAATAGCTGATTTTCAGAGATAGGTAGTCAAAATGGACTTGAGCCACTAACGTTTATGATCAGTTTCCGATTTTTTTGTATGTAATCTTGAGAATTTTAATTACAAATGCAGCGTGCTAAATTTTAGATGTGAATGTACTTCAAAATATTGTTTTTGATAAATTTCGACCAAATAAAACAATTATTCCATCAAACATATACATGTGTATAAAATTATAATGATGAAATAGTTATTTTTTCTAACTAAACTATTTTTTTTTTCACCGAAATTTGGCACCGAAATAACTCTTTTTATTCACCGAAATGGGCCTTTTTTATTTACCATTTTTCATTGGCCCTACTGATAGTGTTCCCATATCTCACTTAAAAAGATTTTTCCCACCCAAAATTTTCTGAATCAGCTCTTGAAACTATACCTATGTTAGTTATCTTTATAAGATAGACTTCTTATGCTATTTGGGACTTTTCTTTAATCCATTTTAAGACCTATAATTCTGGAGTACATTAAAGTAAAATATCAGTCATATGTGAGCGAAATCGACTGATAACATTGAAAATCCTCTACTGTTGTTAAATATAATAATACACACACCAAACCTTCTCCAAGTGAATGAACCTTTGAGGAGAAGCTGCTAGTGCGTGCGCGTGCATGTCCGCAGGTGCAGTCCCTGCTGCAGCAGCACGAGCAGGCACCAGCGTCCGTCCCCCCGCAGACTCCCCTGGAGCAGCAGGTGCCCGAACTGCCGCCGCCCACACCCGCGCCCCCGTCCGTGGCCCCAGCGCAGGGAGAGCTGGAGCCCGCGCCGCCCACGCCCCAGCAGCCGGAGCAGGCCCCGCCCTCCGTCGCGCCGGAGGAGCTGCCGCCCCCGCCGCCCCTCGCCGCCCCCGCCACGCCTGCCGCACCGCCCACCCCCGCCCCTGCCGCCCCCGCCGCGCCGGGCGCCGAGCAGCCCCCCATGGAGAACATGGGCTACGACATGGTAACTCCTCCCCCACCCCTCTAATGTCAAGTGCCATTCATGAAGCTGATCATAAAGTTCTCATATTAACTGGAATCATTGACAAACACATAATTCAGGGTCGTTAAAAGGGGTGACATTTTCCCTCTAGAATTGTCCAACCCACTATTTAGCCACCCCATTTTGAAGTAAAAATATCAATCATTTATAAGACAATTTTAAAATGAAATTTTACAAGCACTGCAGTTTTTTGTTTCATTGGTAATCAAGCCTTTTTTACTGCAGAAAAATAAAATGTTTATCGGAACTTGTACATTGTAATATAAAATAGAAAAATGTGTGATGTCACAGAACAATCCCATGATGGCAAACATGGGATACGATGACCAGCATCCTCCTGCCCAGACACCAGGTGCCATTTCAGAACGAGGCGTCACGACGCCTTGGAATGAAGACTACGAGTTCCCAGCATCCGTTGGACCGGTGAGTGTTGTTCTTTGTTCTGTCTTCAGTTCTTGGTCCTATGGTTAGCTTTGATCTGTCACTCTTTTAATAAATAGCATACATGTTATATGCTTATTCTTCCTGTGAAATATTATTGTATTTATCTTCTATTAAATTAATTTTTAGCCTTGCTCTGTATAAGAGTATACAGCAAAAACCCTTATTTACACTTTTCATGGGGACAAAGTAAAAAAAGTGTAAAAAGCGGGAAAGTGTAAATAAAGGGAAAAGTAAGAAACACGTTAAAGTTAATTAAAATACAGTCGCATCCTGCAGCGTTCAGAACAAATACGGGCTACATTACACACACGCATTGCACCACAGTAAAAAAGTTTAAAAAAAGGGCCGCAAATGGGAAATTTACCGTCAATAGCTCGCAGTGCGCGGAGAAAGGTCATTGTACTCAATCAGCTGTTGTTACGGCGCGGCGTAGCCGCCTGCTGGCTCTCTGTGTTCTCTGAGCTGCGTATGCGCAGTATGACTCACTCAACGCTCCGCCCAGACTCGTGACCTTCCATCAGCAGCCAGCCAATAGATGCGAGCTTAGCGAAAAAAAATATAAGCTCCACCTCCCGTGTACCAGTTTTGTCCAGTTCCAATACCAGTTTATTGGTATACGCACCAGTTTTCTCGCTGCTGTGACATGTTCAAGTTTACGTTCATCTTGATGTCTTGATACCAATAATTAATTATTTACGATCCCCAGAAATAAATGGTTAGTTTAAAAAATATGCGTCAACTGTACAATATTTCCGAAATTATAAAATAGAAAATACGTATACAACAGTTACCAAGACTCCGCTCATTTTATCTTGTGAAGTTTATGTCTCGTACCAGTATTTCGGCTATATTGTGACATAAATATAGTATCACAACTTACAAGCAGCCTCGTAGTAAAGTCGTAATATTCCCGACATTCCCGGTACGTTTATACATTCGTGAATTTACATTTTTCCCTAGTACGTTTAAGATTGTCTCCTGCTATAATTACTCGGACTTTTACACGCCTCCGCCTAAATTATTACCATATTTACTTGTGTATAGCCGCCCTCGTATATAGCGCGCACCACGTTTTTTGCAACAAATTCCAAAGGGGAAAAAAAATTGAAATTTTTTTTCCCATAAATAAATTTTAATAACATTTTGTGGTACCTGATTATTTAAATTGATGTGTGGTGATGCGTCAGGAAAATACTTAAACTCTGCTGTGTAGACGGAAGATAATGAAGCGCTGTATCGTCACAACTGGTACGTGTGAGGGACGGAGGGAGGCGTGCCGCGCTACGTTGCTAAGCTGGCGCGGAGAACTCGATGACTCACCAGTCGCGGCTGCGACGAGGAATGGAGGAAGCGAAGAAAGCAGCCCGGGTTTGGGGGGGGGACTGGTGACAACATTCTCTCTCTCTCTCTTTTTTTACTAGCTTCTGAGCTGGCTTTCTGTAAAGGGGGGAGGTCTATAAATAAACAAGAGACCATGATGTGCGAGCTTGCGCGCGCGCGCACGTGTGCTGTGAGCGTGTGTGTGTGCGAGAGACCAGGTTGTGAGTGAGTGTGTGTGTGTAACAGAGGCCTTGTTGCTTGTGCGTATGTGTGGGGGCTGGCCAGAAACGTCACCCGGCACCCGTCAGTTAACCACTTCCACTCCTCCCCGCTCCCCCCCCCCCCCCCCCCCCCCCAATTTTTTTCTGTCTATAGCGCGCATCCTTATTTTTTTCCTTTACTTGAGGGGAAAAAAGGGCGCGCTATACACGAGTATATACGGCATATGTTTAGAAATAAAAGCAACTTTTCATGTTATAAAATATGTATATTTTGCTATCTAAAATGTTCATTGCCGACTATAAATGTTACGTTTTTCACAATGTTTTTAAGCCTACTATGGTTGTTACGTGACGTAAATAGCGGGATGGATTCGATGTTTGAGGCGTAATTCGCGTGAAAGTATTGTATTGGACTAATTGGGAACTAAACGGGACCTGAAGAATACAGTGTAAATAACTGGAAAACGTAATTAACGGTAACGTAAATAAGGGGTTTCGAATTATTGGCATAAATGTGTGTTAAGTGTTACATTTATGTTCATGGTAAACATTTCCTTTTCCAACTAGTCCCTAAACCATAAAACTACCATGAAAACAACACATGTAATTGCACTAACCACGTTAATCAATTATATTTAAAAAAATACGTACCGTGTTTTCTCGCATAATCGTCACACATTTTATTCTTAAATTAAGTGTGAAAAGTAGGGGTGCGATGATTATGCGAGAAAAACAAATTGGTTAGTGAAAGTTATTTATGAAAACAAAACCCATTCATGGATAGTACACTAGAGTCCCGTTATAGCGAGGTGTCACGTTTCCGGGTTTGATCGTCGCTATAACCGTGTCCTCGCTATAACCGAATTGGACAGATTTTGGCCCCCAAAAAATAAAAATTAAGCGAAAATAACATAAAAATTGTGTTTGTTTAAACCTGTATAATTGGAAAATAACAGGTTATATTAACGAAATCTTTATTTCTGTGAGCAGATGTGGGAATTCTCTTTAAAATGATACCCCACAAGTACAGATGCGATCACTAGGGATGGTGATTTTTCGTTTTTGCGAAATAGATGCGAAAATATGCTAAATTATATTTTTTTCCTCTGTAAAATGCGAAATCTAGACTATTCCGAGATAAATGCGAAATCAAGGTAAAAAACGTTGATTCGTCTTCACTCTACACAATTTATTTACCGATTGTATTTCATTTCAGTTCAGTATCAAAAGAAACCATCATTTTATGTCGTATTCAGCACAAGTATCTTATTGTCACGTCATTCACAACACTATTGTTCGTAAATATTGAATGAAAAATGGCCATCCGTGCCTCGCGAAAGTAAACAAAGCAAAGAACAACTAGCTGGAAGAGTCTCCGTCATCTTGCAAAGTACAAGTTTTTAGGCCGCCATATTGCGACATCTCTGCTTCGCCGCGCTAACAATTCCCATTTTCTGGCTGTATTTCACGTGAAAGCCGCTTTCTTGTGTAGTCTGTGGAAGGTGGTGTGTTTACAAATACGTGCATACTCGTGAATGTGTTGTATACTGTTATTTCTCGTGGTAAAAATGGGACGAAACGTAATTTCCATTCGCGATAGCATAAATGAATACAAAAATGAACAGTTCTACGAAAGTGATACAAAAATTTTAATGTGCAATTTATGAAATCGCCGTCTGGAGTGGAAAAAGATGTAGTACTTGAAAAGCACATTAAATCTGAGGGACGTCAGGCTGCAAAAAAAAGATTCACCGAGAAATCGGATGAAGGAAAAAAGTTGGTAAAACGGCAAGCAACGGTTTCTGGCATGATCGAAAACCAAAAGGCGAAAATTGAAAAAACGAGTTTCAATAACATTATTTGTGCACTCTACATCAACTATGGCCATGAACACGGCTAAAAAATATTTATTGTAATTTTAAGTATTCAATTTATTGCACTCATAAGTGCTAAAAAGTTTTTTGGAAACCTGCCAAGATAGGCTATCTTTGTAGTTGTGTTAAATCTTTATTTCTGTGCTTGTTAATAATTAATATGTGTATTATTTAATATTTTTTTTTTAAATATACTTTTCTTCAGTAATGTAAAATGAGAGAATTGGCTAAATCTTGTTTTAAAAAATGCTACAAAATGCTAAATTACAAATTCAAAATGCTAAATGTTATTATTTTAAAGGCTATAAATCACCATCTCTAGCGATCACCGATTGCGTCAAAATAACCAGAATACCCTACAACGCCACGTAAGTATAGCATCTCAGACCGCAATCGAATACTCGACTTGGCCCGCGGCCAACGCAGCATTGTCCTGCTATCTATTGTCGACGCGGGCTGTCTGCTGGCGGCCATGTTGGTTCGGGATGTTGCTAACAGACGGCGCTAGTGTAGCGCGACGAGTTAATTCCTTACAAATATGCAGGAGTGCGGCAACGCACGTACCCCTCAAACAAAATAGTTGCTGGAAAACTATACTTTTTTTCATTTAAAGAAACCTGTAAACTTTTTAAGAAAAAAATTTGGGATTAAACTCAAACCATCACCACCCCCTTTCCGGACAGATACTCCAACAACTGACAGAAACAAAAGTTACAACAAACTGTCCCAGTGATTTGGAAATAAATACGGTAGTGCCTACTATTTGTCAGATAGTAAAATAAATAACGTGACGTGTTTGTAAACGTGTCACGACTGAAATAATTCCAAACAAGTTTATAAATATTTGTGTATTATTAACGTGATCAACAAGTATAAAGACGGCTCTGACGTTTTTGGCGTAACATAGTTATAAACAATGTTATTATTTGTTTAATGAAAATTTCCCAACAAATTAATTAAGAGCATTTATATTTAAAAAAAAAGTGAGCATTGTTGTTTAATGGCGAGAAAAAATAGATTTTGTCTATTTTATAAATAATAAGAAATGCGTACAAGTATATGTATATTCAAAGGCTTGGTTTATTCGAGTCGAGCATACCTTGGCCTTGAAGCCAAGCGGAAGTTTGATGAAAGAAAGAAAGGACGAGATTCTATTTTTAAAGCCACGCACTTAGGTGACGACTGGAAGGCTGAAGAATGTGACAGGTGTCAACGGCAAGATGTCTAGTGGTGAGCGAGAGGGGTGAAGCTAAAGCGGACAAATAACCAAGGCGCGCTTCACGCGATCATGCCGTAAATTCCTCAAAAAGATCTCGTTATAGCAGTGTTCTCGCTATTACCTTTGAATATATATACTGTATAAAAGTCACGAGTGGATAGGTTTTACTCTACGTTTTTCAAAAGCGTATGATGAGCAGCTTGGGAACTTCACCGCTGCAGTGCGCTGCCGTAACGCCCTGTATCGTCTTAGTTGTTATTTACACGTTAGAGCGCAGCTCTGTCGCCCGCTGTCATTCCCCGCACCCCCCACCTATCATTTACTGCAGCTCAAGTTCGTTCAACGGGAGGGGGAAGGGGTGTTTGACGAGTTCGACAGTTGTCCGCCAGGGACCACCACGAGTCGATGCCCTAGAGATGGTGGCGATTGCGGCGGTGAATTAACCAACTACCTCAAAACCGTATTAGAAATTTTAACCTGGGCTGGCGACTTCTATACAGTATATATATTCAAAGCTATTACCGTGCTCGCTCTAACGGGATTCTCCTGTACGTTTATTTAAATGAGAAGTTTAAAAGAGCGCACCAAACAATTTAAATTAATAAGTCGTGCAACAAAAACCTTTCTTTGACTTTAAATAGAAAAACCAAAACTGTTTCGCGAAAGCAAGCCATTTGAATCTGTGACTTGAACTATCACGTAACAATTGTCATAGTA
Organism: Bacillus rossius redtenbacheri; assembly: GCF_032445375.1. Taxonomy (NCBI): domain Eukaryota; kingdom Metazoa; phylum Arthropoda; class Insecta; order Phasmatodea; family Bacillidae; genus Bacillus; species Bacillus rossius. Next base: position 33,830,202 of record NC_086335.1, on the reverse strand, counting down.
CATACTTGCCACGAAAGAATGCGGGCCATCAAATGTAGTTAACTCGGCACTCAACAGAGAGCGCGCATTGCATGCAATCTGCGAGATATAGATATTCGACTACGTTTGAACGCTCTGTACGGGAAGCAACATAACCAAACATGAATGATGCCAGCTAGCGCTTTCTACATTATTGTAAATGGTACATCGCGACGACACACACAAACAGATAAAGGTAATAACGTTTGAAAACGTCTTTAAAAGAAAATTTACACATCAGACAATTTCGTATTTTCGTTAATTAAATAAGTAAGTGGTAATGTCGGAATAAATATTAGATTTCTTCTTTAAAATACATAGTTTTATACGGGAAACGATACCTACACAAAGTGCTTGGCATCTAATAGCGGGACCAAAAACAACTTGTGACGTTTACGCGAGAAGTTTTTTCATCCCAATTTTGATGGCCTAAAATATAGGTGCGATGATTATGCTATAAATGAGGTTAGTTTACATGGGCAGCCTTTTTGATTTTCATACAAAATTCGTATTTTGAGGTTAACATAGATATTTCACTATTTTTGGATGTGTCTTTCTTGTTATCAAACAATAATTTTAAAATTATGGGTGTAGGAAAGTTTAAAAACTTTTTTCAATAATTATTTGACGATAAATATTGTTACTCACATTTTACTCTAATGTTTTATTAAAAAGGTTTCATTGTAAAAAAATTGTGATGTTTATTTGAGTGTGACCAATCAAACAAATTTACCATCATAAAGCGTTTAAATTGTCCGTGGTCTCATCATTTACGCCATTAAATGTGAGATTTAAAGTCCCGTTCAAAATTTTACCAAAAGTTCCTGTCTCAAATAGTAATGGTGCATGTTAATGTGAAAGACAAATAAACAACTTAGGAAGAAATATGGATGATGTATCATAACTACAGTAAAAACCCAATAGTTATCTTAAGATAATTACCATAAAAAGAACTAAAGATTCTTTCTAGGTACCATTATTACTACAGAAGCATGATAGCTACCACATTTGCAGTATTGTTACCGTAACAACCGAGATGTATATTTACCGTGATGGTAATGTTTTTATTTATGACGTATTAAAATTAAAGAACATTATTTGGAGAAAAAAGATGTTAAATTTTGATATGTACAGTTGCACATGTTGCTATGAAATAATGAGCGTTGAAAGAATGCAGTACTGCTTTGAAAAGTGAAAAGGGTACTCGTGGATTGTTAGGTTATGGCAGACACTTTCGTTTTCCAGTAATATCAGCCGAAAATTAACAAGCGTATCGGATATCAGCAGAAATGCAGATTCAACTAAATATCAGCAAAATCGGCTTCTGCCGATTTGTATCAGTACAGTTCTACATTTGATTAGATGAGTAAACATATTTCAGTCCTCAGGATATTGAAAAAGACTTTAATTTCCTTTTAGGTCTATGTCTGTTTTTTTTTTTTGCAAGTGTAAATTGAATTAAGTGAAATGTGTCTATTTTTATTATTTTCAATTGATTAAACTTTAATGACAAGTTAAAAATATTTCGGACACTAATTTTGAGGTTAAGCAATTTTTTTAAAATCTAAGAGTGAAGTCCACATCTATTGAATGTCCGCATCTACTGAATTTTGTTAGTCCCCTGAAATACGATAGATAGGGGTTCGACTGTAGTTGTGTGGTTAATTGTGTTTTCAAAGTAATTCGTTAAAGCATACGGCACAACAAAAGAAATACCACATGGTTGAGTGACAAGGAAGTTATAGCAAAAATTGTGGCAAGAATATTTGTCGCTGCCAACTATTCCAAGAACCAGCAGTCCTTCCAAATAGTGGCAGGAGAACATGTCACATTTAGAATTGTTAGCACCAGTGGCAAGACATTACTTAAGCATTCCAGCCACATAGGTTGCCAGCGAGAGTCTTTTCTCTTCTGCTGGAAACACCATCTCCAATCGTAGAGCTAATTTAACTCCTGAACATGCAGAACAAATTATTTTTCTGCGTGGTAGATTAAATAACATAATTTAATACTCTATGACAATCTCTCTCAGAATTTTTGTGCTGAAAAGTGGAAATGTTGAAACAATGTGAATGTACTTTTCAAGCAACATGATTTTTGGTGCTAAGTTTGTTTAAGTTTAAGGTAAAAATAATTTCCAAAAAGTGCAACCGTACCACAAAAGCTCGAGCTCAAGCTCGCTCAAAGCTCGATAACTTTTGAGGTGGCTTGCTCCAGCTCGACTCGAAGTAAAATTCTTAGGCTCGCAGACCTCTAGGAACAGCTCTACTTTTTGCCATCAAAGGAAGAGTTCACGACTGCTGTGTGATGTGCTTCCAGCCGGAGGAACAGCAAGTGGACGAGACGTATGAGCAGTTTGAGGAGCGTGTGCTGAACAAGCGCGCAGGCCACATGTACCACATCGTCAAGAGCAAACTGAAGCGCGCAGAGAGCTTGGCTCTTTCCGACATGCTCCACCGGAACAACAAGAAACAGGTCAGTTTTCATCGTAATTGTGTCTAAATCCCTTTCCCCTTTTATTAAATTTCTTGTATAGTTTTTTAATATTAGGCCTTTTTTGAATATTTGAATTTTTGAATACGAATAATAAACTTTTTGTATTTATAACGAACGCTGGGCTGCAGGTAAACACTCAAAAGTGAATAATTAAATTAGGGCCTTGGAATCGTCAGCCCAGAAAACAAAACAATAACAACAATAATCACAGAGGTGCCCAGACGTCGTATAAAAGAATTTTATTTATAACCTCCTAGCAACTCTAGTAGGCTATGTGGATCGGGGATGAATAATAATGAAATAACAAGACTGGTGGTTTGATTTATATAAGTGCCCTTTTACTAAACTAATTTACTTTTGTTTTTATCTTTTAATTACATTGGTATTAAAACATATTGATTACAAAATGGAGGGAGCCCCGGGGCAACAAAATACATATAAAAGTAACACCATAATACATCTTGAACTTAATACTGGTTTAAAGTTAGCTCGCAGGCTCAAAAGAAAGAAACAATTACATTGAAATTTAATTATATCCTGTGTCCTGGCACCGTAGGTTTCGGCAGATTAAAGTCCAGAAGAAATCATTTTGAGTAGAAACTTGGAGATAAACTCGGAGTTAAACTTGGAGTGGAGCTTGCAGCTAATTTTGGAGCTAAACTTCGAAGCTGAACTTGGAGCTCATTTTGGACCTCAACTTGGGCCTCAACTTGGAGCTAAACCTCGAGGCTGATTTTGGACCCCGCCTGCAACCAAAGTCCCAAATTACTTAGACTGGTTAACAGGCGGCTAAGCCTGGTCAAGACTATGCCCAGTGAAAGGCAAAAAAAAGGGGGGGGGGGTAGGATTATGACCACTTACCCAAAACAGCGGGGTGAAGTTCATGTAGACTGCCTCCAGGAGCAGGGAATGCAGCTCGCGGCACGGAAGTTCTCGGTAATCATGATTAGAGAAAATGAAATTATTTAGGTTAACAAAAAAAACTTGCTGGCAGCAAAATTTAAAAATTAGAAAATTGAGGCCTCTATGCCTTGACGTTGGCGACTACATGGCGTAGTGTCGAGTCTGGGATGAACAACGGCGATTAACTCTCGCGGATTGTGACGCGTGGTCCGCACAGACCAGATGCTGCCCGCCGAATCTTCAAAAAATGGCGTCGGGGCACCTAATTAAAGGAAGCAGCTGCCCCCAGCCAAAGAAAGGGGGGGGAGGGGTGATTGCCCGAAGGTGTCCGGAGATGCCCGAAGGGGCGAAGCAGACTGCAACATATTCGCCGCGCTCTCACGCGAGTCGTAGGCGAACTAAAATCGCAATCGCACTGCGACTGCTGCCAAGGTCGATTGTGACAAGCTGTCTCTTATGGGAGGGATGAGTAGTGCGCTCTGGCGGGCAAGACGAGAACCTGTCTGGTGGGTCACAGAAACATCCGCTAGAGTGCAGTGGGCGCGCTCGCGACCAGCGCTCAGAGCAAGGTTAGGGATTTTTCCCGCCGCTGGACTTCGCTCAGGGCTCTGTTTGACAAGTGGGAATATCCTTGGGGAGACAATGTCTCCACCCGGGGTTCACTGGGGGTCGTTGCTCCGGGTTGTAGTTCCCGTGAAGCCACCGGTGGTTGATGAGGGGAGGGGGGTTTAAATTTGCTAAGTCGCCTGGGAAAGGCGTCATGTGGACCGTCCCGAGGCTTCGACGCTGGCTGTAACTTGGTCCAGAGGCGTGCTGACAAAACCCTTACGTATGCTTGCCTCCGAGAAATGAAAGTTGCTAGCAGTGGGGTTGGGGTAGCGTTCGCTAACACGAAAGTCATTCTGTTACATGGAGAAAACGTGACGCGAACTGCGGCCGAGATGCTGCGATCACAAATCGTCAGCAAACAGTATCTAATTGAAGCCTGCGAACAAGCACAGGTGCACTGGGTAGCACAAGATTACGTCGGAGTGTACAGTAATGGAAACAAAATTAAATTTAAATTCGTACATTTGTGCCTGAAAGTGGCACTGAAACGGCACATATTCAATCCACCATCAAATACTAACGCATCATAATAACGAATATTCATTTGCTTGCGAATACTTGACATAGCATACCTCGTGAGTTTGTCATATACCAACATTCACTGCTGAGATTAAGTCATATGTGCGATATAAATACTATTTTTTTGTGTTTAATGGGACATCATTATAAATACAGGTGGGACGATACTCGATTCTGTATTGTTTTTTCAGTTCGATACTTTCGATACTCCAGGGAAAAATATTTTCCCATTAAGGAACAATTATTACAAATAACATAAATTAGTTTTAAACTATATAAATTCTATCTAGCATACCAGCACAATGTCAGATTAAACTTAAATACATAATGTGTAAATAATTGCATTATATTAATGAAAGATATGAATTCATCATTATATATACATACATATAATAAAACCACCAGAAATGTAAAATACAGTCCATAATCAAGTAAAGCTGACATGAGAAACAGTGGCCTTACAAAATGTTATGAAGTCCTTTCTTGGAAGGGGGAAAAAGTCACCAAACCTAAATTAGAAATAAAAAAAATTAGGCTATTGTAAAAAGAAAATCAGAAATTTTTGCTTGTTTGTTTTATTTTACAAACAACTTTAAGCAACAGAACAATTTTCAATAAAATCTTGAGAAACATAAAATAGAAAACAATCCGATCGTAAGAAAACAATAACAAACGGGTTAATTCAGTTCAAAGATTAATGAATGCAGAAAATATGAGATCCGTGCCTTGGTAAAGCGCGTGCACCATTTTCATAATCATTGCTAGTTTGCGCCAATAGTCTCGCTTGGTGCTGGCCATAGATGCTACTAGCAAAGTGCACAGTCGTTCTGATACTATCCATATCTATGGTGCGATTAAGTTATTTTCTTACTTTTGCAAAGGTAAACAATGAACGTTTTTCAAAATAAAAGCATTAAAACGTAGTTTATCAGGAGGAATATAACAAAAAAAAATTGTGAATTTTAGGACTTTTCCGCTTTGTAAAAACGTATGAAACGGGAAATTAATGATTTTATAAGTCTATGTTCCGGGAAAGTAAACCATTGTAAATATAGTACTTTCTGCGGGACCAAAATTAATCGGCATATGACATGGGAAAATGTATGAAACGGGAACGTATCATCGAGGTTCTACTGTCGTATTTTGTACGATGGCGACTCAAAACTTAATTCAATATAAATTAACAAGCATTCCGGTATCGAAAAAATGTATCGAGCTTACAGTTTCGATACTCTATACTTTGCGATACCGTCAAGTATCGAAGGTATCGAGGTATCGAAGTATCGAAAATCGCATCACTAATTATAAAACAAACAACAAGGGACATTTTAAACATGTAACAAATATTCAAAGTTTTTTTTATTGCTGTCTTTCTAACAGTAACGAGTAAATAGGGTAAACAATTTAAAGCACTGCATATTTGTCATTTCAAACTTGAAAACAAAATATTATGGGTATTCTTTTCATCACACACATCAGAAAGGGGAAACATAAATGTTAACAACCATGTAACAAAACAAGACATGGACACTCCAGTGAGATGGGCATAGTTTCAATGGCATACAAATCTATAGTTATAAAATAATCGATATAAAACCATGTGATACAGTAGCAGCTTACTTACTGTGTATATACAGGAAAGCTTCACTATAAAGAACATGAAGGGACCAAAAAATAGTTGAGTTTGTTATACTGAAGTTCTTTATACTGAAACATAAGCATTGTTATAAATATGTATACCGATAAACACATGAAACACCTTAAGTGTTTTAAGGTTCAGTATCTCAGTCATTAGTCTATGGCCGCTTGAAGAACCTGTTCACATACTCTCTGCTGATGCTTTGTCTATGGTCAGGAGACACATTGTAGGCAGAGCTGCCAACCTCAAATCACACCCATCAGTAATGACAATTATATTAAAAAAGTACGCGTAAATCATGCACAATAAATTTTTCCTGAGGAATTATGACACAAACAAGAGAAAACAAAGGACAATAATATGCAAAAAAAATTAAAAATGTAGGCCTTTGTATATGAATACAATGAAAATTAATGAATCGAAGAAAAAAACTATTTGAACAATACAATCATCTGAATATGTAAGAAATGTCATTAATTTTACAGGAAATTTTCAACCTTCAATTCAAAGTATTCAAAGTTATACTTTTGAACAATTATATTTTTATTTGCTTCTTTTATCCTGGTTGGATAAGAACTGTCTTATAAACAAACAACAGAAGACAAACAAAAGAACTTGTAAACAATAACTCTGCGTTCGTTACTTTCGTTTTTTCAGATGTAGCGGAAAAACTACGATATGGATTTATTGCTCGTCATGACTATAAAATGTTCCGCCTGTTTCTTTAATTCAATGTGCCCTCTACAGTCATCCCTTCCACCATGTGCAATCGAAAAGTCAAACGTGCATACATTACAAAACGCGTGGTGTTCCAAAACATTTGAAGACAAGCATGGCCATTCTTTTGAATAGTTAGGTCTTAGGTCGAAAGTTTTGAAGAATTGCGTTTTTTTTTTATCCCCCAGATACACGCTTCATTTCTACAACCGACCGGTAGCCTACAACTCACGTAGTTTCGGTTTCCTACCACGTTCGTGCAACTTTGGATTTCACTCAAAAATTGAAATTAAAAAAATCGAAGGGTTGGGTTAGGTTAGTCACAACATGCTTGTTTTCATTGATTTAGCGGCTGAAGTGGCGTTAATACCTAAACGCAAAACTTCGGAAATCTTCGGAAATTCTTGCAGGGAACCGAAACTACGTGAGTTGTAGGCTTCCCACAACCGGCACTGAAGAACACAACACTATTGAAAAAAGGAGAAAAATTTCACGTCTGTAGACACGACAAAAACAATATGGTGAAAAAAATGAATTTCAAGAAATAAATTAAAACAGCACAGGTTAGCCAAAGTACCGTACAAAAATTATCGTGATGTAAGTAGCCAACAAACGAAAAGTCCGAGAATATGTACTATTTGTATCGTACAACGGACGTAATACCATCCCATTATTATTTCAAAACACGAGAATTAATCTACTCATGTCGACAGTACATGCGCACACATACTAGTTCCGTTATTGTTTTTGTTTACGTACACGCTGTTACGTTTGAATAAGAAAATTAAAAATAAAGTACAAGTTTTTGGATGGTAATTTTTTTCAAAATTTGTCTCAAGGTTGTTCGTTCAAGTGAATATTTTTGTTTCAGGAAGAAACGGACTGTCGTAAAATTCGTTAAGATGAAATAAAATTCAAGGTTATTATATACGTTTTTGGCGGGACCAATCAATGAGTTCGGTTAAGTGAAGTGTTCGTTTAACTGAAGTTCGTTGTACTGGTGCTTTCCTGTAATATATTAGTGGTGCACTGATGCGGATACCGATGAATCGTAATCGGCGATTATGGGTACTTACCGATTAATCGTAATCGGCGATTATCTTAATGATTACTTTGCCGATTATCTACGTCCCGGCATAATTAAGTAGGGTTTTACCGTGTAATATTTTGTTACACATTTTAGGACGAAATACGGTAATATTTGTATATATTACAAAATTCATCTAACTCTGTCATATCATGATTACAGATATTTCGTTAAGTTTAATAAATCTCATTGCCTCGAACAATAAAAAATACATTTTTCCTACACGTTTGTTTACGTTTCGTCTTTTGTTCTGTCTTTTGTTTAGTGGCCTTGTACATTACCTATAGCCAGAGACGTAAAATAGATGGCACGCAATCAAAATACCACAAGCAGTTGCAGTGGATTCTATGACAATCGATCTTCTTCGAGTCGTAGTAGCGGTTCAAAATCGTTGTCCCGATACCTTCTAGAATTTATCACTGCGTTTTACAAACTCGTTATGGGCGTCTTTGGTAACATTATCCGTTGTTGTGTTATTTGTATGTGACGTGAAAAGGGAAAAGTATTTAAAAATTTTATATAGTCAGTCAAATAAAATCACATGTGCTAAAATGGGTTTTGACTTTGAGCCATTTTTATATAATTATAGTGAGATGGTGAGTAGGGAGAAAAAAGTGAAGTGTGGAAACATTTTTCTATAAACTCAAGTGAACAAAATAAAGCAACATGTTTACATTGTTAAACGGTAATTTCTCGATGCAACCTTATGTGATAGTCGATAATAATGCTAGTTTTCCGCAACAAAAACTTACCCGTTGTAAATTACAATTATTAGACTGTAGTACAAGTTGTTTACAATAACAAATATAAATAGAAGTTAATTTAATTTACACTTTGCAATGACTTAATAGTGTATTTTATATATTCTTATACTGTTATTATAACTGTATTCTCAATTTTACCTGAATTCATATGGGAATAAAAAATTTTGTGTGCATTATTACACTTAAAAAAATTTGTTCATTATAATCAGTAACCGAATCGATATCTGCCGATTATTGCTCTCATAATCTGTAATCAAATTGGTAATCGGTAAAGTCATATCGGTGCACCACTATAATATATTATCTATGATGAAACAGAGGTTGCCACTCAAAAATATATTTAAAAAAAGAATAAATAATGGTTTAAGTTTCCGGATTGTTTTTATAATATTGCTGAACATTTACCTGGCTGCCGTTAACAATAAAAACCTGGAATAACTATGTTTAAATATGTAAATATTTGCTCACCATTTGGCGACCATAATTCATCTGAGCATTCTTTGCTCTGACAAGTGGCTAATGAACTACAGCCATGAAACTTTGGTATTTCCTTATAATTGCTGCCTTTTTTTCTTTCTAATTGCATTGCTGTTTCAAAAAAGGCCATGCAAATCTCTCTACTGACAGAATGTGGCACCAGAAAAGCTTTTAGTAAATATGGTATAAATTTACTAATTTAAATCATTTTTAATTTCTGTGTGTTTAATTGTGATATTTACCCCATAAAGTATTTTCCATAAGTTCATAATCAGAAAGTTTGGGGGTCGTGTTATAATCAGAGTTGCAGTATTTTCGGGTAAATACCATTATACAACACTAATTATATGTGCATATGTTTATTTTTGCTTAGACAAAAAACATTCTGTAAATACTTCCTTAAAACAAACCTTAACATTATTGAGCTGATTGAACATTTATGATTTAACAGTAAAAATTTCATCATGGTTTTCATCATAATTCTTTTATTTTTCATGGCGTCGAACATATGTAGGCTAACAATTTCTTATGTCTCTGTAGTATGACTAACACTGCACAATCTGTACATTACAGTGTACCTAAGGAGTTTAATATTGTAATGCATATTTTTTAAGTTGCCATTTTTTGTTTTCATGACTATAAATAATTGTAACAAAGTATTAAAGGCTAGTTGTACTATCATAAAGTTTTATATTTTATATTCTACGATGTTCACGAAGCGATATATACGGTTGAATCACATGGGTCTGCCTTCTTTTCTAGATTACTGATACTTCCACAGATGGCAGCACCGTGGTGACACATTTCCATTCCAATCAATTTTTATTCCATTCACATAATTACTGGTACCAAGTGCCATACACTGAGAACTAAGGTGTTTACACATCAAATATTAGTTTTATGGCTGTAGTTCAAAAGCTATCTGTCAGAAAGCAAAGAATGCTGCAATGGGGGGTGCTTCAGGGTGTCTACTAGGTCACGAAAGTCACGAATGTTGTAAAAGGTCACGAAAGTCCTGAAAAAGTCACCATTTTTAAGTATATTTTGGTAAAAGTCACAAAAAAATTAATTAAAAGGCTAATGTGTATTTCTTGTGCACTGATCTTGTATATACCATATTTTTTGTGCTTTTGGCAGCTTGCATTTTCAGGAAAATTATTGCTCAAGATGTTCCCACACAATACATTTTCCCGTGTTTAACTAGGCCAGTCCCGCAATAAGACGTTTGCTTTAAAATCCCGTTGAAAATGTTGCTTACAGCTTCTATTCTCCTACGTGCAACGTCATAATTTTCACATAGAATGCAAAGAAAATTTTAATAATAGCGATTTGCTCTTCTTTATTTAAAAAAAAAAAGTCCATTAGAATGCTGTGAAAACGTAATTTATTCAATTCTCGTACCTTACACGCTTAAAAAAAACGGTTGGTATTTGTTCCGTGGCGGCCACGGCATAGTCAGTTTCATTCTTACTCTACAGAGTGCACAACGATCGCACATAATTGATTGTAGCTGTCAAGGCATCAATGCGCGTGACCCGCGTCCATATAGATAAATTGTTAGCCAAATTGCGAGTGTTCATAATCAAACTTATATCGTTGAGTTTGTTTGTTTACTGCTTGCTTGTGTGTTTGAAATGTAAATTTATGTTTGGCTAGGATAAAAGAAAGCCAAAAATTTGTGCACAAAATGTGTGATGTATTTTCGTGTTTTGGTTTTGTTAAGACAATGTTTACAAATTACAAAACACAAAATCCCTCCGTCACATTTTATTTTCCAATTGAAATCATTGTCTAAGAGGTTAAAGTGCTACGGAATGGAATTGTAATATTTTCTATGATATAATGTGCTGAAAATGTTTGCCAACAAATGTTAACGTGTTTTAGTACTTAAAGTGCGACGAGAAATTGGCATGCGGGAAAGCAGATCTAATTAATTAATTAATTAATTTTCAAACCAACCTTCATTTGTTAACTTTGTATATTTTTGCATGATTTTACTGCAACTACATGCTAATAATTTTATTTTCAGTGTTAATTAAATGAAAAGTAACTAAGAAAAAGAAGATGCTTGGCAAATGTTCTTTTAAAGAATATTGGCTCTCAGATGAAAATGATAGGTTTTAAAAGTGGTTGCGTCCTGTTAAAGATGACAAGTACAAGGCATTTTGCACACTCTGTAAATCAAAGTTTGATGTAAGTCACAGTGGTTTGTCATCTGTGAAGGTTCATGAAGCAGGAAAAAAACATCTGGAGCTGTCTTCTGCCATACTACAAAGCAAACAATCAACACTAAGTTTTTTGAAGGTTGACAAGCTCACACATTTGGGTCAGGGAAAAAGTTACTACACCTTCCACTTAAAGTAGTTCAGGAACCGTGACTTCTATTGATAAATCATTTACTGAATTTGCAACTCCTTCAAATTCAAAGTCACAACATTTCCCAGGTTCTTTAAATAGGCTAAATATTGTGTTGAGAATGTGTGGAAAGCATAAATATTGTGGTCACTTAAAAAATTCAAAATGCAGAAGGATATAATTGGTTATGTGACAACCTTTGGCCTTGGCCCTTTTTTTCAAGAATAATTTTATAACGTTTAAAAATTATACCATTTTGACAAGTTTCGTGGTCGCACTTCAGTAGAAATTGTCATGAAAAAGTCAAGAAAAAGTCACTAATTTTTATTTTTGTAACTCAGTAGACTCCCTGGCTTTGGCTAGCAGCTAGAAGGAACTCAGCTACAAACTCTATTTGAACTCTCTTCCCTCCACTTCCTCTTCTCTCGTTTAGTTTAGGAGGCAATAAGTATCAGCGGTCTAAAGTGGTAAGATACAAGTTATACAAGCTATTATAATTAGGCATGTGCGAGAAAGACTTTTTTGAATTCGAGACGAGATCGAGAAAGCAATTTAAAAATTCTCGAGAATCGAGTCGAGATCGAGAAATCTGTACTTTAGTTAACAGGATAATATGATCCAAAAAAGTAAAACTCAATAATCTGACAAACATACATAATTATTCAATAATTTTATCAAGTATCCACAATTGCAATTGCAATTACAACTTTACCTTTACACTCAAGTTTATTTGCCTACTGTCGTATGTAAACATACGTTATTGACTCCATAGTCTATACAGTTTCCTTGAGCCATGGACGGTACTTGATCATGAAAGTCTGAACATTCGCCACTATCGATATGTCACTATCGATACGGACCGCAATTTAAACATCATGTTGCTTGTTATATACTGCTGGCCGTGTGTATAACCTAAGGCCATAAAACAAAATGCAATCGCGGAAGAATTCTTGCAGTCATGTTTATATTTTTATTTTTTACCGTACCGTTTTACGTTGATACTTGATATTGATACCGAAAATGATTTATTTTTAACTTTAATGTTGGTTTTATTAACGGAAAATAATCATTTTCTTCTGTAATTTAATGTGATAACCACAGCACAATTCATTGTTTACGTTTACCGTTTCATGTAGTGACTTGTGAACGCAAGTTTGTTTTTAATAATTTATCGTGTATACTATCGTAACAAGTATATTTTATTTTATTCAATCTACGTTACGTTGAAGATATGTTAATTATTTCAACACGCAACACAAAATGCTGCCTCAATATATTATATTACCTAACCTATTTCTTGTTTACAAAATTCTCGAAAATTCCGAGCCAAAAAAATTATCTCGAGACGAGATCGAGAAAATTTCTGTCTCGACTCGTTCTCGATGATGCCGAGACTCGCACATCACTAATTATAATGCAACCTACACTTTTAGTCTCTGCAGTTTAGGTAAAAATTGTTGTATTATTTTCAGGTAAATATGGTTGTTACTTCATGGGTTGCTATAATTAGCTAAAAGGGGAGTACATTTTTTACTGCTACTGAGGAAATAAATACACCTTAATAATTATGGGTTTAAAGTTTAAGTGCTAAAAGTATTTTGTGTTTTTTGCTCAGTTACATATTTTCTTTGGACAGTGGTGAAATTACAGAAACCATTTTTTTATATTATATAGTACGTATATTCTTTTAGATGTCTAGCAATGAATGTGTTGTTTGAAACAGGCGTAAAAAAATCAGTTTAATTCAAATGTGTTTAGTTCATATAATCAAATACAGTGAAACCTCGTTTATTCGTTCCCGCATTGTAGAATTTCCCGGTTTTATTGTTCAATGTCCGTGGTCCCGAAAAAATCCCGCAAGAACAATGTTAATAAAATCCCGTTTCCATTGTTTACGAATATTTTTTAACCCGGTTTACGGGTTGAACTTTACAGGTTTTTTACCGATTTCGCATTCAAATTCCCGAGAAATATTCCAGTTTACGCGTGTCTACACGACACGCAATACCAATATTTACCTATGGCGGCCATTACTAAAAGAAAACGAATAAAGTGAGCCTGACGCTGTTGCTAACAGGTTCACCAACTTCGATAAAACAACAGACGAAAGCTAACGCTCGCACGATAGTTCTTGCTTTGTGCGATAATCGACACAACAATATAACCGTGGTCGATATACTGTACATACTAGCCCAACGTAAACACGTTTCTATTTAGCGGCAGTGAAATCCTGCGAGAAACATAGACGAAATTGTTCATCCTAGCGTTTCCGTGGCCGGCCGTATATGCGCGAGATTTTCTTTGTTTATGGTAAATTAGCTTTACGCATTTAACTCTAATGCACGTGTAAAATTTGTAAAGGTTCATTGATATGTATCGGCCTACAAAAGAGGTTAAAACCATTAAAGAGCGTTTAGAAATTATAAATGCCGTTGAAAAAAATCCAGGCGAAAAACGGGTTGATTTGGCAAAGCGCTATTGTATTCCTCCATCGACTCTTAATTCTATCTTCGCTAGAAGAAATGAGATTCGGAAACAAGCAAGTCAGTTCGGCCAGTCTTCAAAAAAACGGAAAATGGCAAGACAGTCGAAATACAGTGAGCTTGAGAAAGTTTTGTTTTCTTGGTTCCAGCAAGTTCGGGCATCAAACATCCCAGTGGATGGCACATTTTGTTCATTTAAAAAAATTAAGGAAGTAGTGAAACCCCTTATTTACGTTACCGTTATTTACGTTTTCCCGTTATTTGCACTATATTCTTCAGGTCCCGTTTGGTTCCCATTTAATCCAATACAATACTTTCACGCGAATTACGTCTCAAAAATCTAATCCATCCCGCTATTTACATCACGTAACAACGATAGTAGGCCTAAAAACATTGTGAAAAACGTAACTTTTATAGTCGGCAGTGAACATTTTAAATCGCAAAATAAACATATTTTATAACATGAAAAGTTGCTTTTATTTCTAAACATATAATAATTTAAGCCTAGGCGTGTAAAAGTCTGAGTAATTATAGCAGGAGGCAATCTAAAATGTACTCGGGAAAAACATAAACTCACGAATGTATAAACGTTCTGTTACTATATTTATGTCACAACTTAGCCGAAATACTGGTACGAGACAAACCTCACTAGATAAAATGAGCGGAGTCTTGGTAACTGTTTTAAACATATTTTATAATTTCGGAAGTATTGTACAGTTGACGCATATTTTTTAAACTAACCATTTATATCTGGGGATCGTAAATAATTAATTATTGGTATCAAGAAATCAAGGTGAACGTAAACTTGAACACGTCACGGCAGCGAGAAAACTGGTGCGTATACCAATAAACTGGTATTAGAACTGGACAAAACTGGTACACGGGAGATGGAGCTTATATTTTTTTCCGCTAAGCTTGCATCTATTGGCTGACTGCTGATGGAACGTCACGAGTCTGGGCGGAGCGTTGAGTTATATTGCGCATGCGCAGCTCAGACAACAGAGAGAGCCAGCCGGCGGGTACGTCGCGCCATAACAGCTGATTGAGTACGATGACATTTCTCCGCGCACGGCGCGCTATTGACGGTAAATGTCCAATTTGTGGCCCTTTTATTTAAAAATTTTTTACTGTGGTGCAATGCGTATGTGTAATGTAGCCCGCATTTGTTATGAACGCTGCAGGATGCGACTATTTTAATTAACTTTAACGTATTTCTTACTTTTCCCTTTATTTACACTTTCCCGCTTTTTACACTTTTTTACTTTGTCCCCATGAAAAGTGTATATACAGTATGCTGCTGGTGTCAGTTTATGGAAATACCTAACTGATTCACTTAAAGTTTTTGCAATAGTACATACATTGTGCATTTGGTAACTTTAGAGTGTGTTCCCACATTGTAGGATTTCCTGGATTATCCGTTTTTTACTCATGGTCCATTGGAAAACGGATAATCAGGGTTTCACTGTATTAAATTGCTAGTTAGGCTTATAATTAAATTCTGTACAACCAGGCATGATATCTTGTAGTTATTAACTAGAAAACTTTAGTCCTTTTTTTTTTCTACAAATGAGAAATTTTCTATGGCAAAATCTGCTAAATTTACTTATAGTAAAAGTGGATCTATAATTATCAAGTAGCATGAATTACTATGGCAGGAAATTGTGTATTTTATACTCAGTTTTGTAGTGATTTAGTATTGTGTACACTTATAATTATGTAAATATATTGGATGGCTGTTTTGAAAATTTCCTATTTTGTTTGCATTTCAGGTGGCGCAGAAATTCTACACTCTTCTTGTACTGAAGAAACACTGTGTGTTAGAACTCATGCAGGAAAGTTCATATGAAGAAATTTTCATTTCCAGGGGACCAAAATTTGAAAATCCAGCTCTGTGAAGATTGTAATTGTAATTAGTTTCAAAAGTGACCGGTTAATAAACAAACTTTAAGCACATGGAATAAATATAATTTTGAGTGACCATAACTACGAGTGTTATTTTTATAATCTAAGGAGATGACTATGATAGTGTTAGGTGGATGATGTAGTTTAATATTTGTATTAATTTCTGGTAGTGATGTGTTGGTTCTACTTCATCCTGGTTCTTGGTTTCAGGTTAAAGATTTAGCTATTAAGTTTCCCATGGTACCGAAATTATATTTGTAATTCTCAGTGCTGGTCAATTAGCTGAGAACCGGAGAAACCAAGACCCAAGAACACATCACTAATTTTTACCAAATACGTTTGCAATACCGGATGGCCTTGTGCTATCAATACAGCCAGGAGTGCGATAATAACCTAGCAGAAAGGTGCTTCAATTCAATATAATTTTTCGTAGACTTGTTTCCTTTATTACAATGTTGCGTATTGTAAATTTTAATCAAATACATTGTTGATACTGGACAGAAAGTGCATCGCCTGCCATGTATTGAACT
This sequence comes from Bacillus rossius redtenbacheri, assembly GCF_032445375.1. Lineage (NCBI taxonomy): Eukaryota > Metazoa > Arthropoda > Insecta > Phasmatodea > Bacillidae > Bacillus > Bacillus rossius. The sequence goes on along the minus strand of NC_086335.1, from coordinate 33,813,703 downwards.
GGTGTGACAACAGTGCCAGGTTTTCACACAAATTTTGGAGCTATCGGTGTTATGCTCTGGTATATGTTTCTTGCTTACTTTTTTTTTTTTTTTTTCTGTTCACCAGCTTGTGATAATTTCAATGATATTTCAACAGTTAAAACACTTGTTTGATTTTAGTTTTTGATAAAGTATTTTTTCTATAGCTCATACTTGGTATGAGTAAATAATTGCTGTGTTTGATAATCTTTTTTTTAATAGGATTTTTAGTACAGTTTATCAAATCTGATAATAGGATTCTTGTTTTTAAAAATAAAGGGTTTATTTGTTAATGAATTACTGTAGTGTATATTACGTAATATACATTCAGAAAGATGGTAGTGTGTTGCTGAGTAATGTTGATAAGTCTTTGAGACAGTTGAAATTGAACTGAATTGAAATTTTTTTCTTCTTCAACGCTATGCTACTAAGATGTTGGCCATTTCTTCAATGAACAAAGAAAGTGCATTGTAAGATTAATGTAACCCAATCATGTTTATGACTAATCTGGAAATATTTATGAAATAACCGTTACAGTAGCTTAGTTTTTACAAATGAAATAGAACATTGTATGTTTCATCCCAAGTTCCCCTCCCCTCTATCCCTTCTCTAAATCTAGTTTGTGTTCGTGTTCCTCTGTACTATACTTCTCTGTTCTTGCAATATCTTTTTGATGTTATTTTATTATATTTATTTTAATGCATACCTTTAACAGTTATTTCATTCCAATTGAAATTAATTGTTTTGTAATGCTTTTGCATAGTCAATCAAATATTTTTCTTCCTTTTTTTTTTTTTTAATTAATTTTGAAGTTTGGATTTGTTTGCTGATAACTAAGTTCCTATTATTAACCAAAATTGTTTGAAATTGGAAGAAAAAAGTGAAAGTTGTATTGTGCAAGATTGTTATGTGCTTTGACAACTACATTATAGTTGAAGTAAATGATTTTGATTAAAGTTTCTTGTTGCTTCATATAAAGTGATGTTGAAGTTAAATAAGTGTCACAAGCAATGTATTTATTCCATGTGGGGTTGGTTTCAGTGGGTTGCAGATTGTCACAAAGACAATAAATTGTATAATGTGTAATGTGTGACCAAAGCGCTGTGGCTTATTGGGTAAAACCCGAGCCAAGTGGTTTTTGTGTATGGATTTTTTCTATTTGAAATTATAGTGAAAGAATTCGTAAGTATATGTATGTACCGTAACGACCTGGCATATAAGACTTCAGCATTTTGATAATTAAAATTGGAAAATGAACTCGCAACTTTAAATCAGATGGTAACTTGTATATCAGCAGTTCTGTAAACAAAAGTGAACAGTTCAGTTTTAACTACCTTGCTTTTGAATCCTCACAGCATAGAAAATGAGACCATATCATAAAGTAAAGTGTGGCAGAGACAAACAAAAAACACATGGCCTTATCCGTCATGTTATTTATTGTATTTTGTGTTTTGTACAAAATTTGCCGCCAGATATACAAGAAATCCCACTTAGGGCCACAATCCATAGTTCTGCAGACACTCTGAAATATTATTTTTAACATTAATTACCTAGCAGGGAATAAAAATAATGCATACAGTGTTGTAAATTAAGCTGCAAACTTTCTTATAAATGCAACAATAATTTTATCCAACAGTGTTTCACTGAAATATTTTAATTTCAGAATTTTAAAACTAAATAATTTTTAGTATAAAGATCCTACATAGCTGTTATTTTGCACACAGTACACACTAAACATGCTTAATGGAACTGTAGCAAAACACTTTTACACATACTCAGTAGTGATGTGTCGGTTCTACCTTTTTCCCGGATCCGGTTTTTAAAAATCGGTTTTCGGTACTCTGTTTCAGGTTAACCTTCACACTATTTCAAGTGCACCAAGGTTACAGGATAACTAAATAAATGGTGTATTTGTTTAACAAGACTCATCAGCGACCTACTCTACCATAATTTAGACCACAAAGTAGTCACTTAGCCCCTAGGTAGCAGCACAGTTGCTTCTCGTGTCACTAGATGCTGGATCAGAACTGTACAGACATCCTTTGGTGCAGCAGTATCTCACAGCTTTTTTTTATTCGATCAGTTTTTAATTTAGGCACACCAATAAAAAATTTCTTGAGAAAAATTTTAATATTTTTTCACAAGAGATTAAGTAACATATAAAAAATAAAAACTAATACTGGAGTAGCGAGTAATGTATGTATTACAATGGGTAAGGGATGGTACACACAAGTTAACAGATGCCTGTTTAAAGAGTATATTAATACATGATATGCTTTAATAACCATTCACTTGTCACATGGGGCTTGAAGTGAAACTAAAAGATGTGTGGTTGTTGGTCATTGGCAATATACCGCGGTGTTTTACCAGGGGGAAAGTAATAGCTGTTATGCTTTCCTTTCCAGCCGTACTGACATTATATTGACAGTTCTTGGTGCTGGTTAATTTTCGTAGAACCGGGAACGACCCATCCTTTATACTCAGAATATAATTTTATTGATATTAGAACTTTTTAAGAGACATGTACGCAGCACATGAAAATAACTATATTGTGCTAATTCAGCTGTCGGGCAACGATATTGACTAGATTTATAGCGCATAAAATATGTGTAATATTGTCAAAGATTAAATGCTAAACTTTTTTAAATGACTATAAACACATTCAGTGTAAACCAATGTTAAAAAAAGTTTTGTGAGCAGCTCTTTTAGATTTTATTTAAACATTAAAGTATCAAACAATACCTACATAGACACTTAGTACAATATCAGTAGTAAGCGTTAGCTTACTGTGTACAATTTAAATACCATCTTGGTTTGTTGGTTCCAATTGGCTGATGTTTTCAAAAGAACTGTTCAGTAATATGTTGGAATATTGGCAGAAGTTAGTTGCCATCAAGGAAAAGTAAGGCATCATGGCGACCTGGCATCCGGGTTTTGTAGACCCTGGTTCTAATGCCTTTCTTTATATTGTGGAAAAACTAAGGATCTTAGCCTTACAAAAATTTACTGCATGGTAAGTTTAAAAGATTTAGCACTTGGCCTATAAATACAGTTAAACCTCATCCATCCAGACTAACTGGAACCAAAAGTAATCCAGACAATCGAAAATCTGGGTAATATGGGTAACAAGTGAAACAAAATCCTTAAATAAGCAGACTTACCGTTTCAGTATTATAAAATACTAATTTTTGTAATAAAAATACCTATTATACTTCTCTAAATTGTTTACAAGACATAAAAAAATATATGAAAATAACTGTTCACATAATTTATTAACAAAGAATTGATCCACTTCTGTTTCAAACATGTCTGGCATTGAATGAAGCATGGTGACACAAATGCTTTGTCGATAATGTTCATATGGAGCAGTGTCTGGCTGATGCTCAAAGTATACCATGATGAATGTCAGCTGGTGTGCTTTCTTAAACTCAACAAAAAGCATTTTATTATTTTTATTACTGTAATACTACCATATATGCAGGAACTATACATTAAATCAAAAATATTTGGCTTACTTATACATACTAATATTCTTGATAACGTAGTTAAAAAATTTTCTATGTGAACATTAAATAAAATGTCTACAAATCTGATCCAAAGAATCGGATCGAGGGTTGGATAAACAAGGTTTTATTGTACGTACAAAAGTGCTAATATATATAACTAAGTACCTTCAGAAACTTCTTAACAGGATTTTACAGTAGTCTACATGTTATCTGCTACTGTATTTGTAAAAATGCCAGGTGAATATTTATTGTTAAAAAATTTTCCTGACTAATTGTATTTACTCCAAGATCATTTTCAGGAATTCCACACCAGGGTAGTACAAAAAATTACTATTGTGCTCTCAATTTCAAAAATTATTTATTATAATCTGAAATTAGCAAAAATTAAAATAAAAACATGGCAGTAGTGGATAGTAGAATAAAAACAGGTTCAAGCTTGTAAACTCATTATAAAAATAGTTCTACCCTATCTTCGTTGATGCAACATGCATAAGAACATCAGGATGTGCAAAAGCTGTGAAATAGTGAGGTAAAGTACCATCACATGTTATTTAAGGACTCCACGTACCTGGGCATGCACATGGTGTGCAGAGCTTCCAAGATATCAGAGAGGTGTCTGTTTGCGAAAAGCAATTAAGAATACGCTGAGGTCGGATTTGTATTTCTGTTTCCGTGTTTAATTTTTTAAAACACTTGTGTTAACTCCCAGTAGAGATCCTTGAATGCACTTTAGGCACTTATAATACATTCTGCCTAATGTTATGATTATTGCTCATATCACATAGTTTACCTGTGCACGAGAAGACTGCGCATTAGTGTACAACCTTACACTTAGATGCGACACCGCGTTAGATGCCCCAGAGTGCCTTGCACTGATCATCCCGCTTAATGTCGCTAGGTGGGAAGTTGAGCAACTTAAAGCTCTCACGTAAAATTATCGTCTTGTGTGCCAGAGAATACGGTACTTTTTAAATCTGAATTGTATGTAAAATAGTGTATATTTTTTGGTATCTGTAATTTTTCTCGGACTGATTTTTAACTTGAGTGCACACACAGTTCATAACTCGGGCATTGTGATAACAGTTGCAGTGGGTCATCTGTGGCAACTGGACCAACAGTGATCTTCACCTGTGTTTGTTGAGAGAGTGGATGTATTGTGGCTGCACTTGAGCTATGTGGATACCGTAAATGTAAGGTAGGTTGTACAAATTTTTTTTCTATGTTGCATCGTTACAGGATGTTTTGAACGAAATGATTTCACTCTTAATGATGTACACAACTGAACATAGTTTTTTTAGTTGTATATACAATTAAAATTATGTGCTTTTTATGTACACTTATTGTTTAATTCAGTTAGAATAGTAATACCTTGAAAAAACCCAATAAATGTACCTAGACCTTTTATTATGTGTTTTTCTTTTTTGTTTCAAATTATTCAAACTTAAGTCCTGCCATATCTTTACTTAATGCCAATTACATATTATCACAGAGGCAAAATGTTTTCTGGTTAGTGTTTTTTTTATCTGCAAGAGGTAAGTTAAAATGATGAGGGAATAAGTTATAGAGATAATGAGTAATAGAGAATATGATTACAAGACTGCCCAACAAAATTTGGAAATGTTAGGGTATACACACACACATTAATACTTATAGTGACTTTGTTAAAAGTTTAAAGTTATCAACTGCTCCTAGTCTGCAACAAAGTTAAATGTGTCCATCTTCCTCTGTCACTCCACCATTCCTTCTTCTTCATTCTGTTTCAGTCTTCTCTTTCCTGCACTCTAACTATCTGCTTATCCCACCCCCTCCTTGGACTGTTAAAAAGCTATCAGAATTATCCCAGACATGTGTTACTTTCACAAAATGCAGTGTCTTGTTGGAATCCCTTCCTTGAAGCCACAACAAAGAGTCCTCCCAAATCCTTGAAATGATCTGGATTGAGTTCTTGTGGATCGAGAAGATGGTGGATTTCTGCAGGAGTTTGGTTACCTCTGTTAAAGTCTAGGAATATTAAATAGGGAGCAACTACATCATGTAATGTAAGTAGTTGGTGACAGTGGGTTGGTTTTACTCACCATCTGTTTTACTCCCTAGGAGTTTGAAGAGTTAGGAGCTCAACCTAGTTCAAAAAGAGTTGGTAACTCTTGTACAGATTTGATTTTATTGTAAACTTGGCATAAAAATGGAAGTTTTTAAAAAATTTAAGTGTGAATCAGGATATGTTTAAAGGTGAAACTGCTTTGGCAATACCTAATATTGTGCCATAAATGAGAGCTTATTCATTATGTTGCATGCGTTTGGATTAAAGTTTGTAAATAACGATATGCTTAACGTAACCTTTAGTAATTTTAATTTAAGAAATATGTACATGTTAACGAAAATTCTTTATTCATTATTACAAAAATCACAATAAACTGCAAGCATTACAAACAACACAGGAGTAGACGACCGTACAAAAACACCCAGCAGATGACTTATCCTCACAGCTCTTCCTTGAGAGAAGCAGCATTGATGGCATGACCCGAATGACCTGAGAGGGTGTGTTTGAAGGTCAAACAAGTCTACTGAATAAAATGAATTTAAAATACGTACCTTGAAGATGTTTATGATAACATTTATTTACACATAAAATTTGGGTGTGTTCACACGATTGTTTGATCTTGGTTGCATGTCATGTGTGTAAAAGGCGTGAGAGAGTTCGAAGCGAGGGCCGGAGCAGTCACAGGGCCTCGAGCCGCTCCAGCGCCTGAGGCTGGGTCACGAGCGCCTTGCGCAGGGAGCGCCGCAGCGCCCTGGCCTGCCGGAAGGGCGCCGGGGGCATGTCGGTGAGGGAGTACACGCGGACGTAGCCCTGGCTGTCCCCCACCACCAGGTTAAGCCCCGACGCGCTGAACGCCACCGCCGTGTTGGAGGCCTCGTCGGCCGCCGTCTCCGTGGACATGGGGCTGCAGGTGCGTCGCTGGAGGTCCCACAGGTACACGTGGCTGGGGTCGATGGAGGCCACGACCGTCGAGTGGCTGGGGCTCCACGCCGCCCCCTGCGAGTGGCCAACTGTGGCGTTTGTCTTGCGTGATAGCATTGCAGGCCCAAACAATTAACTCAAGACTCTGAATTTTTCTGAGGATATGCTAATAAAATATGTACAGGAACACTACACAAATAGCAAATGTCACTGTGATAAATCTCCGCGAGAAAAACATAGATTGGTGGCAGCATTGATTCGGGAAAATATTTTGAGGGACGGATGAAGTCATGTAAATATGTAGCTTGGCTAGGTACGTGGCGTTGACGATAAAAGAACTATTGGTGGGCAGATGTCGATTGGAGGCGACGGGGCTGTTGACATTCCAACTTAACCTGGTCTTGTGTTGCAATCAGAGAGTTAAAACCTACAAAGACATTTCAGGACTTAACACATTTCATACCATGATTACAGGCAGAACTTATGTACGTGATGGAGCAGTGAGTCTTCCTGCGACCTGGAGTCTGCAGGTAAATTGTTTGAGAAGAAAAAAAGGTGTTTGGTTGGAATTCGCGAAGGTCTGGCATGATTTATCATTCGACTAGCACGAAAGTGTCGTAGGATAGGTTTACTTGATTTCTTTCGATGAACAATACTTGCAATATGTGATTTGATTGAAATTGATAATTAAAATGGAAAAAAAAAAAACAGTATTTACAGAAGCCTACAAAAGGAGTATAACTTCGAAATGCGGTAATTGATATTTTTCACGGTAAAGATGGTAAAGTGTGCGGCATGAGAGGTTACCAGCACTGGCTCGTTGCAGGCCGACAGGGCGAGCACCGGCTCCGAGCAGCCCTCGCCCCACACCCGCAGCCTGGCGTCCGCCCCGCACGACAGCAGCAGCTTGCCGTCGAACGGGCTGAACTGCAGGGAGTACACGGGGCCCAGGTGGGCCAGGAACACCCCCAGCGACTGGTGGTGGTCGCTCAGCGAGCACCTGTGCACGCTGCCCTCGTCCGTGCCCACCAGGTACACCCTGGGGTCGCCCGGATGCCTGCGGTCACCACCCGGACGAGTGAAGCCGTGTCGCCCAGGGGCGCAACAACTACATTTCGAAAGGGGGGGGGGGGGGGGCAATATACCTTTTTATAAAGAATCATTAATCCCCCCTATTGAAGCGGGGAGTCCGGGGGTCCTCCCCAGGGAAAATTTGTATTTCAAGGTGGAAAATGGTGCTATTTAAGCAGTTTTATTATCTAAAAATTGATTACACAGCACTTTCTTTGCCCCCGTTTGCCCCCACTTCAATGTTTCAGGGGGGGGGGGGGGGGGGGGCAAAATACCCTTGCCCCCCCCTCCTATTGTTGCACCCCTGCTGTCGCCTACATTGGACCACCGGTCTAAATAGCAAGTTTGTGGAATGAGGTGGCATCTGCCAGCATCAACATGAACTGCTTGCACAACTGAGCCATTCGTTCCTTTGTGAGCACTAAAATGGACGGGGACTCTAGTGCGTGAAGGTGAAAGTGTTTTCGGTTCAATGAAAGCAAAATTATATGAATGTTTCTAAGAGAAAAACAACTATTTCAGGGAGAAAAGTGTTCTGATCTGTATTCATATTCTTAATCAGCACACATTTTCAGTTAAATTCTGTATATGATATAATTCGCACGTTTAATTTAGTGATAAAACTTGTAGACATTGCCGAGTTGTCTAATTTGGACCAATCTAATTAAGGAAACTTTTTAATTGAAAATATAATTCTTATTTTGAAACAACCCTGATATATACACATTTTAATTATTTATTTATTTATTTTTAGTTTACATTGAGAGAAAAATACTTTATAAGTATAAATGAGTTCCTTTCAAGGATTTAAACTTGAATCTTAGTATAAATTACTTGCATGCCTCATTATTAACCAATTTTTTTATTCACTACAGTAAGCATATACATAATCACAAACTCATTAATAAAGTTAACAATGAATCATCAATCAGCAGTTCTAATATTTATTAATTTATATTTCATAATCTATCTAAAGTTAGTTAAAATGTCTCAAGGATAGTAGAACTTTAGAATATAATTGGCTTAGTGATTTATTTATTGGATTGTTTTAATTTTGTGTTTTTTTACATCTTTTAACAATATTTTTAATTTTTTTAATATTTTAAGAGATGCTTTTCTTTTGAAATGACTTACGTAGTTTTAAGTAGGGGCAATAAATATTTGATGTTTGTTAATAATTATATATTAAAACCAACATTTCAAATTGAATATTTTTACAATTATTTGTCATCAATAGATACACCAAAGTGAAATTCTTCCACAAAAAATCTATTGAAAACACTAAATATGTGTGAGCCTAGGTTCATTTATTGAGAAATTTAGGTTTGTTTCTGCAACATTATGCAAAAATTGTTTTTATTTTGAACATATAATTTGTGATTATGATTTAAAATTATTAGTAATACTCTATATTTATGTATATACCGTATTTACTCGCATATAGGTCGCTGCAATTTTACCAGATTTGATGGGGGGAAAATGAAGTGCGACCTATATGTGAATAAAAAAATTTTAAAACTTTTTGAGGAATTTTTTTTTTTTTTTTTTTGCAATATTTTGCTTTAAAATGTGATAAAGAAGTTTACAGCAAAACCCCTTATTAGCACTTTTCATGGGGACAAAGTAAAAAAGTGCAAAAAGCGGGAAAGTGTAAATAAAGGGAAAAGTAAGAAATACGTTAAAGTTAATTAAAATACAGTCGCATCCTGCAGCGTTCAGAACAAATACACATACATACAAATACATGGGCTACATTACACATACACATTGCACCACAGTAAAAAAATTTAAAAAAAAAGGGCCGCAAATTGATGGAAATTTACAGTCAATATCGCGCAGTGCGTGGAGAAAGGTCATTGTACTCGGTCAGCTGTTTCGGCGCGGCGTAGTCGCCGGCTGGCTCTCTCTGTTCTCTGAGCTGTGCATGCACAGTATAACTCACTCAACGCTCCGCCCAGACTCGTGACCTTCCATTAGCAGCCAGCCAATAGAAGCGAGCGTAGCGGGAAAAAATATAAGCTCCACCTCCCGTGTACCAGTTTTGTCCAGTTCTAATAGCAGTTTATTGGTATACGCACCAGTTTTCTCGCTGCCGTGACGTGTTCAAGTTTACGTTCATCTTAATGTCTTGATACCAATAATTAATTATTTACGATCCCCATATATAAATGGTTAGTTTAAAAAATATGCGTCAACTGTACAATACTTCCGAAATTATAAATTACGTATAAAACAGTTGCCAAGACTCCGCTCATTTTATCTTGTGAAGTTTATGTCTCGTACCAGTATTTCAGCTAAGTTGTGACATAAATGACATAAATACAATATCAGCAGCCACGTAATATTCCCGACAATCCCATTACGTTTATACATTAGTGATTTTACGTTTTTCCCTAGTACAATTTAGTTTGTCTCCTGCTATAATTACTCGTACTTTTACACGCCTAGGCTTAAATTATTACATGTTTAGAAATAAAAGCAACTTTTCATGTTATAAAATATGTATATTTTGCGATTTAAAATGTTCATTTTTTCAATACAAAGCACTGTTTTCGAGTTATAGTCTACAATAAAGACATTTTAAGAAGTTAGGAATCTAACTTGACTTCAATTTTCTATATTCGGTTATTACGAGTACTTGTTACATCAATTTATCACGCCATTATCAGCTCTCGTAGTAACGGAGTTTTACAGTACCCGTTAACTCTTTCGTGCACGGCGCGCCGGCCGTTCGCGTCATTAAATTACCGGTGCGTCCTATATGGGGGGAATCTTGAATACCAAATTCAAGACCTCAAATTATGGGTGCAACCTATATGCAATGGCGACCTATATGCGAGTAAATACGGTAATCATGTGGATCAACAAAACATAGAATTTTACTGGTTTAAGCAAATGCATTGCCAGGTTTTTTTAAATTTTCTTTTATTTTACACCTCTTTATTATAGTTTCATATATATATATATATATATATATATATATATATATATATATATATATTCCTCTTTTTTTTGCTCCATTTTATTGTATTTTGGATAAATTTTTCTTGAACTCCTTTGAAGTGAGACAAAAAAAAAGGTTTTTCAATTTAAAAGGCAGTATTGGCAGAGGCTAGTGTTACGGTGATAAGGAAGGGGTTCTTTAAATGATTCATGCAAGGGATAATTTTCATTTATTAAAATTTCTTGGACAGACAGTCTGTTTGTGCATCGCAACTGTTTTGTCATGGGTAACTTACTGTGCTTGTTGGGGTTGTTGTCTTGTGTTTGTCCATAATATCTGCTTATCTTCATATATTTGCTGCGTTGTCCAGGTGTTGTTGTCTGCCGGCATTTACTGTTATTGTTGAAACGTCTCGTCGTTAGCCCACTGTGTTTGTCTGTGCTGTTATTATTTGACTAAATTCCTTCCATGGAATTCTCGTGCTATCTGATATTTATGTTTTGTCTGTGCTGTCATCATGTTGTCCATAACACCTGTTTAGGTTTATCGTTGGGTTTATCTGTTTGACATCAGCTCATTTAGGCTTGTTCTCTGTGGGTTTTAAGTTTTTCATTTTGAAGTGAAACTTCTAATGTGACTTCCAACAAGGTTACGTTAAACGTTTAACGCTCCTGGGGAGGGGGAATAGAAAGAGACAGAGCGAGAGTGAATGCGTGGCACTCGAACGCATGCGCGAGCGTTAGCAACGAGTAGCGTCCAATATTCCAACGCAAGAGGGAGAGAGAAAGAAAGATACACAAAGGTAGAAATTCGGAGAGAGAAAGAGAGTGAGTCGGTAGATCCCAAGCACATGCGCGTGGTATTCTTGCTATGCAGCGAAGTAAACAGTGTGAGCTTCGTGAAAACCAAACCATTGATGCAGTTTTTGCAAGAAATATTGAAAAAATAGAACTCAAACATTTCGTATCTTACTTTAGTTATCATAATCCAATTGTAAATGTTATAGATTTGGATATTTCTCCACTCGAAAATGATAATTAAAAGATGCGATCAATTGTGATTTGTAAGCAATGTTAATAAAGATTTTGTCTTAAATAAACAATATGATTTCACTAAAAATCAATTTCAACCCCTTCCTATTTTCATTTCCACATTGCGAAGTTTTACTTCTTCCGCACGGAGGGACTCCACGCACTATTTTTTTATTTCTTAATTTGTATTCTGAATATATTTTCTTCCCATGACGAACAGTGCGAAACTGAAAAGGCACATGTCCAAGAAACTGTATCGAATCTGGTGGGGGGGGGGGGGGGGGGGGCACCTGGCACACCTGGTGAGAACGAGGGCGGCCGCGTGCCGGAACACGGGGATGTCCAGCGGCTGGCAGGGGCGGGGATGCTCGATGCCCTTCACCTTGCCCTCCATCCTCTGCACGCGCATCCTCTCCACGCAGATGAGGTTGGCGCCCGCCATCGCGTACTCGCACACGCGCCCGTCCCCGCAGCCCGCCAGGATCTGTGCGCACGAGAACCTCACGTTCCGTGATGTTGGCACGTTTGTTCCGGTCGTGAAGCTAGGTGATGATTTTTCTCAACAGTTTATTCTTTGACATACGTTTTTTAAAAAGGCTTCCAACATAAGGTCTTGACAGAGTTACCGATGAAATGGCTTTTGTCGTCGCCAAAAATCGTAATACATCTCGTGACTCGAGGGTTGTTATCGCCAAGTGTTGTATACAGGCAAACGTTGCCTGATAGTGTTTATGTTTGAACATAGTCTCTGACTAAGGTTCTTGCATGTCCAGTACACGCATCTACCTGTACCCAAAATAGGCAGTATTTCACAGTACTAAATGAAAAGTTAGTTACTCAAAGGCACGGCCCTAAGAGATAAAATCTTTTAGTGTAAATGATGAATAAGATTCGCTAGTTGTAGTCAGTCATATCTGGTCACAAGTTGCACTTTTATGTACAATTATTTTTATATTTTTGAAGTGAAACTTCTTTACTGAGGGGGCAACAATTTTCAAGCATTACGAAAATTCCGATTGCATGAGGGGAATAGTTAGATACGTGGTGGGGGAACAGGTAGAGGAGGAGAGTGTGTCAGCGGGGACGCCACTCCAACGCATGCGCTAGCTGTCGAATGGGAAGATGGAAAGTTGTAACTGCTGGAAGAGGTGACGACAGGCGAGAGGTAGTAATGATGCAGCAGTGATGCTATGAATTCTTGTAATGCTGCTTGTGTTTGTCTAATCCTCAGTTTTCGTAACAGCTGACAATTGATGCTGCCATACATCTTTTATTTTATTTGAAGAATCTACAATTTATTTATTCGCGTGGATAAGAGTTATTGATGTTTATAGTTATAATTAATTTTTATATAAAAAGTTAGATTGAAAATGAAAATATATTATCTCTACCTATACCAAAAAAGCAAGAAGTTTCACTTCTGTCTTGAGTGTACTCCACACACAATTTTTTTTACAGCATTAGTAATTAATTTGCTTGTAAACTAGCTTCCTGTCCTCCCTCACTTTTTTTTTTTCAAGAATAATATAACTTAAGGGTATAAATCATCACATTTGACTAATGTTAACTAAACTGGGCATTTTGGGAACTATATTATGTTTTAAAGTTATGTCTGCATAGTCAACGTACCAGTATGGCTACAGATAGTAAAAATCCAGGGAATTTAAAATCTCGCTAAAAAAGATACCTCAAGGAATGATTTTAGCGAATAGGGAATTTTTCAATTTTTATTTTAATCTTTGTATGGTAAATTCTGATATCCAACTCTGTAAAGCTCAAGAAGCTGGTCTAAGCATTAAAAGTTTAACAGTTTGAGTGCTATTTTGCACCTTTGAATGTTTTATTATCCTTAAGTACTTTTCAGTGCTCTCATGTACCATTTAGTGTATTAATTCATTTTTTTTCTCTTGTAGGCGCTAATGAACTCGTGGAAATGCAACTACAAAACAAATTACATTTTTCAGTCTATAAGTACTTGTGACCTGTCTGTTTTCATCTTTCAATTAATAGCTGAGAAGTCTATGTTTTACTTTTGCTGTTAAATGAAATTAAGCTGGAAGAAAATTTACCTTTGTTCAGCTAACCACAAAATCATAATCATCCCACACACCATGAACGTGCTTCTTGGTTGAGCATAGAAATGCACTGACCTGCCTTCTCAGGCCTCTCCCACACCATGGTTTCAGTGTCATCTAGTGCAGCTGCCTAACAAAGAACCAGCTAGAAGTGAAGATGCACGGCAAGTTTCACCTTGGCATACGTGGATGACTCATCCTCAAGCCACTGCACATGCCAGATTGGCTGGTATGAGGGTGACGTCTCGCGCGTGCTGTGGGAACGCACGGAGTCGTCCGGTGCCGCAACGTCCAGGACGAGAACGGTACCGTCGTACAGGCCCACCGCGAGCAGATTGGGGTGGCTCTGTAGGAACACCGTGCCTCACAAAGACTACAGTGAAACCTTATCTATAAACACCCTGTTAATACACAGCTCTCATTAATAGAAAGTGTATTATTCACTGTCCCTATAAATTACATAGGAGTTATAGTACTAAATTATTTGTTTAACACTAAAGTATGGTAATTGTATACGTAATACAAAGCTATTTTTGTTCCAAGAGTGAACAATTACATGTAGTGAATGGTGTTTGATTAAAAACAATCCATATTAATGTAAAGAAATAGTGTGAAGTTTCAACTAAAATAATACTATGCCATTGCTTTGGTTTCATTGTAGGTTGGGGAAAAAAATCTTATAAATTAATTTTTTTTCTGTCTTAAATCGTTTTAAGTGGTTTACAGGAAAAGTATTTCTTTTTGAGCCACAAGTAAAAGAAAAGAACATTTGGTGTATTACAGAATTGTGTGCAAGTTTAACTTTATTTAAATTTGGTTTAGAAATTATATAAAAATTGTAATTACATTTTGTAATAGTTTGGTTATTACACACCACATTATTGCAAAGTGACCAGATTATGATCCTTTCGGGTTTGTATTATTAGGGTTTGACTGTGTGTACACATCATCGTAACAACCACTGATTTGCAACCTGTCTCAAAAAATTTTGCAAAGCATTCATTTCTATCAGTCTAAAATAAAGACTTAAATTAGTGAAATAACATCAGATTGATTCTAAACTTAACCCCCTTAAGATGTGAAATTTCAGAGAATGTGATAAAAACAAAAGGCAGTTGGTGGTAGTAGTTGTGTGTACTTGTTTCATAATTCTCTCTTGAAATATGATTTCTTACAACAAAATAAAACTTGTACCCATTTTTATCCCCCCTTAGGGTTGAAATTTCATTATGATATTGTTACAACTGCAGACAGGACTGTGACGTGCGCCGGGTTGGAGCTGGCTGGCGGCCCTGCACAGCCACTGAAGTCACGTGCCGTTCACTGACGTAAGGCATGCTACACGTGCCTGACCGGATTACAAGAGTCCTCGCTACCCCCCCTTTCCACCCCCCGCACACCCTCTCTCCACAGGATATTGTCACTTTTATGGCTTGGGAATTCCAGTCTTACAGAGGCAGCTACGGGGAGTGGCATGAATAAGCTTCGCTGTTCTGGGTGTTTCGGACGTCCGGTCGGCCCGGGATGACGTGACACATCACAGCCGCTCTCATCCCTTCGAGAAGAATGCTACGGGTATGTAAGCGACAATGCCGGCCTCTGCGGGAGTTCCGAAAGTTCGAAGAGTTCCACGAGTGAAGGGAAATGTGACATCCGCGAAGAGGGCGAGAGACCCCCTCGAGAGCGACGGGACCGTGAGAGTGCGACGGAGTGGCGCGAGGCTGTGTGTGTAGACAGTTGCAGGATAAGGGGCGAATCACTGTTGAGTCTAGCTCCAGTGAGGAGTGCGAACTGTGGAACTTGACAGAGATTGAATGACTTGCGAATAAACCTTTTTAAGTGCAAGTGATTGGTGATCAGATATTTTTTTAAGTGCAATTATTTATTAGTAATCTAATAATTAGTAATTAATAAAACTGTAATAAAACTTAATTGGGCTATCCTTTATGAACTCAATGGTTCTTCCCACGTTATACTCGTAACAATATATAGCGAATAGCCCATAACTGTGTGTTGCTCCAGTTTACGAGCTACATCTTCCAAATTTTTTCCAAATAAGTTTAATAGTAATGGCATGATTGGGTAACAAACATCCAAACTCACAAACTTTCACATTTTTATTAGTGAAAAGTAAGGAAACAGTGACTATACTCTGTTTAATAAGTATGTTAACGGTTAACCATTAAGGTGATACAAAATATCGGGGATCTTCCATTGTTTATTTGCATTTGCGAGACTACAGTTTTTGTTTGGAGACATTATCAGTGAAGGATTCTATTCTATAAATATTTCAGATACATGTCAATTTTCATGCTCTTGTGGTATATTAATTGTAGTTCTGACAAGTTGCTGAAATCACTGGAATGTATAATTATTAATGTAGTAACGTAAGAATGTCATGCTATTTTAGCTTGTAATCACATGGAAATCTCAATATGTTGTGCTTATAACAACCACATGGCTTGCCTTTTGAGCAAAAACAGGCTTCACTGGTATGTTTTGTGGACATATAGAAAGGACACCCACTGTTTGTATGTTTCTAATTATAATTAATCCCCGAAGTCTTATCTTCTATGAATATCCTGTTATAAATCTGAATTTACCCTTTTTCACTTTCTTATGGGTGGGATTTCATAATTATATATAGGTAGTGTATGTATTAATCCAGCATATGGGCTACCTCTATTTCATATTTTATTTCAATCAGTCCAGTAGGTATTAGAAATGATTGAGTTACAAACATACCGACTTTTACATTAATATATTATTAGGATGGAACGACTCAAAAGAATGAAACCCAGTAAGTAGTTAGTAACAGTTGTTTCTAAAAGAGTATTAAAATGAATGCCATACCGTTGAAAAGTTAAGAGCAGTAACCGGAGTCTGGAACTTGTAGCTCCTTTGAGGGTTGATGGGGTTCATGGCGCTCCAGCAGCACACCATGCCAGTGATCCGTTCGGTGTAGTAGAACTTGCCGTAGCCGACCGCCAGCAGGTTGTCGTTGACGGGGTTCCAACTCATGCACGTCACGGTCCGCCCCTTCTGCTCGCGGGTGCGGAACGTCCACAGCAGTTGCAGCCGGTAGTTGTACATGACGGACAGCTCGCGCCTCTGGCCTCGCTTGAACTGCTCCTGCTGCTGGCTGAACACGTTCATGGCGAGGACGTGCTCCATCCTCGTCAGGGCCGTCTGGAAACCTTTCGTTCGCACTATCCTTTGAAACTGCTCCTCTGGAGTGGTGAACGGCACCTCCAGAGACGGCAGTGCGTCCCAGCTTCCCAGAACTGCGGGGTGTGTCGTAGCCGACGTTTCCTTTTCCGGTGCGGACGCGGCATCAGATGCGTACGCGTCGTATATTTTCCATATCGTCACGTGTTGTTCCTCATCCTTCGTTCCTATCGCGTCCGTCAAGACGCCCTCCGTCGTTTTTCTGACGGTGTGAGTCTGTGTTTCGGCTGAAATCAGCATTCTGTTCTGTTCCTTCAGACTCCTGTAGCGCTCGTTGGCGCACTCCACGAGATCCCCTTCCTCGCTGCCCCGCAGCTCTGTGGCACTCTGCAAGGTCAGCAAGAAGGCTGTATTTGTTTCCACTATTGTAACTGCAATTTTGTCTGCATCTTCAGCAATCAGCTCTCCAGGATCTTCAAAATGCCGTACCAAAGAAACAACCTCTACGTCTTTTGTAGCTCTCGTGTCTGCATCTACTCTTTCTGTCTCCAATGACTCGATTACAGGGAACATTTGATATGATGATCTTTCGAAGGTTAACTGCCCACTAACTGCGGTGTCTTGTTGAATGCCCAGCATTGTCTTGGAAGTATCCTGTGCTAGAATGAAATCGACTGCAAAAGCATCGCCGTCTGCTATTGGGTATTTCTTGTCGTATAATGGCAACGGAGCGAACTCACAAAAGTTTGTTATCTTTTCTCTGTATTCTAGTAGTTCTTTCAGAGTTCTCGACTTACTGACCTCATCTGTAAGCTGTGAGTTTCGTGTGCGGGCTGAAAGATTCAGCATTGTGATTCAGTTTGTCTCCTTGCTTATGTTCACTCTTCTCTGTTATGTCTTCACTCTATCACATTGTTTATGTTAGTGTTATACATAGAGATGTAACTAGCTCCATGGAACACTTAAAATTATGTGTGATTCTAAATAGCAAAGAGGTTTTGTGATATTTTACTCTGTTACTATTAAAATACAAATGTTACAGTGTTTTTTAACACCATAGACATCCATGAGTTAGTACACAATATCTGTCTCCAGTAACTTTGGCATCAGCAATTGGAAAATTAATTGATAGTATAGTACACTCATATTTTATTTGTATTAATTTATTTGGCTTTTTTTGACATGCCTACCAACAGCTGAGAAGCCTTAAATGATTGATACCATACAAAAATACAATTACATTAACATGAACATTTAAATGGACCATGGAGGTATTAGTCTATGGAGTGGGGGTGTCTGATCTGAAGTTGAAGTCAACTAGTTAGCAACTGGCTACAAATCATAGCTGTATGAAGGCTAATAAGCTATAAATTTGTTTAGTAGCTTGAAAAGAACTAAGAAGAAACATAATACAAATACATCTGCAAGAAATTAGTGTTAAATTTTATACTCAAAACTTGTTTTGCTATGCAGATAGTAAAGGGGGTGTGGGGGGGGATGTTCTCATTTGACTTCAAGTATTAACATGGCAAAGATTGTACACACCAACTCCCTTACTTCGTACATCTATGTAATACACAAGTACAATTAAAAAACATGAATAAAGAATGTGTGTGTGTATACCACACACACACACTCATATAAATGCCTACTGCAACAATAGACAAGATAAAATAGAAAATGTTTACAAGAGCATGTAAATATATTTATGTAAGTAAACGAATACTGAAAATCTTTTTAGCACCTGTTCTATTATATAACTAAAGTTATTTAAACTATACACTATACAGTATAGCTAAAGTATATTATTTTTTTGTCACATGGGCTTTTGCTTTGGGAAGGACTATTAAAATATATGTAATTTTAATGCCAGTGGTTCAAGTAAATACATACATTTGAGGTTATATTTACAGCAGTTACAAAACAAGTGTATATAGGTAATGTATCTAATATTTATCTTCTAGTTTACAGAGATATATTATTATTGTCCTGCTTTTTTTGGCTTATGATTTGGAATTATTTGTTTTGAACTAAATGAAGTTTGTCACTCAGTTTTATGAATATTTATTCTACATTATAGAACCAGATTGAAATTTATATCTAACCAAAACTAATGGCGACAGCATGGAATCAACATTAGATGCATTATACATAATATATGTACATTTACTGAGACAAGGGGTTCCTTTAACATTAGATATTAGTGATTCAATATGAAAATGAAAAAATAATTTAAAATTATTAATCAAGAAAGATACCTAAATATTGAACATATGAGGATTTTGCAATTATTTTATTTTTAGTTTATATCAAAAATAGATAGCATAATTTTTCCTGAAGAAAATTATTATGGTAGTGTTGTCATAGTCAAAATACACCATTCTAGGATACCAAAAATGTAATTCCAAAGAAAGCAACAGTTATGTAATAAAGTAATTTTTTTTGTATATTTTTAGATTAACTCCTCCGTGCTTGGCTGGTATGCTGGTTCCTACTATGATAACAAGTAGGGGTCTGCAAGTATTAAAATAATTTTAATTCAAATTGGTAATTTGACATTTGATTCAACATTTCAAGTAAAATAAATTTTTTATTATTCTACACCGCTAAATACAGCAAACGTGTCTCATGTTAACTTTCTTCTGTGGTACAGTAGTTTTTTCAAAAGTTCATGAGCATGTTTGTTCAAGAGCTCATCTGTAAGCTGTTAGTTTTGTGTGCGGGCTGCAAGATTCAGCATTCTGATTCACTGATTCAATTTCACAAAAACTATTTGATGAAAGGAGTGTAACATGTTTGATTGATTGATTGATTGATTGAGAAATATGTTGGATTACTTTCCATAACATAGTACAAAAAATGCTAGTTTTATATAACAAATAATCTTGTGTTATGATTTATATACATATATTTATTTTTAATTTTACTATATCAATGTTTCTTTGACTCCTGTGAACATGGTTTCACTGTCGTTAAAATTTTACTGGAAAAATATTTTATGTTAGTGAATAATTTATTTGATTCAAAATTTAATTAAAATTTAAATAAAAGGGTTTGCATAAGCCTAGTCACAAAGTTTCAATAATCTTTTCTTATTATTTAATGTACCGTGTAAAGTTTAGTAATGGCTGGATGCGTGACAGTGCTATGACGACTAAGCTGAATTGGTCATTACAACATAAAATGATAAAAATAAATTTTAAAAAAACAGAATTCAATAGTAAACATTAGAAAACAACAGAGGGCTTTACAACAGACAGTTACTGGGTTCCCGTGAAACTGGAACTGATGCGTCCGACACCTAGCAGTACACCGCTCATCCCTGCGAGTTAAGACTGCCTGCAGTGATTCGACTGCCTTCACTTTCAAGGTGCTGGACTAATTAATCACCACGTGGAGGGGAAGTGCTGAGCTCAAGACAAATTTAGTTTTGGTTAGTCTGAAAGCCAAAAACCATTGGCAATTTGACTATATAAAATTTCCGGCCAGCTCTAAACAGTAGCAGGATTCGTCAACACCTGAGAGCAAGTCCGACACGCTGACATCATGCTGCCCGAGTGGCTGGGCTACGGAGGAGGAGGCAATGTTCTGCAGTGATAAGCAACTACATACATAGTTATACTAGACAGTGTTGGAGGTCTCGGTCATTATACTCGCTGGGCATGAAGTTGAGATGATTCATGTGACGAGTTGGCGAGTGAAACTCGGGAAAAAGCGTTGGCTTGCAGTAAGTAGGCTGGCATGGTGTTCAGAGCATGGCGAGACATGGCATAGCGAATGTTGGTGTTGGACATATGTTATGACATGTTCCCCTGGCTGTGACTAATGATTACAACACAAGCATACGAAGTTTTGTTTTATACCATACTTTACAAGATAGTACAAGGAACAAGTGTCACTCGTTGATATAGAATTCTTGGAGCTGCGAACTGTTGGTCCACCATGCACAAACTTGGCTTGAATGAGTTGGTTTATGAGAGGGGACAGGCTGCGGTGGAAAGGGCCACCATGCGCGAAGACTGAGGGCAGCAAACCCGGGACTCATCTGGATGACTCACTACGAGAGTTGTGAGCTGAGGAGACGTTTCTGCAGCGAGCGGAGCTGTGTAGAACAAGTGGACGAGAGCTGCAACTATGCTCCCAGCCTTAGCAGTGAGGGTTGTGGACTCACATTGGTGCCTACTACTGCAGTTGTCAGATACTGGTACGGACAACTCATCCACCCCACGAACATTCGCAAGGTGAGTTACAGTTCAGTATTAGCATCCAGATTGAGGGGCGGTGTTTACTAGTTGTATTCTGTTAAATACATTTAACATTCATATGTTGCCTTCTGTTAAATGTGTTTTTATTAACATTTTAGTCATGGTAAATTATTCCGAGGCTGAGATTTTGGATTCTTTGATCTTGTTTAATCTGGTACGTAAACTTTAAGTACACCAATTACTCATTTAGCAAGTCTTCAAATTGCGTGAATTCATTTAGCGCTATGTTCATTTTACTGCCCCAGACTGAATAGCACGTCTGTAAGTTTCAGTTAGCACGAAATCACCACAGGCAATAAAAAAAAAAGACGGGCATTATAAACAACACATGTGCCGTGGCATACAGTTAGCTATGCGAGGGGGGAAGAGATGCATGCGCAGGTCTGACTGTGCTATCGGCTGTTGTAAAAACATCAGCTATGGCAAGTTCAGTTGCGGCTATTGGGTGTAAACGTGTAAAGGACCAAATGTTTTTACGTCCACGTATGCCACTGGGCTGTAGGTACCCTTATTGCACTGCCACATACCAGGAAGTGATGAATTTTAGTGTAGCCAGTGGCAGGGAATGCATCTGTTTCAACAACAAATCACAGACCAGAAGCATTGAAGCGGCTAGCCACCTCACTATTTGCAACAGATTACTTTTTAAAGACTAGTTTTTATGCATATGTCCAGAAAAGTCCTCCCATCTGGAGGGTTAGTCTTTCAAATGAGAGTATACATGAATGGCTACATCACTGAGGGTGATCCCAAATTTGAGAAGGCCTTTTTGGAAAGCTTTATAAAAAGTGTGCATCATGTATGTACTTAGGTTAAATTGTATTTCTATTACTACTACTTCTGCTGCTGCTGCTACAACTGACACATGACTACATATTAAATATGTTGGACGCAAGGGTGTTTTCTCTTGGAAATTCACAGCAGTACAGAAAACTTTACATGGTTCTATCTTAATTGCCTCTAATAACCTCTCATAATAATAACCTCTCATCGCCTTTAATAACCTCAATTTTGACGAGATGTTAAGAAAAATAATTAATTCATTCATTCACTAAACTTTTTAGCCCATTTAGAATGACATCTGGCACTACTATCTGTGTTTAAAAGCCATTCATTATTAAAATACACTCTCCCATTGTTTAAGCCAATGCAAACATGTTATGGTCAACATTAGTTTAAGCTATAGCAAAAATGAAAGAAAAGGAAGTTCCCTGTCAATACAAGTAATTTAAAACTTCTTCAGAAACAGAAAATCGCAAGTGATCAATATTCCTACTAATTGCACCTAAAAAAAAAAAGACAAATTTAAACAAGTACGTCAATCTGAAGTTTTAACTATTATTTCGGGCTTTAACTGAAGGTCATCCTTGATATGATCATACTTTACTGTACAAACAAACAGCTTAAAAAAACTAAATGCAACGTTGATGGAGTAAGCCTATTCCATACCCCATACACCTGTAAGAGTATATTGCAACAATATGTGTTATCAGTCAGCAGGAGCATATGCTAGTCTTACAAATGTTTTTCATATGCACTCCACAGAAGAATAATGTATAAAACAAATGTGCCAAAGCTTAAAATAAATGCAAGTTATTTACAAAACAGTAAATTTAGCTAATAAAAAAGTGACTTGAGTTGCATAAGTGACCAGTTATGAGCTTTAGATCGTAATATGATTTATTCATTTACAGCATAATCTTAACATGCAATGCAAACTTACCCATGAAGAATATTAATTTAATAAACCTAGTTATTAAATAAAATATTTCAGTGAAACCAGATTTATTTCACTGAAGTTCAATTTCCATAACTGTGCAGTCACTGTGGTTGTACTGAGAATATTTGCATCGGTTGGAACTATTCAACATCCAAGAATATATAAAGCAGGTTCTCAATGAAAACATTTTATGAAAATGGTTGCCTTCGAATTTCATCAAAAAAATTATGATTTTTGTAGTTACTTGCTGTCAAATATTCTGTACAAGCCAAAGTTGAAACATTATTTTGATGGAAAAATTGACTGTGTGGAAAGGTATTAAGAAAGCTGACCTAAGTATAACATAGCTGGAAATGAACTGTAGGCCTACAACTACTTTGCAAAATGAAAGTTTAATTTTCTTACAATATTATCACGCTATGTACAAAGATACACTTAAACCAGTTGAAACAGATACAAATGCTACAAAAGTCCCCTCCTCTTAAATATATCATCTAGAGTCTGCTCTATATAAATGTTTGTGCCTCGTAAACCCTGAACAACTTTCTGTGCCCACTGGAAGTATTCTTCCACTCGCTGAATCGTCCAGCCTTCAGGAACTGACCGTTCAAGGTCACGAAGGTTGTACAGTTTGTCAGCCAACTTGATTAGTTTTGCTCCCGGACTGGTGGTGCTCGCATGAACTATCTGCAGTCTTTTTCTTTCTTGTTTGGGTTTTGTTTTATCATCTGTAACCTCCTCCACCAACTTCCTCACAACAGCTCCAAACTCATTCTCAATTTCTGTAAATGTTGTTTCGGTGTCTTCAACAGTGTCATGAAGAAGTGCTGCTTCTATGACGTCAACATCAGTCACGTTTGCTTCTTCTGTCAAGATGTAAGCCACTCCTGAAAAACATTCAACACACTCAGGCTTGCTACATAGTATAAATTACATTAGCTGGCAGCATGGTCATGGTACTCAAACTTAGAGGGATGTTAAAAGAGACCAAAACAAGTACTTGTATGCTTCATTAAATAACCATAATTCGGAACATGATAATAAAGGCACTTTTGGAAATGATCAAGTATTATTCGGCTTTACATTCTGTCATTACATCTTACCTACAACCTATTCCTGTGGTTCTTGAAGGACATAATGCCCAAGCTCCTACAAGACATTGGTCTTTTTATTCGACATGACGGTGGGACTCCTTTCTCTTGTGATGTCCAAGGTTGTTTGAACCATGGCTTTCTCACTCTCCCGACTAAAACCCAATTGACTGCTTTGCGTGGGAATGCTTGAAGAGCCTGGTGTACAAGACTCTCTAGGAATCTGAAGAAGAGCTTATGACTCAGGTGTGTGTGTAGTAGCTTTCTCTTTACCTCACTTGCAGGGTATTTGGATGTGTAGGACAGGCAGTATCTCATTGGGAGCTTGTACTGAAGCAAGTGTCTGCACATTTCAATGAAAGATTTGTAAAGTATTACCATTAGTGTGGATTTGTAATGGTTTCACAATCATTCCCAACTAAGCCCGTGCCCAAACCTACCTCTATCGTCATATTTTGACCTATAGATTTTTAAAAAAACATTTCCGTTTTTGGGTCAACATGTTGGCTCAGTGGAGTGGTGAACCAAAGATCCCTGGTTTGATTCAAGGCCAGATCGGGGATACTTACTTCACTTGCAAAAGATTTTCTCCCAGATTCAGGTAGTGTGTTACGTTGTCCCTTTACCGCCACACTGTGTACAGCAATAGCAAACCATCGCAAAATCACATCGCCAGGTCTGCCCTGATCATTTTACAATGGCAAAACCAGCCTTCGAGCTTATCCCACCATCACATCAACATATATTTTGGTCTTGTTTAGTTTCAAATTTTGCAGTTAATTTTTCATTGATGGTAGGCCTAAGTTGGTATTAGTCTTTTGAATTTTTTTAATACATGTTTAGGTATGTTCTTTAGATCTATGCAGTGATTAACAATACTATCCAGATTATTTTAATTAGTGATACAGTTATACTGTGCATAGTTTTACAATGCATGTCAGTAATACTTTACTGTGTACTAGTACCAACTGGTCTTCAGGCATTGACAGGTAAAGAATTTTTTTTTCAGTACAAAAATGTGCACGTTGAGTCCATGCGTGACAGAAGTGAAACTTCTTGCTTATTTTATTATTTGGTATAGGCTTTTTGGCTGTCGCAAATTTAAAAAAAATATGTAAGCGAGCGTTAAATTATACTATTGTGCAAGTATCCAAGTGTAAAAGTATGCTAGTGTGCAAGTATTCATGTATAAAGAATGCAAGTGTGCAGGTATATTGCATCATTTCTACCTCACCCTTGCCAACTACTCGTCTCCCAGTTCCCCCACCTCATTCCTAACATTCCCCTCCTATTCCCCTCCACCCAAGGTTCCCTCATAACACTTGAAAATTGTAGCTCCCCCAGGAAAGAAGTTTCAATTCAATATTTTTTATTTTATTTTTGTTATAAAATTTATATTAGCTTCTTAATGATTGCTGATTTGATAAGAGTTTTTTTTTATATATACATATTTTGAAAGTTTTGTTGTAAGCTGGCACTGGCCACCTAAATTAACATACTTATCCTAAGTTAGGTAGCAGTGAGGTTCTCCTTCGAGATCCATCTGATTTGGTTAGGTTTTTTATTATTATTATTATTATTATTCAATACATTACATTCCTTAAGGCCTGATAATAGATATACATTCTTCTGCCTGAACTATAACCTAATTCGTTGAAGTGATCCATAAATTACCAATAGAATGGTTAACATATGGCGTTTTCTCTGGGTCCTTTCGCCTTTGGTCTTTGTGTTTTGTAGCAGCGAAATTTACACATTTTAAAATTCTTGATACCACACTGCAATCGCCGGTTAACGCCATATCGAGACACTGCAGTAATGTTACGTTATTACTTTATTATTATAGCTTACAATTCTGGTCACAATACGAATACAGTACTTGCTTGCTTGCACCAAATACTGTAGAGGGAGAATACAGGACAGCTCGCTCGTTTTCGCGAGAAACCGACGGTGCTGCGCTCTCGCGGCTCGGCGTGATGACTACCCCTAGCTGCCGCGACCACGGCCGCGCCATACGAAAACCTCTGAAACTAAACTCGCTCAAGTACAAAGAGTAACCGTCATAATTGAAAGGAATTATTATTAAATATTTTTTTTAAAATTCTATTGCCTTATAGAACGTAAAAATTTTCCCCAAGTCAAAATATTTATTTTAGAAAAACATACTATCGTGAGTTGTAATATTTCCCACTTCCCGCTTTCATTGTTAACTAAATATGCCTTATTTCTTGGTTTGTTGATATTAGGCCGGGTTTATAGAAAACGCAAGAACGCAGAAACAGAAGTAACGCAACTACAGTAAAAGTCCAACCTTAACTCTTCTACCAGCACGTTTATAAAAAAACGCAAGACGCGCAATAACGCAAGAACGCAACGCAGAAGTTGTTCAACTTTCTACTTCTTGCGTTTTCTCCTTGCGTTTCGGCCTTCTATACTGGTTGCTTAGTATGTGGAAACTGAAACTGTCATGTAAGTAATGCATATAGAAGGCTCTGCGATTGTAATTTATTTATTTATTTATTTATTTATAAGCCTCCATTTCTCCAGGCAGCCTGAAGGGGAGTTGTCAATACAAAACACATAGGACACTCACATACAGAACTCAAATTCAGTACAGCGGATATTTTGTCATGGTGCTACCAGCAAATCATATACAGTAGCAATTAATATACAGTTTTGATACATTAAATTATATAACATATATTAAAAAATAAAAACAAAAGTGGGACTTATATACATATGTAGATAGATACAAGACAAGACAGATACAAGTCATAAATAGTCAATGTTTACAGAGCATTTAATATACAAAACAGATACAATAACTATATTTGCAGAGCATTTAATATAATCACTTTTCAAAAAATATGAATCACCCATCTAAAAACTCTTTAACAGAGTAGAACGCTTCTTTAGTTAAATACTCTTTTAATTCCTTTTTAAATTTCTTATCATTTCTAGTATTTATCATCTGTCTTGGAAGTTTGTTAATTAATTTTATGCCACAATAGTACGGGCCTTGTGCAAATATATTGGTTCTATGCCCTACTATCTGTAACTTATTTTGACCCCTGGTATTATATTCATGTATATCACTATTTTGTTTAAAATTTATATGTTGAGTTACAAACAATATGGTATGATATATGTACAAGGAGGGGAGTGTAAGAAAGTTTAGCTCCTTGAAGAGAGGTTTGCAATGGTACTTTTTATTTTTACCTTTTATTATTCTTAGTATTTTTTTTTGAAGGCGAAATAATTTAATTGCTTTACTTGAGTTTCCCCAAAAAATAATACCATACTCAAGGATAGATTGAACGTTTGAGAAATGCTCGGACAGCTTGAGTCGAACAAATATTTTTAATGGTTTGCATAGCATAACACATAGTGCTTAATTTTTTAGAAATAGTGTTTATGTGCACATTCCAGGATAGATTTTTATCAATTACTAAACCAAGAAATTTTATTTCATTTTTAATTTCCAATTTTCTGTTTCCAATAGGCTTAATTTCGTCTTCCAGAATTAAATGTTTTGACCGTGAAAATTTCATTATAGTGGATTTAGAAATGTTGAGGACAAGTTTATTTTTTTGGAACCATTTATTGAGTTCACTTATCACTGTATTTGTTATGTTTATAAAATCTGTTTTTTCAGTTCCTGATATTATTACACTTGTATCATCAGCAAACATAGTTGTTTCACCTTTAATTAATCTTACTGTTTGTGGAAGGTCATTGATAAATAATATAAATAATATTGGCCCCAATATCGAGCCTTGAGGTACACCAATGGTTACTGGATTTTTTTGCGAAATGTATTCTATTAATCTTCCATTGTTATTTCTATGAGTAATTGCTGTAACTTGATAACGGTTATGTAAATATGATTGAAATATTTTAAGTGGTACTCCTCTTACCCCATATGATTCTAATTTTGTAATTAACAACTTATGATCTACACAATCAAAAGCCTTAGAGAGATCAGCAAAAATACCTAAGACATGGTTTTGTTTATCGAAAGAGTCAACTACTTTGTTACCCTTGTGTTTATTTATGTTTTGGGCTGGCATTCTTCTAGTGAATACAGCTCAATGGAGGAAGCTGATAAATTTCTTGTTCAGCTTATCCAAAATGTTCCCTGCCTGTACGATAAGTACAACAAAGATTTAAAAAATAATCATGACTTATTCCTTAAATTTCATTTTTTGACGTTGGTGATGGCCGGCGTCCTTGCGTTTCTTTTATAAACGACTGTGAATTTCTTGCGGTTGTCGCGTCCTGCGTTCTTGCGTTTCTACGTTCTTGCGTTTACTATAAACCCGGCCTAAGGCTTTGTTTTTTTCTTCTTATTTTCACACAATTCCTTTTCAGATAATGTATTTCCTCGCAAAAGCATCGTTTACACTTTTTATAAAACAATTGATTATGACATTAAAATATTTGTTTTACGATGAATGTGAGAGAACCTGGAATAAAGAAAACAAAAAAGCAAAAGTCATGCACATGTAAATTGTATGGAATATCTAGCATATCAGTGGTTATAATAAGGTATGATCGGGGAAAATAAACTTCTTGCTACCTATTTAGGTACAGCTGGATAAAATTTTACAAGCATATTCGTCTCTTGTATATTATTTGCCTTTTTCATTTACAATGAAAGTGAATCTTGTAAAACTGGTTCTAGCTCTGGTACGTACCATTGTAATAATGCATTTATATAAATATTATTTTAAAGTAACGAGGTATTAATACATATTTAATATTTATGGTAGCTTATTAAGATGGTGCAATTGTAAGTTCTAATTTAAGGATTATATTGTTTATTTACATTGTGTCAAATGCTATGTACTTCTACATATTTATGTCATACTGAAATTATGTATTTTTTCATCTCCCTTTAATTTTCAATATTATATAATGTCCTGACGCCGCCGTCAGTGCTCCCTCTGAGAGCACAGGCCGTTATGTGTCCTCAACACCTGATCAGTGCCGCGCCCCGAACGCGCCCATGCGCGCAACGTAGTGCAGTGCCCCGAACGGCGTGACGTCAGTCACGGCCTCCTACGTGTGCAAAGCGCCCGGCCGGGTGTGGCACTGCGCAAGGGTATTGTTTCTCATGCATTTTATAATATAAACAAAAACTAAGAAATCTAAACCATTCAATAATTAATGTTAATTAAATGATCATATGTTAAAAGGGTATAATTCACAAAACTGGCCGAAGTCATCTTCCCGCGCTCCGCAGTTTTCCCGCGGAATTTCCCCCCTCCCTGGCCCCGGCGGCCAGGGAGGTTAGTCAGTCGCCATCCAGCACTCGCCCGGGCCGGCAGCCCACGCACGGGGAGCCTTCAATTTTCGCGCCAACACCATAAAACTGCAATAGGTAAATATAGTCCAAACGTTTTATATCAGCTCCCCGGTCGGCCCAAATCGGCCGTTAGCAACCACGCGCGGTCTTTTAATAATATGTGTATCCCCTCAGGGATTTTTATAGTTTACGTAAGCAATTAGGTGACCTGTCGTGGCACCTGCGCCTCACGCTTTAACGTCCCACCACGGGACATAGTTCTTTGCCCACGCAGGGCGGCACTGCGCCGAACGCGACCAGAACTTTCGGACGAGTATTCACCTGGGACGTGCCACGGCCACGTGTGTGATATCGCTCCAGATTCCACCGTGTCCGTGCCCAGCTTAACGTGGCCCAGCCACCCCGCGGACTATCCGCGCATGCCTATTCTCCTGTGCGGGACTAATCGCAGTAATTCAGTGTAACGTGTTTTAATAAGTAAATCATTCTCCTGTGCGGACTAACCACAGTAATCTAGTGTCATGTATTTCCTTAATTAATTTGCGGGACCGATCGTCCACACACGTCACGCCACATCCGTGTACTCTCGCAGAGACCCTAGCAGGTTCAGGTGCGCGGAGCTTAGGTCGACGGTGAAGCGGCCAGTCACGTGAACGTGTGACCTGTAGAGTGTGCTACGTAATAAATCACCAAAAGAACTCGTGTGTTTCATTAATAAGGCGTCCTGGGAGGCCATAACAGCCCGGGGAGTCCTTTGTCGCCGCATCCCTGCCTACCGCCACGAGGCCAGGAACCCCCCATTGAGATTCAAAATTAACCTACCAGCTTAAATTTACGTAAATTCAGTTTAGGCAACGGGGACAGCGTCAGTCCATGTTATTTAATTTCATAATATCGTGTTCAAA
Source organism: Bacillus rossius redtenbacheri (assembly GCF_032445375.1). Lineage (NCBI taxonomy): Eukaryota > Metazoa > Arthropoda > Insecta > Phasmatodea > Bacillidae > Bacillus > Bacillus rossius. Next base: position 33,783,639 of record NC_086335.1, on the reverse strand, counting down.
TCTCTGTTAACTGTACATATAATTATTATATACGTATTATACACTATATGAACGACTGTACTCATTATATTGCACATATTCATAAAAAAACTTTTAACCAATAGGCTGTTGAACGATAGAAAATCAATATTATTTAGTGGCTAAAAAATTTGGATAATTTAATTAATTCATTAGATAATTCCCTAAATGAACGATGATTAGCAATAGAATGCTTTGAAAATTTTTACTTAAATTTTCCTTGAAAATATGCTGTTCATTGTTAACTATTTTTTACATCGAAAGCAACTAACTTTTCAGCAAATAAATTTACATCTGCATGGCCGCAAAGAATACGAGGGTCAACACATTTTTTTTTCAAAAGAATCTGTTGATTAGTCTAGGTGCAATGACGAGTTGAATTTAATACATTTTATGCTTGGAATGCATGGCCGTGGGTGCTGTTATCACGCCGAGCCGCTAGGTAGCAGCACTGACGCTCTTCGCCCGCGCGGCTGTGCTATTAGTATAGAGCTGTCCTGTATTCTCCCTCTACAGTATTTGCTTGCACAAATACAATATTTACATGAAACATTTACATGCACTAGGTTTGTTTGACTCGAGGTCTCCTTTTGACCTGTCAAGTGTCAACTCTCGGGGCGCCCTTTTCCGGAAGATGGTCGTTCTTCTCGCGGGGGCAAGTTGCGCTCAGGTCACTCAGGTCATGCTCTCGATGCTCCACCTCTCGAGGAAGAGTTGCGAAGGCAAGTCGTCTGATGGTGGTTTTGGCATGACTTTGACGATGGAGTCAATATGTTATCAAGCTACATTTGGTGATGACAGTAATATTTTAATAGATGGCGACATTGAAGCAGAAAAAACATTTCAATATAACTTATGTGCCGTGTATTAAGTATTTAGGCACGTTTTATTTAAAAATTTTGTAATCTAAAATATTTTGGAAATATTATTTTTTTTTCTCTCATCTTATTTTCTTTACGGCCAGGCCCTCAGCCTCTGTTCTCAGAGGCGAGCTGATTTTCTTTCCCAGCCTCATGCTAGGCTAGCATTCTGGCTAATATTTCCCCCGCCTTCAGTCACGCCTCAAGCCTGTAATATCATTTCTCTTCGTGACCCTAACTGCAAAGGCAAGCCTGTAGCTTGCAGGCGACCAGTTCGCAGAGACGAGCTGAGATTCGCCTTTTTCATCACGTCGTAGTGTTATATTCGCCCCTCTGTAGCCACGACGGGGCGTAGTTTCCCATCAGCGTTGCATTTTACCCCCACCTCCCCCCCTTCTCAGTTCCAAGTAAGACCAATGACCGGTCGTAACACCCTGGACACCGGTGACCGTTTCCAAGGTCTCTTCGCAAAACGAGTGCGCCAAAACTGATCACAAGCGCTTCCTAGCGCCCAAGTCGCGAACTTCTCCGCTTGCCTACCCTCTAGGGCGCCAGAGAGCAGCACCTGCTTTGCCTTGAGTTATATGGACGCCCGGCGCGAGTCGATTCTTTTTAACTCAGCCGCCTCCGACAGAGTTCTCTACGGTCGCCCAGTGTGGCCAACTTCAAGACTCCTGCTAGAGTTTTTTCTCCGCCCGCGTTCGGGCAAGTTCGGTATTTTTCGGCGGGCCAGACACCCCCCCCTTTCACCTGTTAGATCCGGGGGGCACTTTTTAATTACGAGACGCCATTTACCGCGAGACAGATCAACTCGCGTCGCGGCTGCAGACAGTCCTCCATCGAGTATCGGCGAATCGGGTAGATTTCATCCGACCGTTAACGAATATGTAGTCGCCTTGTATAAGGGATGCTATCCCTCAAGTCCATTTTAGTAGATTAGTCTGTCTGCATAGTTTAGTTATTTGCCTTAGAAATTTTTCTCTTTGAAATTTATTATTATGAAGAAATCATCCGCGTCCTGCCGCGCAATTCGCGAGCTCCCGAGCCTGGCTGACTCCACGACTGCAGCGTGCTGGGCAACTCCCCTGTTTTGGTGAGTGATAATTCGCGAACCCTCCTTTTTCCCTTTAAATTTTTTTTCCGGGCATTTTCTGCCCCATAGACTGCCTGTATACCAGTTCTAATCAGTTTTGATTTGGACTGTTGCAGACAGGGTTCGATGACCGGGAGAGATTGATGCTCTCATCTCGTGTCCTCCCCCCCCTTCCCTGTTCCGTAGGAAGAAACATTAGAAGAAACTTTTCTACCACCCGAAGTGATTGTTTGAAGACCCCGGGGTGGTAATGTAATTTCAACATTTCCCCTTTACCTAGCGACGAACTATCTCAGCCGGATGACCAACCCACCAGCGACCAGTGTTTTTCTCAAGAAAATGTAAAACGAATAGAACTAATTATCAATGTGTAATCATCGGATCCATCCACTCATAATGCAAATGTTTATATTTCAAACTAAGAATGTAAATTAGTTTAAGTAAGCGCTGGCCAGCCCCAATTTCGTGTTCCTTTTGTTAATCTTGGAAAATTGCTAAATCTTTTGTATGTATGTTAAAATAATTGAAACATGATATTCATCAGGGCAAATAAAACAGGGAAACTATAGATCAAGTTAATCGTGTAGTTTTTATTTTATTGATTATAACGATCCCCCAACTTCCCCTTTGCTTGTTACAGGAAGTTCCTAAATTGTGTTTGTTCCCACCTCGTGTCGCCTCTGGTAAATCATTTCATTAAACGTATTTTTTTTCCCAGCTTGTTTCCAAGGCTCTTATAATTAATTCCAAATAATTCTATTTTGAGGCACGAGGGGTGTTACAACTTGGTAGCAGAGCGTGGTTACCTTGGTCTATAGGCATACCTGAAAAATATAAGCATACCTAAACTAAAATTAAAAGTACAAAAAATTTTTTTTAATTAATTTTTGATAATAATAATTTTGTAATAATATTGTAAACTGATCGCTGGTACACCCCCTAGTTATAATGAGTTAAATTTTTAAAATTTATATTGAGTTTTAAATTCCCGTGCGGACTTAGGTAGCGCGTAGCGCGCAAGACGTCTTCCAGCCAGCCAGCTGACATTCCCCCCCCCCCCCCCGATCGCGCGTCCATGGACGTGACAGGCACAAGGTCACAGACACCCCTCCCCCCCTTTTTCTCCTCGCCCGACGGCCGAGGGCAGTGGCGTCTGTTGACAGCTGTAATCTTGCCACGCGTGCGTGATAGCACGTCGCCTACCAACCCCCCCCCCCCTTGTTCACGCTGGTCCCAGAGGTCGCTTACCTCTGAGAGCGACGCCGACAGGCGTGCCAACTCATTCGTCTGCCGGCAGAAATAGTTAACTTTCTGTATTCTGGGCACACTTATTTGGCGTCCTTTATTTAACAATCACAATATTTGAAATCGTTTCCTAGTACAGGTTAGCTTATGCATACCGCAGGCAGTTTAAAGTCAAAAAGCAATATTTATATTTTTTACCTTCATCAAGCTCTCTCATAATTTGTAGTCCAATATATGGTAAATCAATAGCAGCTTCATCTTCAGATGAATCTTCATTTCCAAACAAATTTCTCACGATGTCTGCTATATTTTCCGCCATCATTGTTTTACAACAAATAGCGTTTTCTTCGTGTATTAAAAGTTACCGACTCTTTTTGCCCTCAGGTCAACTTGCTCCCAACTCTTTCAACTCCCGGGGAGCACAAGAGACCTCGAGTCAAAAAAACCTACTGTCGCGCTTAACAACTTAACGTAAGCATGCGCAGACACACGGCTTATTTTCTTATGTGTAAAATGCACGCCATAATGAAGTGAATCCGCAATGCATTAATGAACAACGTTATGTACGTAGGATCATAGAATAAAGAATGTTATGTACCTAGCTCGGCCATAACCTAGAATTCGTTTTCACCGTACTCCCTATGGGAGTAAAGCCCGATCGCCACCCCGAAAGTAGCAACCTCCACTGGCTGAACGCACCCTTTCAAGTGCAAAAATACTGTGACATGCCAATAGCATATCCCTGTGTTTTGTGTGACCACCCCATAAAGTCAATCCTCAAATATTCACATGAACATTCAGTTATTTAATAGTGCCAAATTATTCCCCCAAAAAAATATGTGATAACATGAACATCTATGTGTCTTAAATAATGTCTAAGTGTACTATTTTTTAATGTACCTGTTAATTCTGTTTGCGGCCATGGGCCTTTATTAAATACCTAGTGTCACTCAAGTTACCTACCAATTTATAATTTAATTATGTTTCTACAAACGAATTAAATATAAAATCACCAAACAATATTGAATTAGTTAATTCACAGCTACACAACTTGGGACTCGAACACAAGAACCCGGGCGACGGCACCATGTCCAGAGTCTAAGGACAGCGTAATTGAGGTACGCAGTTTTCCGGCTTCCACAACCAAGTAATCGTTATCGTCGAAGACTCTTAGTAACGTGTGTTGAGTTCTTACTCGTTAATTTACGTCTCTTAACTTTCTTCGTATGTAAATGTGTAACTTGTAACGTGCAATCTAACCGAGTAATAACTGATTAATAAGTGACTGTAACGTGTATGTTTCCATCTTACCGGGTCTACGTACTTTTCGGGACTTTAATATTTGCCACAAGTTAGATTGCAAATAACATTAGAACATTCATTTGTATGTGCCGTTTTCCATGTTAACGTAAATGCCTGCATAAGCTGTTGCAGCACAGTAGCTCCGCGACTATCCACCGCATCTTTCATGTTGATAATCGGCCACTGTATAAGTCCGTGCATACCACTTTGCAACCTATCCTGGTCGCGCGCACCGTTTACGCATTGAGACTCGCGTGCCGCAGCGGTCAGACAACAGACGTGGCCAGTACTGGGACCAATGAGTGTAACGGTTCTGAATAAAGTGCAGTGTCATGTCAACCAGTTTATTATTTATTTATAAGGCGTCCTGGGTGGCCTGAACAGCCCGGGTAGGTTTCGAACTACGACGTGCTCCTGCCTGCAGCCACAAGGCCGAACCCCCGTTAAAACCCCTGAGATCACTTTTCAAACTAATAACTACTTAAAAAACTTAGACAGGCAGCGGGAGTGGCGTCAAGCGTGATCCTAAATTCTATTCTACACTTACGTGAGGTTGTAGCTGGCAGGCGTATGCGCGGTGATCTTAACGAAAACGAGTTGGCTGGAGTCGGCCAGTGCCGTAAATTGCGTGATCCACAAAATACGCGCAGCACGGAATTAAAAAGGTTTGTTTATTAAATCAAGTGCGGAGTGAACGATCGGTGGAACAAAATTGAAGGCTGCTCGCGGACACATGTCTTGACCCGGCATGTAGTGGTTGGAGACTGCCAAACATGGCCGCCTCGCAAGGTAGGGAAACTTTCATCTGCTTTGTGTGTCGGCGCCAAAACTTATATCAACTTAATTTGCTCTATTATAAGCTAAAATAATGTTCCAGGTGCTCATTTAAAGGGTAGCACCTGGTAATTGGGTGCTTAAATCTTAACAACTGTTTTATAGTATTTAATTATTTGAATTGTGGCATCAAGTTGGCGACTAAATTTATTAACATATTGGCTCACTGTGAACTGTTTTAGTTGGATTTCTCCTAATCTGACTCGATCATTGTCACGGGCACTTTAATTAAGGCCAGTGCCGCGATGACTGGTAATGAGGTCAATTTACACATTCACAAATGATTTGCTGAAACAAAAACATTGCATAACATTTATTTTCACCACAAAGTATACACACAAATATAATACGAGTTGGAGCCAATTTAAACTATAGACTAAAAAAGTTGTGTTCTAAATTGAGTGACAAGAATTTTTTAATTACTAAAAAAACATATGAATTGGTAAACATTTTCGTAAATATTTGTATTGTAGTATTTTTACCCACAAGAAATAAAGTTGTCATTTGCATTACACAATAATATTTTTCCCTGCTTAAAACGTCCTCCCTACCCCCATGAAAGTCATAGAATTTTCTGTTTCTCGGGCGTAATTTTATAGTTCATTGTTTTTATTACTTATATATTCATACATATTACTTCCACATAGATCAAATAGACACACAGATAAATAACAGAGAATGTTTTATTTTCTATGTGACATACAGCTTACGTCAAAGGTATTTTTCCTTTTTAAATCTCATATCGTGATCAAATATCTGCATGTTTATGTTACACCCATTCCTTACCCGGGACTCTAACCCGGGACTCCTTGTACTTAAAGCCGGTGAGCATCCAAGTACACTATGGAGGTCGGTGAGAAAATTGTGTTTTAAACAGTAAACGAAAGATTATAATGGAGAAACAACATACTTTCATGAGAAACTCTGTTTTTCTCATTGTGATTGGCCTTCTACTAGTTAAGTCAACACTAAAAACGTGTCCACACTTCCATAGAGATTTTTCGTCCGTCTGATTGTTCATTCCGATAGACCCTATAGTAGTTTCAATAATAGACATTTATCTCACTGTCGGAATGAAACTTGTGGATTATTCCGTTAGTGGCCCCAATTGCGACCGCTACACGCTACATGGCTTTCGCGGTGAACGGTGGCTGTCGCCGCGACAAAAATATTCCCCTTCTCCAAGCAGACGTTTCTACATTTTAATTCTTTGCTTGTTTGCTTTCTTTCCGCCATAGCATTTGCTTGTGTGCGGTAGATATCAGCTGTCAGCTAAGATAAAATATTGAAATTCACCATGGCTATTGATGATCTTAAAACTGAAGCAGGCGTAAAATCCCTGGATACTTATCTTGCCGACCGTAGTTTTGTGTCTGGGTAAGTAGTTAATGCATTTGACGTGGAAAGTTTTGAACACGTGTTCGATTTATAACCCTAATATTTTTTTTTTTTATATTTATCTAAAGCTTTAAGTGTATATATCGTAAATTTTCATTGGTTCAGTTTATTAAAAGAATTGCCTAGAATGATCATGTACATCAATCTTGTCATTTAAAAGGAAAAACCTGGGTGGGGGGAGGAAGGTCAGCACGGATAAGCGAAAATCACGGATAATCGAAATGAAATGTATTTAGGTTATACAATACAGTCAAAATTTCGTAAGAAATATATGTAAAAGTATTACTGACACTAATTTGTTATTTTTAAAAATATTATGTAGAATTAAATTAGTTGTATTGAGACAGAAGACACAGTTTCAATGAAAAACATGAATTATATTCACAATTTTATTTGCACAGGTACGTTGCAATTTACTTCTTTATTGTCCGTTCCCCAATGAATTATATTTTGTGGGCTTAATTTCTCCTTTCCACCCAAAAAATTTAGTTTTTAATAGATAACCCAATTAACCAAATGCCCACGAATAATCTAGATTTTACTGTAGTACCATAAATAGATTTCAACCGAAACATACTTGGGTTTTTTATAATAATTTTAAAGTAGTTTTTAGTTTATTTATTGGAATAAAGTTATTAAGGCCCAGGCATAGCTGTTGGTGATACGGCTTTTGATTGACGAAGGTGCCTGTTACAACTGCAGACCTGCAGCTGATGAGTTGGGCTGGGGAGGGCAGATCTGTGCTGATGAGTTGGGATCATTTTAATTCGGTCATAATGCTGACAACCTGCAATAGACATCTTGTTCGCAATTGGCAGTTATGAATGACTGAACCAGGGTAGTGGTATGTGTGCATTTGCCGTAACAGGCAGGAAGTCCTGTATTTTTGTTAATTTACTGTTGTGTGTCACGAAGGTAAATATGTAGTTGGGCGGTATTTGCGAAAAAAAATGTTAAAAATCCGAAAATACTTTTTTACTATGCTCTTTAATTCCTCTTTTCATTAAACCCGGCGGAGATAAGAAATTCCAAATACTTAGGAGATATTGCCGTTCTCATTTTGCAATGCAAACCTGTGCAATCATTCGTCCGCAGAAAATTTTTTTATTTTGCCGTGTGTTCGTGAATGCCTAATTAATTAAAATGGTCAATTAGGTCAGGTCAGTTACATTATAAATACTTTCAAACTAAGCGGACATTAAAAATAATATGAATTAATTTTAATGGTTGTTTAGTTTTAAAGTATAAACTGACCTGACCTAACAAACCGGGACAAAATATTAACAGTAGGAATTCACGTATTTTTTTTTTTACTTATTACTTGCGCAACAAAATTCAAATAACAAATAAAACATTAAAATTTGAAACGTTAAAAACTCACCTTAAGTTAGAGTCGGGTACAATTCCTTTGCCATTAGTAGAAAATGATTTAGTCGTTCACCTACCTCACGAAAAAAATAAAAAAATCCTACTCGTAAACAAGAAACAATGGTGAATGCCGCATGAATGCACAGGTATTGTGATGAAAATTAAAAATTTCGATATCTCCTAAAGAATTTGGAATTTCTTATCTCCGCCGGGTTTAATGAAAAGAGGAAGATAAAGAGCATAGAATAAAAGTATTTTTGGAATTTAAAATTTGTTTTTAACAAATATTGCCCAACTTTGAAAATTAAAAAATTTGATATCTCCTAAAGTATTTGAAATTTCTTATCTCCACCCGGTTTAATGAAAAGAGATAGGGTAAATATGTATTGTACGGATTAGCGCCAAAAAAAATCGTACAAATATGAAATAACTTTCATTATATGCTATCTTACGTCCTCTTTTCAGAACCGCCTGCGGAGATAAAAAATTCCAATTACTTTAGGAGATATCAAATTTTTTAATCTTCATTTTTTGGCGATTTTTTTAAAAAAAAATTTTTAAAAATCCGAAAATGCCTCCGATTACACCCGAACAATTCACCTTCGGCCAACCTCGGGTTTATTTATTAATATTTATATTTCTCTGTTTATTTTAATGTAGCTATACTAACCTAACTAACCATCCAAAGGGTTTTAAAGTGTTTTAATGTAGCTAACCTATCCGACCACTTTTAATATTTCAATTCATTTTTCCTGCGCAAAAATAAATAAATCCCGAGGTTGGCCGAAGGTGAATATTCGGGTGTAATCGGGAATGGCAGAACTTTATGTGGATCTTAGGACTCTCACGTGAACGAATACATCATGTAAAAAGAAACTTACGTGAGTTTATTCTGTTCAATATATTTTGTATTTAACTAACAATCATTATTCTTTGTAATATCACCAGTATTTGTTATGTTCAAGATCTTTCGACATACTAAATTAAAACAGCAATCATCACAGGATCAAGGGATAAACTTGGATAAGTGATACGGAACTTTTACCATTTAGTATTTTGAAACATTGGCCAAACAAAAATATCAAAATACAAACATGTTAGGTCTTGTGAAAATATGTTATTTGTATTCAACAAACGATCATAATCGTTATAGTGCAAGTTTTTGTTGTGTCCAGGATCTTTCTATGTAGTAAGATAAAAATATAAGTATTATGTACCATAGGATCGTACCATGAGGGTCGAAGGGTATATTTATTGGAACTTTTATTGTTAAGCTAAATTATTCTTTTGCTTCTCTACATTTGTAATGGAGCAGTCATAATGTATGTTTACTTTTATTTTTTTTCCTGTGATTGTCGTGTTTGTAGTTGGTTTTTATCAGGTTTTTAGGACTGTATATTGAATATTTATTGACCAATGTTATCAACAGACATTCATCAATGATTCGCAGATAGAGATAGTACATTGCCATCTCTCCTGGAGGATATTACATGCCTTGTTGTGCTACAGTTATGCTACGCTAGAAATGCTGTGCCTCAGTGCAGTAGTGGTGACAGTTTGGGGCGGTCCAGCTTCCAGGCGAGCCAGGCAGACGTGGGTGTGTTCGAGGCGCTGGCCAAGCCCCCGTCGAAGGACACGCCCCACGCGCTGCGGTGGTACAACCACATCAAGTCGTACGGCGGTGAGCGCGGGAAGCTGCCCGGGGAGAAGAAGGTGCCCGACCTGTTCAGCGTGGCTGCAGTGGGGAACGGCAGTGCCCCGGCCGCCAAGCAGGAAGAGGACGACGACGTGGACCTGTTCGGCTCGGACGAAGAGGTGAGCTTCGAGCCTGCGGCCCTGTTTCCCCTGGTGGTGGTGTTGTGCGCGCATAGGATTATGAGAATACTCTCTCTAATAGTCTGATATCTGGTGTGTTTTGTTGAACTAAGGTAGCAAATTAAGACTTTCGACAGATGTGCCAAGTCAAAAAGTTAATAGTTTTTTTAAGTTACATTTTTTACGCACATCAAGGGTGAACTTTTAAGTATGCAACAAAATGTGTGCATACCATGCGATATAAATTTAACAACATGAGGTCCAATGCCTATGTGCATTTTGTCCCATTGTGTTCAAATGCGAGATATACCATCTAGCATGTAAAGAAAGTCCTCAACTTGCAAACAAATTCGGATTTAACGTACGTTTGTAAACATGTCCGCATCGTAGTTAATACATGCACAATTTATCTGTTAACACATGTTACCAACTAATCTAAATAAGTATTTCGAGTATTAAAGATTAATTTAGTTGACTTCCTTTTGAGGTTATAAATAGTACATAAAATGTGTTTTGGTTTGTAATTTTTTTTAAAGTGGGTAGTAAATATGACTCACAAACATAAAAAGAAGTGGGTGGAAATGGGATCATCAGTAAAAATTGCTGGATAAAGTAAATTATATAAAGAACGTTAGAAATTATAATGCAATCTGAAAGTGTAAAAACACATGTAGCCATCAGACATGTGTATAGTTTGTCATTCAACAGTATGCTCCATTGTGAAGGACAAGGATGGAAGGTAATATTGTAATGTCGAGGCTTTCTGTAAATTAAATATGTAATAATATTCAGAAAATACTGTTTTCGAAGACTAAAGACTTTTCCTTATTTACCCTGAAAACAGCATTTCTAAATTCCCACTGATTTAGTGTTCGGAAAAGTTTTTCTTCTTTAGAAATTAATTATTTAATTTACGAAAAAGCAGCGATGTAAGAATTTTACCGGACAAAAAAAATGTTAAAATTAATGAACAATGACAACATGTCTGCTGCTCCGCGACGCGAAAACTATAGGCAAGGACCTATCTCATGGTAATGCTTTACATTATAACCATATTGCTACAAAATGTAACTAAAAAGAATTATTATTTTTCATACAGGATTTCATACCTGCCAACTTTTACGGATTGTCCGTAAAATTTACGGATAGAGGCGTTGTTTTACGGAGCCCTGATTTTTTTTTTTACGGATTTCGAAACTTTTTAATAAATTTAGAAATTCGATGAACGGGTAATTTCGAGTTTGTAACGACGAGGCTATGTATGAGAGTTGAGAGAGACAACAAGCGTTGACGTAGATGCCAAACAAAGAAGTATCTTTGTTCTTGACATTGTCGTTCTCATTGGCTCTTTCTAACGAATCAAAAATTAAGTTACTGGTCCGTTTGGAAAACAAACGCCACTCAGGCTCTAGTTTCCAAACATGGTGGAACGTAGGAAGCTGTAAGAAATGGTGTAGAAGTATTGCGAAAAGTTTTAATTGTTCTGTTCTTTTATATTTCCTGTATACCTTACACCAATACGAAAATGGACGAGTAATTAAATATATTTTACTAGTTTCGCAGTGTTTTCCATCATATACATTTTTATGTTAATAAGTAGCCTGTGTTTCTTTGAAGACTTTTGTTCTTAATTTTTGTGTGTCTTTTTATGAGTGTTTTTAACGTGTTTTAAAGATGAGCAAACTAAAGAAGTACTTCCAAACATACAAGGATTCTTACAGTGAGGAATTTCCGTGTATACAAAGATCACAGAAGGGTGAAAAATTTGTGTTCTGTTTAGTGTGTGTGATTTTAATATAGCGCATGGTGGTAAACATGACGTAAGCACACACGTTAACTGTCCCAAACACGTTGGGAATGTGAAGAGTCGGGAAGAGAACAAGAAAATTAGCAGTTTTTTCAACACTAAAAACACAAATTCGGACGTTACGAAAGCGGAATGCCTTTTTGTTTCCTTTTTAGTGGAGCATAACATCCCACTCAGTGCTGCAGATCATGCTGGTGGATTGTTCAAAAATATGTTCACAGACTCAAATATTGCAATTCACGTGTGCCCGCATGAAAACAACTTGTATTTTGAATGAAATGGCAAGTAATACATTGTCTGAAGTTGTGCATCTACAGACAGGGCCTTTCTCTGTTGCAACAGACGGGAGTAACGACACAAACAAAAAATTGTACCCTATTGTTGTCACATTTTATGACAGCAAACAGGGTAAAATTGTGAGTACAGTTCTCTCCATACCTAACCTGGAAGGCGATTCTACAGGGCGGAATATAGGTCAGTTAATCTTGTCGCAGCTAGAATCGAATGGAGTACCACTGAATCATTGTGTAGCATTTTGTGCCGATAATGCACCTGTGATGGTTGGGAAGAAGAATGGTGTTGCTGCATTTTTAAAAGAAAGGCATGAGGAAATAGTGGTTATTGGCTGTGCATGTCATTTATTAAACTTGGCAGCAGAAAAGGCAGCTTCAAGTTTGCCAGTGAATGTGGATGAAATATTAGTAGACATTTTTTATTATATGGAAAAAATTGCTAAACGAAAAGAACGACTAGCTAGATTTCAAGATCTTCACTGCAATACATCGAAAAGGTACTGAAACATGTTGTAACACGGTGGTTATCTCTCGCAAGAAGTTTGACAAGACTTGTTAGTCAGTGGGAACCATTACTCAGTTTTTTCAAAGAAGAAATGTTGGTAACACAGAAACCATCCCAGTCTGTGAGTATGACATCATACAAAATCCCATTAAGTGTAAAGAAAAAAAGTAGTTCTAGCACAGAAAAAGGAAACCAGATACAAGGGAAAAGAGAATTAGCTCCTGAATCTGCTTCTAGCAGCAAGAAAATTGCACTGACTGATAAGAAGTTTGACAAGCCAGTTCTTAAAAACCAGAATTCTTGTGCAAATAGGGAAGAAAAATTGTTTCTGTTTCTGTCTTTGAATTTGAACAAAGCTTTTTTGCCTTTCTACTTCATGTTATGCCATATTTTCAGAAAGTAAATGTAATTATTCAAGCAGCATCGCCAAATATACATATTTTAAGAGAACTGTTAATGAATTTGCTGAGAGACATTCTTGTACATTTCGTTAAACCTAGTGTACTGAAGGGCAGTCCATTACTTGAAGTACAGTACCATTTACTACATAACCAAAAAGATGATGAGTTAATGATAGGAAGTCACACAACAATTTTAATAAATGTGCTCCTAAGCAAAGAGAAACATGTGTTCTACAGCTCAGTAAGGAAATATTTCATTACTGCATGTGATTACATGATTAATAAGTTTCCTTTTAAGAGTGAAGTTATAAAACATGCAGAAGTGGCACGATTAAAGGGAATTGAAAATGCACAATTTTCCTCAGTGTGTTACTTTGTGAAATTGTTCCCCATTATCTTGCCTGTGAAAAAAGAGGAAACTATTGATTTGGCAATAGATGAACTCCATAAACAATTTGCAAATGTGCAGATTGATATTTCGGCTGTTGTGGATAAAGATGTGTCGATTGATGTGAAATGGGCAGAGTTATCACATACACAAGGAGTTGAAGGGGTTTGTAAATATGACAGAATATCAAGGGTAATGCTGTCCATTTTAAGTATACCACACAGCAATGCGGAATGCGAACATATCTTTAGCTTGGTAAAAAAAAAAAAAAAACAGAACAGAATTTAGATCATCTATGTCGAGAGAAACACTCCAGTCAATCTGTTCTCAAATGCAAGAGGTCTGGACCGTGTTATCAACAAAACTTCAGCAGTGTTTTCCTGCAAGCAGCAAAGAAGGCCACTTCATCATCATTACAAATGAAGCAGAACACTACAGATTAATTTTTTTTTCCACATAAAATTCATAAATCATTCATCCGTCAGTCCAACATTTTTTTTTTTTTTTAAGGTAAGACCACCTTCGTGTTTGGTTTATTGTTCTCAGTGTAAGTTTTTGTGTAGTTGTTAACATTGTTGTGCTAAACTGCTAATTTTTAAAAAAAATATATTGCATACAGCAGCACTAGAAATATATACTTTAGAGTATTTCTGCATAAGATTTTGTAAGTCGAATATAAGGTTATGGGAAAGTCGAGAAATTGATATTGGTTACCAGTACTTAGTAATTGCCGCACGTGATTTATGCCAAATTTTATAAATTCTAAAATTTTTACTGATGGGAGTTTCAAAAAGTTGGCAGGTATGGGATTTGTTTATACTTTTTTTTTTAACTAGCAAATTCTTAGGGGTAACATGTTTAAATGCTCGGTGGGCTCATAATTATGGTTTGGTGTGTGGATTAGTTAAATAATAATTCGTAAAAAATAATTTACCTTGTGTAACTAAAGCGTGAAAAGCATCAAATATTTAGTTAACTCGGCTAAAGAATACTCAAAATACTATTTAACAATACTGATTTAAACAAATAATTAAAATATTATTACATGCGTGCTAGGAGGCAAGGCTGCGACGCGTGCCAAGTACCTGAGCGGGCCTTCTAGCGAGTCTTGCTGCTGCCCCGCACGGGCTCTGACGTCACGGATACCACGCGTGCCCGGCCGGATTGCAAGGGTCTGGCTAACCATCCCCCTCCGCTCCCCGCGCACGTACCACTTCGGATTACTGTCACAGACACTGGGAATTCTGTGGGTTTCCCGAGGCCGCCACATGGCTTGTACGAATAAACACAGCCTTTCTGGACTTTTCGGACATTGGGTCGGCCCGGGATGACGCGACATGTCACAGCCGCTCTCGTCCCTTCCAGAAGGACGCCAAGGGGATATAAGCGACAACGCCGGCCTCCGCGGGAGTTCCGAGGGTTCAGAGAGTTTAGTGAGTGAAGGCAAATGTGACATCTGCAAAGAGGGTGAGAGAGCCCCTGGAGAGCGGTGCAAAGAGGAGTGACTGGACCGGGAGAGTGCCTAGTTCCAGTGAGGAGTGCGAACTGTTGAACTTGACAGACATTGAGTGACTTGCGAATAAACATTTTTTTTTTTTAGTGCAAGTGGGGATCAGACATTTTGAAGTACAGTTATTTATTAGTTTTGTTTACATTAGTAATTAATAAATCTCAATTGGGCTATCCCTTATGAACTCTGTTCCCCCACATTATACTCATAACAATATGTACTTTTAGGAACACCATTTTGATGCGAATGTGGCCCGTGGTGCGGTGCTCAACAATGAGCTCAAACTCCATTGCTCTCTGCCCAAATACTCCCTAACTAGATGCCAACAAGTTATGTGGTGTCAGGCGCTGGCTGGGCCCTACCACTGCGACCCACCTATCCGTGCAGCATTGTAGGGTTCAACCTGAGCTTGCACGCCACCACGTGGAACCCGCTCAAGGGAACAGAGTCTTACAAGTTCTCTGCACCGTCCGCAACCTATTCACCGTCCTTTGAACGACAGAAATAGTTTTACAACATTGTTTCACGAAAACATTGCATTAAAATTCTGCCTTGAAATTTTACTCTCATCTCACCCAAAGAAGTTTCACTTAAAAAATTTCCTTGCCCCGTTCAGTGATTCGGGGCTAAGTGAACAGATGGTTTGAATATTTAAGCACCTCATAGAAGAGGGAGCCACCAATACTCCACAGTTCGAAGCAAGCAAAGGTTGGTTCGACCTTGTTTTCACAATATTAAACTGACCGGTGAATGTGCTAGCACTTATAATGATGCTGCACAAGAGTTTGTTAAAACTTTTTCCAACATTGTTGAAGGTGGAGAATATTCTCATCAAATTTTCAATGTTGACGAGAAAGAATTTAATTATTTTGGGGGAGAGTGTCTGGACGGGCCGACCTGGCAAGGGAAGAGAAAGTTGCACCAGGACATAAGGCAGCTAAGGATAGGCTCACGCTTCTTCTTGGTGGCAATGCAGCTGGAGACGTCAAACTCAAACCATTATTAGTCTACCATTCAGAAAACTCGATGGCATTCAAGGGTAAAGGTACGAGAAAGCTGCCGATTCTAAAGCTTGGAGTCACTGAATCACTTTTTTAGGACTGGTTTACTCACTACTATGTCCTGTCGGTTAATAAGTATTGTGCCTTTGAAAATATAACATTAAAAGCATTGCTTATTTTAGACAATGCTCCTAGACACGCCCATGCACTGCAAAATGTGTGTCCAGAAATAAAAGTGGTTTGTTTTTGCCGCTAAATACAAGTTGATTTCAGCCTATTGATCAAACTGTGATTGCAACCTTCAAACAAGATTACATGAAGGAGACAATCAATCAAAGCTATCAATGTGACTGAAGAGGATATACCTAGCTTGAAAGAATTCTGGAAAGGGAACATCATCTGGAATGCAATTACATAATAATTATGCAGAAGCTTGGGCTGAAGTCAAGCCATCGGTAATGAATGGTTGTTGGTCAAAGCTGTGTCCTTATTTGGGGCCCAGGTTTTGAGGAGACACCAGAAATTGCCATGGAAGAGGTCATTCAGATAATGAACCATCTAGATCTGGAAGTCACCACTGAAGATGTGAATTAATTAACTGCATCACATGCTGAACCAATGACAAAAGAAGAGCTGATAGCAATGCAAAAGAAAAATTTGCGTGGAACCAGTCGACACCACAGAAAAAGTTCCAACAAAAACGCTGACGACACAAAATTGAATGAATCTTTAACCTATCTTCAGAATTGTATTAACATCTTGGAAGAAAGTGATCCAAATGAAGAAAGAAGTCCCAAAGTTTGTAGAGCTGTTGTAACAGACACACATTGCTACAGACTTTTGTTGGAAGAAGAGAAAAAAAAAACCTAGTGTTCAACTTTAACTTAAACATTTTTGTTTCGTAAGCTGATAACAAAGTTTTTAGGGAAAATGATTCTCTTTGATTGTACTGGATTTTGTAAAATTTTTGTTCTTGCTGAAAAAAGAACCGCTCTAATTAAATGTAATTATACTACATATTAGACTTGCATAAACATTTCCTGGAACACAATATATATGAAAGTAGAAGACTGCCTGTAATTTTCACCAAGTGGAAAAAAATTATTTTCATACAATTTAAAAAACAGATTCTGATAAACAGATTACGATATGTATTTTTAATATTAATCTAATAGATATATCTTAATAGTGCCTATTTATTTTATTTTTGAAACCAATGAACACAGTTTTTGCAATAAAGGTTTTTTTCCCCAGGTTTACTTATAATGTTTTAAGCTGAAAAAATTGTGTTGGAATATAAATAAATAAACTTTGCTAGTTATCTTTATAATTCAGTGAGTTCTACATATCTCTTGGTAAAATTATCGCATCGTGGCTTTTCCATAAATATAATAATGAAATTCCGAAAATACTTTTTTTAAACACTAAACAAAGTTCCTATATGGTAGATTGGGTTACAATTTGGTGGATGGTATAGCTAGAGTAAAAATACTCTAAAATATTTTAATGGTTTCGTAGGAATTACCAATTTAAGATGAAGCTATCCTGACCTAACCAACCATTCACACAATTTTACAGTATTTTTAATGTACCTAACCTAATCAACCGTCAACAATTCTATAAAGTATTTTAAATGTAGCTCGCCAATCCTCTAATTTATCCGTCACTGAAGTCCATGAAAGACGAAATGGAAATGTTTTATGGACGTTTTTATACTATGATATGTGCTGCGAAGTGCTTGTGCGAGCTGCGAACTTTGGTGACCTTGATAGACTTATGAACTGTTTGGGCCTCGGGATGAACTGGTGTAAACTGGTTGCTACACTGTGTGGTAATTCCTAAGCAACCATTAAAAATATTGTAGAGTATTTTCAATGGAGCTATACTAACCAAACCAACCATCCACAATGCTTTGAAGTATTTTTAATGTTGTTAACCTACCTAATTGACAATTGTTACGATTTGACTAAAGTTCTCCAAAACATACATACACAGACCACACGGGAAAACAGCAAATTGCGGTGCTGGTGTTAATGCACAGGTATTGTAATGTGAGGTATAAACTGTGATTTTCAGAAACCAGTAGGTATTATCAACACTGTTTTCTGGTTCAATTAAAGATCATCTGTAGTACTTTAAAACACTGTTTTCAGAATTTTATTACTTTATTTACAGAAAAATCATGACGTAAGAATATTACCCATGCTTTAGTTTTTTTTTCTAAATAAAGATTGCAATCCAAAGGTCTTGCACATTATGTTAACTCTGGCTTGCGATTCGTAATAATAAATGCCCATTTATGTATTTGGAATTATCTTTTGTTGTAATTGTTTACTGTAGGGGAGTTACTCTAAAGAAAAGTTAAAACTGTTGAACTGAACTTAAGAGACTCTCAGACTCTGTGGTCATGTTTGAAAAAGTCATACTGCTTGCCACTGTTTTGAAGTTAGCCACAGCGAACTATCTTTTACTAAAATTGTGAACTACCTAATAAAGTGTTATCCAGTATTTGGTTAACCTGGATACATTGTATGTATTCATGAGCCACACCTTTCCTAGAGCACACACTTTTATACGTGTCTGTCTTGTACTAACAATACTTTTGCAGTTCACTGCAAAGTGTAGTGGTAATGATACATAACATAAATATAGCAGAAGCAGCACACCGGACAGGAAATACTTGCAATATAAATAAAATTATGGAAAAAAATTTACATGGTTGGTTGCTATTTCTATGCAATTTTGTTTACGTTTAGCATACAATCATGACTAGCCAGGATCAGAAATTGAAGATTTCAAGTCAGTTTTGGGTCAAGTGTTTTAAAGGAACGGAACCCGGAACCAAATATTCCGGGTACCGCGCAGGCATAATTTTTTCCCTCCAAAACAGAGTTAATTTAATATTTTATGTTTGTTACATGACAGTGTCGACGTATGGGAATAATTTTTCAATACATAGCAAGCTGTTGTAAAGTGGAAAGAAGGGCTTCATGAAAGTGGGAAGGTATTTTAAACTTCACTCAAACAGAGATGTTAACCTGTGTTAGCCGTCGTTTGGATAACTGACCTCACTAGTGTAGATAATGAAGTATTATTACAATGATGCAGTGTGATAAATTATGATTTGTAATGATGTTTGATAATTTTAATTTTAGGATGAGGAGGCAGCTAAAATCAGAGAGGAAAGGTTAAAGGCGTACTCTGAGAAGAAATCCAAGAAGCCAGCGCTGATAGCCAAGTCGAGCATCGTCCTGGACGTGAAGCCCTGGGATGATGAGACTGACATGAAGGAGATGGAGACTAAAGTCAGGACTATACAGATGGATGGCTTGCTGTGGGGAGCGTGTAAGTACAGTCTCACGCTGTATTGTGTCCATTCCAAGGTGGCGGCATTGTTGCAGAAAATACACTATTCATGCCAAGTTGGCAAATTTTTCACATTATATGCAGCTAATATGTTTTTTTTTTTGCACAGCTGGCTGTCAGTTATGGACAAACAATGGAAATATGTATACATACTAGGGATGGGTCGGTACTGGTTCTCGGTTCCTACGGTTCTCAGCATTTTAACTGGCACCGAGAACCGCAGCTAAAATGTCGGTGCCAGTACCGGTACCGGCAGTATAGCAAAACCCTTTACGAAAATAGTCCTTCACTACAACTTAACTGCAGCATGAAATGGCTCAACTCACGTTCAATTCACATATGAACTATTTTTTTGGACTTCTGTGGAATAATATTAATCTCTAACTATAAAATAAATTACACGTGAAAATATTTAATGTTCTCGTCACATCTGTAAACAAAGTACGTTACAATCAAAACATAACAGTTGAAGGTGCCATAGATGTCTGTAGTTCATAGATGTGTGCAACTCTATAAAGTGCCTCAGCAGAGATGTGAGAACAGAAAGACGCGATGTTTTTTTCAATTGGTTTTTAAAAATGGGTAGTTAATTGAGTCGTTGACACGTAAGTAAGGGTGACTGATGTATAAAGAACAATTAAAAGTGCAAAATTACACAGAATATTTGTTTAATATAATTAATAATGATTGATTTAAAATTTTCCGTGATAATTTTCGGCATTCTAAAATTTTATGCTTTTTGTGCAATGCTTTAGAGTGTAAGTTCACTGCATCTGCAGCCATATAGCGTAATGGCTAGTAACTTTCTCTTTTAGGTAAACGGGATTGCTTTGAAGGGGAAGTTTTTTTTTTTTTAGTAAAGTGGTGTATGGATGTGTAGATGTATTTTACTATTGGCTGGTCAAACGAAATGCGTGTTGACACTTCTAAAGTATAATTATTCTGGCCAAATAAAGCAAATTGTGTAAGAAATGGCATCAGAAGTGTGGCAGTAATTTACTGTTGACTGTGCAAACACTGAATTCAATGTAGGCAATAAGTTTGATGGACAATTTAATAGTTTAATTCTTTGAGAGTTCACCATCATTGTATTTACACTAGAGTCCCGTTATAGCGAGGTGTCACGGTTCCGGGTTTGATCCTCGCTATAACCGTGTCCTCGCTATAACCGAATTGGACAAATTTTGGCCCCCAAAAAATAAAAATTAACCGAAAATAGCATAAAAATTGTGTTTAAACCTGTATAATTGGAAAATAACAGGTTATAATAACGAAATCTTAATTTCTGTGAGCAGATGTGTGAATTCTCTTTAAAACGATACCCCATAAGTACGGATGCGATCACCGATTGCGTCAAAATAACCAGAATACCCTACCACGCCACGTAAGTATAGCATCTCAGCCCGCGGCCGACGCAGCCAGGGGGGTGACAGTAGATAGGACAAACTGAATCCTTAAAAATGAGATCATACCATGTTTCACCAACATCGGAAAAAAAAATTACAAGTTTTGATCTCTTTAGTTTGTTACATATCCAGTTATTATAATTATATACGGCCATCTTTGTATTGTCTCGTGGTAATAATGGGATTTGAAAGTAAAAGTATATATTTTTTAAATGTCACTGAAAACTAGATGCTGCGTGGCATTTTGCCGAAAACGAAAATTAGAGCACGTTGGCCTGTCGTTCTCCATATTACCTGCTAGGGCTGCTACTGTAGTTTTTGGAGTTGAAAATTAAAAAAAAAATTAAAAATGGAATGGAAAATCAATATAATAAACAGAAATAAAATTAATTACTAAACGATCATCAGTTTCAATCTGGCTGTATAATTCATTTGGACTTTACTAGTGCAGAAAAATATTATATAAGTATATACACTTGTTATACCTACTACAAGATAGATTGGTGGTCTTGTGGGTAAAGGCGTCATTGCTCAAAACTAACTATTGAGAGTTCGAATCTACCTAAGATTAGAGCTTTTTTTTTCTATTGCGGAAATAGTTTAACGTCCTATTATAAGGACTAACATAAAGCAATTTTACAATATCAGTAGCCTTTATCGAAAAAATATAAAATATGACGACTACAAAGGTGCCAACTATCACACGCTAAACCTTTCTCAGGTTGAATCTGGCTGTCATTTTTTCGTTGTCAAGTTGCAAAGAAATGGTATGATCGCAAGGGTTTTGTTTACAAATTTAAGCAAACGATCATTACTATGGGAGTGGCGCCTCTCCCTTTACTTTATGGACGCAGCATTGTCCTGCTATCTATTGTCGACGCGGGCTGTCTGCTGGCGGCCATGTTGGTTCGGGATGTAACAGGTGGTGCTAGTGTAGCGCGACGATTTAATTCCTTACAAAATAGCAGGAGTGCGGCTGCGGCAACGCACGTACGCCTCAAACGAAATAGTCGCTGGAAAACTATACTTTTTCATTTAAAGAAACCTGTCAACTTTTTTAGAAAATAAATTTGGGATTAAACTCAAACCATCACCACCCCTTTCCCGGACAAATACCCCAACAACTGACCGAAACAAAAGTTACAAGAAAACTGTCCTAGCGATACGTAAATAAATACGGTAGTGCCTACTAGAGGTGTAAAAGTAACGAAAAAATGTGTACCCGTATGTATTCGTTACTATAACAATTAGTACTCGTTACTATCGTTACGTTACTCGTTACTTCTGATACCGCATAATTTGCTGTTATGTTGCAGCAACGAATCCAGTCGTATTGCGTACGCGTACAGTATGACGTCGCGTAAATAATAATAAATAGAATATAAACAATTAATAGTTTTTGTTAACCAAGAAACAATTAAATCTCATTAGAGCGGCTTTTTAATATTATCTCTTTTAAGATAACAACAAAAAAAACGTGAAAATATACGCGATTATAAAAACAAAAACATACATATTTCTAATTTGTAAAAAATACTTTCTTACGTTGTTTCTGTTCCAATATCAAACTTTGTCTACACACGGTACAGATAACTAACGGAAGTTTGATAAAAGAAAGAAAGGACGGGATTCTATTTTTAAAGCCACGCACTTAGGTGGCGACTGCACGGCTGAAGAATGTGACAGGCGTCAACGGCAAGATGTCTAGTGGCGAACGAGAGGGGTGGAGATAAAGCAGACAAATAACAAAAGCGCGCTTCAAGCTCTCGCGCCGTAAATTCCTCAAAAATACCTCGTTATAGCCGTGTTCTCGCTATTACCGTGCTCGCTATAACGAGATTCTACTGTATTTCCATTATTGTAACATTTTCTTTTTATTCCTATGTTTTAAAGGAGGGTGTATGTAGATTTCATAAGGTAATTACTAGATTGATATAGTAAATTTTAGTTTTATTAAGTGTTCTCTATATTATTTTGAATTAATTTTTTTATTAATACATATTACATTTTTAATAGGTTGGTGTGTTTACTGTAGCTTGAAACGGTGCTTTTTTTGTAGCCAAAACAATAAATAGTTTATTACTTAAAACACCTCATAAATAATGTGTGAATAATATTTATTTTATTGTTTAAGTCAGAACCGAGAACCGATTTTTAAGAACCGGTACCGAACCGATAACCGGGAAAAAACAGGAATTGACCCATCACTAATACATACATATATGTATGCATATGTAAACTGTACATGATTAGGCTGCTTGATATTGTTATGAACTGTGGGAAATGTTTGAAAGGAAAGCCCTACTTATTATTAAAATGTATTTTTATTTGCTATATTAAAATTTACATGAATTTCTTGCAAAACTATAATACTCAATTGGCTAAATGCAGGTGCCTCTTGTCCATGGTGTCTACAAACATCTGTCCCCCACTACTCACACATGCACCGTGTCACTAACTCCGCCTCGTTGATGACACTTCAGGCTTCCTCTTCACCCCCAAAGTCGTCGCTCAACACCAGAGCACTCGCCTGCTCGCTGTTATAGCTAACCACAACTCGCTGGTATCACTACGAACAACTCCGGTATCACTACCTCACCTGGACTCTCTCAGACTTGGCCAGGGCTTCAAACACCCTCCCCGAAGCAAACAGAAATATCTGGAAAACATGCAGATTACATTGCATCATGAGGGTGTGGGCTGATTTCTTTTAAAATGTGCCTATTGGCATCATCAGTGAGCCAGTGATGCATGAGCTATATACAAGAGGTTAGGAGCGTGACGCCACGTCGCCTCTTACGCGTGCGCTAGGTGCGAAGGGGTGGTGACCTAACTCGCTGCATACACTTGGGAAGGGAGTGTGTTTTCCTAGAGGGCCGCGACCTGATAGGCCGTATGCTTCGTAGAACTGCCCCGTTTGTCCCGAACAGGTATCACGCTTCTTTCACCTTATTCCATTTTAAACTGTCCAAATATCCCACCTTTAATCGTCCTCTTTACATTCTCTCTTTCCTGTTAAGTTGTTTTGATGCTTAATAGGGGCCTTTCCATGTTGCTCAAAGTTTAGACTATCATGCATGGTGTGTTTTACAGCCAAACATAATCTCCCCCTCTTTCATCACTAGACATTTCATGGTTTCAATCAATTTTTTTTTTTCACAAAGAGAATTTCTTAAGTTTAAAGTTAATATTCTGTACCTATTTTTTTTTATGTCTGTATAACTAACAGATACAGTAAAATTATCTTAAGAAAATTATAAAAAAAATCAGCGCTTATCTTTTAAATATATACAATTAATTATACCCTTTTAAGCAAATGTGTCAAAATTTCTAAGTTCAACTTCTTAACAAGGATTTACTGTGTTGACACCATCTAGGTTTCATTGTAGATACTAATGTTAACATGATACCTTGCCAGCACGCTGATACAGTACAACAGGTGTTAGACAAGTTGTGCATTATGCGGTATTTTTTCAGCCAAACTGGTTCCTGTCGGCTATGGGATAAACAAGCTGCAGATAATGTGCGTGGTTGAAGATGAGAAAGTATCCGTCGACCTCCTCGTTGAAGAAATACAAAACTTTGAAGATTTCGTACAGTCTGTGGACATAGCTGCTTTCAATAAAATTTGAATGAGCAAAATGTGTGTTTATGGTTGTTACTTTTGTGTAAGAATGGTTACTGAAAGGCAATGTAATTAAATAATTTGACTTTTCTACAGGAATTTTTTTAATGCTACATTTATTATTTAGCCAACCAACCCTACTGTCTACACGACCTGGCGACATTGCTAATATGGTTAAGGGGGTGGTTCAGATTAATCACAGATTTCATAGTAACTTAACTGGTGATAAAATATTTTGTATTAAGAGTACATATTTAAATGAAAGGTATTTTACTTTAATATTTCAGTAGTATAACATACTGGAACAGTTCAAAATATTAAATTATTAATCATGGTACTTTTGAGACCCACAAACATATTTTACTAGCTGCCCGACCTGGCTTCGCACGGCTATACTAATGGAAAAAAATTAAGCCACATCTCCCACTTACAGTAATGGCAAATAAAAAAAATTCAGTGAAAATTTATTACAATGCTGTATAATGTACCGGAGAGAAAATGAATAGCACCGATGGTTTCCCGACTCGTGCACGCAACGTACAACTGATGTACCCGTACTTCGCTACGGCAGTTTACAGGCAGATCACTCTTACGCCGCTCATTATACATGCCCCTCCTTGTGGGTACGCCACTGCCGCGCGATTCCCGTTGCCATGGAGACGCAGAAGGCATGAACAATGCAAAATCCTGTTCTCATGCAGACAAAGTACCCACTGTTGCCTGGTTTTAACCACCCATGGGATCTAATTTTCGGAAAATGTCATCCTGCGTAACATAAGGAACATTACTGCGAAGTTTCAAGTCTGTAAAATATATATACTTGAAAAAAAAAAGGGCAATATAAAACAAATTAAACAGAGGAAAAAAAAACAATAGTTTAGGTGTGAGATTTAAAGTGATAAAAAGTATTTAAATACTAATTGAACACTCATGAGGGTAGTGAATGCTTCGTTGTTAATATCACACGGGTGTTTTTTACTTGTATGGGAAAATTAAGAATGATAAGGCATCTAGTGCGTGGCAACAATGTTAATAGGCAATAGGAAATAAACTTTAGCGCCTGTGGCATTGTCAACACACACTTCGTACGTGTACTGCATGTTGTATCTAACCCCCTCCAATGCATTTGATTCTAAATTGGACTTTTAGTAAGGATCCCTAATGTTATTGATAATATAATATAGCCTATACCCTTCCTCGATAAATGTACTATCCAACACTGAAAGAATTTTTCAAATCGGACCAGTGGTTCCTGAGATTAGCGCGTTCATACAAACAAACACTTCAGCTTTATAATATTAGTATAGATTTCTTGTCACTTACTATAGTGCAATTATAATGCAATGTTTTGGAATTAAATTTTTTAAAAATATTTTATACTTAACTTTTTTTAATCATGTAGGAATAGGAAGTGGGCCTTTTACTAAATTCAATTTTTTTTATTAAGTTTTTCCTTAGAAAAATCAGGAGTATCACACCTTGTTGAGAAAAAGGTATATCTAGTAGTTAATTTATATTTCTTTAAGCCTATAAATGTACACCAACAGGGTGTACCTAGCGTGTTGTCAGCAACCATCTCATCTCACGGTGAAGCAGCGCAGACAGCGGGTGGACTATCTCTCGTGTGTTTTTCTTTACTCTGTTGCGATGATGCTAGTACTAGAAATGTTTTAATGGGCCTACTAGATACAGGAAAAAGTACAGCATATTGATGCATTAAAAAGAAAGGTAAATTAATTTCAGCAGTTTATTCAGGCAAATACCTATCTGTTAACTAAACCAAAATTATTTAGAAACTTTATTACTATTTATAATTATGTTGGGCATTATTACTAATAATTCTGAAAATGCAATCTAAATTCATTATGTTAGGAAATGATTTTTTTTTTAAATTCCTGGTTAAATATTTTGATTTATAGTAAAATAAATTCCTCAATCATGATCTTATCTACACATTTTATACATTGACAGGCCTGTGTATTTAAGCATGAAAAAAAAATCTTGCGAGCTTTGCAGTACAAATGGAGAATACTTTCATCATGCAAATGTAACCAAAAAAAGGTAGTTATGTTATTCAATTGCTTGAAGTAGAGCATGGGGCAATTATGAAACTAGAACACAAATATACAACTTAAAAAGAAAATAGTACTCAGAAATTAATCTTAGATATGTTAGTGAAATTCTTACTCAATAGCTGTAAACACTGGTGCAAATTTTATTTCCCAAAAAATATTTTGTAAGGTGGCAATGTTATGTTTTGTAGATTTGGATGCTATTCAATACACAAAATATGCAAATCATTGATATTGACATTTTCAAGTACAAATATGTCAATACTAAAATATATAAATTAAAAATAATACCAAATATAAGTGTACAACTAAAATGTGTGTTTGCTAATCTATAGCTATTTCTCAAGGTTAATTCATCTTAGTGTATATCATATTTAGCTTCAATCTCTAGATGTAGCATGGTTAACACAAAACAGCAGTAACACATTTCCTAACGAATATTAGACATAGCTATATAGCATACCTTGTGAGTTTGTCTTATACCAACGTTCACTGTTGAGGTTGTCATTTATCCTACTAATATTATAAACACGAAAGTAAGTATGGATGTTTGTTACTCTTTCACGTAAAAACTACTGAATGGATTTTAATGGAATTTGGCCTACAGCTAGCTTATAACCTGGATTGACATATATACCCCATATTAATATGAAATTACATCCCTAAGGGAGTGAAAAAGTGATAATTTCATTTTATAACAGAAAAAATCATAGGTCATAGACATACAAATAGTGAGCGAGTGTCATTTCTCATACACATAGTAAGGTCTGGCAAATTAATATTTTTTTTCCTTGGTGAGACCAGTCTGCTTAGTGGAGCTCGCAGTGGCTAGCAAAATGAAGGCACTAATAACAGTTTTGTTCTTAACTTCGTCAATAGATAGAGTTGCCTTGAATTTTAAACGCACCATCGTTTGATGCGTTTGTCATGTCTTTAATTTTCGTTTGTTTGTGCCGTATGCTGTAACGCCCCTCGTGCCTCAAAGTTGAATTATTTTAAATTAATTAAAAAGAGCCTTGGAAACTTGCTGGGTAAGAAAAATAAGAAAATTAAGTAATTGACCAGAGGTGGCACGAGGTGGAGAACAAGATAATTTGGATCTCCCTGACACAAGCAACTTGGGAGGAGTATGGATCTTTTAAGGGAAGAAGGTATATCTTAATAAATTAACACTACACAAGTAGCTTGGTCTATAGGTTCCCTGGTTTATTATTAAGGAATTTTGTGTTCGTATTATTCAAACCTGACAATAAAAATCTTAGTAAATAACAAAGTTAAAGGGGGCGCCCCAGGAGTAATTAAAACAGTACATGTTACACCTTAGCAAAAATTATTACATAGTTAAAATTTAAAAATTGCACCAAATTTGAATGTCCCAACAATTACATCGCTGATTAGTTTTGTTGATTCTACATATTCTTGAGGAAAGCACTGTTCGCTGGTAGGCTATTCATTTGATTTATGTAGTTCGTAGCTAGAAAGTGGGGGGGGGGGGGGGATGTTGATTTCACATTACCACCCGGGTCTTCAACAAATAACGTCGGGTCGCGGAAACCTCTCTTCTAACGTGACCCGCAGTGGAGGTGCAGGACCACGAGCTGGGAGCGATTTCTCTCTCCAGCACTTCGACCCTGTCTGAAACCCAAATCAAATTCAAAACGAATTAGACTTGCTTCCAGACAGTCCTATACCGTCGGCGCAAAAGGCCAACAAACGGGAAAGGGGGGGGGAAAAGAAAAAAAATTACTCACCAACCAGGGTGTAGAGTTCGGAGCTCACTAGGTGTCTCGCGCCGACATCAGGATGCCGCGGACCGAGAAATCAGGATGCGCGGACGAAACCGGAATTTTTAGAATTAAATAAGAAGAAATAAAAATTTAACTACGCATGACTTTTCTAAAAACTACCTCTGCCTGGCTACTGTACAAACGGGATCACATCCCTTAAGCAAACTGACTACATTCTCGTGCACGCGAAAATCACCGTTCCCGCAAAAAGCCTCAGCGCAGAGGACGTAGGTGAGACGAGGTCAGTAGCCGAGGTCAGAGGGCTGAGTCCCCGCAATCGGCCAAAACCCCTAATTAAATCGGGCGGTAAGGCCCCGGGTCAAAGGAGGGGGTAGGTTCGGTTCTAAGCCGAAAATTTCCGAAGGAGTCCGAGGCGGTCGTGGCAACAACACGACATGCGCGCTCTCTACCGGACCGAAACGAAAACAAATAACAATCGACTTCTCCGGGCCGCGAGAGGAAAGCATAGTGCCTTATGGCATCGCGACGCTGCCTTCTAGCGGCGTAAGGGGGAACTACTTGAGGTGGTGAGCAGACTTGCCACCAGGTGTCATGAGGGTAAGCTCTGCACGCTGGCGACCAGGCCCGCGGTTACTTTTTTTTTGCCGCTAGATGTCAGGGATGTGTCTGTCGGACCCGGGAGAAGGTTTTTGCATCAGGTCATCGTCCCGTCCGGTCACTGCTCTTAGCTTAATTTCTCAGAACTAAAGTGAGGAGGAGAGAGAGGGAGGGGGGGGGCAGAAATAGCCACTAAGGTGGGAACGCAGCTCCACTGGAGACTGCTTCGTGACGCGACATGCTTTTCTCAGCAGGCCTCTACAAGGTAGCAGCTTGCAGCCCAGGAGCTGCTCAAAGCAGTTTTGGTCATGCAGGGAATTAAAATTACAAACTCGGGACGTGACTGCAGGCGAGAGAAATTTCAACCGGGCTGACCATGTCCACATTAGACAGCACAATATCAGATTGGCCCCCTGGGAAGGGGCTTCGGTCCACTGGCACAAAGTTTCAATCGGTGGCGTACACCGGCCTAACAAAAAGTAAATCACCCCCATTAACCACCAGATAAATTTAAAAAAATGGAAACCCCAAAAAATTTTAAAATTATAGAATAAATTAAAAAAAGTGACGAAATGCCTAATTTCCGGCACATACTCCCCCGCTTGAATGCGGAGCATATAGGGAAAATAAAACAAACACTTACACTGCTCATTAAAACTAGTACCAGGTTCGCCTGTATCCTACTACTTATATTCTAACACCTTTGAGACGCGTCCGCCTCTCAGGCACAACATATCGATAACCCTTAAACAATATTATTAACTAAGAGCTTATTAACTAAGTGGCCACTTAAAACTAATACAACGTAAAGCTAGCATTCTTATTTCTAGTACCATGGATTTTTAAGACCTCGAGGATTTCTGGCATGCCTAATATTAGAGAGTCCCCTATGTTAGGGCAAATAAATTAAACACATCTACTTTAAGTCAGCCTGTGTTTTCTTTAGATGGGAGATGTGCGCTCTGGTCACGAATTCTCCTGAACTGGGGTCAGCTAGGCTAACCGTCACTGGCGTTAAAAATCGCTGTATTTGAAAAGGACCTCTCCAGCGGTACGCCAGCTTGGCGGAAAACTTATCCACTGCCTTGCTGAGTGGGTGTGCCTTACAAAACACAAAATCGCCTACCCTATAAGGGTTAGGAGATTTGTTTTCGTTGTATTTCTTTTTTCTGCTCTCATGAGCCAGGTTGAGATTTTTACGAGCTCGTCTCCAAATCTCCCTGATGTCTCTCGGATCATCGGGCAATAGGTCATTCAAAGACCAAAGATTTGAAAGAGGGGTATTAGGTCGGTAAGTGAACATGAGTTCGAAAGGAGTACTTTTGTGTCCTTCATGATGTGCATAATTAAAGGCCATTTGCAGCCACACCAAATTCGAATCCCATTTATCCTGCTCCTGCGCATGGTAAGCTATTAGAGCAGACCGGAGATTGCGGTTGAATCTCTCAGCATGCGAGGGCTGTGGATAATAAGGCGAGGTTGTGACGTGCAGAATGCCATGTGAGAAGCACATGTTCTTAAAAATCCTAGCCGTGAACTGGGTTGCATTATCTGACACTACTATAGACGGGACTCCCGACGTCTTGAAGATCTGATTACGTAGCGCAGATACAGTGTTTTCTGCGGTGGCTTTTCGCATGGGGATGAGCCAGACAAATTTTGTGAAGGCGTCAATACACACCAGCAGCATAGTGTTTCCTGTCTTTGAGCGCGGGAAAGGCCCGACAAAGTCGATAAACATCTTTTGCATGGGGCGCTCAGCCACATCTGAAGTTAAATAACCGAAACGAGTGTTCTGCGCTGGCTTACTCAGCGCACAGATTTTGCATAGTTTCACCTGCTCGGTGATGTCCTTGTGCATGCCGTCCCACACGAAATGACGTCGGATACCCTGAATGGTCTTATATATACCGAGGTGTGCGCCCACCGGCGAGGTGTGATAATAATGGAATATCATATTACGTAGATTTTGCGGGAGCACGATTTTGTATGTTTTTGATTGGGGGGTGCGTTTTTGCAACAGCCCCTTAGACATCCTAAAGTATTTTGGCGCCGTTCCTGAACTAAAACGTTTAATAATACTGGAAATGTGTGGGTCAGCTTCCTGCTGGCTCTGTAAATCCTGAAATGCCAACGGAAAGTCTGTCAATAGGGCTTGACATAAGAGTGGTGTTCCTTCGGGCGGAGTCTGAGTTGGGTTTTCGAACATGCGAGACAGTGTGTCCGCTACTATATTCTGTGTGCCCCGAATATGTTGGATTTTGAACTTCAAAGAGGAAATTTTTGCAATCCATCGCCCGAGTTTCCCTAATTGTTTCGGGTGTGCCAAAAGCCAGGCTAATGCCTGATTATCTGTCTCTAACAGGAATTCCCTGTGTTCTATAAATTGGCGGAATTTGTCAATGCCAAATACCACGGCGAGGCATTCTAATTCGTAGATCGAGGAGGCTTTCCTCTCGGCGTGGGTAAGTGTCCGCGACGCAAACGCAATGGGCTGTCTACAGCCTTCGACTTCCTGTGACAGTACTGCGCCTATAGCCACACTGGACGCATCAGTCTGTAAAATGAAAGGTTTGGTGAAGTCTGCCATGCGGAGTACAGGCGGGGAAGAAATCGCCTGTTTCAGGAAATTAAAAGCTTTTTCTTGTTCCGGACCCCATGTGAAAGGTGTGTTTTTCTTACGCAACGTATTTAGTGGTGCTGCGTGCTCAGCGAAATTAGGAATATATTTTGAGTAAAAATTTGCCATACCAATAAAACGTGAAATACCCTTAGGGTTTGTGGGAGGCGGAAAATCACGAATAGCTTGAGTACGTGAAGGATCAATGGTGACTCCCTTGCTAGAAACCAGGTGTCCTAGAAAAGACAGTTCTTGGACTGCAAACTTAACCTTTTTTGTGTTGACAGTTAACCCCGCTTTACGAAATCTACTTAGGACTTCCTCTAAATGTTTGATGTGTTCTTCAAATGTTTCTGAATATACGACGACATCGTCTAGGTAGTTGTACACTGTTTTGAATTTTAGATCTCCTAGTATCTGATCCAGGAGTCGAGTTAGTACTTGGGCTCCCGTGGCAAGTCCGAAAGGTACTACTGTGTATTGGTACAAGTTCCAAGGGACACAGAAGGCTGTGATGGGTTTTGAATCCGCAGTAAGGGGAATTTGGTGGTAGGCAGAATTTAGATCAAACACACTAAAATATTTGGCTTTACTGAACCAATGAAAAGCAGTGTTTAGGTCTGGCAAAGGTATGTTTTGTATGACTATTTTCTCATTAACTTTTCTGTAATCAATTACACATCGTTGTTGATCCTTGCCCTTAGGCACCAGGAAAGCTGGGGAACTGTAGGCGGAGGTCGAGGGTTCGATTACCCCTTTTTCCAAAAGCTCCTGAACATGATTGCGCATCGTCTGCATCTTAGGGCCTAAAAATTGATAAGGGTGAGATCTCACTGGTATTTTATCCGCTAACTCAATTTGGTACTCGACTAATTTTGTGCGACCTAATTTACTAGTCAAGACATCTGGAAAAGTTCTGCATAATTTATCAATGGCGGCCCGCTGCTGTGTATTAAGGTGCTCATGTGAAGTGGTGTTACCCTGATCCAAGATGGCTGCCGTTGGCTCGGCCGGAGCTGAAACTATTTGTTCAGGGGTCCCACAAGGAATAGGATTACCCATGTTGAATTTGAAAACGAAATTCTTCGCCTGAAGATTAATGATTAGACCTGTCTTGGCGATGAAATCAGACCCGTAGATTAGGTCTGTGGCAAGTTGATCAGACACCAAAAATGGAAAATTCCATGAATATAAATCAATCTTCACCTTGATCACAACTGCTAACGTAATATTTAATGGCTGCTCTGAAGCTGTGAAACATTGTAACTTAGTGGTCTCAGTCTTTAGAATTAATTTGCTCTGTTTTAACTTGTTAAATAACTGCCCAGAAATCAGGCTGCGCGCTGATCCTGTATCAATTAGTCCCGATACAGTGTGTTCGCCAATCGTTGTTACTGCATACGGAATTACTGTAGGAATATTGCCAAAAATTTGGTGGCACTTTCTCTTGCCCTTATTTGTAGGATCAACACACGTTTTACATGAATACGTGTGCGTTGAATTACCATTTCCCTTATTTTTGTTATTTCTCCTGCTATTGTGCTTTCTTTGTTGATGTTTGTGACCTCGTTTGTTACTTTTATTCCTGGACTCCTTGTTGTTAGGATTATTGTTTTTGTGTAATGGTGTTTCTTGTGTACCTACTGCTATTATTTGACGCAAGTTGAACTTCCCACTTATAAGAAAAATTTTTAACACTAGAATTTTTCGGTGACCCTAAATAAGGTTGTTCGGGCCACCGCGTTATGCGTTTTTTGGAGTGTCGCCATTTTGTTTGTTGTTTTTGTGGTAACACTGGGCCAGGGAATGCCCGTCTCTTTTACAGAAAGTACAATGTGCATTTTGTTGATATCTCCCTTGTGGCCTTGAAGAGAAAAATGTATTGCCCTGATGTTTCTGTGCTGCATTCTTATGTTGCGAATTACTGCGCTCCGTTCCCGCGCTGCTACCTTGTTGACTAGCGAATGTGGCTTGTTTATTTCGCTGAAAATCAGCGTATTCTATGTTTGTGGCGTGTACGCAAAGTTTGTCAAGCTCAGCATAATTTTGGGGGCGTGCCTGGAACACTGAGCGCGAGCGCTCCGCTGGGTTCAAACCGTTTAGAATCGTACTCACGACCTCTCTCTCGGAAACCTTTAGCCTGAGTACCTGGTTGGCTTCGCGTATGTCAGCCACGTAATTTGGCAAGGCTTCATTACGCTGCTGCAGGCGGTTAAACCACTCCAACCGAATGTTTGTGAGTAGCCTACTCGGTATACAAAAATTTAACACGTCTTCATGAAACTCGTCGAAAGTGAGGTCATTCTCAATACCTGCCATGATCCTCTCACTTAGGGGAGCTTGGGTGTACGGGTAAACAATTTCAAAAATTTGTTTGTCGGGAATACCTCCCTTTTGCCGTAGCTTTAACAAGACTCGAAGGAAATCAATCAGTTTGTGTGCGTCCAGACCCGACGCCTCTGGCAAATCCTTGAGTAACCTTTCTACAGGATGGGTGATTTTTCCGTAGAAACTGTTGCCAGTTTCTGGGGCTGTCGTGCTCCGCAATACTGAGTCGTGGGGCT
The DNA here is from genome assembly GCF_032445375.1 of Bacillus rossius redtenbacheri. Lineage (NCBI taxonomy): Eukaryota > Metazoa > Arthropoda > Insecta > Phasmatodea > Bacillidae > Bacillus > Bacillus rossius. Next base: position 33,749,803 of record NC_086335.1, on the reverse strand, counting down.
GAGCCGCGGCTCCTGCCGGCCAAGGTGAAGGCTGGTTTTGTGGCACCGGATGCGACTGAATCTGTTCCCGAGTCGCACCCGAGGGGCTGATTTGTGGTGGAGTGAGCTGGGGCGTAGTGAGTGGCGGCTGCAGAATACCAGCACTCGGAAGTGGGGTGGTTTGCCATGAAGGAAACTGTGGCTGAAATTGAGCATAAGGATTAAAATAGCCCTGAGCGATCGGATACGGGAAAAACATGTTTGGTGGGTATGGTTGCGTCATGTGGTGTGCCATGGTTGGTAATCCCTGTAAAAATGTCACGCTAGTGACGGGGTGGGTTGTCACATGACTCGTTGTAATGTTTGTCGCCGCTGTCGTCGACTGCACAAGCGGCTCTGAATGAGTGGTAGATACGTGTATCGGTTGGTTTGGAAGCGACGTTAGTGGCTGTGAGTCAGGGGCTGCGTCTGGTAATCTGCTCGTTTCCGTCTCCTGTCTGTTAACCGTCGCCCGTACTTCTGATTGTCGCGTGTCGGGTTGCTCTACTCCCAGGGGCAAGCTAGGAGCGTCCCCTTCCGGGAAGGCGGGACAATCGATGCCTAAAGCCTGTGCCCCAGCCACATAATGCTGACTGCGTCGTGTGTCTTCCAAAACGGCTGCTCTCGCCGCCAATTTTGAATGGAAACCTGCCGTCTGTTGCAAACATCGTTCTACCTCTTTTATATAAATTCCATGGAGAAGGTCTGCCGAAAGCTGTTTCAGGTTTTGCAAACGTCGGGTAACATGTTTTAGCCTGACTATATGTCGCTCGACATTGGGTAAATTTTCCTCCACATCTAGATAACTTACGAAAGCCGATATATCATAAAACTTGGCGCAAGCCAGGTTGAATTCTTCAGTTACATCTAAATCCAAATTCGATACACTAGTGGGCACGCCATCATGAAGGGCGGCCCTGAGCCTCTTCCTGAGGACTTGGACATTGCCACTGGAGGGCAAATTGCGTAGCTGTAACTCATAGGTCAGCTCATCTGACAGCAATAACTCCGGCTTAAACATACTGCTCGGACGTAAATTACTGCTAATTAAAACAAAAATTTAACACACATGTACGATTCAAACGTACACCATAAATACTCCTCTCTTAACAACTATCTTAATTTTAAATACCTCCTAAGGCTTCCTATATTAATATAAACTACCAACTAACCCCAATGCGCGGGGAGTAAGTCACACTTTCAAGGTGGGGGGGTATGTGCCCAAACTTATTTGCGTAAAGAGTCGCCGTACTACTCAGACAACTGCGCGAGCTTCCCCTGTCAGTTTGACTTGCCAACCTGTATACTCAACAGGGGGACTGACCTGCCGCTCGCAAGGTCGTCTCCCACGATGGACAAGGAAGAGGGGTGTGCGGGAGGAACAGGGCTGTGTCGTCGCCCTCAGATAACGGGCGTGTCGCTGGCTCAAGCGGGGTGATGGGGGGGGGGGGGGGGGGGGGACGCCAGCTGAGGCGAGAGATAAGACACGTCTCGCTGCCGGCCTGCTAGCGGACCGGACGCCGCGACTTCTTGCGCTGCGCGCAGACTAAGTCCGCACGGGACTTTAAAACTCAATCATAACTTTAAAATAGAAAAGCAATATAACTACCGGGTGTACCAGCGATCAGTTCACAATGTTATTATTACAAAATTGCTATCACAAAAATTAATTAATTTAATTTTTAAATTTTTTTTTTATATTTTATTTTAGGTATGCCTACTTTATTTAGGTATGCCTATAGACCAAACCATGCTCTGCTACCAATTGTAACGCCCCTCGTGCCTCAAAGTTGAATTATTTTAAATTAATTAAAAAGAGCCTTGGAAACTTGCTGGGTAAGAAAAATAAGAAAATTAAGTAATTGACCAGAGGTGGCACAAGGTGGAGAACAAGATAATTTGGATCTCCCTGACACAAGCAACTTGGGAGGAGTATGGATCTTTTAAGGGAAGAAGGTATATCTTAATACATTAACACTACACAAGTAGCTTGGTCTATAGGTTCCCTGGTTTATTATTAAGGAATTTTGTGTTCGTATTATTCAAACCTGACAATAAAAATCTTAGTAAATAACAAAGTTAAAGGGGGCGCCCCAGGAGTAATTAAAACAGTACATGTTACACCTTAGCAAAAATTATTACATAATTAAAATTTAAAAATTGCACCAAATTTGAATGTCCCAACAATTACATCGCTGATTAGTTTTGTTGATTCTACATATTCTTGAGGAAAGCACTGTTCGCTGGTAGGCTATTCATTTGATTTATGTAGTTCGTAGCTAGAAAGTGGGGGGGGATGTTGATTTCACATTACCACCCGGGTCTTCAACAAATAACGTCGGGTCGCGGAAACCTCTCTTCTAACGTGACCCGCAGTGGAGGTGCAGGACCACGAGCTGGGAGCGATTTCTCTCTCCAGCACTTCGACCCTGTCTGAAACCCAAATCAAATTCAAAACGAATTAGACTTGCTTCCAGACAGTCCTATACCGTCGGCGCAAAAGGCCAACAAACGGGAAAGGGGGGGGGAAAAGAAAAAAAATTACTCACCAACCAGGGTGTAGAGTTCGGAGCTCACTAGGTGTCTCGCGCCGACATCAGGATGCCGCGGACCGAGAAATCAGGATGCGCGGACGAAACCGGAATTTTTAGAATTAAATAAGAAGAAATAAAAATTTAACTACGCATGACTTTTCTAAAAACTACCTCTGCCTGGCTACTGTACAAACGGAATCACATCCCTTAAGCAAACTGACTACATTCTCGTGCACGCGAAAATCACCGTTCCCGCAAAAAGCCTCTTAGCGCAGAGGACGTAGGTGAGACGAGGTCAGTAGCCGAGGTCAGAGGGCTGAGTCCCCGCAATCGGCCAAAACCCCTAATTAAATCGGGCGGTAAGGCCCCGGGTCAAAGGAGGGGGTAGGTTCGGTTCTAAGCCGAAAATTTCCGGAGGAGTCCGAGGCGGTCGTGGCAACAACACGACATGCGCGCTCTCTACCGGACCGAAACGAAAACAAATAACAATCGACTTCTCCGGGCCGCGAGAGGAAAGCATAGTGCCTTATGGCATCGCGACGCTGCCTTCTAGCGGCGTAAGGGGGAACTACTTGAGGTGGTGAGCAGACTTGCCACCAGGTGTCATGAGGGTAAGCTCTGCACGCTGGCGACCAGGCCCGCGGTTACTTTTTTTTTGCCGCTAGATGTCAGGGATGTGTCTGTCGGACCCGGGAGAAGGTTTTTGCATCAGGTCATCGTCCCGTCCGGTCACTGCTCTTAGCTTAATTTCTCAGAACTAAAGTGAGGAGGAGAGAGAGGGAGGGGGGGGCAGAAATAGCCACTAAGGTGGGAACGCAGCTCCACTGGAGACTGCTTCGTGACGCGACATGCTTTTCTCAGCAGGCCTCTACAAGGTAGCAGCTTGCAGCCCAGGAGCTGCTCAAAGCAGTTTTGGTCATGCAGGGAATTAAAATTACAAACTCGGGACGTGACTGCAGGCGAGAGAAATTTCAACCGGGCTGACCATGTCCACATTAGACAGCACAATATCAGATTGGCCCCCTGGGAAGGGGCTTCGGTCCACTGGCACAAAGTTTCAATCGGTGGCGTACACCGGCCTAACAAAAAGTAAATCACCCCCATTAACCACCAGATAAATTTAAAAAAATGGAAACCCCAAAAAATTTTAAAATTATAGAATAAATTAAAAAAAGTGACGAAATGCCTAATTTCCGGCACAATGCGTTCCTATACCATTCATCCGATTGCGATGAAATTTTGGTGATTTGTTATGCGCATGCCCATGAAGGTTACTGAGACGGTATAACTATTTTTCAATAGTTGGAGCACGAATCGTGTCAAAAAATGTGTTTATTTCATTTTATATAGCGGCACTTCGTCTGTTTTTGTTGTATAAGTGTGCACGCATGACAATTTATTTAAATATAAAAGAGAGACAGAGAGAGAGTGATATATACATATATATATATATATATATATATATATATATAGTGAGATAGATACAGAGATAAGTTGAGATATAGTGAGGTATAGAGAATGAAATGGGTTAGATAAAGAGATATACCTATAGATGTATAGTGATATATAGAAGATATAGAGATAAAGGGAAGTATATATGTACGTAGATATAAAGAGATAAATAGTGATAGAGAGATACATAGATGTAGATAGAGATAAATATATATAGAGAGATGGATAGATGATTTGTATATGTGGAACTACTTCAAACATATTACAAAACAAAACTGAATGAGGTATTGCAATGCAGGCCGAGCATGAGCTAGATAATGGAATCTTTTCCATATTAGTAATCTCTTATTTTTCAGGTTTTTTCTATACTGCTTTATAAAGTATAAATTACATACAGACCAGGTAAATAACTATAAACTGGCAGAACAACGTCTGTCGGGATCTGAAAGTGATATAAATTAATTTTCACACTTGACATTCAAATTAAGAAGACAATTACTAACTACACCCTGTGTTCAGCCCGGGCAACGCCGGGTATTGCAGCTAGTACAATATAAATACGTACCCTTTTTTGATGTTTTAATGGGACTTTTTAATCAAAAACATAAACAATGAGCAATGTTTTAAACATGAAACAAGTATACAAAGTTGTTTTTTTTTACACCACTGTCTAGTTAAACAGTAACAGAAAAATTGCGTGGACGATTCAAAATACATACAGCACATTTATCGTTTCAAACTTGAAAACAAAATATTTGTATTCATTACGTCACACGCACCAGAAGTGGGAAAAAAAATAAACGTCAACAACCAAGGACTAAAACATCACCAAATCATGGACACTCAATTTAGATGGGCATTAAAAGCAGTTTCAACAGCTTATAAATCAATAGTCGCTATTGATCTAACACCATGTGATACAGTAACAGCTTACTTGCAGTATATATGTACCTACGATGAAGCAAATGTACTAAAAAATGTATACAAATTATTTAAGATTAGCAAAAATTGTTCTTATAATATTGCTGAACTAAAATAAAATTTACTTGGGGAACATTAACAACAAAAAATTGAAAGTTACTTGAGTTTAAATATGTAAATATGAAATCATTCAATCAACAATTTGGAAATACAGTATTAAAAAAAATGTATTTCATAAAATAGGTTGCAATGGATTTCATGGTATTTTGCAGTTCGCGAAAATTTTCTGGATCAACATGCAAAGTAGCAGGTTGAAGAAAATTAGGCGAATAGGAACTGAAATGAAAGTTTGGTTGGTTGGTTAAGTTAAGTTAGATGAGGTGAAGTTAGGTTAACTGCATAATTAAAAAACAATTATTTCATATTTTAATTTTCCATAAGTTATTACACGAAGAGAAATTTTTTTTTTAGTACAATTATATTTTTCATTCTTACTACCGTATTTACTTGCATATAGGTCGCCATCGCATATAGGTCACATCCATAATTTGAGGTCTTGAATTTGGTATTTAAAATTCCCCCCATATAGGTCGCACCGGTAATTTAATAACGCGAACGGCCGGCGCGCCGTGCACGAAAGAGTTAACGGGTACTGTAAAACTCCGCTACTACGAGAGCTGATAATGGCGTGATAAATTGTTGTAACAACAAGTACTCGTAATAACCGAATATGGAAAATTGAAGTCAAGTTAGATTCCTGACTTCTTAAAATGTCTTAATTGTAGACTATAACTCAAAAACAGTGCTTTGTATTGAAAAAATGCACAGAATAAAAGTTGTAGTAAATTTAATTACAAATAAAAAAAGGCCTGTTATGATTTTTTAAATCTACAGCCGTTTTCGTTATGGGTTCTGATAAATACTCACGCTAAGTGAATTCACGTAACGCGAGTTCGGCTATGCTAGCCGGCTGGTGGTTATTTTCGTACTAAACGTGGCGAAGGAACTTGTGTGGATCAGGTAGAAAATATTCGGCTATAAACGAAAGATATAAGAACAATGCTATCCTGAAATGCTGTGACATGTTTTTGGAGTAGATAATCACAGCGACAGAACGACAGGATGCGCTCCCGCCCTTGCCATCAGCGATGTTTATTTTGACAGCTCAAGCAATTATCTTTTCCATGACCCTTCACAGCGTAAAAAAAAAAAAAAAGAAAAAAACACGTTCGGATGCAGATGGAAAAGTAACTATGCAGTAAAATATATATTTACGGCCCTGCTAAATTTTTCTATTCAATAAAATTTGAGGTATTAGTGATTTTTCAGCAGAAACTGCTGTGTGACTAATAAATTGTATCATAATAACTTAAACTTATAAAGTATTTATTAACGGCGAAGGACAGTCGTATAAGCCCATAAAAATATTTATTTGACCGAGAATGGATTATACAACCTGGCTTTTGCCACACGCGGTGTGGGAGGGGAGGAGGATGCTGACAAATTTCTCACGCAGAAGATTGAAATAAGGGAGGGAATGTGTTGAAATGTTAGTTGGAATAGGGGGGAAGGGTGTTTTTACATGGTTTGTGGCTCTGGGAGGGATGAGCCTTGAAGAATTAGCAGGGGATGGGAGAGGTAAGCGTCACGTCACGTATGACGTCAGCCCCCGCTACCGCTAGCCTGGCCGGACGAGTTTCTTACGCTCTCGCAGAAGCTACCACAGTGGCTTTTCGTGCGGGCGGGTAAGATAACATGACAGCTGAGACGGCTTTTCGTGCGAGTGGACGCGCCGAGCTTGGCTAGGCACTGCCGCGTGGACAGTCTAGAGGGGTGGTATCTATTTTTAGCCGTCTTTTGTATGCCTGCCTGCTTACAGTACAGCTCTCGCCAAGATAAACGTGAACACATAGCGCCCAACAAAGTGTAACAGACTTGTTTTTCAGCCGATTTTACTCAAATTTTCGACTTTCTCTGCTCAAATTTTTCACTGTTTCTCAAAAAACGGTTGTATAAACGGAATTGACGCATCAGAGGGGGGTCGCATCGGCGGGATTCTACTGTATTGATAAAAATTCCTCAAAAATTTTAAAAAATTTTTCTTCACATATAGATCGCACTTCATTTTTTCCCCATCACTTTTGGTAAAATTGCCGCGACCTATATGCGAGTAAATACGGTATTCGTATTTGTGAATAATTTGATGTTCAAATTCGTATTCGATTCGAACTAAAAAACCTATATTCGCACAGGCCTAGTTATGGCAAACACGTTTATTTTTCAGTAATATCGGACAATAATTAACAAGCATATTGTGAATCTGCAAAAACAACTAAATATAGGCAAAATCGGCTTCTGCCAATCCGTATTGGCACAGCTCTAGTACCAGTAGTGGATTGTGTTTATCGTTCTCGTTAATTTGCTGAGAACCGGCGTAACCGAGAACCACGACCGATACATCACTAACTCAAAAACATGATTATCATGTCATTGGTGTTTCTTTTTATGGAAGTGAAATATTTTTATGACAAAATTTGAGAAATTTTTATGACCAAGTAAACCAATTTTATTTGTCATACAATTGGGTGTCCAGTGATCGCTTGACTTGCAAATGACCATCCCAGTTCACCGGGCATGTGATGCATACTTTAAATGTCACTAACAACTTCTCTTGTTCCTACACTGGTCCAGTAGAGATGACAAGGCTTGTTTCTCCTTGCCGGTTGATCCCTCCATTGTCACACACAAGGTAACGGAAGCAGAGCGGTGCACACTGCAAATCTTGGGACTGCTGATATTTTACATTGCCGGCCTGAGGAGAGGGTATTTTGATACATCCCATCTTGAAACTCTACACAACAGAGGCCTTCGTAACCACACTTCAAATACTGGCCGCTGAAAAACTTAAGTATCCCATGGTGAAATCAAATACTGACTTCACCCCGGTTATCACTCTGCAATTAAAGGTAACACATTTACATAGAAAAAAATGGGTATGAAAACTGTTTTAGTGTGAGAACAACGTTTTATGAACTACCTGTCTAACAATCTAAAGTGCTTTATCAAATGATAAAAAAAGTGCAACATAAAATGCTAGTAGGAATTTTTACAATAAAATAATCAATTACACAATGAAGGATTCATTCTTTTTTATTTAACACATTCATCAACTTGAAACCTAGGAGAAACAAGTTCTCTTATATTTCCATCATCAAAATACAACCAATCCTCAATTTTTTTCCTTGCTTGTACTTCACGAGTGGCAATAGGACACTATAATGATGAGAAAGAGAGAGCGACGAGATGGCTACAGGTCCTCGCCCGGCCAGGTCTTGCCCTTGGCCGGAGCAGTGCCCAAGCGGGCGGGGTCCTGCGACGGGTAGTGTATCGTGGGCAGCTGCGGCAGGGCGGGCGCCGTGCCGGGCGGGAACAGGGGCTGGGGGGGGCGCAGGGCAGGCCGCAGGTGCGGCGGGAAGAAGAAGGGGGGTGGGCCCGGGGGCCGTATGCCCGGCGGGGGCGGGATGAGCATGGGCGGAGGCATGACGGGCGGCGGGGGGATGGCCACCGGCATGGGAACGGGCGGGGCTTCGTTCTCGCCTCCCAGATTGAAGAAGTTGTTGTGCAGCTCGACAGGTGGCAGGGGCAGGGTCCCGGGAAGGCCGGGCACCGGCTCCAACTCCTCCGCCCCGGAGCCGGCGCCCTCAGCAGTCACCGCAGTGCCCTGCTTGGCCTGGGAGCGCCCCCAGCGGATGGTGAGGCGTCGCCCACCCAGGATCAGCTTGTTGAAGGTGCAGTCGGCCGCCTGCTCCGCCGCGGTGCGGTGCGTGAACTGCACGAAGGCGCACTGCTGGCGCGGCACCAGCGTGATGGAACGGATCTCCCCGTACTGGTAGAAGTGGTCCCTGCAACAGTCCGTCCCCCACCACTCAGCACAGCACAGCACAGCACAGCACAGCTCTCGCCCTCACACTTACCGCCATACGTACACACAGACTTAGTATTCACAGAAAATTTTTAAAAAATTTTGGGAACTTCTAATAAAAGTTAACATTAAAACTCAACAGCTGTTAACTCTTAATCACTATGATTTTGATTAATGATCGAAGTTAATGTATGTATGTTTTGTGGTTGGGGGAAGCAATGCAAATAGCTACCACGAACCGTGGTAACTCCTTCACAAAATCAATGACTGGAGAAAATTTTAGTTACAAAGTAAGCAGAGTAGCTAATATTGATAAGAGAAATGGGACCAGTTGATGTGGCACACAGAAGCAGACCCACGAACCCACCTGAGCTCCTTCTCGCCCAGCTTGTCGCCCAGGTTGCCGACGTACAGGGTGGTGATGGCCTTGTCCTCGGGGGGATCCAGCTTGGGCATGGCGGATGCTCGGCGCATCAGCTTCTCCGCCACGGGGTCGTTGATGCCGTAGTACCTGCGGGGCAGGGCGACACTCACACCTCCAGGTCTACTGCACTTGCTAGGACCCAGCCACTGTCTACATGTTTTAACGACTTTATCACATACAAATTACTGTGGTGCTCTTACTACAAGACTGAAGGTTTGCTTACCAGTCACCAAATGACTGATCTTGTTAGAGATCTCAACTATGTTGGAAACTTGGAAATCTTTTTGCTTTTTCATTTTGTTATGGACATTGATTTAGGTATTACAAGTGTATTTGAAAAAAATTAATTTGAATCGTTTGTATGTGCTAGTTAAAACATACGCCCCTTGAAGTAACGCTGTTCGATATGAACAGTTTTGGAGTAACACCACCTGTAAATTACAGAATGACTTGAAGTAGTGCTGTCATAGATTTCAAGAAGTGTTGTTTTCTTTTACATGGATTTTTATTTCCGTGCACGCAGAAAGGCAACAGCAATTGTGTAGCATTAAATACAATGCAACAAATTGATAATGTGACGAATCAACAAATAACATTCTACAAATTCCTAAGCGGCTATTCGCTTCATTCATTGCATATTTATCTCTTATGACGGCCCTAGTGTTCCGCCAATGTTTACCGTATTGGTTCGAAAATAGGCCGACCTTTTTTTGCCAGTTTTGTCAACCTTGAAAGAGTCTGCCTATAATGCGACACTAGCCAAAATAGTATACATTTCAAGGAGAATCACTTATAGGCATAAAAATGTTATCAGATATACAATTCATTGACCTAAAATTATGCCGTACTTACGTGGAATTAGTAATTTTTCCAACTTAGAAATTTAGTAAACACACTTAACCCCAATAACGTATCATATTTTAAGTTAAGTAGACAGATGTGGTCACTTGTCACACATAGCTTTTAAAAGCTCAGTCTGGTTATTTTTGAACTGTATTTAACAGGCTGCCGTAATTTTATTTGCTTGTAAAATAGGTATTTACAGTAAACAATTAGTAAAAACAGCAATTTTGCCATAAGGTTATTTACCGTAGTAGGCTTTATTTACTCTTCCATCACAGGAAAATCAAAATAGGTAAATGGCACCAGTGTTGGCAACTTGTAGTTGCGACACGAATAAACAAATACCGGTACATACCAACAGTAACAAGAACAATAAAACCTATTTGCACTATTGGCTGTTTTATGGTTGATTCATACACGTTTTACATGAAACCATTTTGGTTTTTTTTACGTCAAAATTAAACGTACCGGTAAATGTTTTTACATCACAATTTCTATTAACTTAGAAAATGTACCCATTGCCGTATAAAATTTTGGCACCACTACAAAAGAATGTGAAGATAAACGGAAACAGAGGCCTATGCCTATGTAAATATGAACACTCAAATATTTTGGTAAGTAAGAATAACACATTTTGTCAGTTCAATAAATACTAACTTAGTTGAAGTGTTACTGTGGTAATATGGTGCTGATAATCATTTTAGTTAGTTAAAATTTATTTTTCCCTGATTTTGAGTGTGCTGTAGAAGGGGTCGGCCTATTTTCGGACCAATATGGTATATCACGCCATTCCATATGTCAGCAGCATCTCTGGAGAGAAAAGCCAGAAGCTTTCAGGGTTAGTTTACCTTGAGTCACTAGGATGCACTATTGGCGAATCATGACACCACACATTCAGTAAACAACAGTGTCAGGAATTATGTTAACAAATTAAATAATCTTTCTAATAATAAAAAAAATTTTAAGTTTAAGATTATTAAAATCTTAATAGAATGGAAATATACATTATATAGTAATAACATTATTGGTATTCTGTTACTCAGAAATGTTATACCCAAGCCCTTTTAAAAAAACATCAAAACAATGCAGTGCGTGAATTTTTTGAATTTAATTTGAAGTTGTTTAAACTCAATTTGAATAAAAAGTATTTGTAACTCATGTAATTGATTGTTAAAAAACAGCTGCATGTCCAAAATGGCTGAAATTTCAAAGACTACATTCCAAAGTATAAACAAACACATTCCCCAATTTTTGTAGACAAGTGTTGCCATCTTCATGTTGAGGTCAGAAACTTTTCAGACAAACCTCGTATACTTGATTAACAGACAAAAACTTATAAACAGGTTTCTTATAAAGTCTGTACCAAAAAGGCTCATTTTATCCTGCCGATGATTAAAAAAAAAATTCTTACTAAGCAAGTGTCTGTTTAACTACAAAATGTTTTATAACTGTAAAAAAATCAGACGTGTCCATAATCAAACATTTATGATAGAGTAATAAAGTCACTATCAGTGGTCAATCAATAGGTCCTAATATTCCCCCAGTTGGTTAACACATGCTAAATAGCTTCTATAGTCTCATTTTCAGACAAATTTTGAATTAGCAAAAATCCAACATTTTAACATGGTAGATGATTGATAGGGACAAGATTATATGGCGAGTGCGATTAAAACCGAAACATCAAAAAACATTTCAATACATCATATAATAACAAAATGCCAGTTAAATAATGAAATACACAGCATTTAATTAAAACTGATTTGAAATCACAAAAAAGTGATTCTTTTAATGCTTGAAATTCAAGGAATGTCATTGCCGTAAGAAGTTTGTACCAAAGTATAAGAGATAACACAAATTAATTTAATTTGTTTGGTTGTGCACTTATAATATCACTTTTAAACTAAAAATGCTCGCAATTTTTGGTCCTGAATGTATCTTTTTTAGACACACGTCTTATTACATATTATAATAATCATAAAAATTCAGAATGTCAATAATACATTATTTTTTTTGGATAAAGTATATCAACGAGAATTAACATAATCTTCTGTTAAAAAAACCAAAGTTGACTAATTATAAAACTATAAAATGTAGTCTCTAGTGATTGACATAATTGACCAGAGAGCAAGCGGTAACGAGGAAACGGCAGCCGGCCACACTCACCTGTCCTTGATGTTCTGGTCGGCGAGCGGGTCGTCGGGGTCGGTGGGCTTCTCGTGCCGGTAGGGGCACTCCTCCCCGCGCTTGCACTCGCCCTTCACCCAGAAGGAGCAGATGTGCGGGCGGTTGCGCTTGTAGTAGGGGCTGGTGCGGGCCAGCTTCATGAGCAGGTCGCTCGCCGCCTGGGACTTGCCCACCGCCCCCGCCGGCGTCGTCGCGTCTATCTTCCCCAGCTGCGGGCAGCACCACACCGCTGCAGTCCGTCTCACGCTCCGATCACAGCACACGAGCACAGTCATTGCCACAGTTACGCTACCTGGCTTCTTAACAAAACCAATTATATTTCACATTTAACAAGTTTGGATTTTTTTGTATACCATTTATTGTTTTAATCTAACAATCCAAGACCTTAAAATAGTGTTTTTTGACATTATTACTAGTTATATAATTGCGAAAGGAAAAATTATCAATTTTAAACACTAGTTATTAATTCACAGGAGAAAAATTCTGTATAAGTCGGCCCTTATTAATACGTAATATGGTCACACAGAAAATTTTTAACACTAAAAAAATAAAATAATTTGATGGCAAAAATGGTTGGAACCAAGATGGCGTCTTTCAGTAATTTTTTTCATAAAAATAAGAAAAGTTTATTGACATATGATGCTCTTGATGAAATACAAAATGAAAATGTATTTTCAAAATTATTATTTTAAATTTTCCTTCTACAAATAATTTTTTGTACACTTTAAAAGTTGTTTTAATATATTATAAAGCCGTGTCTAAAACTTTTGTGCTCTGGGTATATCTGGCAACAGAGCACATAAACAAGGACAATGCTAAAAGCAGAAAATGTGCATTGGTAAGAGAGAGAGAGAGTATATGTCCAATAAAATGAACACTGCATCTAAGGATGAGATATGCTATACAATATAGGGATCACATGAAGTGTTTACCTGCATGATCCCCTTCATCACATTGTGTCCATACCTTTACTACCACACAACTCTGGACCATTCTAGGAATGTCACAAATATAAATAAATAAATAAATAATGATTCTATCCTTTGTCTCTCACATCCAGGAGCCTTATGAATAAAGCTATACTGATCAGACAATGGAATAGTTTAGTGCATCAAGTTGCCACGCACTTTCACCCATAATGACCTGACAGAGGACATGAAAAAAGTTTAAAACAAGACAAACATAATATATTCAATCCTTGTAAACTATAACTGAACATAACACCAAACAGTAATAATTACGGTCTGAATTACAGCCCCCCCCCCCCTCCACCCAAAAAAAAAATCAAATTAATGGTCATGTACAGATAAAGTAGAAAAATAATACTTATTTTTAACACATTACTTAAACTGTCCTCAACAAATGATGACCAAGCTGATTATAAAGTGAAAATTCAAATTTTTATGACTTAAAATCCTAATCCCATTATTGTTGGTTATTTTTAATAGTAAATTCCCTTTATTTGGACCAGTAAGTTCTAGACCACCCCCGTGCCAGACTTGTGATTCTGCTGGATTATCGAACATTGATATACATAGTTTTAACAGGAATACCAAAGAAAATTAAAATTACAGTACAAAAATATTTTTAAAAAAGTTACAATATGCTGCTCTATTACATAAAATAAATATTCAAGAATAATAATATTTAAAATAGTGTCTGATATATTGTTTCACAGTGGTAGGTATAAATGAGTAACTGACGAGATTACACCTATGGTGATTTGCGATAAAACTGAACAAAATACCTAAAGCATGAAATACAACATATAAAAAGGAAATCCAAGTTAATACTCCATAAAGCACTGAAATAATAACTAAAAACATTAATGTGATCAGCAATTTGACAAATTTAACTCAAATTAACAAAAAAAAGTTTTTTTTATACTAAGGTAAATTCATTAAATGCAATTTTATTTAGCATGAATTTTATCCCTAAATGGATTGGAAACAAAAAAATCATTGTATGATCTTTGCATCTCTCATTTTTAAAAGTAACATGTTTTATATTAACGATGTTGGCACATTTTTCCAACACACAAAATTTTGCAGATGTACTTTTATTTTTCTGAGTAGTTCTGTTTTACAAAAGCTGATTAGTAGAGACCTGCAAAATTCGCGGTTTCGATGGCCTTCAGGATAGACTGCACATACCACTGTACACTCGGGGAAAATAAGGCAAGTTCATTGGCTGCCGACTTGTAAGTCATCTCAGCTGGTTTGTCTGTGATTCGATCCTTCTTTGGTTGAGGGTTTATAACTGGTTGAGATTCGTCCAGATGAACAGTAAGCCAATAGCAAAATTATCGACGCAGTATATGTGTTTGAATTCTAGCCTATCACCGAATGAATCCGCAAATTTTGCAGGTGTCTACTGATTATTAATGATTTTACAGTATGAAGAACATCATGTGTCAGCCACTATCTTCACGAATAAAGACAATGAAGAGGATACAAGTGAGGGAGGAACGACGAACCTCCTTGTCCATGTTCTGGATGTAGTACTCCTTGTTGACCTCGGAGCGCGGCAGGTCGTCGCGGATGCGCAGCGCCGCATCTCGCACTTGGATGGGCAGCCCGTACTCCAGGTCCAGCAGACACGTCTGGCACACATTCTTCAGCCGGCTGCACGTCTGGCACACCTCCGTCTTCTTGAAGCGCATGCGCGCCCCGGGGCACCACCGGAACACCGTGAAGGGCCGCGAGCAGATCTTGCACTCCTTGCCGTAGCGCTCCTTTGTCTGCGGCATCCCCACGCCCTGCTCTCAGCTTTCACGTACACCAGTAGCAAGCAAGCCCAGCCAAGCCACGTGTGCGCAGGGGTCGACAATCCTTCCCAAGGCCCGAATTGCATCATTTTGTTTTATTATTTGGGTGTATTAAATGTTCATTTAAATACTCAAATTAACGTGTCAATTTTTCTTTCATAAAAAGTTGTACAAATCCATTAATGTTCACTACTTCAGACTAGGCATTCGTAAATATTCCAAGGCCGAGATTGGATACGCATACTTTCCATGTAAGACAGCCCCTCCCGCCCCTGATCCAAGCAAGTTGTGGAATTCTAATTAAAAATTATCATCCGAATTAACTTGCAATCTTAAAATTTTCCCAACATACCATATGTTTCCGAACATTTCAGGAATACTCCGAAACTTTAATGTAAATTTACGTGATGCAGTTTACCACGTGCTACCTTTACTGGACTGGTGATAGTAACTATCAATGGCAATGTTATTTCTTTAATCTGTGACGTAAGTAGAAGCGTGTTCACGAGGTGAGTACAGCCTCATATGTAAACGTCAAAGCATCGCAGGTCAGCTCTCCGCAGTTCTCATCAGCGATGATGCAGCCAGGGCCTTCGAGAGAAATTAAGGGCCCGGGAGCAAATAGTTTTGTCAGGCTCTCCCCCTATTACTTAATAGTTAATACACAA
The DNA here is from genome assembly GCF_032445375.1 of Bacillus rossius redtenbacheri. Classification (NCBI taxonomy): domain Eukaryota; kingdom Metazoa; phylum Arthropoda; class Insecta; order Phasmatodea; family Bacillidae; genus Bacillus; species Bacillus rossius. Next base: position 33,734,070 of record NC_086335.1, on the reverse strand, counting down.
CTTATCAAACCCCTCACTATTAAAAAAATGAAAATACTGCAAACCGTTAAGAGATTATAATGCTTTTATAAATAAGAAAACGCTAAGTCATTTTTAACAGTATGTATTTAAAGAAATTTTGATGCTATTTCTCTCAATAAAACATCATTTTCATATCTTTATACTTTTTAAAAAAAAATATAAAGAAAAAAAAAAATCTTTTTAAAACTTAACAATTTACGTAATACTACACAATTAAAAATACAATATACCTAGTTATCACGGAACAACTTAAAAATTATCAATCATTTAAAATTAGTTTTTCACGCTTTCATATTGGCAAAAAATTTCAGTAATAGATACAAAATTCAATGTCCACGCAAGTCTTGATTCAAAGCAATGATCAGTAAGTCTGTTGACCCATTGTTGATCTCTGGCAAATCTTTATTCTGCTAAGCACATTGAAAGATCTTTTTGCTTGAGCAACGGAAACAGGAAGTATGCAGAATATATGTGCAGTGAAACGCTAACATTCAGAAATAAATTAGTAATATTGAGTTCTGTTAATTTGTTGAGAAATTTTAGAGGCTGCAGAGTATACATGAACTTTTTGTCTAATGAATCTTGAAAACAATAAGAATTTCGAACAAATTATTTGCCTCCTTACTTTGTTTTTTAACTGCGATACATTACAAAAACTCAAAATTAAATAAGTTTGTCTTATCTTTGTTAGCGTTTTCTTGTTTTTGAAGCATTTATTTTCGCTTTTGAGCACCTGATTTACATTGTATTACATAATTTCCTTGGAAAAATTAGCATAACATTGCATTTTATGTGACCTAACATTTTTAAATAAATAGATAAAAAAAAAAGTGGCACATATTGATGTGCTTAACCAACCTGCTCTTATATTTCTAACTTCGAACACAATTAAACTCAATGTATAGGCCTACTTAATATGTCACGTAACAAATACTTTTTAAGCTGCCCTATTTATTATCTACATGTTCAGTAATACAAACCACAGTTTTTTTGCGTGAGATTTCGGATTTTTATACTTACAGGTCATTTATGAGTGTGTGAAAAAGAGAGCAAGACAGTTTAACAGAGAGCAAACAAATGTTAATGAAACAGCATTAAGTAACCAGCCAACTACTGTCTGCAATAATTTGGTGCAGAAAGTATATAAATGAAAGCGTGTTTCAATACTTGTAGAAGTTAAGATGAAAATAATTAAAGGTGTGCTTTTTGAGGTCAAATTTAGTTATCTAGACATACAAAAAAAGTATTCATTATTTTATGAACCAATAGTAATTACTTCATAAACAAAGGCATGTCCAGGTGATGGGGGCAAGGGGGAAAGCTGCCCCTCCCTTTCCCAGTTGGGAAAAAATGAAAACAAGGAGCAAGAAACTGTATTTTGAGATAATGTGTAACTAGTCTTCACAAACTATGCTTAAAAAATATTATTTTGAATAAATTATGTTCTTTTCTGTTAATGTTAGTTTTTGACTAGAACAATTGATGCTCCACTCCCATTTAAGAGAATAAATTTTTAAGAAAAAATCCACCCCTTCCCTAGTCCATTACATTTTGATTTAAATATGCCCTTGTTTCTGAACACTCCTCAGTTTTACTAGACTACACTTACCATGCGAATATACGGGTTGTCTCCCAAGCATGTCTGGCACAAAATGGGAAATTCCTGAAAGTTAAAACAAAAGTTACCAGACAATGTCTTTATAACTATGTACGAAAAACAAAATAAATCCATCAACATTTAAAGGCAAGTAGGTGCCTAAATTTTAAAATAGAGCTGCATGTACAGTAGGTTAAGTCCGCACAGAATACATGATAATGAGATCCAAGTCACAAAAATAATTTTATTCCGGTAAAAAAAATTAACCTTTACGGTTTAGAAACCTCATACAAAGATAAAAACTGAAAGTGAACAAAAATTAAAAACCCCACAAAATGGCACTCAGGAGTAATACCACTTTAACCCCATTACATAGTACTAACTTTCACGTATTACATAATGTGTAGGCATTCAACGTTTTAACCAAGAAACTTTACGGGATTGCAGAGGTTACTTTGTGCACTAAAGGGGGAAAAAAAAGGGTAAGTGGTTGCATCTAGCAATGAGGAATGTTTGCAAAGTTGTCACTGTGAGTAATGCATAATCAACAGCACCTACAGGTATGACCTCTGGCTGAGTCAGACTGATTAATTAGTAATTTTGTAAATTGTGATTTAATAGGCTTCAATTTAAATAGATTCATCATTACTTGTTTCACATGTGTAACAACGCTCCAGTGGTATCAGATTATTAACCATCTCCTGATGGATTAAAAAATTTTCAGTAAAAATTAACGATGATTATAGGAAAAAATAATCTTTAAAATGCTTCAGATCAAGTTACAATTAAAATTAAGGTTCAAAATAAGTAATACCACACAAATGATTTATTGAAAGACTAAAATAATATACAGGGCCTTTGAGAAAAACTAACGGCCTGGGGAAAATAATTTTGTTTGGACCCCTTCCTTAGTGTCACTTTTCAAATACCAAAATTAAAAATAAAATAAAAATTCTTCATTTTTTTAGGAAGGTACTACACTTATAATGTTTGTCCTACTATCAAGGTAAATGCAGGCATAAAAAAAATCTTGAAACACAGTCTGAGATTTTGCTCCCTCTGTAACCATTCACACCTTCGCGATTGCTTGCCCAACCAACATGGTGATTACAAATTTTATACTCTGTAATTTTGTAAGTTTCCTTACAAACAAAATACTAAAATAAATTAATAAGACAAATCTTCACATTCCTCATTGTGGAGTACAGAAATCTATTTCCTCCTGTTTTAATCACAAATCTGCAACACTTCACCTCCTGGAGTGTAAGCTGAGCAAAGTAAACAACAATTGCTCATTACTTAAGATAAGTGATGAAACTACTGCAGCTAGAGAGGAAGATCTTTCATACTTGCTCCAGGAAGTATACCTTGTGGAGCTGATTTTCAATTGAAAACTCAGAGTAATTTGGAAGTTATAATCATATTTTGCAGGATAGTTAATCAAAATCAGTAACACTCAAAACCACCATTTTCATTTTATCAAAACTGCCAAAATCACCTATTTTTTTCTGTATGGAATAGGGTCGCTTGACCAACTCGAAAAAGGCATCTGTAGGTAAGTCGTCACAAGAAATCCATCATCATCCTGCAAAGGGTCACTCTACCTCCAATGCACAATCCAAATCACAATTGAATCAAATGACCCACAAATCACATCATCAACAGTACAATACCTACTAACTAACTAGGAGCTAGTACACCAGCTCACGATACCATAGTGGCAATGCACTTTGTAATCAAACACAGACTGTGTGCAGCACATATTTTGAGTATGTTTCTGAAATTATTTTCAGTTCTTTGAAGAGTGCACTTACATCCTGAATGCACTAACAGGCATACATGATAATAGTGGTGCATCTGTCACTCCACTCATGGGGATCTTCACTTTGGTCTCTAATTTGCTCGAGAATCATATGCTAGCATTTCCTGCAGTTCCCAAATGCAAAGTTAGCATTAGACTTGTGTTGTTTTTTTATTGGGTGTTACTTAACAGGTTACATGCAGTTATTGAAAAAAGAACTACTTGGAAACCAAACAAGTGCTCATAAATTGAGTCATGACGAGGTGTTGGGATCAAATGCACATGAGCGTGATGCATGAGCAATTACGACAATCAAGGAGCCCTGACTTTGTGTAATTTACTACAAAGGCAGGTAAATATTTACTTGGGCAGTATTTCCGAAAAAAAATGTTAAAAATCCGAAAATACCTTTATTTTATGCTCTTCAACTTCCTCTTTTCATTAAAATCGGCGGAGATTAGAAATTCCAAATACTTTAGGAGATATCGAATTTTTAAATTTCTTCATATGTAGTTGAGTGGTATTTGCGATAAAAAATGTTAAAAATCCGAAAATACCTTTATTATATGCTCTTCAAATTCCTCTTTTCATTAAAAGCGGCGGAGATTAGAAATTCCAAGTACTTTAGGAGATATCGAATTTTTAAATTTCAGCACGAAACCAGCGCATTCCTGTGGCGTGCGTGCACCCTTGTTTCTTGTTTACGTACGAGTATCTATTTTTTTTATTGGATAATGATGTCACGTGATTGTTCGTGATAGGCCAGAATTCAAATGAACTAATACGTGATTATTTAGTTCAATTATTGTTTAAAACTGTGTTTAATTACCGCCTCCAACTTAGGTGAGTTTTTAACGTTTCTAATTTTAAAGTCTTACTTGTTATTTTGATATTGTGGCGCAAGTAATAAGTAACAAAAAAATTTACGTGAGTTGTTACTGTACATCCTTTGTTACGGGTTTGTTAGGTAAGGTCAGTTACATTATAAATAATTTAAAACTAAAGAATAATTAAAATTAATTCACATTATTTTTATAATCACCTTAGTTTGAAAGTATTTATAATGTAACTGACCTGACCTAATCGACCATTTTAGTTTACTGTTCACCCTCTGTCCGGGTTTGTTTGGTCAGGTCAGTTACATTATAAATATTTTAAAACTAAACAGCCATTAAAATTAATTCACAAAATAATTTTTAATGTCGGCTTAGTTTGAAAGTATTAATAATGTAACTGACCTGACCTAATCAACCATTTTATTAATTACGCATTCACGATTCACGTATTCACGAACACACGGCAAAATAACAAAAATGGCGCTGCTCGAATGGTTCCACAGGTCTTGTATTGCAAAATTAAAAAATTCCATATCTCCTAAAGTATTTGGAATTTCTTATCTCCGCTGCTTTTAATGAAAAGAGGAAGTTGAAGAGCATATGATAAAGGTATTTTCGGATTTTTAACATTTATTTTCGCAAATACCGCTCAACTACATATGATGAAATTTAAAAATTCGATATCTCCTAAAGTATTTGGAATTTCTTACCTCCGCCACTTTTAATGAAAAGAGGAAGTTGAAGAGCATAAAATAACGGCATTTTCGGTGTTTTTAACATTTTTTTTTCGGAAATACCGCCCAAGTAAATATTTACCCAAAAGCAATATGTTTTTCTAGAAAACCCACATTATCCAAAATTACTTCCAAATGTACGACAGGTCAAAAGTATATAACCTGAGTACTATTTATATTTAAAATACAACTTCAGACCACCAACAAACTACATCCTGTATTTGTTTCAACTGGAAAAAAAAAACTAACTGAATGTGAAATATTATTTAATCATTTGATGTAAGTCAACATTTGAGCTACTTTAAAAAGGTTTGGATGTCAATACGATTTTAAAAGCTAAAGTGTCATTCATCAATACAGGTAAAATATAAAATAAATTGTTACTGACTGCATCTTCCCAATTTTGTCTGTTGTAAGTATTTGTAGTCTTGGAGGTCGCCATTACAAGTACGTCAACTCGTCAACACAAAAGTGTCAAAGATTGTAAGAGAGAAAAAAAACTGATTAAATAAGGGTACAGACTGCACGCACAAGATACGCTATACAAATTTTATCTGTTTAAAATTAAGAGTGAAATATAGAAAATGAAATACGCCGTCTTTATTTCAACAGTTTTTAGGGCATGATAATTTTCTAAATTTTAATTTTCTGAATAAGCTTTGTTAAAGCATAATATATAATTTAACTGAATGAGAATTTGATAGTTACTAGCAAATAGTTTATCTTAGGAAGCCATATTGTGTTTAAATATTAAAAAAATATTAATGTTTACGACAGTAATAATACTGTAAATATACACTATTATATTATACACTATAAAATTATAAACACTTGTTATACATAAAAATTTATCCGGTTGTGGTGTAATTTAGTGAAGGGCTTAATAAATATACAGTGGTTTATAGCGAAATATGTTTTAAATCATACTAGGAACTAGGGAGTTACTGTGTATATATAAAATACGCGACGGGAGTGCGCATTAGGCGGAGTTAAAAGGGCGAAGGTCGGTGGCAAGCACGTGGCAATTAGGTTAGGGATGGGAGGTAAAGTGAAATGTAGGGGGTGTGGGAAAGCGTGGAGAAGGAAGGAGAACGGTGTTCAGTGTGATCGATATGACGAGTGGTATCATGTAGAATGTGGAGGGATCACAGTGGGCTTAGAAAGTCTCAAAGACAAGGAGTGGGAATGTGAACTGTGTAGGGGAAATTATGAGGAGGGGCTAATTGAAGGACAAAAACATTGTCCTGGCAAGGATTTTGAATTAGTGAAGGGGACAGACAGAGGTTCACTAGGGGGAAAGGAGGAAGAAAATATAAAGGGAACGAATGACATGCTTGAAGGAGAGGAGGTAACCATACAGGGGAAGGAGGTAGTGAGTGTAGGAGGAGTGATGAGAGACAACTGGGAGGGTATACAGGAATGGATAAAGGAGCTAATAATTGGAACTATAGTGGAGGGAGGAAAGGGAACACGGCAGGAGTGGAGTACCTGGAAGGGAGACATAGAGAGGGAACTAGTTGGGAGAGAGAAAAACCTGGAAGGGCTAATAAAAGGTACCAAAAGGGAAGTGGACACCATAAGGGCGGGGAGGCAAAACTGGGAGGAGAGAATGGAGGATGAAGTGGTTAGACTAAGACATAAGGTGAAAACTCTGGAGGGGAACATGGGTGACCTCCAGCAGGAAGTGTTAAGGGCAAGAATAGGAGAGAAGCATGAAGCAGGGAAAGCAGACAGGATGCAGGAGGGGCAGGGACTGGAGGTAAATGCAAGAGGTGAAAAAAGGACGGCATTGGGGCAAACTAGGAGTAAGGAGGATGAATTGAGGAAGGAAGTGTGGATGTTAAGGGGGGAACTGGAGGAGGGGAGAAAAGAAATTGACAGACTACGCAAGCAAAACGGGAAGGTTAGGGATCTGGAGGAAGAGGTCAGCAACTTGCGGAAGCAAAAGGTAGCGCTAGAGGGTCAGATACAAAAGTGGAAAGATACAATCGAGGGGGAAGGTAGGGATGACTGGGTAAGCAAAATGGAGGGGACGAAATGCAAGAATGACGGAACCAAAAAGGGAGAAGAGAAATCATGGGCTGAGGTAGCCAGAGAGGACACAGGCAGGCTAAAGGAAGATAAGTCAAATAAAGGGGATGGGAATGAGGGGACTATGGAAGGCAGGGGAATCGGAAGCGTAAAGGTGGCATTATTCGGGGATTCGATGCTCAGATATGTAAACATACCGGGGGCGTATAAGGCAGGGAGGAGTGGTGAGAGGTTGGAGGATGTAAGAGATAGAGTTAAGGCTAGCCAGCTTGACGGAATAAGGAAGGTGATTGTGCATGTGGGCACAAACGACCTTGTTAGAGGGGGAGGACCAGGAAAGTTTGAGGAGGACATGAAGGGAATGCTTTGTGAGTTAAAAAGGAAAGTGAGGGGAGACATCCTGGTGAGTGGAGTGCTGCCTAGGAGGGGTGTGCCTATCCACAAGCTCAGGGCTGCGGAAGCCATCATGCTGAAGCAGTGTCAGGAGTGGGGAGCAAACTACATCAGCGCAAGGAGTCGACTTCAGATGAGACACATGGCAAGGGATCAAATCCATCTGAATAGGGAAGGAGTGGGAATCCTGACGCATGTGATGATATACGGTTTAAGAGCGGGTAACATGGGGCAGGGAAACGGGGTAGGGGGGAGGTCAAGGGTAGGGTGCAGCTAGTAGGAAGGAATGAAGTGAGAAAGGTGGGGGGGGGGAGGGGGGAGGCAGGGGAAATAATCAAGAAGGGATGGAGAGAGGGAGGGAAAGACAAAAGCAGGATGGGGAGGGGAGAGTGCATATTGAAACAGGAGAAGAGGGTAGGAAAAAAAGGGAGAGAGTAAATATAATGGTTGTTAACTGCAGGAGTATCCTAAACAAAGTGGACAAGTTCTGGACAGTGGTTGAGCTCTATGGGGCAGATGTAGTGGTGGCAGTAGAGACATGGTTGGATGAGGATGCTGCAGACAACGAAATAAGGAGAGGGAGTTACGTAGTTTTCAGAAGGGATAGAAACAGGAGAGGGGGTGGGATAATGGTTCTTGTTCGGGGGGAGTTAGATGCAGAAGTAAAGTGGATGGGAGAAAAGGAAGAAATACTTCACTTGGAGATCTCAGGGAAGAAGAGGAAAATGCAGCTGTTTGCGGTGTACAGGCCGCCGGGTGATGGGGGTACAGAGGTGGAGGCGGTACTCGAAAGGCTTGATATGCTGAAGGAGGACAGCATGGTAGTTGTAGCAGGTGACCTCAACCTTCCAGGGGTCAAATGGCAGTGTGGTAAGGAACTGGTGGGGCCACTGGGACAACGGAGGGCAACTAAACTGGTGAACATGGGGTTACAACAGGTGGTGGTAGAGGAAACTAGGATGGGTGGGGGAGCTGGCGGTTCAATATTGGATGTAGTGCTGGTAAGACCCGAGGAGCTAGCCACTCACTCTAAAGTGGTGGATGGGATAAGCGATCACAATATTCCCATTGTGGAGATTTGTCTGGACAAGAAGGTCATCAAAGGCAGCAGCAGGCAAATATGGTTGTATGGGAGGGCAGTACAGACAAGGGTGGAGGAGTTCCTGAAAGAGAGTGACGTCCCTCGGCTTCAGGTCCCCGTTTTCCCGTTGAAATAAATGTCCTGTTATGCCCGTACTGCCCTCGTCGGAGAGGTGTGGGTCCAGGCCAACGTGGCCGGGACCAGGAAAGGCGGGACCTGGAGGGAGAGTGAAGTGATTGCGAGGAATGTTGGTAGGTTGTCGCAAGCAGAACACGGCATTAACGAATTTCACGAGCCGTCTTTTATTAACGCTTATAAAGTCCTGCCGCAGCCTGGCGGAACCGTCGCGGAACAAGTGCCCTACCACGGCGACACGGACTCCCTGATGACGGGGCGGTTCTCAAATACGTTTCGGCGCGAATCGTAAAGTTTATTAATGCTAGGCTGACCCAGTGAGAAAGGGCCCGAAGACGGAACGCTGTACATACGCGGCCCGTTACGTAATGTTCCGTGGACGGCGAAAAGTTCAGAGACTCGTAGCACCACGTTCGCGTTGTAGAAACTGCCCGCTAGACACGTCTCCCGATGACTCGTAAGTTAACAATGCTAAGCTGATTCGCGGTGGCAGCTCAGCTGCCGTGACCGACTGCGGACTGAGCGAACGTTCAATCCCGAGCGCAACGTGCGCGGCTCGCGGAGCAACGAACACGTCTGTCTCCGCTCGAGACCAGGACGCGACTGCCTCTCCCCGCTCGCCCGCGGGCCGGCGCCCGCGGGTGGCGGGGAGGGAGGGGAAAATCGGCCGGCGTGGGAGAGAGCTCCGTCCCGCGGCGCGCCAGGCTGCAATTACATACTACGGCGAAACACTTCAGAAAAAGTTATTGAATTATTTACAAAGACATACACGAGACATTAATTACACAGCGAACTTGCACAATGAATAATAAATAAAATAAGTTAATTACACACATTCAAATCCCTTAATCGTTTACAAATATATACACACTGAAATAAAAGATAAAGTCACATAGAAAAAACACTCGTTGGCATGCTAGGGCGCACGCGGGTGCGTCCCTGGCCGTCGCACACACTGGGGTTCACTGGGGGGGAAAACAGGCCCCCTCAGGCCCGCGTCGGTGGCCAGGTACGGCCTCTGTATCTGGGAGGGTACGACGACTGTCGTCATATGCCCCCCCTCTCCCGAGGCCGTCCTGGCCCCCGACGCCGACCTAGACCGGCAGCCGCGTCCGCGTCCGGCCACTTGTCTGGTCGTCGGAGCTCGTCACGTCATTCCGTCCGGGTCGGGCAAACTGGGGCAGGAGCTGCATCACGCTGCAGCGTAACCCCCCGTCGGTCGTTTGTCTTACATCGCGGGGTTTGCGCTGACTCCCCCACTCGTAGTCCCGGAGGTAGTGGGGGGCCGTCTTCTCACGCGTGGACCGGCGCAACGCCGGTCCCCTCCCCGCGTGAGCGGTCATCCTCGGCTCCCCGGAAGGCAAGTCCAGGACCACCTGCTGGGCCCTGTCGACATCGCCCTCCCCACTGAGGAGCCGGACCGTTACCCCGTCTGTCACGTCCTTGCTCACGTCCGTCCCCGTCACCCGCCGTTCCCAGGAGTGGACGTACCTCCGTCCACGTCTCTGGGTAGGCTCCGGCAACGTCACCACTGGTTCACTCAGGTCGACCAGGTCGCCCTGAGCAGTGTTGTCATGTGTTACGTCCTCGATGAACGGTCCATCAGTGTCGTTGGCGTAGGCGCTGACGTCATCAGGCGGGAGCACCCGGTCCACAAAGCGCTCCAGCTCTGCCATGCTTGCGCCACGCGGACCCCTTCCGCCCCTTCTGACGGGCGTCCGTTCCCCGCCCCCTCTTGCCAGTTGCCAACCACCGTTCCCCTTTTGCTGTCCCCCCGTAGGAGGCTGAGTCGGTGTCGTCGTGGGGGCCCGTCCATGTGTCGTGCCCCAGGTGTCGTCGTCCCTGTCAACGTTCCTGCCAACCCCCCGCAGTGACTTGGGGTGGGCGTGTCCTCGTCGACGTCCCTGATCCGGCTCCGGTGGCGTCACCACGGGGTCACCGAGGTCGACCAGGACTCCTACTGCGACGTTGTCATCGGTCCTGTCCCGTGTGTCGTCGTCCCTGTCAACGTTCCTGCCCACCCCCCGCAGTGACCTGGGGTGGGCGTGTCCTCGTCGACGTCCCTGATCCGGCTCCGGTGGCGTCACCACGGGGTCACCGAGGTCGACCAGGACTCCTACTGCGACGTTGTCATCGGTCCTGTCCCGTGTGTCGTCGTCCCTGTCAACGTTCCTGCCCACCCCCCGCAGTGACCTGGGGTGGGCGTGTTCCCGTCGACGTCCCTGATCCGGCTCCGGTGGCGTCACCACGGGGTCACCGAGGTCGACCAGGACCCCTACTGCGACGTTGTCATCGGTCCTGTCCCGTGTGTCGTCGTCCCTGTCAACGTTCCTGCCCACCCCCCGCAGTGACCTGGGGTGGGCGTGTCCCCGTCGACGTCCCTGATCCGGCTCCGGTGGCGTCACCACGGGGTCATCGAGGTCGACCAGGACTCCTACTGCGACGTTGTCATCGGTCCCGTCCCGTGTGTCGTCGTCCCTGTCAACGTTCCTGCCAACCCCCCGCAGTGACCTGGGGTGGGCGTGTCCCCGTCGACGTCCCAGGTCCGGCTCCGGCGGTACCACCACAGGGGCGCCGAGGTCGGCCAGTACACCTTCGGTGACGTCATCCTCGGCCTCGTCACCGTCCACTGGTCCGCTGTCGTCGTGGTCGTACTCGTCGTGCGGGTCGCCTATCAGTCGAATGTCGTCCCTGTGCACCTTAGTTGTCCGTCCGTCGGCGCGACGCACGAGGTACGAGGTGGTGCCCAGTCTGTCTACGATCTCCTGTGGCCCCGCCCACTTAGGAGCCAGACTGGCGCAAAAGCCCCGCTCGCCAGCCGACAGGTGATGACACTTAACAAACACCTGCTGGCCAGGCTCTAGTCGTGCTGGGGGCTGGTGCGTCTGCGGCGTACGTCTAGTCAGGTAGTCAGCTTGGCGACGTCGGGCGTCTTCGCGCAGATCGTCCGTGGTCATGTTGTGCAAGTCGGGGGTTGCGCGCGCTTCCCCGGGCAGGGCGAGGTTCCGGCCCTGCACCAGTTCAGCGGGGGAATGGCCCGTGACCGCGTTCGTCCGACGGCGCAGGCAAAACAGCAGCGTCGGCAGGTGCAGGTCCCACTTGGTGTGGTCCTCGTCCAACCGGATGCGCAGCTGAGTTTTAATGTCCTGATTCCGCCTTTCGGTCGGATTCGCGCGCGGATGGTAGGTGGGCGTCGTGTGATGCTCCACCCCCCAACCCGCGCAGGACACTCGCCAGCTTCTCCCCGTGAACTGCACCCCGTTGTCCGTCAGCAGGACCGCGGGGTACCCGTATCGCGGGAAGAACTCGCGCTCGAGCAGGGCAATCACGGTGCCGGCCTTCACGTTTGGTACTGCGAACGCCTCCGCCCAGCGGGTGAAGACATCCGTGACCACAACAATGAATCGCCGACCACGGGACGTGCGAGGATACGGCCCCATAATATCCACCGCCACAGTGTGGAAGGGATTCCGGGGCCGTCGTGGGACCTGCTGCTCCTTGCCGTCGGGTCGCCTGGACTTCCGCTCCTGGCAACGCAGGCAGGCCCGCACGTAGCGTCTTACTTCTGCCGCGTCGCCAGGCCAGCGGAACGTCCGTCTGACCTCACGCAGCGTCTGCTCCGCGCCCGGGTGTCCCGCCAGGGGGTGGTCATGCAGGTAGCTCAGGACCCAGCGCCTGGCCTCGGGCGGCACGTGGGTCCGCCACCCGCTCGACCTGTGAGCCCCCCTGGTCTGGAGCACCCCGTTCAGGCTCCGGCAGCCCGGTATCACCCCCTCCCCACACTCTGTCAGTCGGGTCCGGGTGTCGGGGTCCCGGAGTTGCGCCGCGTGGACCCACGCCAGCAGGTCAGTCATAGTCTCGGGTCGCGCGTCAGGTGCAGGAGCAGTGGGGCTTGTCAGCGCGTACAACGCGCACGGTCGCGGCACCGAGTCCTCTACCCCGCGCTCACGCTCAGGGAGGAGCACTTCCTCCCAGCCCTGGTCGTCGTGGAACTCATTCTCAGGGTCCGGATTCCGGGACAACTCGTCGGCCAACTGATTTTCACGTCCAGGAATGTGCTCGACCGTGAACGAGAATTCCTGGATCAGCATGGCCCACCGAGTGAACTTAGACTTCCGGCCCTGAGCGGAGTCCAACCAGCGGAGGCATTGGCTGTCGGTTCTCAGCGTGAATGAGCGGCCCTCGACGTGGTGACGGTACCTCTGTAGGGCCCAGACCACCGCAAGGCACTCTTGCTCATTCACGTGATACTTCCGCTCAGCCTGCCCAAACTTGGCGCTGGCGTACTCGATCACGCGCCTCTCGCCCCGGTCATCCATCTGGTACAACACCGCCCCCATCCCCTCCTGACTCGCATCCGTCTGGATGAAGATGGGGCGGCTGGGCACCAGGCGTGAGAGCGTGTGACAGTTCCTGAACCGGCGCTTCACCTGTCGCAAGGCCTCGTCCGCGGCGGGGGTCCACCGGAACTTAGTCTTCGGCGACAGTAGGTCCGTCATCGGGGCCGTCACCGTGGCGAAGTCGGGGACGAAGGACCGCAGCCAGTTGAGCAGCCCCAGCAGCTTCTGGAGCTGCTTCCTGGTCTTCGGTGCCCCCTTTCCCTCTATTAGCTCCAACTGCTCAGGTCGGGGGCGGCACCCCTCCGCCGTCACTATGTGCCCTAGGAACTCTATTTCCGTGGCCCCAATGTGGCATTTCTTTGGGGCGCACGTCAGTCCGTGTCTGGCCATACGTTCTAGCACCAATGCCAGATGGTGCGCGTGTTCCTCCCACGTCCTGGACCAGATGATAACGTCGTCCAGATAGGCACTGGCGAACTCACCAATGTACCCATCCAGAACACGTACCATCAGGGCCTGGAACGTGGCAGGGGCGTCCATGAGACCAAACGGCATGGCGCAGAACTGGTAACGTCGACCGTCTGGTGCCGTAAATGCCGTCTTAGGGCGGTCCTCCAGACATACCGGCACCTGCCAGTAGCCTGATTTTAAGTCTAGTGTCGTGAAAATAGTGGCGTCCCCCAGTCCTGCCAGTGCGTCTGTGATATTGATCTGCGGGGGCGGGGCGGGAATGGTCAGTTTGTTTATCGCCTTGAAGTTTACGCAAAAGCGTAGACTTCCGTCTTTCTTGGTGGCCAGCACCACCCGTGAGTTATACGGGGAGGTGCTGGGTTCCACTACCCCGTCACGTAACATCTCGTCAATTTGAGTCTGTATGGCCTCCCGTTCCCGGATGCCAAATCCGTATACCTTCTCAAAGGGAGGGCGGTGCGGTACCATCGGTATCCGGTGCTCCGTCACGTTTGTCCGTCGTAGCCGGTCCGCGGCCGCAAATACCTGTGCCTGAGAGGTGAGGACATGGTTGATGACATCGACGTACTCCTCTGGAACACCGTGCTGAAGGTCTTCTAGGCGAATGACTGACTGAGGGGGACTGGGGGGAACCTGGTGCACGCCGTACACCGTCCAGCGCCCCTGGGTGCCGAAGTGCATCCGGCCAGCTCGTACTTCCACGGTGGCGTCGACCTCGTGCAGCCATGGGACCCCCAGAATCAGCCCCTCGCGGAGCTCGGGGACCACCCAGGCCTCGACGTGGCTAACGTGACCAACGATGCTCATTGTTACCTGAGTGATGCCCCCTGCTGCAACGACGGCATCCCTGGTGGCCAGCTGCACCAGCTCCCTCCGCGGTGTCACTGCCTCCGCTCCCACCAGGTGGGCCGCGATGTAGGTTCGGCTGGCGGCGGTGTCCACCAGGGCCAGCATCTCCCGCCCGTTAGCGCGGACAGGAATTCGCAGCAGCTCCGGCTCCTCGGGGCCGACCTGCCCCAGCTGTGCAGTCGTCTGTCCCCCACCGCCCCCGGCCACCTGGCCGTCCGGGCGTGGGGAACTCGCGGCGAGGTCCGCGGCTCGCTCCGGCGCCGACGTGTTGACGTTCCGGTGGTCCACCTCGTCGACGACAGGTCGACGAGGCGGCTGGTCCGGCCCTGGTATAACCGGCCTCAGGGCCGCGGCGGTGGCGCCGGCAGTCAGCTGTCCCTGCACGGAGATGGCCGGCGGGATGCCTGCGCTGATGCTCTGGTTGTCCGCCCCGTCGACGGCGTATCGACGAGGCGGCTGGTCCGGCCCTGGTATACCCGGCCTCAGGGCCGCGGTGGTGGCGCCGGCAGTCAGCTGTCCCTGCCCGGAGATGGTCGGCGGGATGCCTGCGCTGATGCTCTGATTGTCCACCCCGTCGACGGCGTGTCGACGAGGCGGCTGGTCCGGCCCTGGTACACCCGGCCTCAGGGCCGCGGTGGTGGCGCCGGCAGTCAGCTGTCCCTGCCCGGAGATGGCCGGCGGGACGCCTGCGCTGATGCTCTGATTGTCCACCCCGTCGACGGCGTGTCGACGAGGCGGCTGGTCCGGCCCTGGTATAACCGGCCTCAGGGCCGCGGTGGTGGCGCCGGCAGTCAGCTGTCCCTGCACGGAGATGGCCGGCGGGATGCCTACGCTGACGCTCTGGTTGTCCACCCCGTCGACGGCGTGTCGACGAGGCGGCTGGTCCGGCCCTGGTATACCCGGCCTCAGGGCCGCGGTGGTGGCGCCGGCAGTCAGCTGTCCCCGCAGTTGCCTCGGCATGGGGACAGCTGATGAGGAGTAGTCCCGTTGTCCCCTGCTTCCCGGCGGCATACAGGACGTTAGTGCGGTAGGCGCCGGTGGTGGTCGACGTGTTCTGTCAGTTACTGGGACTGCCGGTGGCTGGCGGGCCGGGGAGCGGCACCCAGTTGTCCCTCCGCCCCCGGTCCTGCGTTTCCCGCCTGCGACGTGTTGCCTTCGCGCGCCTCCTCCCACGCGGCTCTGGTGGGGCAGAGGCGATGCCAATGGTACGCGTCCGGGCAAAAACGGCATCGCGGCGGACGTTCGTCCCTCTCTCTCGTATCTGTCCGCTCGTGACGTCCTCCTCCTGTCGCAGCTGGTTCCGGGCGTTCCCTGGTGCCACCGCGGTCTGTTGTCCTGCGCGGTCCCGCGCCGCCGGCGTAGCTCACCACGGTCAAGTCACTGTCCGTGACCTCTGTGACGGTGACCCCTCGCGGCCCCGAGCGAGCACGGGGAGCTCTCGCGCCCCTGAGTGCCGTCCTCCACTGCGACATGTCACGTTCGATCACGCGGGCGAGGGCCACGAACTCCTCCGTGTCACGACCAGCAGCCGTCCTCATGAAGGGGCGAAACTCTGGCAGCAATTGTTCGACAATGGTTGGCAACGCCGCACTCACGTCCCCCCTTGTCCCCAATCGGCGGAACATGCGTAACTTCTCGTAAATGAACTGCTCTGCACTCTCGTCCTCCTCCTGGTTTCGGCAATAAAATGTCCGCAAACACATTGCCCGCGCCTGATCGTTATCAAACCTAGTTTTGACTTGGCGTACAAAATGTCCCCACTCGGTATCAAAACTCCCGGCCATTGACCACCAGTTCCTTGCCTCGCCGCGGAGCTGTCCCGCCACTCGCGGCGTCCACTCCGCCCGTCGCACTTCGTACAGTTTTAGGAGGTGTTCACACTCCCGCAAAAACTCCCGCGGGTCCTCGTTGTCTCTCCCCGCAAACTCTGGCAACTCAAACTGCGTGCTCACGTACCGCACTACCGGCCCATCTGCGTCCGCGTGCCTGTCCCCCTGTTCCCGTTTACTGTCCTCAACTGTGCTGTCCGTGCTGTTTGCGCCCTCGGCCGCGCCGCCGGACCCGCAAACCTCGTTTTTTACGTCCATTTTCGCGGAGTCTCCCTCCTCACACAAGTCCGTTTCGAAACTGATTAGATCGTATCTTTCTTGTCCCGCCTGTTTCCACGCCATCCTGTCCTCCTGTGCTACTGATCCGCGGATCGTGAACACAATCTCCCCCAGTAATACAATACGATCCTCCCCAGCGCGTTATCTTCAGTCCGGGATACCGCTGCACCGCCGTCTTGTATTTCTGTCCCCCACGACGCGCTATCTCTCGCCGAAACGTCTCGTGTTCGCGCCGTTCCCGCGCTGCGTTATCTCCCGCCGGCGCGCCGGCGCGACGTCTCGAATTCGAGCCGCTCCCACGCCGCGCAGCCGCACCTGCTTCCGTTCTGTCCTGCACCTGCGCGCTTGCGTGCGCTTGCGTG